>NC_133660.1:52953089-53560074 GCF_037893015.1 Macrotis lagotis | reverse complement strand
TATCTCTATAATTGGGGTCAATAATATTCAGAAGGAAATGAGAAGACTGACTTACCATTTCTGCTTTCTAGATTTTGATGTCTCCTTTAACTAATATAGACCTTATATCTCAACTACATGTCCTCTAAATCCTTTCATCTAGATAATCCTTTTTTAAGTACACATTCAATTCAGTTGCTCTATACCATTTTATTTTCTCATTCCTTTTTGTCTTTACCATCCAGAATTCCTTACATAATTTCTGTTTTCTTAATAAAAGTTTATGAAACTTTAGAATATTCATCTTGTATATATAAATGTGAGACAAGAGAGAACATAGCAAGTCAGCTTTACTGAGAAAACATGTAAAAATGAAGGCTACTCAGAGAAGATGGTGGAGATGGATCTGGAGCTCTAAAAAGAATTAGACACCCTATCAAACATATAACGCCTGGTGGTTTTTTTTTAAGGCTTCCTATCTGTGTCTATCAAGACTAGGCACTGGGGAAAGAAAAGATTGAAATTGAACCTGAGTGAACAGTGCTGTAATTCATGCTGGGGGGGGGGGGGGGAGAAAGGCATTTGCAGAATTAATAGCTAGTTAATATTCAAACTCTGTTTCTACACATTGTACTCTGACAAGGTAATTTTGGGGTTTTGAATTTCTCAGGGCTTCTTCATTTAGCACAGAGACTACCTGAGTCAATACATTTATCTATTCGTTCCTCTCTCCATTATCTCCACCAGGTTTCTCTGGTCTACTTCAAATCCGAGCTAAAATCCCACCTTCTCTAGGAAGTTGTTCCCAATTGTTTTAATTCTATTCTCTTCCCATTGTTGAATATTTCCTATTTGTCCAGTATATTATATATAAATATATAATATTTCTTGTCTATTAAGTTTTTTGTCTATAATTGTTTGCAAATTGCTTCCCCCATTATAGACAGTGATCTCTTAGAAGGCAGTTTAAGTTTTTGGTATTTGTAGTATTCTCAGGGATTAGCATAGTTCTTGGTACATAGTATATCTTTAACAAGTACTGATTGATTGACTAGTCTATTGTACTTTTAAAATTCCGTTATATATCCTCCTCTATTGTTTCAGGATTTGCAGAGATTAGGTTAGTTGAAGGCTTTCAAGTCTCCTAATATGAGGACAGGAATTAGAATGAAAATAACTCTTTTAGTGATCAATAAAAATGGTCACTAGGCTTTGAATTGGCTAATAAATTTGAGCAGCATGAACCTAAAAGAGGAAAGTTTGCTCAGGGATGGTGCAAAAAGAAAATGCAAGTAACATTGGAGAACAAGGAGTATTTTGACTTCCACAATATGAAAATAGAGCCAATAGTGGAGTGACCAGGGATAAAGTATCATAATAAAGAAATCTGGCTTGGTGAGTGCCAAAATTGTAAGTACTAAGAAAGGGAAATGCTTAAGATGAATTTGAGTTTCTTAAGACAAAAACAAGTTTGTTAGTTATAAAGCAGGTGTTCTGGAGAGCACAGTGGGAAGTATGACTGGATCTGGAAGGAGACATTGGAGGATCAGTGTTCAGGATGCAAGCACTTGGGGATGAACAATGGAATTTCTAGAAAATTTAGGAATAAATGGAGTTTTCCTTAAAATAATAAGTAGTATTTATCTAAAACTATCAATAAATATACATAATGGGGATAAATTCAGAGCATTTCCAATAAGATCAGGGATGAAATAAAGATGCCCATTATCACCACTCAAGAAATGCTAGCAGTAGCAATAAGAGAAGAAAAAGACAATCGAAGGATTCAGAATTGGCAATGAGGAAGCAAAGCTTTCACTCTTTGCAGATGATATGAGGCTATACTTAGAGAACTGGAGTAAATCATCTAAAAAACTTCTTGAAACAGCTAACATATTCAACAAAAATAGCAGGATATAAAATAAACCCACATAAATCACCAGCATTTCTATATATGAATAACAAAGCCCAAGAGCAAGAGATAGAAAGAGAAATTCCACTAAAAGTAACCATAAACAATGTTAAATACTTGGGAATCTACCTCCCAACACAAACTCAGAAACTGTATGTACACAATTATAAAGCACTTCTCTCCCAAATAAAGTCAGATCTAAATAATTGGGAAAATTTCAATTACTCACGGTTAGGTCGAGTTAATATAATAACAATGACAATTCTATCCAAATTGAATTACTTTTTTTTCAGTACCATAACAATTAAGCTACCAAATAATTATTTTACAAAGCTGGAAAAAAATAGTTACAAAATTCATCTGGAGGAAGGTAAAAAATAAGAAAAATAAAATAAAAAGAATAGCAAGGGAACTGATGAAAATAAATGTCTGGCAGGTCCTAGCAGATTAGAAAGGTTTTGATTGAGTTATAAAGCAATACAAAGTGCACAACAATCTAATGCATCTCCTCTTTAGTGATAGTGGTGGAGCACTGGAGGAATAAGGTGTTCTTCATAATATTTGTTTTAGAAAAACTATAGAGTTTACTTTAAGAATCAGTTTAAAAATATGGAAATAATTCAGTGAACCCATTGACCCACTATTGAAAAATTAACCCATTACTGTACTATTACCAATTTGTACAAGACCAAAATACATATAAATATTATAGCTAAAGAAAAGATTATTTTTCTTGTACTCACAAATTAAGAAATTAGTAGGTCTTATTTCATCCCATTTAAAACAATAAGAAATGGCATTTCCTTGACTACTTCTTTTTAACAACTTTTTTGCTCATGATGAGGCTATTAGACAATTCTAGGGATAAAATCTCAATTATATCTGCTGCTTAGAACAAAGAATAAAGAAATTTAATAAAGGCCTTAATATTTAGTGTCACTTCAAATGAATAGATACAGATATACATATATGCATATGTATAAATATGATTATATTGTAAATATTAGGATTATGTTTTAAAAAGACCAAGAAATTAAAGGGACTTAGAAACAATGTTGTATATGGTTGCCAATAATCTGCAAATAGTCTACTAGATAGTCTACTAAATAGTTGACTAGAAAACCTAAATGACTTTATTTTCTAAATAATTTTTAAGAAGAAATTTAGACTATTCTGAATATGGAAAGTATTGAATATCACAAAATATGAAATTAAACAAATATTTACAGTGTGGTTACAATGTAGATTATATGAAAGTCAGCAATTTGTTTTCAAATAAAACACTAGTTAAAGGATAAAATAAAAGTCATAGTTGAATAAAATAAAAACCATAGAAAAAGTCATATCATTTAATGATAACTCAAAAGTGACCTATTCAAAAAACTATTAATGCTAAAAAATTGGAAATGTATAAAAGTAATTTTGACTTTTATTGACTTTGATCATAAGTCTGATTGAGATCACTTCTTAAAAAAGTTTAAACAAAGTAAAACAGTTACCATAACAAAAAGATTAAAAGTGTCCAGAAATTATCTCAGAGAGAAAATACTCTATCTTCTTGCCAGAGAAGCTTTGCAATTAAAAGCAATATGGACTTCAGAGTACAAATTCAATAGCAAAACATTTTGAAGGAAAGCATATTTTAAGCAGATTTACCTCACACATCATGGAAATCAAGCAAAAATGGTGAAAGAGAAATTGGGAAAAGAGGCCCTCTGAAAATCTGGCCAAATACTGAACTAGTCCAATTTTCTAAAAAACACATCAATTCAGAAAGAAGGAAAAACTCCATGAAATAGAAGAGATATGGCAGTATTCCAATGCAATCCATTCTCACTCATCACTGAAGGCAAGAGAGCTATTTGAACAAAAGCATCTAATTATCTGATGTATTATTGATATGCTAAAATAATATTTTTGAAAATGACATGAGAAAAATAGCTTCATACATTAGAATGAAATTGTGATAGAAGTAATATAATTTTAAAAGCTTTTAGAATTTAGTGTTATAGATATCAAGGAGGTAAAGATTCCAGAATGGTGAGAAATCTGGACAAACAAGAAAATATTGCAGAGCTAGAAAAAAATGATAACAAAATTATCTGGAACAACAAAAGATCAAGAATACCAAGGGAACTTAAGGGGAAATGATGTAAAGGAAGATGGTCCAGCTCTACCAGATCTAAAACTATACTATAAAGTGGTAGTCATCAAAACTACCTGGTATTGCTTAAGAAATAGAATAATGAATCAGTGGATTAGGATAGATTCAAAAGAAACAGTAGCAAATGACTGCTTGACAAACCCAAAGACATTAGCTTCTGGAATAAGAACTCACTATCTGACAAAAATTGTTAGGAAAACTAGAAAATAGTATGGCAAAAGCTAGGCATAGACCCACATCTCACACATTATAAGAAAATAAGGTCAAAATGGGTACAGGATTTAGAGATAAAGAGTGACACTATATATAAATTAATGGACCAAGAAATATTTTTATCTATCAGATCTATGCAAAGGGGAAAAATTTATGATCAAACAAAAAATAGGGTACATTATAAACTGCTAAATGAGTGATTTTGACTATATAAAATTAAAAACTTTTTGAATTAATAAAATCAATGTCAAAATTAGAAGGAAAACAGAAAACTGGGAAACAATATTCACATCTAGGAGTTCTTATAAAAGGCTCATTTCTCTATGGAGAACTGCATCAAATTTATAAGGCTGCAAAGCATCCCTCAATTGATAAATGCTCAAAGGATATGAATCTACAGTTTCAAATGAAGAAATTAAAGTTATATGAAAAAATGCTCCAAATCATTATTGATCAGAGAAATACAAATTAAAACAACTATGAGGTATCACCTCACACCTATCAGATTGACTGAGGTGAAAAAAAAAGAGAAAATAATCAATGCCGGAAAGGTTATGGGAAGATTGGGACATTGAGGCATGGCTGGTGGAATTGTGAACTGTCCCAACCATTCTGGAGACCAATATGGAACTCTGCCCAGATAGCAATAAAACTGTTCATACCCTTTGACCCAGCAATTCTAATTCTACTCTAGGACAAATCATAACGAATGAGAAAAGTCCCACATGTTCCAAAATATTCATAGCAGTTTTTTTTTTTTGCAGTGACAAAGAATTTGAAATTGAGGAGATGCCCATCATTTGGGGAATAATTAAAAAAGTTATGGTAAATGAATACTATGGAATATTATTGTTCTATAAGAAACCATAAATGCTTGGACTAAAGAGAAGCATGGAAGTAATTACAGGATCTGGTGCTGAGCAAAAGGAAGCAAAACAAGAGACTACTGTAGACAATAACAACAACATTGTAAGGAGTTCAACCATGATGGAAGCAGCTCCTCTCAGCAGTTCAGAGAGCTAAGAACAACCCTATTAAACAGTCTGTGGATAATGTTGCCCCCATCCATAGCAAAAAAAAATAAAACAAGACAAAACAAACCAAAAATCCTTCAGCATCTGATGTGTTCACTTTCACTTTTTAATTTTTTGCT
Organism: Macrotis lagotis; assembly: GCF_037893015.1. Taxonomy (NCBI): domain Eukaryota; kingdom Metazoa; phylum Chordata; class Mammalia; order Peramelemorphia; family Peramelidae; genus Macrotis; species Macrotis lagotis. Next base: position 53,554,653 of record NC_133660.1, on the reverse strand, counting down.
TAAGGCAATGGGGCCAAGTGACTTCTCCAGGGTCACACAGCAAGGCATTTATTACATGTCTGAGACTAGATTTGAATTCAGGAACTCCTGACTCCAGGGCCAGCGCTCTATTCACTGTGCCACTTTTAACACAAATGTGTATGCACAATATTAACTTGACTGTTCACTGCTTAGGGGAGGTAGATGGGAAGGAAGGATAGAAGAAAATTTTGTAAGTTAAAAATATACCTAGGCATTTGAATGAATGCTGAAAAACTTTTGTAACCAGTATTTGGAAAAAATAAAAATTCAATTAGAAATATTAGACACTGTTAAACCAAAGTCTATTTTTTAATCTCTTTAAAGTTGTTGTAGAGGGTCAGCTAAGTGGCTCAGTGTATAGAGCACTGGCCCTGGAGTCAGAAGGACCTGAGTTTAAATTCGGCCTCCATACACTTAATAATAACCTAGCTGTGTGACCTTGAGCAAGTCACTTAACCCCATTGTCTTGCAAAAACTAAAAAGTGAATGAATGAATGAATAAAAATAAAGTTGTTGTGGAGAAGAAATAGTCCAGGGGTAAAAGAACAGAATTGAAGCCAGAAATACCTAGAGACAAATCTGGAATTTATCCAATGCAAGTAATTTAACTTTCTAGTGTGTCATGTACAAAGTAACAGATTTGGATGAAAGAAAGTTTTATTTGTTTATTGTTTGTTATTCCTTGAATTGATTGCTGCCTACTTTTCTCAGGGAAAGTTCTCACACTAGCCATTGATTACACTCTGGGACTTTCTTGACAGTGTGAATGTCTCTTACTGACTCAACACAAGCCTAGAATTGGAGAGGTCCAACTTCAAATTACAGACTCAGATGATTCCTAAATGTGTGACCCTTGGCAAAACACTTAACTGCTATTTATCTATTTCCCTAACTGAAAATGGGAATAAGAACTGCATCTAACTTTGGAGAGATGTTATGAGATTCACATAAGATAATCTTTCCAAAAATTCTTAGCACAATGCCTGGTCCACTATAAGCACTATATAAATGCTGATTCCTTTCCCTTCCTTTCCTTATACATATGCTACCTTTTGTTGGTCTAGGAAGGACTATCATTAAGTTGATGAGAAGGTCCCTTCTTGTCACTTCTGGACTGCTGATTTTTTGTTTAATTCAGAGAGTGAAATATCTAACTTACTATAACTTTCCTTAGGTTCATTATTCTAACAGGTGCAAATTTCAGGGTTTTGCTTAAGTATATGTCAACTTAGTAACCCAACTCTTTTCCATCTTGGTGGAAGACTCAAGTTTTGTTTTATAACTGGAAAAGCCCTAAGTATTTTATAAAACCTTCTATAGAGCTTTTAAAAAGTCAATAAATTTCACAAACATTTATTATGTAAGTATATATGAACTATAAATGCATGAGTTAAATTTCTTGTAATATTTAAAATCCAAGAGTGGTCTGATGACAAAAGATATAAATGTACTTTTATGGTCCCAGGGTTCTGAAAAATGCTTAAAATACTTTATGAAGCATTATAAATAGCCTATTTTGTGGCCTCATACTTTACAATTCTGACTTAGGGAAAATACATGAAGAATAAAATCAGACATTTTTTTCCTCAGGGGGGAAAATCATTCTAAAATTTCATTCACTTTCTGTTCAATTTGTTTTAAAATGTAATTTCAGTTTCAGAAAGACTAGTACTTCATGTGGAGGACTTCCCACTTTCTAATAATAGATTACTTTGATGCATTTCCCTCAGAGATCAAAGAACTATTAGAATTTGAAAATAAAATGAGAATTCATGTTTATTTCCATATGTTGGTATCTAAAAATCACAATAGCCAGTTAAGTTCCATATTGGTCTCCAGAATGAAAGAATGCATAACTGCGATGTATACAGGTTGTAATTGAAGTTCTCTTAGGTTCACAGACCAACTAAGATTTTGAAAGAAGAGTTGTCCCATAACTGCATATTTCTCAGAAGGCCAAAGTATTTTGTTGTTAATTACACTCTTTAAGTCTGAACTTATGGACATACATAATGCACTTTTTTTGGCAATATCCCCATTTGCTCAGAGATCAACAAAGATAGCGTTATAATAACTAGTACAAAAACAAAGAAAAGAAAGCTACCTGAAGATAACCATTGTTATATTATAGTAAAATAGCCTATCCTTTGGATCATCTCACCAAATATATATATATATATATATATATATATATATATATATGTACATATATATATATGTACATATATATATATATATAAATTTCCTACAAAATGTTATAGAAACTGCAGATGAATTTTACAAATCAAAATCATTTTTAGTGAGTATGTTTTTTTGGATAATTAAAGCTTATGGAACCTTTGGTGTTCAGTTGTATCTGACTCTCTATGACTCTCTATGACTTTATTTGGGGTTTTCCTGCAAAGATATTGGATTGATTTGCATTTCCTTCTCCAACTCATTTTACACATGAGGAAATTGAGGCAAACACAATTAAATGACTTGCCCCAGTTACATAGCTAACAAATGTCTGAGACAAGATTTGAATTCATGAATATGAGTGTCCCTGAATTCAGAGATGGAACTCTATTTATTGTGCCAACTCTAGCTGCTCAGGAAGGACTTTACAGGTCATCTAGTACAACTTTCTCATTTTATAGATGATGACATGCTGTCAAGCAACATGTCCAAAGTTCAACAACAAATCTAATAAATATTTAATATACTCTGTTAACTACATTAATGGTAGATTTTTTTCTTCAAATGGTATTGGAGAGTATTTTTGTGGGGCCAGATTAATGTGGTATGTTTTACTCTAATATGTACCCCAATGGATATGTGAAATGATTGAATTGGGTTCTCCTCCTAATAAGGCAAATAGAAATATTTCCCCACTTGGCCATCCTTTGGAATCATTTTCCCATGACCTCCAAAAATTCAAGATTGAAAGTTGATCCATTCTGGTTTAGGTTCTGCTAATGGAGCAAAGATATGATTGGAGCATTCATTTCTGCTATCATTTGTACAACATTTGCTCTTTGTGATAGATCCTTTTATTACCCAGATATATTTCTCTGATGCTATACTACATACCATTTTTCTTGCATAATTATTTATGTGCAATATGTGGTACCATGAAATTCTTCCTAGTACTTTGAGCATTTTTAAACTTCTAATATTCAGTTCGTAGAATTTTACTTGCATCAACGTAACAATCAAGATAATATTGGCATTAATATATGTGTGTGTTTATATATAAACACACACATATATTATCTTTGTTTTATCTTTGTTTTATGCATGTGTTTCAGGGAGAATTTAAGGATGGTACTTTGCCATTTTCTAAGTGTAATGTGGAAAACGTTCCTTACCTTATAGCAAATTATTTTGAGATAATAATATTGATGATAATAATAATAACATGATGATGATGACGGTGATAATGTTTATGTGTCATTATAAAATTTCCAAAGTACATATATTATCTCATTAAATAACATCAAAATATGTACTCTCAGATGTAGTTCAGTTAAGCATAAAGATGGTTTTCTTCATTCAAAAAGACCAATGGGATCATTGTTTATACTTACGTTTTAATTATATTAAGTGTAGTTGGGCAAAGTTGTTAGCCTCAACCTCTCTTCCTAAGTTCAATGTCCAGTGGTAGGACAAGAATCAAGATGACTGGCAATGACCCAGGATGACTTTGGAATCTTCAATAATAAGAGTTCCACAGCATCTAATTTAATTGCTTTCATTAGAGTTGGAGCAAATTATTTTCAGCTACCCATTCTGCATACTTGGGATAGACAAGTATCCTATTGGTTACTCTGGATCTGTTTTAGCCTAAAGGTAAAATATGCTGAAGAAACCCTAGAGGAAAGTCTCCATAGAGTTGAATGGATCACCAATGAAGCACTGATGGGAAGACTTGGACAAACAACACATAGGATTGAATGTGTGGATAGGCTTTATCCTTTGGAGATGTAGGTACATCTCCACAGATTTAATCAACAATTATTTGAAGTACTCATGAATGACTATGGTATATGAAAATATGCTATTAATAATCAATTTAAAAGAATTTATTAAATACATCTTTTATGCCAATCACTTCTATATGTTGGGAATATAAAGTCTAAAATAAAATCAACATTACCCTCAAATTTACTATAATCTATCAGAGACATAGCTGGCAACCAGTTTTGTTTATTTATAAAGGATTTATATGAATTAATATTAACTAAGCAAGGGCCTATAGAGAATTTAAAAGAAATATATATATATATACAATAATATTCTTTGTTTATAGTTACTGAGAGTTTATCCTAAAATAAACTGCTAATTTAATGAAATTTCACTAGAACTTTCTCACAGTAGTTATAGAATGGTAACCATATAGAATTAGTAACCATAAACAATTACCAAGTGCCTATTGTACTCATGATCATGATCATCCTGATAGTTTAAAAGTAAAGGAGTATTTTACTAAAATGATATAATGGTATCAGGCATCTTATTTGAAAAAGAATTTAGTTGATTCACAATCACTAGATATATTTCCTATTTATACTTGGCCAATAATAATAGTTGACAAATCCATAACATTTTTAATATTTTCAAATTTTTTACTTATCATATATTTGAAACTCAAGCAACTGTAATACCTAACTGTATCTACAAGCTATGGATGAGGGAAATGAGACAAGATTGATGGAGTGACATCCATGACCATACAATCAACTGTGTCCATGTGCAGAATATTTCCCATTATACCACATTTCCTCTAAAATCACTTCCACTGGAACTCAATTCTCTCATTTATAATATAAAAGAATTTCCTTAGGTTATGTGAATGGTCCTTCCAGTTTCAAAGATTCTTGTAGATATGATGATTCCATTTATAGTTATTTCAGGCAACAAGACCATCTGCTATAGGGTAAATGCTTCAAGATTAGAAGGAAGATTCCTTCAAGCACAGAATATCTTCAGTTATCATTCTAGTTATACAGAATGTGCTACGTGTGTCCAAGTAAACCTGATTGTCTGAAAGGGCAACTGGTGGCCCAGTGGAGATAGCATTGACTTTGGAATCAGGAGGATGGGAGATCAAGTCCACCCTCTAATACTTGGTGGGCTTGGGCAAGTTACTTAACCCTGATTGCCTCAAATCCAGGGCCATTTCCAGTTGTCCTAATTCATATCTGGCCACTGGACCCACATGAATCTGAAGGAGAAAGTGAGACTGGTGACTTAGCAAAGTGCCCCCTCATTCATATTCAATTCATATGCTTGTCATGGCATCACCTTCCCTGATGGTCATCTTTGAAAATGAAGACTGAAAAAAGTGTTGGATCTAAGCCTGAGTTTCATTGTTGCCCAGTGGAGACCCATTGATTATCCTTTCCTAAGGACATGAACTTTAACATCAAAACTCTAAACAATGAATAATTTCACTTTGATGAACCCCCCCAAACAAAGCACTTCCTCCATGGAGACCTCAACAGCTTCTAGTCCCTAATAGAAACCATACCACTCTGACTCCTATATCCAATACTCTATAAAAGACTTGCGCTCCCCACTTACCTACTGCTGGAGTCTGCTTGAACCCAGCCAGCCTCTCCTTTCTTCCATAAAAGCTTTACATTTACTTCCATTTATAGCACCATATTCTTTTTTACCAAGGGTTCACCTTTTGATCTTTCAAAGAGTTGTCATTTTTCTTATATTTTAAGCATTTATTATTTAAATAAAGTTATTCAATAAGATTTATATTTATATTTTAAGGAAAGATTAGCTATCAAAATTTAACTATTATTATAAATTTTATTTATTAAAATAATTATTTTTGATTAATAAAATCATAATTGCCTTAGTAAAAGTTTTTAAATGAAACTTTATATATTTAAATCTTAATGAAATGGTTGGTACTTTCTTTTCAAGAGTCCTGAAATGTAATGTGACTTATCCAGGATCACATAATGTTTATTCTTAATTCTTTAAGAAGACCATAACATTGGGGAGGTGATACCATGACAAGCATGTGAACTGGATTTGAGTGAGGGGGAGTGGGGCTGTGCTATGTCACTTTTTTCTTCCAGAGTCTTCTGGATCCAGTAGCCAGACCTGAATCAGGACAACTGACTGAAATGACCCTGGATGCCAGGCAATCAGGGTTAAGTGACTTGCCCAAGATCAACACAGCTAGTTAGTGTCTAGTGTCCGGGGTCAGATTCAAACCCCTATCCTCCCAACTCTAAGGCCAGTGCTTTATCTACTGCACCACCTAGCTACCCTACCTAGGATCACATAGATGTACATTTCAGAGGTGGGTCTTAAAAGCACTCCTCTCAATTACACTGTTCTTTTTTTGTTTGTTTGTTTGTTTTTTGGCAAGGCAGTGGGGTTAAGTGGCTTGCCCAAGACCACACAGCTAGGTCATTATTAAGTGTCTGAGGCCGGATTTGAACTCAGGTACCCCTGACTCCAAAAGGCCAGTGCTCTATCCCCTATGCCACCTAGCCGCTCCCCCAATACTGTTCTTTCTAGGATGAGGTTCTAAAGAGGAAGATAAGAAAGAGTATAGAAATAGAAATATGAAGGAGATAGAAAAAGGTCAAAATGAAAAGTGGTTAATGGTAAGGGATGTGAAGAAAATGAAATGACAAGATATCCTTTTGCCCAACCTCAAAACAAAACAAGTTCTCACATGAGTTTTGTGACATTTATCCATCTTGTACATCTTGTCCCTGTGAGTAGCTAGCCAAGACTGAGATCACATGAATTACAGGATGGAATTGACTCATTATCTAGAGAAACTTAGGGAATCTAGACAAATGTCAGTAACTTTTGAACACTGGTAACATGGAAAAGAGATATGAGAGTGAATTCTTGTACCATCGTCTTCCACCATTTCTCTTCAGCTAAATATTTTAGTGACTAATACATATCAACAGTCCCTTCCAATATTTATATTTCTATGTCTCTAGGAATGAACTTTGGGTGATTTCAACTTACACCTACATAGTGAAAAGGAAAGCCTTCTTTAATCAAGTCAATTTAGCAATTGAAAAAAAGTATTACTTCCTTAATACTAAAAGAACAAAAGTTTGGCTTCCTTATCACATCAAGAATCCCTCAAGCAGCTAAGGGGTACAGGTCTTGGATTCAGGAGAAAAGTTCAAATCTGCCTAAGATACTTACCCCTTACTTACTTTGGACATTTCACTTAGCCCTGATTGTCTCTCAACCAGGGTCATTTCCAGTCATCCTGATTTATATCTGGTCACTGGACCCAGATGGCTCTGGAGGAGAAAGAGAGGTTGGTGACTTAGCACAGCACCTCCTCACTCAAATCCAATTCATGTGCTTGTCATCACCTTCCCTGATGTCCTGGTCTTCTTCAAGAATGAAGGACAAAAGACTAAACTTTGCTTTGCCCTCCCTGCCTCTGTCCTACTTCCCCTGCCTCACGCCATCCTACCCATTTTTGATTAGACAAGTCAAAGGTGATATTTTTAGATCATGCCTTCTGATGGTCAAAGTTATTTAAGGAAGACAAGAAGGGTCTCATCTTGGGGAATCTAGCTTTAATACTGTATAATTCTTGACTTAGAGAAATATCATCAAATGTGCTTGTTAAACTATTTTTTTTGCTCTTAAGTTCAAAAACTCTGATAACTTTCATCTTTGATTATAGTTGCCAATAAATACAGCCAATTAAACATTTCAGAGGATTGAGCAAATATGAAAGAATTCACTTATAAGATCCACTCTTACCCAGAAGAATTGAGGGACAAAAAAAAGTTTATTTAGGTATTACTGTGGTTATAGCAGAAGTTAAGAAAGAATACAAGAAGTTGGGACAGTTGGAAACCATTGATCTACTAATGAGATTAGCTGCAGTGATAGGGGAATAAGAGATGTATAGGAGCATGAGAGGTTATTTGGGGGATTATGCCCCCCCCAGAATGGACTGATCTCCCAAAGGAAGATGAAACATCTGGTTTAAATATCAAGGAAGGGTATAGGGTCAGGAAAGTTTATTTGGAGTATGATGTTCCCCAAGAGTGGTCTAGTTTCCCAAAAGAAGACGGGCAACTAAATTGAGGAGTGAGTGAGCTTTGAACATGGAAGGAAGATGAAGTAATTAGGGAGATGTTGATGGGGGAAGTGACTCAAAGACAGAGATGAGGTAATAAGGATATGTAGATGAGAATAGTAGCTCAAAGACTTAATTCTTTCTTGCTAGGACAAGGATCCACTATTTTGGTGATAGGGGCTTGTTTTGTGACTGGGGGTAGGGGAGGAGAGAAAGACAGCATTTTACAAAAAACTTCATTACCTCATCTCAATAGCTTGGATGATGGTATGGGCTTGGAAGTACAGTGGGTGGAACTCAATATTAATATAAGGAAAGATAAAAGATATTTATTTCCAACAAGTCAAAAGTCAATGAGCACCACTCTTCATTTTGGGGGAGTTCTCTCTTTCACCTTCAGAGGCAATGTTTTATACAAGAAATTGAGCTTATCTTGTATGCATATCTGTGATTCGCATATTATGCTGACCCAGGCTATGAGGAAGAAGCAATATCTTAGCAAGTTAGAATAGTTTTTGTCTGAGTGGTAACAGTTCAGGGGACTATGGCTCAAACTGTACCATTCTTAATGATTTTTTCTGGTTATCTATGCAAATAAAAATTTCTGTCTTCATGGAGTCAAGGTCTTTCAGACTGGTTAAGTATCCCAAACCCAATAAAGTCACTATGTACCCTCCTGCTAATGAGAAGATGTGGAGATGAAGGGTGAAATGCCTATTTTATTAGATATCCTTTTCTATGCTGTGACTAAGTGTAACTTAGTTTTAGTGTTTCAAAAGACTTTCAAATTTGCTCCAACATCAGAACCCTGACATGAGTCAGGCTCAGTTTGAACATATTGGAAAGTTTAACAGATATAATGAAAACAACTATGTCTTTTAATATATATCCTTCCAATACCATTTCCCCATCTCTTATCATGACTTCTCAGGGAGAGAACACATATATAAAGAAATTGCTATGTCAACCTTGTTAAAAAAAATCCTTTCAGGTCATCTTAGCTCTTAGACAGTAGCTATGGAGCTTTCTCTCATCAGGGAATTAATAGAGTTTAAATAACATCAGATCTTATCTTTGAAGGTTCTTAGAATTTCTTTATTTGACTCTTTACTGAGTTCTATGATTATAGTTTCCCCTTAGTTCTCTAGTTCAAGTTTGCTCTAATATATTTATCTAGAAATTCATTTTAGTTAAGTTGTATATCCTAGTCCCTAATTAGTATTCGAAGGGTTATTCTTCCTTAAATGACAAAAGAACTGATCCATGATTTCTAAGACCCTTTCCAATCCAAATCTATGCTCTTATGAGGAAGGGAGGAAGGGAGAAAGGGAAGAAGGGAGGGAGGGAGGAAATAAGGGAGGGAAGAAGAAACAGATAATGAAAGAGGGAGAGAGAAAAAGAGAAATTGCTTTGATTATATTGATTTGCATTTTGTCTTCTCCAACAGATGAAAGATCCTTGGCATATTGCCTGACACATAGAAGATAGTTAATAAATATTTGATTGACTACCAAACCCAGACTTTGGCACAATGGATACTGGATATTGACTTTTCAAAATCCCAAGATAGAAAGCTCTCATCCCTTCATACAAGAAAGAATAAACCCAAAGTCAAGTAGTAAGGCTCAATTCATAGGGCTGCTGGACCTCACTGTGAAGAAGACCTTGAGGCCTTTCACCTTGATTGAGGATGGTCTCTCAGTGGACTGACAGGAGTGAAGGGTGAACAAATCCTTCAGGAGTGCAACTGAAAGGAAAATGGCTAAATACCCAAAGGGTAAATAAGTAGATTGGAACCAGTTACACATAATCACTGTATTTTTAAAGTACATCTAACCCATATTATCATTATTGTTCTAGAGGTATCATCCCATATTGCTTCACTGAATGGATCTCTCTACAAAATTTTTCCCATATCTCAATCAATTGAATCTCTGGGTGCCATAATAAATATATGTGCGGGTCCTTATGCTAAGCACTAGAAACAAAAAAAAAAAAACACAAAGGGTCTTTCCTCTCAAGGACTTTCATTCTAATGGAAAAGGCAAAGCATAAAAGAGAGTTTAAAGGACTTGGAGGAGATAACCAGCTGTGGATATATGATTTAAAAAAAATTCACAATCACTCTTAATAGTTCATTAAAATATTTCACTTCTTTCATTAGCATACAAATTCTTTCTTGCACTCAATTAAAACCTTCCTCCCTTGAAAAACTTCAAGAATTCACTGTTAGCTTTCTCTTCTGTACTTTTCCAGGATAAATTAATTGCAATTTTTGAAAGCTCCTATTTTCATCTCCTAATCCTCCAGTTCCTTTCCTTTTCTTCTTGCTTAAACAAGTCAATTTAAACAAATCAATGCTTAAACAAGTTCATTCTTTTGCCCTCTGTCTCTGTCTCTCTGTACATTTACATGTGTATGATAAATATGTATGTGTTGTACATATTTAGTTATCAGATGTATGTGATATGTATTTGTATGTACATATATAGTATCTGATTATGTTGTTCTAATCTAAGAACTATTAGGATCAAAAATTATTTACATTTTCAGATAAGTTTTATGCATTCATTGGTTTCCCTTGAACATTTTTTTCTTTGTTATAAGGAATTCAATCTGGGGTTGGGGAAGGGAATGACATGCTCTAGAAAATATCAACATATAGAACTAAAAGTCATCAATAAACTATTTTGACTTGTTTTTAAAAAGCAGTGATCCAATGTATGATACTTTCACCCCACCCATAATCATATTGGCATATTTAAGACAAATTTCATAGAAAGTAAGAATCAAGTTCACTGAGTCAAGATTAGAGGAGAAGTCACTCTCAATGAATAAGTCAGGTGACCTTGGAGAATCAGTTAAGTCATAAGTTCCTTTTGAAATTCTTATTTTCCATTAAGTAGCTAGATAGTACATTGAATAAAGTGGTAAACCTTGGGTCAGGAAGAACATGTTTAAATTCAGACTGAGACACTTAAAAGCTATGGGAAATTGAACAAGTCACTTAGCCTTTATCAGCCTTGATATCTTAAACTGTAAATTTGGGGTAATAATAAAAGCATTTACTTCCAGGATTGTTGAGAGTATCAAATAAGATAATACTAGTAAAGTTCTTTACACAGTAACCAGAATGTAGAATTCAAGAAGTTTGTGTTTTTTCCTTCTTCCAACCTTCCTTTGAGGTTTAGATTCCTATCACCTCTCTCCTGAACTATTACAATAGCCTCCAATTTACTGTTGCTGAATCCCTCACATTTCTTTTCTCTCTAATCCCCAATTGCAAAAATGATGTTCTTCAAGCACAAATCTGACCCTGTGTCTACAACTAGAAGATGCCCCTCCATACGACTCTGAACGCTCCTAACACTCAAGATATTTCTATAATTCACTCTCACATTATAATTTGTGTATGATTTATTTATGTCTTCTTTATCAAAATCCCTTTGAATATATGATAGAAACACAATACATGTATATTAAATTAAACTACATGCCTTATAGAAATGTAGGAAACAAGTTGATAGTGGGATGAGGATGAAAAACATATTCTTTTATTTTTTAATATTTAATTATATTTTGCAAACAATTAATTTAAATTATAGCTTGTTTTGTATGTATTTGTTTAAATGTTTTCTCCCAACTAGACTGTAAGCTCCTTGAGGGTACGAACTGTCTTTACTTCTTTTTGTAGTGCTTAGTGCAGTTTCTGACACTTGTATTAAAAATGTTGATTGAATGATTGACCTAATTTCATATCCTAGTTCCCATAACTATTTTCAATGTAATCTTGGGCAAGTCACTTAATTCTGGTCTTTAAATTCCTCAGTTGCTTGCCTAAAAGGGCAAGTGCTACACTCTAAATAACACCTATCATTCCTCCAGAAGCTTTATTTATCCTAGAATGACTTGCTATGGGTTAATTTTGGCATTAATTATTTTGCCAATATCAAGAATTCCAACCTGTCAGCTCAGGACCAGATCAATTGTCTTGGTGTTCACTGAAATCCTGAAAGTAACAAGTAATTTGGCTGCCAGAGCAAACTTGCTGCATTCCTAATATGAAGTGAGATTGCACCAATATAGTTTAGATTTCCTTTTGGCATAGATCTATAAAATAACTGTTGAAATGATGAGTACTAGTCTCTGCAAAAGACAAGTCAGTGAAGAGAGAACATTTGACAATGCAAATAGGTTCAATCAAATTATAGCTTATTCTTACAACTGAAAATTTTACACATGGGACACACTTGAGTAAACATAAACTGCAAGTAGAAATGACTTAAATAATTTTTCAGTATTTCATGTGCTTAGTAAATTACTAGATTCTGGATTAGAAGAATGATTACAAAAAAAAGCATAACCCTTCCTTCAAGAAGTTTGCAGTCTCATTAAAATCTAAAAAATGATTTGAATTCTATAAATAACTTTTTTCTCTAATGTGGTCCTTTTGAAATTTTTGGAACTACTAATTTTTGAAGCAATTTTAAGTAATCATAATCATAATTTTTACTCAAACTTTTTTGGTAAAATTCATTTATTAGAAGAATAATTTTTGGTAGCTAGGTGGTACAGTGGATAGAGCACACAGGCCCTGGAGTCAGGAGGACCTGAGTTCAAATTTGACCTCATACACTTAATAATTACCTAATTGTGTGACCTCTTGGACAGGTCACTTTATGTAGGGGAAAGATAAAGAGAATTATGAATGTAGAAATTAGGTGGAGATATAAATTTAGCACCACCTACTCTTGTGATGCAAATTGCCTAGAAGTAGAGAAATATGACTGTAACAGAAACAATTTTTAATCTTAAAGGCTGCTTGGGTGGAAATCCCCCCCATTGTTGATGTACTATTGATTGTTTAATATCAAATTTGGCTTCACCCTCTAGCTAATTCCAGGTCCAGTATAGGAAAAGGGAGTTCACCTTTTGCCCTCTGGATGAGAGGCAAGACAGAAAAACCTGGTTTGGACCCTGATTGAGGTCTTCAGTCTTCTCCGATCTGTGGTCCAGCCAACACTGCTTAGTTATTCTTTTATCTCTCTCTCTCTCTCTCTCTCTCTCTCTCTCTCTCTCTCTCCCTTCCTATATCTTGTATCTTGTAACCTTTTTTAAGAAATTTTTGTTTTATTTCCACCCTTGCTTTCCCAAGTCTGAATAATGATTCCTCATAGAATCGAACCGAAGTCAATTAGCCAGTGGCTACAACTTAACTCCATTGCCTTGCAAAAAAGAAGAACAATTGGCATAATTTCAATGGAAAAAAAATTCAAGTCAGCAAACATTTATTAAATCCTTAATATGAATCAAGTACTATAATAATTGCTAGGGACCAAAATCTAAAGAGAATAAAACAATAAACATCAAAAAACTTAGCCCTTGCCCTAAGTAATTAACATTCAAGAGATGAAAGCAAGGAGAGAAGGTACTTATATAAAGGCATGGTGAAGTGTAGTGAGTTAGGAACAGAGCTTCTGGAAAGGGGTGAAAGAATGAAGATGACCCTTCTTGGGAACTTCCTCAAAGAAGAAATTACAGGAGGACTGCTAGTGGGAAAAGGGGGATAAGAAAGGACACAAGTATAGAAGGAGTTACAAGGATTATAAAGATTTTCTAGGCATTTTTAAAATAGCTGTATAAGCTAAGTATTGGAACACTGATGTCAAATTTTTGTACTCTATTAAATCTGAGCATAAAAAATATTATTTATGATTGTGAATATGAAGGGAATTGATAATAGCAATAATACTATTAAATAACAATCTCTTAAAATTTCAGAAATCTTCTATTTAAATCCACAATTGTATAACAACCTACTTGGGTGAAAATCCTAGTTTTGCTACCAATGCCTCTATGAACATGGAAAAAAATCATCCCCAAAACATGGTACCATCTGGCTCTAAATTTAATTCTATGAACCTTTACAACATCTCCAATGAATTATCATATAATATTTGATGGAAGGTCTCTCCTGGTAAAGATCAGTACACTGATGCAATTTATTCCATGTGCATTACTAATTATCAAAAAATTCTATTTATAATGGGCCAAAACTCTAACTTGCTCCACTTCCTACAAACTGCTACTAGTTCTTCCCCATTTCTAGTTCCATCTTCACCTGGAACCAAGCAAAATATGTTCACTCTTCAGAAATTCCAAATTAAAATCCCTCCATTACTTCAATCTTTTCTTAAATGCATTGCTTTTCATTCCATTGATTTTGTTTCCCTTTCTATGAATACACATCAATTGATCATTGCTATTCCTAAAATGTACTATCCAAAACTGAGCAGAAAGCTCTAGATGAGGCCTAAATAAATCAGTGTTCAGCTTTTTGTCACGTAAACCTGAACTGGGTGTCTAGGTATTAACCTGACCTGGAAGAAAGGAATAAAGGAAATCTAGAGACAAGAAACCATGACTCAAAAGGTGGTTCTGCATCAAGTCAGCCCCACTTCAAGTTGTCTTTTAGTAATACATTTTAGAATTAATTGTGACCACTCCCCACAATATCATTTATCTCTGCTCACATTTAAGTTTAGGAAAGTTCTTTATAAACATTATTTATTTAATCCTTTCCTCAAGTCTGTGAAGTTAAGTGCTATTATTATTCTCATTTTACAAATGAGGAAAATAAGACTCAGAAAAGTTATGTCACTTGCCCAGGGTCACACAGTTATAAATGACTAAGTCAGGATTCAAAATCAAGCCTTTCTGATTCCAAGTCCAAAACTCTATTCACCATGATATCAAGCTGCCTGCATATGTGTTATATGTCCCAAGAAGCCTATAAGCTCCTAAAAGCTTATAAAAGAAAATATAAGTTCCTTATGCTTCAGATTACTATCCTCAGTGCAACTGTTTATTGAATTGTATTGAATAGATTTAAAATGAGTGGCATAGCTGAAATATTCCCCAAAATAACTCAATTATTGTTAGACCTAGACCTATATCTAAAAAATCTATAGTTTACCTAGAAAATATAATGCTTGGGATAAGTGACATTTAATGACAAGTTAGAAGAGAGGCCAAACTCAGAGCTACCAGGAAGGGAGTTAATATTCCCTAGACCCTGGCTAGAAGAAAATTGAGTGGAGAAGGAATACCCTATGTAAAAAAGTAATGTTAGATGTGTTTGAAGTTCAGTTGTTACTAACCTAGCATAAGATTTCCAGTGCTGTCAATATCTAGCAAATTTTATTACCCAAGAGCAATCTCAATTTGATTTTCCCCTGTTAAAGCCCATTCAGGAAATGGGACCACCTTTGAAGAGTTTTCGAAAATATAAATTTTGTCTAAGTAATCTACCCAGTAATTTAAGTAGGATAACAGCATACAGTCACCAGAAGTTAAAGAGAGAGAGGTAGAACCTATTAATTGTTATTTCCACAATTTGATATCAAAAAACCCATAGCTAAAATTCATATAGAGGTTAGCAAAGTGCTTCACATATATTATCTTATTTAATCTTCAGACAATCCTATAAAGAAGGTTCTATTAATATCCATTTTATAGAAGAGTAAACTAAGTCTGAGTTGTTATGTGACAAGTCCTATCAGATGATATGTGTCTGAGAGAGTGTTTGAATACAGATCTTCAGGAGTCTAAATTTTAAAAAAATATTCATTCCTGTCCCTGAAAACAGGTTACCATCACAAGGGTTTTCTAGTGTTTAACAATAATTATTATCAAAACTGTGATTGACTAAGAATATAAAAAAATACTCAAGAACATTTTATGCCAATTTAGACTATTAAGTAATGAAGAGCAAAGAACCTTGCAAAATTTAAACAATTATTTTAGTCCCTGGATTTGAGAACATTGCAAATCATGGTCCATTGTCCCATTGTCTGTTGTCCACACATTTAAACACAAACACAGAACACTTCGTTTAGATCATGTTCAAAAGATCTGTTATATAGAAGAAATAATCAAAAATTGTTTTGATATTTAAAAAAATACAAAACTAGTCTCCATTCACCCCAAAATTATCACCCTTTTTTTTGGACAACTACATGGGGAGGAGGGAATGAAAAGAGAAATTGGAAGCTGACCCTACTTAAGAAAAGTAGGCAAAGTATTTATTGGCAGACAGTGACTTTAAATTGCGCATTAAACTAATCCAGGCCTTTGCCTTAATAGAGGCCAGTTCTGGGAATTCTTATGGATTTTTGAGCTCATTGCTGGACCAACATCGAAAGGCAATAAATGTTCTATTACTTACACAAGCGGCTAGTTTTCAGAAAATTAGTCACCAGTGACCTTTTACCCTTTGTCTTTCTGTCCTCTTCAGTCACTGTGCCTGATCAGAATCAAATGGAAGGAACTGGCCATGGCAAAGTTCCTTTACTCGCAGTCTAGAATTGAAAATCGTGAGAGGTATAGAAATTATATTTCCAGAGATGGGAATGAGAACCTCTATTTATGTATTAGTATCATACTAAATTTTCTTTCTATATTAATTTGACATTAACAACTTCACTTGTGAAGTAAGAAAATAACCAAAACAAAACCAAATGTTTTCTAAAATAAGCTGTAAGAATAAAGGCAAAGAAATAATGGTAATTTTCCCTCACATATGAATCAAAAAAGATGCCTTTAGTATTCTATAGTTTTTGTTAACAATTGGTCCAAATCCTTCAAATTATCAGAGAAATTCATTAGACTGAGACTTAGAGGTTTCACAGAGAAAGGGTGACTTGAGAGGGGGGAGGAGAAGAGACTCGGGGGGGAGAGCAGCAGTGTTATTTGGAGACTAGTGCTTTGGTAGAATTATATTGATTAGTTTTCCAGTTAGCAGTGAGACCTCCTTCTGACCCTATTTTCAGGGTCACTAGATCATAATATGATAGCACTAAGAGACTGGTGTACCTCCTGGTGTACCATATTGCTTTCTGAGGAAAGTGTGGACCTGAAAATCACCCATTTAAAGATCTCCCCCAGCCCCAAACCCCTTGGCTGGACTCTACCTAACAAATGCATATATAAATTGCATATACAATGTAATAACACATGTGGCTATGGACACAAGATAAGATAGAAAAATGGTTCCAACCTTTTGCAACAAGTCTGCCTTAGAAATTGAATCTCAGCTGACACTATTCAATCTGAATCAGAAAAATAAAATGAAAATAACTGCTAGACAAGTGAACCTAGACTGAAAGCTGCTGGTGGTAGATGGAAAAGGAAGCTTTTTCTTTTGAGTTAAACTTTAGTGATGGCACATTGTAAAAATGCAATGTTAAGAATAAAACATAGCTGACCTAAAAATTTATTTCAAAATAAACAGACATGATAAATAGAAGATCTGTCAAAATTTTTCCCTTGGAAAGAATAAAAAAATTAATGCCTACAAAAAATAGCCAGGTAATGTTTATAGTTAGATATCAATTTATAGTAATTAAAAACATTTATTTAAATCTGCATAATACTGTAATTATATAACATCCAGATATACAGAAAATTTTGCAAAGGGGAAAAAATCGGTTAATTCATTGAAATTCATTGTCTAATTATTTGGCAGCATAGAAACAAAATAAAAGGAAAATTGATTGCATTTTTTACTCTTCAAAGATCCTGGCATTGTATCTATTGTATTTAGGAATGACCTTGATATACTGTGATTGTGCTGCTACTGCTCTTTGATATAGATATCTATAAAAGAATACCTATAGAGGGGTGATAGGGGAGAGTGGAAATTCCTTTTGAAAGTTATGTAATAATGTCTATTGAAAGATTCTTTTTTTCTTTGCTTATAAGTCTAGGGGCTACTTGGATACCATGATAATTATGACAACAGCAGATTTTGCTTTTATTTTTTATTTTTTATATATTTTTTTATTTTCATTTCTGTCCTGTCCAACTCTTCATGACCACATTTCTGGGTTTTCTTGACAAAAGACACTGGAGTAGTTTTCCACTTTCTTCTCCAGCTCATTTTACAGATGAGGACCTGAGGCAAAAAGTGGTTAACTGACTTTCCCATAGTTACACAATTAGTAAGTACCTGAGGCAAGATTTGAACTTAGGAAGATCAGTCTTAATGATTCCAAGCCCAGGGTTGTACCCACTGCACAACCTAGCTGCCCCATATACAGCTTTTGGCTTTGCAAAACACTTTGTAAATATCAACATTTTATTCTTGCAAATAAGGTTGCTTCTTCCTGGAAGAAACATCAAGTGGGAGGGAATCTAACATTCCCTCTCTTAATAGCTACCTGAATATTCTTCTGACTGAGGTCTTCATTTCATTCAGAAGACACTAATTCCTACATGTATTTTCTCTTTCTAAAATGCGATCTCTGCAATCCCTTTAGAAATAAAACTATTCTTTTACTATACAGTAGCTGCTTATGGATGATGTTCTCATGTCCAAATATGCCCTTTGTATGGCATGTTCAGAAGATCTGTGATATTGTTCCAGATGGGGAAATTTTTTTCATTCTTTCTTTCTTGTTCTTAAGTGGTTCACAAGAGATGGTGGTGCTGGCCAAGAAATTACATGAGAAGTCTATGAAAAATACACAGCTGGTAGTCATTGTGGAAGGTAGAACAGCAGAATATGAGGGCTGGACTTAGTTAAAGTCAGAATTCCAATCCAACTCTGCCACATGCTGGTTTGGCAAATCTCTGGAAACTCAGGTTTTTCATCCATAAAAATAGGATAATAATGTTAACGTAATTATTAAAGTTGTCATCCTCGGTTTGGCCAATTTATATTTCTATGGTTATATAATAAAAATATAATCTCCAAAGTATTAAAAATACTAATTAGAGGGCAAATGTGGTCTGCATGGTGAATGTGTGCAGGAGATGATACATAACAAATAAGGAAATACAAAGGAGAATCAGAGTAGAAAATGCCATCAAAGATACATATGATTGAAAAAGAAAATTGACTGGTTGTGTAAAGAGAATGAGAGGTAATAAAGGATAGTCTGTGTGCTACATTGAATTCCTGACTAATTCATGAGAAAATGAAAAATGTTCCCAAGCTTGTCAGGTGGAAGTTTTGTGGCTGACTTATAGAAAGTCATGAATGAAAGTCAAACAGGATAGGCAGGAATGAGTGATCAGGATCTTTATTTTTTGCAGGGAACATCCACAGCCATGAATCGCAGTTTGAGTGATGGTTTTGAAAAAAGTTATTTTACAAATATCAGATGAAATAATGCACACAAAGGTGCTTTTCTACATCAACTCCAATTTTCTTGGCTTCTATATACCTATCTCTGAGAACATGCACCAGGTGACTTATTTTTACATTTTATCTCTTGGCTAATTAGTCTATCATTGAGTTTTGCTGCAGCATGTGGTGCCAACATACCTTTCTATTGGATTTGTGAAGTTCTGGAACTGATGCATATCTTTGAGGTTAAACTATTAACTGATTCATGCCTTCCATCAATTCACAGATCCTTAAATTTTCTATTGTGTGTTAACCATTCCATCCATTTACCCAGTGCCCTTATTCCTTCAGTATTCTCAAATCCCTATTCAATACTATAAAAGTAAGATTGGTGTGCAGAAATAAAAAGCAAAATAAAAACAAACAGAACCTGTTTAACAGCATTTTCTAGTCAGTGAATGATGGAAATTAGGCAGTATTGAACACTACCAATTCTGATGCATTGTGGCATAAAATTACCTTAGAAATATCATGTACTTTTCTGGGTAGTTAAATTTGCCGACCTCAAAATTAACCTGAGAGGTTAGGTATTTTCATTCCTCTTTTGAGGTTGTTTATTCTGCACTATTGTTCAATGAAATGACAGCCAGGTTGTATCATAAGGAACCCTGCATGTTGACTTATGTAGCAAAAATTCATATAGAGTGTGAATTTTGTGCATGGAGGATGCCAATCAGGATAATTGAGCCCAGAAGGTTTTTCAGCTTAAATTAATTACTACAAAATTCCTGTGTAGCACAAATATGTCCATATCACAGCAAATAACATATTTTCACTACTTCTTTGTACCAGACCTGGGATTTCTTTCTTGAAGGATGTGGAATTTCTTTGCCAGTGGAGATCAACACCCACTCTGCACCTTGGAGAATCTTAGAGAGTTGCCTCAAGGGGCCAAGAGTTTCGATGACTTGTCCAAACTACTAAGACAAGAAAAATTTACATCATTACAATTTTGAATATATATCAGTAAAGACTTTTACTTTTTCCTTTAAAAATCCATTCATTTTTAAGTATCAGTTGGCAAGCAGAATTCTATTTCTATGTGACAAATGAGCCTCTGGATATGCGCTATTTTCCATAGGTACTTAAAGTATATTAAAAAAACCAAAATCATATTGGATTCACAATAGCTCAGACACCTCTTTAAAAGGGAAAAGACACTGTCCTCTGGGGTCTAAGACAGGATTACTTTACCTAAGAAATAGAAGTTAAATGTGACTGCCCACTTAACCCTATAATGGAGGCCTATTCTAAAATTTATCTTGCATGTCAAAAAAGAGAATTGTTTTACTTCTCTTTGCCACTAGAAGGGGAGCATATAACCAATACGTAGTAGAGTACAGAGTTAAGCCCAGTTCTTTTTAACTCTAAGACTTTGTCTTCATTTATTATTTGGCCATGTCTCTCTTTATCAGTTTCCTTTTCAATCTTGCACATCACAACCAATTTCTTAAAGGTTTGGAAATGTAATAATTCATTTCATTATAATATAGATTTTAGTTCTAACTATGCCTCAAATTGGCTATGTGATTTTTGAAATATTTCTTAACTTTTCTATGTCTTCATTTCTCTGCATGGAATATAATGACTTCAATAGTTCTATCGTTTCATGATTTCATCATTTTAATCATTACCTCAAATAACTGTAATCATAGCCCCACAATTTCCTAGATATTCTGAATCTCCTAGAAATAGATCTAGGGTAGACCTAATAAGGCATCTATATCGCTTAAACCCTTAATTTATAGATGAGGAAGCCAAAGCCCAGAAATACAAAGTTACTTGCCCCAAGTCAAATAGTGAGTAATAAAGCCAGAATTTGAACTCAGGCAGTTAATATGACTAAATTTCTCATGCTTTCTGCTATCCTATCTCATACATCATTGTAAATTATAGTACCTTACCGGTCCCAGCTTTTTAATGATGTATATCCAGAATAAAATAAGTTGGTGTTTAGATGACAAACCTGTTCATCTATTGCTAGACCCCAATTTGATCTTTTTTACAGATATGTGGAACCATTTAGGTTAAGGTCTATTTCACTCTAAAAACCTTAATGAACCCTAATGCCTTTGGGAGAATTAGAATTTGGTACAAGAATATCTTTTGAAATCTCAGATAAAATAAATAGATGCAATAGAAGTAAATAAAATACTCTAAACTCTCCAATTTTAAATTCTGATATCTTTTTGCATATAGTAGAAGAAATTTAGTTAGCTGTTTTCCCCTTGTGATTATATTAGGAAATCATTGTAACTTCTACCTTTGTATGTACTATGAGGTGCCATCTCTCATATGTAGCATAGGGATGTCATTATATTGTTGAAATGATGGTAGAATAAATATAGTCTTTTCTCCCCCTATCCTTCTTCAAGAAACACTTTCACTCTTGCCAGAAAAGGAAGTAAGAGGTTGGAGTGAGAAGTTTGACTACTCTATTATGCTCAGATAGGAGGGAGAGTACTAGGCTAGATTTATAACTATCTGCTCCCTTAAATATTATTAGTCCAGAGGATGTAATTTTTAGGGTCTGTCTAACTTCTAGTTGTGGTTCATTAATTGGGGAAAAGGAATAGGATCCTATGCTTTATATTCAATGTTTGACTGCCTTGACTGCCCACCGAATATTAGTTTCACAATAAGCCAAGGGACAAATTAATCCAAGGTGACTGCAAAAAAAAAAAAGACAAAAAAAAAAAAATAATATATATATATATATATATATATAAAATACGTAAATATATGTATATACTATATAGGAGAATATATTACAAGTAAACAGAATAAAGAAGCTCTTTCATAACGTTAAGGAAAGCTCCCCACAATCATTAGTGAAACAAGTTGGGGAAAGTGAGATGTCAGAGACTTATAGCTTTCTCATGTCTGTTTATTTTCAGAGTCTTTTTCCAGTTCTATGAAGTGAAGGTGGAACTTCATACCTTCTCTCTTCAAGTCATGGTCTTGTAATACCTGAAGTGACTACAGAATCTGATGAGACTCAGAGACTTAAATCAGGACCAAATTCTTGAAGACACTTCCATCATCCACTCATCACATATAGACCTGGGGCATTGCTTTCTACCATATTAATGGGATTTGGAACTTAGGTCACATAGCTATTTTTATGAATAATGTAGCATAATGAAAAAAAAAACACTAGACATGGACCATATGACAATTATTTATGTTCAAGTCCAGTCTCTAAAATCTCTGATATCTACTGGATATAAGATGTTGGGCAAAGATTCTACCGATTTGATCTCAATTTACCCATCTACAAAACATGGGTGACAATATTTATAATATCTACCAGGAAGGCTTGTTATGAAGAAAGCACTTTGTATAGCATCAGGTATTGGCTAGGTTAATGTATACTGGTATGATTCAAAACATAGTAGAAGAGAGTAGCACATGTTAAGGAATTGTAATGAGATGCAGAGCCATCTAAAAATCACATTAGCTAAGATTTTGCTAACCAGAATTTGATAATACACAATTCTAAACATATTTGGAATCTGCCTCTGGAGAGCAACAACATAAAGTTTAGTGAACTTGAAGAATGTTTGTGTGCCTGCCTCCATTTGCAGTAACACTGTACAGATGTGATGTCGTAAGGTGAAAAGTTGAAATAGTAGGACTTTGATACTCTGAAGTATATTCTGTCTTCTTGAAATTAAGGTTTTCCCCTTAGAATTTCACTTGAAAAAAGATAATAGAGATGAATCTAATTATTCCCTGACCATGTATCTCCCCCAACTCCTCCTACTCCACCCCAAACTAAAATATAGGGACTATCTTATGACTAGACCCAAGTCCATGAAAAAGTGAGTATATATATATATATATAATATGTTTGTGGGTGCATACATATATATAGAAATATATATTAAAAAAACTTTCCAGTCATAATGACAATGCTTTCAAATTTTTTTCCAGTTTAACTGTACTTGTCATAGTTTATATTCTAGTAGCAAAGTCTTCAAAAATCCAGGGTCATTTCCAGTTCACAATGTGCCATGAAACAAGGATTTTAGTGGTAAGGAACTTGACAAAGTTTTCATCAAAGCAAGGGTTAGTGCACTTTCATCACAGTAGCTCTGTGAGGTAGGTAGTGAAAATGATAGTACCAAGACCTGAACCTAAGTCCAAATCTGAGCCTTTTCCCTTATTCCACATACACACACACACACACACACACACACACACACACACACACACACACACAATATAACAGTATATCTAACAAAAATACCAGATAAAATGCTTTTTACATATCTAATTAAAATAATTTATAGTTAAATCATATTTTATAAACATTCTTTAATCTTAATAGCAACTATTTTCAAGTCTTAGGAGTTATATTTAAGGAAGGAATACATAAATGATTTTTGAACATCAATATCCTAACTATAAAGCAACATAGGACAGTAGATAGAGTGATGCTTTCGGAGTAAGAAAGTCTAATGTCTGACACTTGGCTGCTGTGTGATCTCAGACAATTTTAAAATTCTCAGGGCCTCCTTATATCTAAAATGAGGAAGTTAAAAATGATTTCTAAGGTCCCTTCCATATCTAAATCTATTACAATGTTTCAAATGCAAGTCACTTTAATTATTACATATTCTAACACAAGGAGACAATAGTATGGTTATTTTTAATAGCTTTCTTTGTCTTTAGCCTTCATTTTGATATAAGATTTTGTACAATTACATGTTTCTAATTAAAACTTCCTTTTTTCCCCGCTTAGGAGGTAGAGAGTTCCAGAACTGTGGTTTCATCAATATAAGGAATCCTGGTATTGCTTCTTTCTGAAATAATGCCTACAAATGCCTTTTAAATTATAATTGTTTGTGAGGAGGTACAAAGGTAACTAAGTGACTCGTCTGTGCTTGTACATCTCCTGTATATATCTCTGACAAGATTTGATCCCATATTTTCCTGAACCAAAAATTGGCTATTTCCTATTTCATATGGCATCTCTAAATTTATTTATAAATGTAAATAGATATTATTTATAGTTATATAAATATATTTATATATACATAAACATATAATAAATTTATAAACGTAAATATTAAGGCAATATACATAGAGCAACCTTCCTGTACATCTTTACTAATGGCTGGTAAAGTGACTTTATTTCATGTGATCTCCGGATGCCTTCATTTAAAATGAATTGCCTACCTATGAATAGTCAGTCAATAAACATCTTATTGAGTTCTTATCTAGGCATTCTACTTAGTGCTGAGAATGTAAAGAAAGTCAAAAGACAATCCCTACCCTTGAGTAGTTCACAATCCAATGGAGAAACAATATGAAAACAACTATGAACAAACAAGGATACAGGATCAATACGAAATGCAGAATAAGTAGAAAATCATCAACAGAGGGAAAGCTAAGACTTCCTGAATAAGGGGATGCTTTTTGGCTGATATTTAAAGGGTATCAAGCAAATCAGAAGGTGGAGGTATGGAAGGAGAGCATTCCCATCATTGGGAACAATGGTAGAAAATTCCCTGGTTTGGGAAATCCCAGACGACTAATAAGAATGATACTATCAAATAATATTAGGCATGTGAGATAGGAGGTGGAGGGTAAGTCCAAAGTGTAAGAAGGTTGAAAAGGTGAAAAGGACAGATTCAAAGGGCTTTGAATTCCAAAGAGAACATTTTGTATTTTATTCTAGGGGTTATAGGAGGACCCTAAATTCTATTGAGTATGATGTGGAGAGGAAGGGATATAACATGGTCAGGCATGTTTTATGAAGAGCATTTTGACAAGTGAATAAAGAATAGACTGAATTGAGGAGGGAATTGTGGGAAGCACACAAACCAACAGGCTATTGCAAGAAACTAGATATGAAGGGGCAGCTAGGTGGCACAGTGGATAAAGAACCGGCCCTGGAGTCAAGAGTACCTGGGTTCAAATCCAGTCTCAAACACTTAATAATTACCTAGCTGTGTGGCCTTGGGCAAGCCACTTAACCCCATTTGCCTTGCAAAAACCTCAAAAAAAAACTAGATATGAGGTTACAAGGGCCTATATCAGGCTAGTGGCATTGTCAGAAAAGGGAACATTAGTCTGTTCTATATTTTCTTTTGCTACCATGTGCAGTGACAAAAAATCAAGGAATTGATTACGAAAACTAGCAACTTGCTATTTTCATCACGTAACAAAACACTTAGTATCTGATAGTGACTATACAAAATACTGAAGAAACAAGACCAAAAAATTGTATTCCTTTATCTCAAATAACTTATAATCTAATTTTTAAAAAATGAAACTGATTTCTCAATAATTCTCCCAGGAGACAGTTATGTTTAGATTTAAGATGAGTGGAAATAGAATGAAAGGAAGAAGATAATCATCTTTCTCCATCATAGGGAAGGGCCTAAACCCATTAACAGTTTCACCAAAATTGAAAATGTCTTTTCAATTAAACTATTTCTGTGACATTTCTGTCATAGAAACTGAATTCTAATATAGTTTCCCTTTTCTGACATCATTAAAAATAGTAGTACAGTAGTTGAATCTCTATAAAAGGAAAGTAAGTTTGAAAATCTCAATGGACCATCGAAAGTTCATGAGTGCTGACATGGAGAACAAAATTTATTATGATTTTAAATAATATGCATTTTTGTTTTAAAAAATTGTATAAATCCACATGTTTAAAAATAATTTTCACATTGGCTGTTAACTATAAGATCATATCTTTATTATCACAACAGAGTTCTAAACGTCAAAGAAGTTAAAAAATTTTATGTCTATTTTATTAATATGGAATTTATGGATACAAGATTGCTTTCAAGGATTGTGCTAATGCTTCAATCACCCCTGTGACCCAAGCCCTTTGCTGTATTCTGACCTGATATTATTTTTCATAAGTCAGGAAACATTTTCCATATGTTGGGGAGAATTATCCAAAGGGAGTCTGCAGCTGTAACATTAGTACTTTATCATGTTTTCACTGCCTGGAATAGAGATCCCTCTTAGTGATGGTACCCATCAGAAAGATCATAACAAAGCTTGTTTGGCACACCATTGTTCTCTTTTTGTGTGTTAGACTGTCCCCAAGGAACAAAATTGTTCACAGTTTTTATTAAAATTTACTCTACATGGACAGCTGAAAAAATAAACGAAGAAGTCTGTGTATATCTTATTTACTGTCATCATAGAAAAAGTATCTGTCCTGGAGCAGGCTAACATAACCTAACAGCCAAGACTAACTTACAGAAATAAGCAGAGATATTATAAAGGTTGAAGGCCACCAAAGTTCATTACATTCAAGAAGCTTAAAAAGTAACAAGAAAGGAGAGGGGGGAAAGGCAGGAGCAGTGTCAAAAATGAAAGAATTATTAAGAGTTTGGATGAGGAGGAAACCTGTGTAAAGAAAATCAAGATATTAAAAGCCTCAGGAATGTCAAAAGGTCAAAAAATAAAATGAGATACATCAGCTGGGATAGAATTATTTGGCGTGGAAATCATCATTCCATAGCCTACAGCATGGCTTTCTTCATAGTTGTTCAAATGAAGGGATTTCTTTAAAATTATTAACATGAACTACTGTTATTCAAATGAGTCATTGTTATTTGAATATTTGGTTATTATTGACACTGAAAGATATTTGATCAACTTCTTCCATTGACCTAGATAGAAACCTTTCTAAACCTTGTTATGTAAACATGAAAGATGGACAGAAAAAGAAAGCTTACTTGGATGAAAAAGCTCTGGATTCAGATTCTTTTTTCAGTCACTTCCCCATTGGTGAACTTAGGCAAACATTTAACATTTTGAGTTTCAATTTCTCTTCTGTAAAGAGAGAGAGAGAGAGAGAGAGAGAGAGAGAGAGAGAGAGAGAGAGAGAGAGTAAAATAGTTGATCACTATAAATGTAAAATTCTTACTTGTGTCAACACTGTTACTTTGTATAGCTAGGTTTGATATAGTTGAGATAGTCCAAAGAAGTAACTCATGTCATTTATTAGATCTTTTATTTTATAAAATAGTGCTATAGGGGTGGAGCTAAGATAACAGCATGGAAGTATTCCCAGAAGCTCTCTTCCAAGACACTCCCAATGCCTTAAAATTATAACTCTAAACAAATTCCAGAGGAGCAGAACCAACAGAAAGATTGACTAAAACAATTTTCTGACCTAAGCCAACTTGGAGGATCTGCAGGAAGGGTCTGTCCCACTGGGGCTGGAAAGGGCCACAGCGCAGCTCAGCCACAATGTTCCTGAGTGAATATACTCCAGCCTTCCAGGAACAGGCTGTGGGGAACCTGGATCCATAGCAGTGGGGAGGTTTCCAGATCTCTCAATTCAGGGATCATCAAGGAAAACTTCAAAGGTCAGCAGGAAAACTCTGCCACACAGAGTGAGCTGGAGCCTAATGTGACTCAAACCTCAGTGCAGACGCAGCATGGGAAACAGAAGCAGACCTGCAGAGTCATCCAGCAGCTTCTTCCAGAGTGCTCAGTCCACAGACAGTAAGGAGTGTGGGGAGATCACAGAGATCTCTCCACTACCCCTGGGAAAGGACTCTGATGTTTTGGCCATATTCAGATCTTGGTCACAATCTGGGGCCCCCTATTGCCCTATTGCCCTAGTGGAGCAGAGACCCTTCTCCCAGCTCTGGGACAGAGGGGAGTGCTTGTGGTCATCCACAGACCAGAGCACAGGCAATGAGAGCAATCAGAGACTCTCATGAGACCTTGGTTGAATTGAGATCCCTGGGGGATATCCCCCAAACACTCAAAAGCTTGGGAAGTACATTAAAACCAGGGCATAGACTGAGAAAAGGAGCAGACAAACATAAGAAAATAAATCTGATCATAGACAATTACTTTGGTGCCATGGAGGAAGAAGACAAAGTCAAAGCTCCTGAATCCAAAACCTCCAAGAAAAAATAGGAATTTATTTCAGGCTATGGAAGACCTCAAAAAATATTTTGAAAATCAAGTAAGGGAGGTAGATGGAAAAATGAGGAAGAGAAATGAGAGGAAAATCATGAAAAGTCAGCAGCTTGATGAAGGAGATACCAAAAGATACCAAAGAAAATAACAGTTTAAGTCAAATAGAAAAAAAAAACAGTCCAAAAGGTCAATGAAGAGAAGAATACCATAAAAAGCAGAATTGTCCAGATGTAAAAGGAGTTTAAAAAAAAGGTCTTTGAAGAATGAAGCCTAAGGGAAGCTGATGACTTTGTGAGAAATCAAGAAACAATAAAACAAAGCCAAAAGAATGAAAAACTAGAAGAAAATGTGAAATATCTCATTAGAAGAACTGACCTGGAAAACAGATCCAGAAAAGATAACATAAAAATTACTGGGCTACCTAAAAGTCATGACCAGGAATTCCATTTTTAAAGAAATTCTCCAGGAAAGTTGCCCTGATAACCAAAGGGTAAAAATAGAAATTGAGGGAATCCACCAATCACCTCCTTTAAGAGATCTCCCACCCCCAAAAAAACCTCCCAGGAATATTATAGACCAATTCCCAAATTCCCACAAAAAGGAAATTTTACAAAGAGCCATATTGAAACAATTTGAATATGGTGGTATTACAGTTGAAATTACACAGGATTTAGCAGCATCTACATTAAGGGCTCACAGGACCTGGAATATGATATTATGGAAGGCAAAAGGGTTTGGATTATAATGGGAATCAACTGCTTAGAAAAACCCAACAACCTTTTTCCGGGGGGAAAGACAGACTTTCAATGAACTAGGGAAATTTCAAACTTTCCTGTCAAAAAAATCAGAGTTGAATAGAGAGTCTCATTTTCAAGTATACGACTCAGGTGAAGCTAGAGAGAGTGGATGGGAAGGGCAAATTATGTGGGATTTAATGATGTTGAATTGTTTATGTTCCTGAATGGGAAGATGATACTGATAACTCATGAACCTTCTCATTTTTAAGAACAGTTAGAAGGAGAATGTATTGACAAGGCATAGGAGGGAGTGGAATTTGAAGGTATATTATATTACAAAAATGGAGTTAATAGGCAAGAAAGAAATGTACTGGGAGAAAGGGAAAGGAAAGGTAGAATGAGCTAAGATATTTCATATAAAAGAGGTAAGAAAAAGATTTTGCAATGGAATGAATAGAGGGAAAGTGAAAGGGAAGGAGTGACCCTTCATTCTCATTGAAAGGTGGCTCATACACAGTCAATATGATAAAGAGACGTCATTTGCTAGAGGAAAAAGGAGAGGAAAGAATTGGGAGAAAGGGGACAGGGAGAGGTGAGGGTGTAGTGGATAGAAGAAAGGGAAGATCGTGTGAGAGGGTAGCCATATACAACACACTTTTGAGGAAGAACAAGGTGAAAGGAAAGAGAGTGGGGAGTGGGGATGAATAGAATGGAGGGAAATATAGTAACAATAGCATCTTTGGGGAAAAGAATATTGAAGCAACTTCTTTGATGGACTTATGATAAAAAATGTGATCCATCCCAAGACTGAGTTAATTATATGTGAACCCAGACTGAAGTACATTTTTTTCTCTCAATTTATTTGTCTTGAGGTTTCTCTGTCTTTGTTGGGGGAAAGGGAGTTATGATTACTTTTACAACAAGGCTAGAGTAGAAATGTGAAAATAAATAAATACATTTAAAATGAAAAAAAAAGAAAAGGATACTGCCACAAAGCTAGTGATTTGGCAAAATTGTCTATAAATGTATTGACCAAGGGTTAAAGTTGAGAATAGTTGGCTATTTTTCTATGCATCAAAATTTCTTTTTTCTTTTTTCTTTGTTCATAAATGAATTAAATGCTAAGTAGAATCAAAGTTGAGCCCTAAAATTATATAATATTAACACAATAAAAATTCTTGCTATTGGAAGAATTTTGTCTTCCAGGTTTCAGTGACTCAGTATTGGACAATATTTTGTTTGAATTTATTTAACATTGACTTCTGAATTTCACATTCCTCATTAATATTTTTATCACTTTATATTGCATTTTAAAGTACTAAAAATTTTGAACTTTAGTCAAAACTTATGCTAGACAGTTAAAAGATTCTGGATCCTTTGGTATTATAAGACTCCCTCTGCTCCCAATTTTGCCTTTTTTGCATAAGTAGCATTTTGTTTTAAAATTCTACTTATTCTTTAAAATTTTTCATCCAATAAAGAGTTTCTGAGCTGAAAAAAATATATAATGATTGGGGCAGCTAGGTGGCGCAGTGTTTAGAGCACCAGCTCACCTGAGTTCAAATTTGATCTCAGACATGTAAAAATTACCTAGCTGTGTGGCTTTGGACAAGCCACTTAACGCCATTTGCCTTGCAAAGAAAACCTAAAAAAAAAAAATAAAATGATGTTGTACCATACAGCCACTAAGGTTTTTCTTCAGACTTAAATCTATTACCACATGATTTTATATAATTCTTCATGCTACTGCTCAATAAATTCTCCATAGAAAATTGGGTAAATCTGAAGATGACCTATTATAGTTTTAGGAACTCTAGGGAAACAATATGTCTTGTTCTTTTTTATCCTGATAAAGTGATCCCCCCCACACACCTTTATCTTGTCATACATACTCTTAGTACTGTCTGCTATACTACTTCGGAACAAGTGTCAGTAGAGACATGGTGCAATTGTCCATTTGCTTATTTGTAACTATATTAAATCTGAGATTATGAGGCCCCTTGATTCACAATTACCTATCCACACATGTAACCTATTGGTGTTAAGAGGATGAACTTTTATAGAACTGAATATTTGGGAATTATTAAAAATATAGCATAATTTCTTAAATGTAATCAGGCACAAACTCCCCTTATTACTAAATTCTAGTCTCTAGCTATTGTTCATCTGCTAATTTTGCTCAATGCACAAATATTCATGAACTGATGCAAAGGGTTGTCTATCCAGCTGTTTGTCAAAAATCTAGGTAATGTGATTTTTTTAAACCTAATTTACTTTTCCAATGTGGATGCTTAGAATGATCGTTTTCACATTACTGTGGATTCCATTGAGGAGGTTTCATAGTGTTCTGAGACTCTGTGGCTCAATGCAATTAGTGAGACCTCATCTGGGAATAAGAGCATTTGGAGAATTTCATGATCAATAGGAAATACATCTTTTCTTTAGAGTTTATATAAGACATCCTCTGACAGTGATAATATATGGCAATAGACATTTTCCTTTGGAATGTTTCAGTTCATATAAAATCAAACAATACTATAACTTTAGTCTAATTTTATCATGCTATTATCTTCTTAAAGATTATGACAATGGAACACAAGCTATAGCCTTTTAAAGGGGCATATGTTTAGAATCATTAATCCTTTGGGATCTCAGAACAGTCACTTTAATTTACAGGTAAGGAAACTGAGACTGGAGATGTTAAGAGACTTTTTCCAAATGACAAGAGTATGGCACAGTAAGGATTCACATCCTCTGAAGTCAAGTCCAACATTACATGAATCACACTACATTCCCTCTAAATCTCAAAAGGTTTTCAAGTACAGAACCACTGAAAGTCTATATCAACTGAAAATCAAGAAACCTTGAAAAATAAATCACCAGTTGGCTTCTGATTGATTAATATTTTTAGTCACAACAACTCCATAAGAAAGTCTGGAAAGTCATAGAGGGATTGCAATTCTACACTGGAAAACAATACTCTCTTTGGGGGAAAAAAGCACTTTCCCTAGAGGTAATCTGGTACTGCTGTTACTATACAGTATATAATGTCAAAAAGCTATCCCTAGATATAGTAGAAGTTCTTAGTCTAGAGTCCACTTATAACCATGAGGTCCTGGTATAGATTTTGAGGATTCCATGAATTTGGAAGGGGAAAAAAATTCATCTTTATTAAAACAGAACATTTAGTATTTCCTTCGATTGTAATATAAGCAACAAAGAATTATTCTAAGAACTATAGATTTCACCAGATTGCGAGGAGTCCATAACACACGCAAAATATTTGATAACACCTGCTCTATAATCACATCAATCATGAATTCTTGTATATGGCTCTTGTATCTTTCCTTCAAATAAAAAAGATAATAATAAATAATTTATGAGATAAAATGAGAGGTAATATGATATTCTATAAATAAATAAATGACATATGAATGCATACTTGCTTACATATTCATAAGAACATTCATTTTATATATGTCTGAATACATGATGTCTCTACACACCTGGATATGTATATGTGAATATAAAATATATTTATGTTGTATGTGTGTATGTAACACTATCCCCAGAGATGTCTTCATCACAATTGGGAGGACACCCAACTGAAGTGTGCTCAGGTTGTGGAGGAAGAGATCAGGCCACTGAAGTTTCTGGTGGCTTAAAAGGACTTCTCTTTGCTAGAGAGGACTCAGGCAAAATGGAGAAACAGGAAAACAATCTTTGGCCCACTTCAGCTAAGATGGCAGGGGGAAAAATTAATAGAAGCCTCCTGCAAAAGAAAGCAAAGGAACGATTGGGGATCAGAAGCTATGTTTTTACCTTAAAGAGAAAAGAAAGGTAACTGTGTTTGTCAGCAAGCATATAGGAGGAGACAAATTACTGACTGAGTTTTCATCAATTCTTCCAGGTTGTCCATCTGACTAATAGAAAGGAGGAAGCAGAAATGTATGTATTTACCTATTTTGGGAAGGTCATACCTTAGATCATTTATTTTATTTCAATTTTATATACTTTGGATTTCAAGATATTATTTTGAAAGTATATGGACATTTACCATTATTTTAGTCCAAGACTGGTTGTTTAAAACAACCTAAAAGAAAGATGAGATTTTGTCCCAACTGAGCTTGATATAAAAATTTTTAGAGCATGATGATAATGATGATGATAGAAAAAGAGACCCTGAAACTTGTTCAAAGTTTACTTCTGTTTCAACCCAGAGAAAAATTTGAGAAAGCATGAAACCAATTTTAGTAAAATATAAAACTGGATATTTTTGTTAAGACATTCACACTCTAAACACAATTTTTAGCCAAATCTACCTAGCAATATATTTGTTGGCATAGATTAATAGAGATATAAAAGCATATAGAAATGTGCATATAGAGATGTGTATAAAAGAATATATTAACATGTGGAGCCAGATGAATGTGTATGTATATGTATAAATTTATATATATATGAATATATTAAAAGAAGCTGTATAGAGGAAACTTTGAATTATAAAGTTATATAAATTAGTAACTAATAGCTAGTAATATCTATAGAATGAATATAATCTCAAATAAATGAAAATTAATATATAGTATTCTACATATTTGAATTTCTACTTAATGTTTCATGAAATCATCAACTTATATTAGGTCAATTATAATTTTCAGGGAGTTTTTTTTTTATCCTTGAATAAAGTTTTGCATCAATGTTCCATGTTGTTAATTCTCTTTTTTTATATTCTTCTCATTCTTTTCCCCATTTTTCTTCTAGCATTCTTCTTTAGTTTTTTTTTAATTATGCTTACCTCTAATTTTTTTAAAAATTTATTTTGTCTGGGACACTAATACATTGTTGGTGGAGCTGTAAACTCATCCAACCTTCATGGAAAGCAGTCTGTAGCTAAGCCCAAAAGGCAACAGAAATGTGCATACCCTTTGATCCAGAAATACACTACTGGGCCTATATCCTGAAGAGATGATGAAAAAGCATAAAAACATCACTTGTAAAAAATGTTCATAGCAGCTCTGTTTGTGAGGCAAAGAACTGGAAAGTGAGAGACTGTCCATCAACTGGGGAATGGCTGAATAAATTGTGTTATATGTACATTAATGGAACACTTTGTTCTATTAGAAACCAGGAAGGATGGGAATTCTGAGAAGCCTGGAAGGATTTCTTTGAACTGATACTGAGGTAGATGTGCAGAACCAGAAGAACATTGAACACAATAAAAGAAACATGGTGTTGATGATCAATCTTAATGGACTTGCTAATTTCATCAGTGCAACGATCAGTGACAATTTTATGGTATATGCAATGGAGAATACCATCTGTAGCCAAAGAAAGAATTGTGGAGTTTGAACAAAGACCAAGGACTATTACCTTTAATTTAGAAAAAAACTGTTATCTTATTGTCTGATCTTGCTATCTTTTTTACTTTATGCTTCTTCCTTAAGGATATGATTTCTCTCTCACCTCATTCAATTTGGATCATTGTATACCATGGAAACAATGTAAAGACTGGCAAATTGCCTTCTGTGGTGGTGGTGGGGGAAGGAAGTAAGAATGGTGGGAAAATTGTAAAACCAAAAATAAATAAAATCTTTTAAAAAAAAATTCTTTTGGGGCGGCTAGGTGGCGTATGGATAGAGCACCAGCCTGGAGTCAGGAGTACCTGATTTTAAACCCGGCCTCAGATACTTAATAATTACCTAGCTTTGTAGCCTTGGGCAAGCCACTTTACCCCATTTGCCTTGCAAAAAAAAAAAACCCTAAAAAAAATTATTTTATCATCTTTTTATCATGTTTTTCTTCAAGGCTTTGGTTGTAGGTCATTTCAAATTATTCTCTTTTGAATTTCTCTTTTGAGCATCTCTATCACTGTAATAAGTTTATCATAGATTTCTTTTGTTTGCTTGTATATTTGTTGATCATTTCAAAGAAGTTTGGGCTAATGCTTCACTTTGCTTACTTTGGGGGAGAAGGCACATTTTGAACATTTGTTTTTTGTTTTCTTGTCTTCTGTTTTGGGGAGAGGGTGGGAGTGGTATTAGGTCCCAAGGAACTCAGAGACAGCTCACACTGAAAGCTTTCAATATTCCCCAAGTCTCATCCAGGATAAAATCTCATCACATCTTCAATGATTTGAATTCTCTTGTTTCATAACCTGTGTTTGGGTCTTTGCATTACATTTTTTTTTTACCTTGCCCCATTTGGGAGTTCCAAGATACTATTGCTGCATTAGAAAATGTTCTATATGTTTAGTGTAACAGAATTGCTGATTCCACTTTTTATTTGCCTGGGGCTCCTATTTTTTTTAGTTTCACTTCATGCTTGAAATGAGACTGTTCTAAGCATCTAGGGTCAGTGCCACATAACTCTGTTTCTGTTTCTGTGCACTGTCATTCTCCTCATCCTCTGTCCCCTGCTTAGACCTGATAGAGTCTATATAACTCTCTGTCTCCTTATGATGACCTGGACTAGAAATACTTCTCATTGTGAATTTTCTTAAATTTAATCATCAGAATTGATTCTAGAGAGTTTTCTAGATATTTATGAAGGAGTTGTGCTGAGAAGATGTCAGTTGTACTTTATTCTGTTACTCTACCATCTTGACCTCCAAACTAAACACCTTTTAAAGATTACATATCTCAATTAGGAGACTGCATTTTTTGTTGGCTTAATGACATAGGTAAAATTATGCCCCAAAATAGAGTAGATTATGATCTCTTAGAAATCCTTTCTTGATAAGGATTTTTTTTGGTTAGACCTCCATGATCAAGAATCATTATTCATAAGCCCATATTTTTGTTTTTAATCACTTAATATTATTATATGGTCACAAAACAGTGTTAAAGACCATTATAACTATGCAGATATGCATTCATATCTTCAGATATGAATGCATATACACATATAATGGGATTCTGCCAAATTATTTTTATGAAACAAATATGATATGGATACCTAAACCAAGAAATGCAAAAATACGAAAAGAAAATAATAGAGCAATTTCACTAATGACTTATAGATGAGAGAATCTAAGTAAAATATAGCTAAAGGATTAAATTTATATATTCCAAAGACTATATATTAGAATCAATTGGAATTTATACCAGGATTCAGAAATGGTTTAACAAAGGGAAAACTATAAACTTAAATGATAATATCAATAACAATTTTTTAAAATCAAATGACTATATTAATAGATATACAATAATCTTTTGATAAAGGTCAATACTAATTTTTATCAAAAATAAATTTAAAAGCATCTGTACAAATTAATTTTTAAAAATTTCATAAAGAGAATTTATTTAAAAATATCAATGAGTATTATGTATAAGGGGGACAATATAGAACCTTCTCAGGAAGATCAGGTGTGAAACAAGGATATCCATTATCACCATCATTACTCAATATTGTATTAGAAATCCTAGTAAGAACAATAAGAAAAATATAAAAAACTGAAAGAATAAGAGGACAGAATGAGGTAATAAAACTATCTCTTTTGCAGACAATAAAATGATATTCTTGTAAAGTCCCAAAGACTCAATTAAAATTGTTAGCTGAAAATTAGTAATTTTGGCAGTGTAGTGGGATATAAAGTAAATCTACTCAAATCATCAGCATTCCTATATATCACAAACAAAATTCTACAAGAGAAGATATTTTAAAGTACCTCATTTAAAATAACTTTAGACAGTATAAAATATCTGGGAGTATACTTTCTGAGACAAATCAGGAAATATATATAAGCAAAACAATTAAAAAAACATTTTTATGCATATAAAATGAGGTTTAGATAATTGTAGAGATTTTAGTTGTTTGTGGGTCAGGAGAACCAATATAATAAAAAAGACAAGTTTACCCTAATTTATATATTTAAGACCCTCCTAATTAAATTCTATTTTGAAAAAATATTTATTTATTTTCATCCATATGCATAAGCATATTTTTAAGTTACAACATTTCCTTCTACCCTCCTTTCCCAATTTCCTCCCCTCAGCAGCAAATAGCAAGGTTAGCATTGTACAAAAATATTTTTATTAAACATGTTTACAGATGAGTTATTTTCAATATGAGAAATTAGGATTAAGGGAGAAACATAAGAGATAATTTTTATAAAGTGTTCAACAGCTTTTGAAGGGTTGAGGTTTTTTTTCTGTGTATGTGTGTGCTTTGTTTTGTTTTGTTTTTCTTCCTCTGGATGGGGATAACATTGTCCATAGCCAGTCTAATACAGTTGTTCTAGCTCTCTGAACTGCTGAGAGGAATTGCTTCAATCAAGATTGTTCGTCTCACAGTATTGTTGTTAAGGTGCACATTGCTCTCTTGGTTCTACTCCTTTCACTCAACATCAGATCCCATAAGTCATTCAAAGCTTCTCCAGAGTCTGATAATTTATGGGTTCTTAGAGAACAATAGTATTCCATAATATTCATGTACCATAGCTAGTATATTCATTCACCCAATTGATGGGTATCCCTCAATTTCCAATTCTTTGCCACCTCAAAAAGAGCTGCTATAAATATTTTAGAACATGTAGGACGTTTCCCTTTTTTATAATTTCTTCTGAATATAGACTTAAAATTGTAACAGATTAAATTATCAAAAAAAATATACTACATCAGAAAAAATAACAAAATTCATTCAGAGAACAAAAATGTCAATATATCAAAAAGAATATACTGAAAATGAGTATAAATAAAAGAAGTCTAGCAGTTCCAAATTTTAAATTGTATTATAAAGTAATGATTATAAAAACTATCTAGTCCTGGCTAAAATACAGAAGGACAGATCAATGCAATAAAGGAGACATACAATTACAGCAGCAAATAAAGATAATGATCTTTGAATTTATATGTGTAAAAGTTTAAAATTTGAGCATAAGAATTCATTCTTTGGTAAAAATTGTAGGGGAATTGGAAAGTAATATGGCATAAAATGGACAAGAACCAATATCTCACACACTTTGGTCTTTTTTTTTACAAGTCAACAGATAAGGTCAAAATGGATATATGACCTAGATATAAAGAGAGATTTTATAAGAAAATTAAAATATCATGGAACATATTGCTTATCAGATTTACGGATACATAAATAGCATGAATAAACAAAAAGATAGAAAGCAAAATGAAGTGAAAATGGATAATTTTGGTTACATTAAATTAAAAAGTTTTGCACAATTAAAACAACTATAGCCAAGATTAGAAGAAAAGCAGAAAACTGGGGGGGAAATTGTAGTTATTAAAGTCTCATATCAAAAATATATAAAGTATTTTGTCAAATCTAAAAGAATATGAGTCATTCTCCACTTGATAAAATCAAAGGATATGAAGAGCATTTTTCCAAAAAAAGAAATTAAAGCAATTTTTAGCCATACAAAAATTATGTAAATCATTATTGATTTAGAGAAATGAAGATTACAACAACCTAGAACTATCATTTCATAACTATCAAATTAGCTGAAATGACAGAAGGGGAAAGTAACAATTGTTGAAGAGGATGTGGATAAATTGGACACTAATTCATTGTTGTTGGTATTTTAACATAATCCAAATATTCAGGAGGCCAAATTTGAATTATGCCTAAAGAAGAGTTAAACTAATGATATCCTTAGACCCAGCAGCACCACTTCTTTGACTGTTTCCAAAAATAAATAAGGAAAGAGGAAAAGAACATATATACTCTAAAATGTTTATAGCAGATCTCTTTGTGATGGCAAAGAATTGGACATTATAGGGATGTTCATCAAATGTGAAATGGCTGAACTAGTTATAATAAATGATTGTGATGGAAAACTGTTGAGCTTTGAGAAATAAGTTCAACAAACGTTTTAAATGCATAAAATAATGAAGAGTGAAATAAGCAGAGCCATTGTATACACTGACAGCAATATTTTTTAAAGAATACCATTGAATGACTAAGTCATTTTGACTAGTATAAATACTCAAATTAACTACAAAGAACTGATAAACTGATAGATGCATAGAATAATATATATATATATAAATAATTATACACACATATACAAAAACATACACATCTGCATATCTATTTTTGTCTAATGGTACAAATTTCCTAGGCATTAGGGAGGGAAGAAGAAAAAGAAATTTACATGATAATTTTGTTTTATATTTGAAAGGAATAGAAAGTTATGAATAGTAAATTTTAAATTTTGTACAATCATATTTTTATTGTATTATGGTCATAGAAATGCTTACTTTATTCCATAAATGAAAACTAAAAAGTAAACATACCACCATCCTTTTAGAAGAGAGGCAGTACTGGGACCATGGAAAGAAATTATCTCCCCTAGAAAATATACACCCTTCAGCACATGCCAGACACAACTGCTGGGACCCAAGTTTAGCACCTGGTGGACTGTCAGACCCTTATGGCCTCCAGCAGTATCAGTCACTCCCAACTTCACCCCTTCAACACAGCACCAAACACAGGGGTGCCCCCTGGCTCTCAAGGAAACATCAGAACAGC
Source organism: Macrotis lagotis (assembly GCF_037893015.1). Classification (NCBI taxonomy): domain Eukaryota; kingdom Metazoa; phylum Chordata; class Mammalia; order Peramelemorphia; family Peramelidae; genus Macrotis; species Macrotis lagotis. The sequence continues at coordinate 53,515,226 of NC_133660.1, read as the reverse complement.
AGGAGGTAATTAGCCAAGATCTGCAGTCCCTGGCAAAAGAAGCTTGAAACAGTGCCTGTCAACACCGAGAGTAGAGCTCAAATTTTTAAATAAGGAAATTGGCCAAAAAAGATGAGCAAAACAGCAACAACATTTAATAAAAAAAAAATCTGACTATAGGAAGTTATTTTTGGTAACAGAGAAGATCAAAACACAAACTCAAACAATTTTGTCAAAAAGACACATGGCAAATCGCCAGATAAAAATAGGAAGTGCTCTTAAGCTCAGAAAGAACTCAAAAAGTAGAGAGTATAAAGAATCTAAGAATAGTAAGGACATCAAGATCACTCCATGAAGGGATGAGTAGGAAGAAACCAAGATTTTAGCTTACAGCCGAACAGCAACATGATCTGGACAAAGCACATTAGACTTGGAATCAGAAGATTTTATTTTTCAATTCCATGTCTGCTGTTTGCCATTTTTGTGATCCAAGAAAGTCATTTCCTATTTCTCTGACTCAGTTTTGTATTCTACAGAATGAGAAGAATGACATAGATGGCGTGTGAGATCCTTTCCAACTGCAAGTCTATGATTCCATGACATTATACATGTGACAGCACATAAAATATATGAACACAGTAATTGTGTACTCCATATAATTCTTTTTCTATTTAAGAAATCTGGCTGGTAGACTGGTTGTTTTCATTCTCAAGGCAGATCAAAATGACATCATTATGATGGAGTCAAGTTACAGCATATCCTTACTGATCAGATCTGGGACTGATAAGATCAATACAAGCAAGGAAGACTAACACAGTTCAGGCACAAATAGACCAAATGAACATTTGAAGTAGAGATGTCTCTAAATTTCTGTTTCTTGTGAGTCTTTTGAACTACTTTAGTTATGCTTCCCTCATAGAGCACACCTTCTTTGATGTGGGAATGCCTTAGCAGGTAGTTCTGGGTCAGTGTTTCTCAATTTTAAAGTTCTTTAGAGATATTGAAGGTGTCCTCTTATCCACTTCTTTTGACCTCCATGTGAGCACTTGCCAAGTGTGAGCTCTCTATAAAATAATCGTTTAGGCAAAGATACATTTAACATTCAGACACCTTGACCAATCCATTATAGTTGCACTCTACAGTAGAGTTTGAAGGCTTGGAAGTTGAGTTTTAAAACGGAGCTCAGGGGGCAGCTAGGTGCACAGTGGATAGAGTACAGGCCCTGGAGTCAGGAGTACTTGAGTTCAAATGCGGCCTCAGACACTTAATAATTACCTAGCTGTGTGACTGTGGGCAGGTCACATTGCCTTGCAAAAAACAAACAAACAAAAAAAAAAAAACAGAGCTCAGTGCTCAGTATCTTATCTTGCCTGATGATCTTCAGAATTTTCCTAAGACAATTCAGTTTCTTGTACTGATGCTGGTATATTGTTCAGGTTTCACAAACATACATGTCACAGGCATACCAATGAGGTCAGCACAACGGGTCCTCTATACCTTCGATTTAATAACCTGACTAATTCCTCTTCTCTCTCACACTTTCTTTTGGAGCCACCCAAACACTGAGCTAGATCTAACAATGTGTACATTAGCCCCATTATCAAAGTGTACATCTCTGGAAAGTATTCTGCCAATATAAATGGAATTATCGAAAGTATTCAAAATTAGCACAAATAGCAGATAATTGATCCATTGTTGCACCCTGGCTTCAGAAGCTAGAAGATCCTGCACCAACATTCCCTCTACTTTGGTCTTGGCTTGAAGGCTTTTCGAGTGAAGAATTTACCATTAGTGAAGTCACTGACCTTGATGGCATTTTCATCCTCATTGAAGGTTTCAGATAGCACTGTTGAAAACATGATAAAAAGCATGGGAGCAAGCACACCATATAAATAGTCTATTAATTACCAGTGTTTCCTATGAGAGTACATCCACAAAGTTTTATTACATTTAGGTAAATGGAATATAATGTTGGTGATTAGAAAGCTATGTGATACACAAGTCTTCAGTAACAAGTGGCCATTGCTGTTGTTCTTTGCATTTCTTTTCACCACGCTAACTCACTGTGTTGTGCCTGGAAAATCCCCCAATATGGGATATTCAAGGCTTTATTACATTAAAAAGTTCAACTTAATATCTATATATTAAAGAAATGGGCTGGGAGTTCCAGTTTAATTATACAATATTTTAATAATCAAAATGGGATATTTATTTTGGGGCATCTAGGGTGGCCACTAGATAACAATCATGGCTACCTGCAAAGACCATCCCCAAATTCTCATGGTAATTATAGAAAATCGACAAAGAAAGGAGGGGCTGCATATATTAGTGTGGATGGGTTAATATTTCTCAACTTAATGCTGGTCTCAGGTCATCATGGTCACTTTGAGTTTATAAACCTTCTACTAGTCATGCTCTGGTCAGTATGTTTTATTTTGGCTTATGTTAATCTTTGTTCACGTTATTCATTGCAAGGATTGTATTATTGTTGCTATTATTATTATTATTTTTATCATCATTTTATTATTTTATCACTCACTAATAGAAACATTTTCTGTGAATTAATATCATGAACTTTCCTATTAGAGACTTTTTCTAGTAAATTCTAGGTTATGATATGGAATTTTCACTACTTAAAGGGGAACATTAATTAATTAAGCTTTTACATCTTAATGAATCCACAGCTCAGACTTTCAACTGACAAAGATCCTTCAGTCTGTTATTCTGCACCAACTTTAGCATTATAGTCATCCAGAGTTATAAGTTAGCCCTTTCAGCACATTGATCATGAGAATCTCCAGGTCTTAATTTTTTCTTTGACCTTATCAGAATTCCTTATAGTGAGAGCATACTCACTGATATTAGTGGCATTATGATTTTCTGTAAATGGTAATCACATTATCACGAGTCTGTCATTCATTATTTTTGGTAGTGTGTTGATTATATTAGTTTTGATTGCAAAACCTACTCTGGTTTTGCAGAACTACCTTTTCCTATGGTCCCTCCAGGAATTAAAAAAAATGTATCCAACCCTGACTTCATTCATCATACTTTCATTTCTCAACCTTATTTTGACCGGGGCCATTATTTGGATGCAAAATTTCCTGAGTTCTCTAGCAGCAAGAGTTTTTCATATTTCAGGTCTACAAGATTTCATGTCCTCCTTAAGTATGTACACATTTAATATACCAAAGAAGAATGGAATCATCCTTGCAAAAATTTTGGTGCATTTTTCTGTTTTGATCACTCTGTGATAACCCTGGCCAGGTTTGGGTGAAGCAGATAATTTTTAGGGTACCTTTTCTAGTCCCTTCCTCAGACCTGGAGATGAGGCTTCTCAGATCCATGCTAATTCCCTCCAGTGAGAAGACTACCCTATGTTTTGGGATACCTGTTTGCAGGGTTGTGATTACAGCTCCCATAGTATCTGCAGATGTTGCTTCATCATATACCTTTTACTAAAACATTTTTGAGGTAAAATTATATGGGTGAGATCTTTTGACTACCAATAATTTGAATTTAAGTGAGTTAGAGTTGAAGTAAGTCTGATGATTCACACTCTCTCTTCTAGAGTCATTAAAGTTCAGTGACAAGACAAAAGTCAAGGTGACTGGTGATGACTTGAGATGTAGTAGATGACCAAGCTCTAAGTACCCCTCAGTGCCTGCTTTAGCCATCATCATGAACATTGGAATAAATTATTTTTTATCTGCCTATGCTAACCAGAAGTCTTCACATGATTTGGCTAGATATCCATCAACTCACTGAAGGAATTGAGAACCTTCAGTTTCATTCAACATGGCTCACTTAGCCTTTCTGGAAAAAAATGGTATATAGGTTGTGATCACTGCATATGCTCCAGGTGAATCAGGTGGACACCAAAGGTGAAAAGCAGCCTCCATAACAGAGGTACCAGCTTTTCTGAATACCCTAGAACTCCTTTAAGATAGCTATCCTATCATGAGATCACAGAGCAAACAGTGGTGGGTGGAATTTATAAAGAGGTGAATTTGGGAAGCTTTGAGAAGCAAGTAATTTTACTTCATCTGTGATATTCAAAAGCTATTTGTCTGAAATCTGATAGGAATTATTTTTGTTCAATTATAGGTTGAACCCTTTATGATTTCTGGAGACCTTCAACACTTACAAATTCTAAATTCCGTGATTTAGGTGGCAGAAGTTTTACCTAAAAGAAAGAAAAGCTTTGTCTGTGAAGAACAATCAAAATTGGTTCAGTTGATAACAAGTATAACATACATGATTTTTCAGTGTGGGTCAAGTCAAATTAAAAACGTCTAACTCAAATTTCCTTGCATAATTTTTCTGTTTCTTCTTAGATATGCACAGAATACCCTTGTGTTATTTTGATATTCCAAGAAGAACTGGGTTCAAAATTATTATTACTCATAACCTAGAGAAATTTTGCTTATTCCCATAGAGTCATAAGATTTCACTTGGCCAATTTGTCTAATTTTTAAGGAATCATTTTCTTCAGTTTGCTTTGTCATCTCCTTTTTGATTTGACCAGTTGTGTTTTTTACAGGAGTTGTTGCTTCAGTTAATTTTTGTGTTTCCTTTTCCAAGATATTGATTCTCTCTTGCATACCTCTCATTTCTTTTCCCAATTATTCTCCTTGGTGTTTAAAATCCTTTTTGAGCTCTTCTAAGAGGACATTTTGTTCTACTTTGAGATTTCATGTTACTACTTTTTCTACCAATCTCTTTTGAGGTATTGTTATGATCTTTATCGCCATAGTAGCATTCTATGATCAGGATTTCTTTCTCATTTTAAATTCTACTCCTGTGCCATAGAGGAACTATCCAAAGCTTATTGTGCTGGAGGCCAGGGGTCTGCTTACAGACTTTCTGTATTGGAGCCTCAGGAGTCAGCCTTTTCCCCACTGTATTGTAGTTGCTTAGTTCAGATGCACTGATGGTCAAGGCTTCCTTGGCTCTCAATCTGATTTCTGCACTAGTTTTGAAGCCCTCTCAACCAGCCTGCTTTGCCATTGGTTTGCTGAGGTAAGACCCAGCTTCCTTGGTGGCTTATCATTCCTGCCTTCCCTGACCCCACTTGAATTGGACAACAATCCCCCACTACCCAAGTGAGACAAATCTTTTCTGAAGTCCTTCCAAGAAATCTTCAGCTGAAAAATGCTCCACTGTCTTTTCTGTGGGTCTGTCACTATAGAATCCATTTAGAGCCTTGATTTAATGTTTCTGAGGGAAGTTGGGAAAAGCTCAGAAAAGTTCCTGATTTCACTATCTTCATATTTGCCTATCCCTTAGATAGAATTTATATAAATTGATATTACTGTTTTCCATAATATTCTTGTTTTACTATAGTTATTATTGTTACAATTCATAAGATACATAACAAACTGGGAAAATAGCTAACAATATACATTTGGTTTAAATATCCTATAATGGTATAATATTGTTTTCATTTTTAAAAAGTCTTTTGAGTTAGCAAATTGTGGCCAACAATGCACATACAAGATGCCTCTATCAAGGAATGCTTCTTAAGATAATCACAATTTACATCTGGCTGAGTAATCCAGAAAAAGCAAAAGAAAGGGAGAGGAGAGGAAAGGGGAGGAGAGGGGAGGGGAGGGGAGGGGAGGAGAGTGAATAACCTTTTGATTTTGTTCTTTTTAAAAATCTGATTTTAATTTATGCAAAATAAGTATGAAATGATAAAATATTTTTCTCCCAAGTTTAAAAAATATCTTTGTAAATATTCTGATTATATTTGTATGAATGACAGCACATTTTCCTAGTTTGGAGAATCTTTATGGTGAAAGCTCTAGTCTACCTTGAATAAAGTGTGGAAACAGAGGCATTGCTAATATCATCCTATAAACCAGTAATGCCGAATCCCTTCCTGACTTATGAAAGACAGTTTTATGAGGCAACAAATTCATCTTAAATATGTGCATTTGTATGTGTGTATGTGTATTTGTGTGTCTATGTTCCTCTGGTGAATATATCTATAAAGTTTGGTAAAGTTAAGAAATTTTCCTTTTGAAATAATTGTGTCTACATTCCTTTGCTCTTTAAAGATCAAGAATGTTAGAATCAAAAATTTTTGAGCAGTGGTTTTAAGGTGCTAATTCATAAAATAGAATATAAAATAAAATCACTTTCTTATTTTTATGTTTGGCTTAGATAAATTTCATTTTGAAGATCGTTAAATATACATCTGAGTTTAATTTGTAAGCATCTTGTATGTTATGCATTAAACTATATCATAGTTTGTCTATTTATAACCTTTTATTGTTATCATTTAATAAAAATGGTTGGACTTCTCTACATTTATTGTTGGAAAACAGTCTTTAAAATATCTTTTTCAAACCAAAAGACTTAACAAGTCAATGGACACAGAAAGTATGGTTTCATGGCAATTGGGATTTAGAGCTCCAATTTAGGGCAATTTAGGAATTAGGGCTCCAATTTAGAAGATTATGTTTGCTTTATTTGAGTAAACTGATTCTAAACACCTTCCACAATAGAACTGCCATATGAATTCAAATCTTTTTATCGCAACTGAGAGTCAATGCTATTTATACTATACTAGGTTGTCTTATCAAACCATCCCAGCTTTATTATTTACAATCTCTGTGTTATTAAATGATTTTACAAAGGCATTTAATACTCGGTACTTCATTTTCTCCATTTGAAAACTGAGAAAGAGAAAGGGAATACATGGGAATTGTCTAAGATATTCTTCCAAGGCTTATCAGGATTAGTCAAAGAAAGCATGGTATAATGGAGGATATGTAGAACAGCACCAGGAAGACCTGTGTTCAAATCCAGCCTCTGACACTGGTTAGTTCAATAAAAATGATCAATTCATTAAACTCCTTGAGCTTATAAAATAGACATAGTAAAACACTTACCCCTCCAGTTTTTGTCTGATGAGATAGCCTGTGATATAGTGCCTTTCATCTTAAAAGTTTTATATAAATGTCAATTAGTATTAATGATATCTTTCTTCTCCAAAGGTTTTCATGCTCTTCAAAACTACTTAGTCATTTGCGAATTTCTGTAATCATCTTAATAAATTATGTGTGTGTGTGTGTGTGTGCATGTGTGTTTGTCTATTTTTGTTGTTGTTCTGAGTCTTTGTGACCCCATTTGGGGATTTCTTAACAAAGATACTGGAGTGATTTGTTATTTCCTCTTTCAACTCATTTTACAGATGAAGAACCTAAGGCTAACAGGGTTAAGTGACTTAGGATCATACTGTAAGTTTCTGAGACCACATCTGAACTCAGTAAAATGAGTCTTCCCAACTCCTGGGTCACAACTCTATCCACTTCACTACCTAGCTGCCCAGTTTCCATATAGCTATTCAATTTAGGTTTTGGTAAAAATAATGCTCAATAAATTATAAATTTAAAATTCTATCTAAACAAGTCAAAATATGGTCTCTTCAGTATTGATAAATCATCCAAAACGTGTGTTTTGTATTTATTTTTAAATAACAATGGTAACATGTTCTGGAAGCCAAGCTTTAAATGTGTATTGTTTTAAGGGTACTTTTCTGTTAAAAATTGTACATATTTTTATCTTATTGATGTAAAAAATATTGGTAACCCACCATAAATATATCTTCAATTGTTAATCTATGTTAATACCATTTTGGTAAGGGTCCTGTTACAGCTGTTAGGTTTTCATCCCCTGTAGGTCAAAGAGAGAAGATGAGAAAAGCCTTAATAAAATGTTGTTAGAAGCTACAGGTGGGAAATAAAGATGCTCTTGTGGCCTGTAATCTTATTCCCTCATAAAGTCAACCATAGAGCAGAGCAGTGTGTGTGTGGTTGAAATTAGACAACAGACTAGTGGCTTTTCCATTTCAACTTTTGCTGTTCAGTGTTACTATCAAAAAGGAACAAATGAAAGACACATGATCATAGACCAAGGTGCTCTTTGTGAGGTTTAATCAGTATGTTCATAGTTACTCTACCTTTACTGTATGCTATTTCTATTTATAAATTGTGAAGGAGATTGCCTTCCTGGATATGAGAGTATGAAACTCTAATTCTATATTTATGTTTATAATTTATTTGAGATTTTTCCAACCAGGTCTCCTTTTTCAATTCAACTGTCTTTCTATGTGTTCTCCATACACAACAATCCATGTCTCACCTCTCTATTTTTTAGCAAGAATTCCCCCACATCTGCAATGGACATTCTCATCAGTCCCAAAATATAATCCCTAATGTCCTCCACTGAATATTTAATGGACTTTGAGGGAGGCCTTTTCTGAAATCCCATACCTTTGTTGCTGTACTCTCTCCCTCTTGAAATGACTTTAGATTATTTTGTGTGTGTGTATATGTGTTATCTATCTATCTATCTATCTATCTACATATATATACACTTGTTTTTCTATATACATGTAGATGTGTGTATATACAAATAGATATATGTATTTCTGTATCTATTGAATCTCCCCACCTCCACAATAATATGTAAGTGGCTGAAGGAAAGGACTAATTTTATTTTGCATCTCCAAGGAGCTAAAATGGTCACTAGGTTTATAGAATTAAATTCAATATCAATTCAAGTTGTTTCTGGTAGAAGTGAAGACATCATCCAAAAATATTCAAACTATCTTAATGCCATCCTTGGGTACATGAAGATGATGTAGAAACATCTTTCCTCCTGTGCATCTAGTGCTACAATGATAGTGCCATGAACTATGTGTAATTATATATAGAAGCCCATGATAGGGCCATGAACTATGTGTAATTATATATCGAAGCCTCAGAAGTAAGGTATGAAAAAAAAATATGTGTACATGTGAAAGTAGCAAAAATCACTTCAGAGAACTAGCTGAGATGATTATATCATATAATAATACCCTATGTCAACCATGTAGCATAAAGGGTATATTTTGGTTTTTGCCTGTTGCAGTTTGCATATGATGAAACTATAAGGACATCCTTTATTATCCAATAACAAACTGAACACAACAACACTAAGGAATAAGGGATATAAATAAGCTGTCATATATGTATATACATATGTAATATTCTTTGGAGTATTCATTATGACTGGGAAAATTATGATATCTAAAAATTCAATCTTGCCCATTTCAATTTTCCCATAAAAAAATCTATATTAGTCTTAACAGTAGCAGATACAAAGAAATGTACAGCTAAATATGGAGACAAAAAAATATGAAAAGCTTATTTGACAAAGTAAATATTTGAGGAATTATAGAAAGGAATTCTGTATTTTGTGTCTCTGTAGAGACAATATTTTAAAAAAAGGTATGATGAATACTCCATATGTTTATTACTTTGTAAGCTCATGAACATCCAATGGTTCCAAAGATCAAACCCAGTGAAAAAACATTTCCTGCTCCTTAGTTAATACTTCAGTCAGATCTTGGCTTTTGTTATTTTGAACCTATTCTATTTTCCCCACGGTTCAGAAGAGTAGAGAATATGAACTAAAAATGTTATCTTTTCTGAGTCTAATAATTCAAAATGCCAGAGTTTCTGAAGTCCATTCAATTTTAGTCAATCACCTTATTTTAAAACTGGATTGAAGAGAGAGAGAGTTAATATTTAGACATTAGCTGCTTCATATAAATTATAAACAAATATTTATTAAGCTCTTCCTTTATGGCTTCGGGGATACAAAGAAAGGCAAAAGCAATGCTTCCAAAGAGTTTTGGCTTAATATGATGTAAAAGGAATTACTTTAAAATAATTGACCACATGATTGGATTCTGTAAAATTTTGTCAAAGATTCGCTTGTTGAGAGCCCAATAATTGACTGAGTATTATCATGTTGGCTTTATGTTTTTCCCCTTCCCAATAATAAATAAACAAATAAGTGAACTCAGGCCTGAGGAAGTAGAATATACCGTCATTAATTCACCACTGAAACAACAAGTTGTCATTTCTGAAAATTTAATGTCATCGAAACTCCCTTTCCAATAGCACAAGGAGCGGTATTGCTAATAGACTTCAGAGCTCGAAATAAATAAATCTTTGGAATCCTGTTGCATCTCTTGGGGTGTGACATTTGACAGTCTTTTATAGCGCAGAACGAAACAAGTTTGTGAGCTGGAATTCAATTGTGGGGTATTGATTCCTTGCATCAGTCATTATTCCCTGCTGATTGACAGCTGAAAATTGGTTACGTTAAGTATTTCATATGTTATATTGGCTGACATTTGCTTGCCTGCTCCTGTGTCAATATTGTTGTAAAGATCTCCAGCTTTATGAGATAGCAATATACACTGACTGTGGCTTTTGTGTGATGTTCCAGTGTTTTTCCTGACATAATTTAAGACATATTAAAAACCAGAAGCATCTTCCCTCTTGAGAAGCTTAATGCCAATATTATTGTCTTCCAGGGGAAGATCATGTATGCTCATAATCGGGTGCTAATTTCCACCCTCCCTCTCATGTTTAGGCATTAGGCTCTATAACTGTAAAATTGAGCCCCCTTGATTGATTCATGTCAAGCCTCATTTCGGCTCCTGCTGAGGAAGTCATCCGGCTGACCCTTTTTACACTAAAAGAAGAGATTTGTGTTCTTTTCTTTCACCTGGAACCATCAAATTGACTGAATAATCTGTAATACATTAGTGCTGACATTTGTTAGGCAAGAATTAAACAAGACACAGTAATCATTCCCTGGAATAAAAATTGTGTTTGATTTCCAGCGGAGTTCTATTAAGGGGATGACAGAGCCTGTCTCTGCCAAGGTGGAAAATGGTGAATATTGTCTGGGCTAATGAATTAACACTTTAATCACCCAGTAAGCAGAGTGTCCATTGTGAGGGTTCCCTACCTAGCATGAGAAAGTGCTAATATGCAGAAGAGAACTCTAGATGGGAAGGAAAGTTGCCACAGAGATAGCTACATGACTGTGAAATGTAGACTTCCATGTCTTCTCTGCTTGACTTATTCGTCAATGCACTGTTTCAATCCTTATTGTGATATTAAAAAGGAAGCCCCACATCATTCCCAACCCAAAATGGAAAAAAAAGAATGTCTGTTGCACTTTCAGTCATGTTACAGAAATATGGTAATATTATAAGGGGGCAAAAGAAAAAAGGTCAGGTGGGGTTATAGTTAACGATTATTTAAATTTAGTTTGTACCTTTAAGTGTGTTCTTCCAATTAAGCACTTCACTTTCTCTTCCACCAAAATATGTTGAACTTTTCTTCCCTTGGTATATCACATCAAAGTACATGCATTTCACATGCATTGGGTTTCACAATCCCTACCCATCAATCTGGACTGCCAATATATACTCGGAGATTGGTTACCCCAATCTCAATACCTCTGTTCACATATGTGCTCTCAGGAATAACTAATTGTACTGTATCTGGCTAAAGATTTGCTGACAGTAGAGCCCATTTCTGGCCTTTTTTTTCAAGATTAATGGCATCAGACTATTTTGCATGATGAGCCTGCACTTGTCAGAAGTGCCACTTTAAAATGTACCTTAACACTTCACTTGTTGAAATAATTGTCAAATTTGTTAATTGGGTTCATAGCAAAGGGTTAACCTGTCTGTGCTCTAGTCAGAGCATGGAAGGTGTCACATGAAGTGATTTGGAAGGTGAACTTAAGGGAAAAAAAAAGCTTTTCAAGAAAATAAATGAATGAACTTAAATTATGGCTCCTTCCTTGACAATTATTTTTAGTTCTGTCTTAAAAGATCTAAAACTAGTAATATAGTTAAATGAAACATACACATTGTCTAAGGCAATGAGTAACTCTTGGTAATGCTCTGAAAAATGAAGAAAAATAAAACTCTTGTCACGTGGATTATATGTGCACACACATACATATCTTTATATGTTTCCTTGTCTACATGCATACACACGTGTGTATTACAAATATTGCTTTCTACTTTAATTATTTGGGAGCATTAAAGCATTCTTTCTATGTGATAGGTTCATCTATGCATTTGATGAGTTGACAATTTATGTAATTTATGGTCAAAGTCTTTAAATAAAAATGCACACATTATTCACCCAGGAAATAGAGTATCTATTGGGAGTATTACCTTTGGTATCATTATGTTGGCAGAGAAAAGAAGCTAAAAGTAAGGTTAACACCAGAGAAATTACACATTGTGTTCTGCATGACTAGGCAAGTATAACCAATATAGAATTGTTTACCTTCCGGGGGGGGGGGGAGTGAAGAGGGAGGAAGGAAAAATTTGGAATTTAAAGTGTTTAAAATCAATATTTAAAATGCTTTTTTACGTGTTATCTGGAGAAAACAAAATACTAAAAAATAATTTGATAAAAAAAACTTGAAGAAAATAAAACTTTTGAAGAAATAATACTATAACTCCTTTAAAAAATACTTAATTCTTTGAGCTTATTAAATCTGAGTCCAATGTTTAATTTGTCATTTTTATCTAGTGCTACTGTTCTTCCTTCAGATAGGAATTCATGATATACATTCCCAACTTTCCTTTATCCCAAAAATGCACTACAGTGAGACATATGGCTGAGGAGGAATAGGCTAGCATAGCCCTGAGAGGGACATATGGAAAATTGAATGTATACAGATTAAATAAAAAAAGCTAAGGTTTTTAAGACAATGTGAAAAATTAATAACTGCACAATTTATAGATTTAAGCCTGTAATTCTCAAAAATATGTCACAATAATAGTAATTACAAAGAATTTATGTAATTATGAAATGTACTTTAGCACTCATTTAGTCCAATTTAATTTTAAAGGGGAGAAAATTCAGAGTTTACTTATTTAAATTAGGATTTGACAATTTTTTGTATCTACTTATCCAAGAAAAATAATCTGGTCTCTTGAGGAAAGGTACATGGGTAAGATATACAAATGGGCATGCATGAATGTTTTGCAATTTATAATCCTAGATGGAGTGTTTATATTGATGAAATGATAGATCTAAAGTTTTGTGTGTATGTTTTTTTAAGTATGGATAATGGGAATTTAATTGGAATTTATTGTTGTATATAGTATGAGGAATTTTGTAAATGCATTTTGTGCTAAACTGAGCTCTAATTTTCCAAAAATTCTTGTTGAATGCAAAGTTCTTATGTAGTAGTTCTTGGGCATAGTATTTTCATCCAGGTATGATTTGTCTACTCTATTGTACTGAATATGTCTTTTCTTTTTTAATTTATTAAACCATTATAAGAGAGATTTGATGAGAGATCTGATTATACTTCCATATAAACCTTTTTTTCCACTTACAAAAAGAGGTTCCCTAATCGCTCTCACTTTTGATTTTTCTTATGAATGACTAATTGTATGTAGTAGTCTTTGAATGATTTGATGTTTACTATTTTTGAATTCCTGGGTATTGTCCTAGCTCCTTTCCCTTCTAGAATATCATATTCTAAGTCTTCCCCTCCTTTATTATGGTAGCTAGTAAATTTTGTATCACCCTAAATATAGCTCAATGGTACTCAAATGGTGCTTTTATAGTTTTTTTTTTTTTTTTTAGATTTTTCAAGGAAACGGGGTTAAGTGGCTTGCCCAAGGCCACACGGCTAGGTAATTACTAAGTGTCTGAGGTCGGATTTGAACCCAGGTACTCCTGACTCCAAGGCCGGTGCTCTATCCATTGCGCCACCTAGCTGCCCCTATAGTTTTAATAATTGCTCATTAAACCTGGGACCTCTGGAATTTTCTTCAGAGTTTTAATTTTGCTATCTCTTTCAGGAGGTAATATGATTTCTGTTTTACACTCTGCTTCTAAAATATGTGAGCACATTTTCTTTATAATTTCTAGATTATTTTTAGGCCATAGGATTAGGGTAATCCAATATTTTTAAATAGCCTCTTCTCAATCTATTTTCTCAATCTTTTTCACTGAGGTATTTCAAATCCTCTTCTATTTTAGCTTTATTCTTTGACTTTGTTTTGTTTATTCTGTTGTCTCCAATCATTAACTTCCTTCCACTTGACCAATTTTAATTTTTAAAGAATTGTTTTCTTTAGTGAGGTTTTGGACCTCTTTTACCATTTGGCCTTAGGAGTACCTCTTTTATTAAGCTATTCACTTTTCATAGGTTTTTTTTTTTTGTCTTCCCATCAATTAGTTTTCCAATTTTTCTCTCCAACTATTATTTAATTAAAAAAATAAATTGCTCTTTTATTATCTCTTTCTTTAGATCTTTTAGGAATCTATATTGGACTTATTTATAATTCGCATTTTTCTTTAAGATTTTGCTTATCATTGACTTCTTGAACTTTACTTTCTCTATAGTCAAGTTTTTATGGTCAAGGTTTTTCTTTAAATTATTATTATTATTTGCTTATTTTTTCCATCTCTTTCTGACCAATTGTCCAATTTCCTTATTGTCTCTAGACAGTGATAGCTTCTATATCTATTACTGTTTATGCTGTCCTATAATATTCAAGATACAAACTGGTGTTACTCCCATGAGTACATCAACATTCATTCTAAAGCCACTGTGCTCTCCTAATTTCCCAAGTTGTCAAGCTGGAAAAATATATTACCTAAAACTTTCATTGAGAATTTCATCTAATGCATTATTTTAAAGTTGTTTTGGGGGAAGGAGGGAATATTGAAAGAGTTCATCATCCCTCCATTCTATCATCTCCTACATATGTGTTTTGATCATTTTTAAAAAACAGACCTTCTATTCTCATACTTGTGTTATTTATTTCTTTATTTAAAAATATTTTTCCACCTATATCTGCTATGTTTTGATAGTTTTTTTTCTAAGGCAAATGGGGTTAAGTGGCTTGCCCAAAGCCACACGGCTAGGTAATTACTAAGTGTCTGAGAATGGATTTGAACCCAGATACTCCTGACTCCAGGGCCTGTGCTTTATCCACTGCACCACCTATCTGCCCCTGTTTTGATAGTTTTACTGAACTTATTCATATAAACATTTTTTATTCTTCTGCTATATAAATATTTGAATTATCTCTAAAGACTAGTACTACTAAAGTATTAATACATCCATGTTATAAATCCAATTTGAATAAAAAGAATAATTTTTCAGATATATTAATATGAATATTTTTAAATTTGCATCAATTTTTTTGGTGAAAATGTTTTATAATTTTCTTTCATTGTTTTGCTTTTTCCTAGATTGGAATTAAGAATTATAGCTGACTCATAAAAACAAATTGATAGAATATTACCTTTCTCTGTTTTGGATAATTATTGATATTTAGATAAATGGATATTTAAATTTTTTACAAAATTTGCTCAAAAATCAATCAAGTCCAGGAATTTTTCCTTGGAATTTCATTTTTGGATTGCTCATTTTTTTTAATTCTTAAAAAAAATACGTAGTATTTTCCTTTGTGGCAATCCATCCAGGGATAAAAGTGGTTGGAGATCTACTTCTACTCCCAGTGCCTCATCATGAAAATAAAAACCAATAAAGGAAGATAGGGCTTTATAAAGAATAAAGATGGTGTCTGCTCAGGTAAACAGGGAAACTTACTTAGATGAATAGAGAATTTGAACATTTAGTTCATTTATAAGATGGAAAGAATAGCTGAGTCAAGGAAGCAAGAGCCAGTCAAGGTAAAGAAACAGATGTTTAACAAAGGCATGGAAGTATTCTATGGAAGCCAATGGAAACTGAAAACAGATACAGGAGCCAAGACCTACCTAAGACCTAGCTCTTCATATGGTCCAAGAAAACAAATCTTTGTTAATTTTGCTTCTTTGTGTAAGCTCTGTCCAAATTGCTACTAAGAGGAGACTGGAAGTGACTGGTTATCTTATAAGAATCAAAAGGTTAAGATAGTGAGCCATCAGAGACTGGAATTTAGGGACAATGACAAGAATTATTAGAAGTGAGATAATGTCTCAAGTGTTTTTGCTTAATCTAATTCCAGTAGGAGAATTATAGAATTATCTATCTACTTATCATGTTGTATTTGGAAGTCAACTTTGTCAAGCAAATGCTATATGGAAACTAAATAAATTCAGATTCATTCTTCCTAGAGATCAACATGGTATAGTGAAGAATGTGCAACTAAGAAGTAGAGGGACATTTTTGTAACTTCTCTGCTTGTTATATCTTTGAAGGTAATATTCCATTGTGCAATTTTTTTTTAAAAAATAGCTATCTAACAATCTAAACAAAAGGGTCATAAATCATAGTAAACAACTCTTCAGGGATATGAAGTTATATTCTAAACATGCTTTTCCAGGACAGTGATCAGAGAACAACTAGTATTTATAGATCACTACACAAGGAGAGAGGACCTGATCAAACACTCTTCTGGTCATTGAGAAAAAGCTAGCAGAACTAGGTCAAATCCAAGAGTCTAATGCAGGAGACTTGACACTAGTGCTTTCTCTTATTCAAGGTCATTTAAAATCAGCAGTTTCTGATTGGATATTGAGCAAACTGGAGAAAATAGAGTCTGGTCAAGGTCAGAATATTCACTGGACAATCAACAATACCTTGTTTGGATTAGCAGTAATCTCAGAAATGGCACTATCTTCCAAACTACAATGGAGACAGGTTCAAGGATCTAATCAATCCATTGAAGAGGTTCAAGTGCTCCGACCTGGACAAAAAGCAAATACCAAGCAGTGAGACTAAAAATAATGGAAAACCTCAAGAAATAAACGAAAGCATTGACAAGGGGTGAAAACAACAAAAAAAAAAAAAGATCTAAGAGAAGTCTGACTGTCAATCCAAGAAGAGGAGAATAAACCCACAACTGCAAGTAAAGTTTTGTTTGTTTGTTTTTTAATGTCTAAGCAACTAGACCACAAAATTTGCCAGGAAGAGATGAAATGAGATTTTTTTAAAAGTGCAGTGAAAATTCAGGAGGAGATTTGAAAGGAAAATAAGTAGCTCAGAAAAAAAGAAAGCTCAGAATACAGCACAGGGTCAAGAAGACCTGAGTTCAAAGCTTGACCTAGATATTTACTAGCTGGGTTACCCTGGGGAATTCAACCTCTGACTATCTCAATTTTCTCATATGTAATATGAAGATAATAATAGCAACTTCCTATCAGGGCTATTGTGATAATAAAATGAGATATTAGCAAGGAAATTTGCAAACATTAAAGAGCTATAGAAAATTCTACTATTATTATTATTACTTTTATGGCACATGAGAAACTCTGATAATTGTTATTTTTTATTTCAGATAGCAACTATTTAATTTGTTACTGAAGCAAACTTTGAATAAGATGATTATATAAAGGAGAAAGGTGGGTAATGCAGATGAGTACTTATTTCAAAATATTGAAAAGAATTGAAATTTGAGGGATGGATGCCCATCAATTGGAGAAAGATTATTCTAAATTAAATAGACACATTGGATTTCTTTTGAAGACTATTAACAACAAATATGTCAAAAAAGTGGAGGAATATTTGATGAGAATAGCACTTATCATGCCAAGGTAAAAGACTTTCTTTCATTATTATTATTTTAGTAAAACTTTGGTAAAAATTATTAGTCTTTCACACCTAATTCTATATTACTTATCCAGTCTTACGATATAGTACTTGATCTACTCTATGGTATGGCTAAAATAGACTTCTTATTATTCTTTACAAGGATCACACCAAAGGGACCCATGCCTGAAATGCACTTGCTTTTCATTTTTTCTCCTTAAAATTCCTAGATTACTTCCCAATTGATAAATGATCAAAAGATATGAGTAAAGAGTTTTCAAATGAAGAAATTAAAGCTATATACAATCATATGAAAAATGCTCCAAATTATTATTGATAGGCAAAAAGCAAATTAAAATAGCTATGAGGCATCACCTCATAGCTATCTGATTGGCTAAGATGAGAAAAAGGAAAAAACAATCCATGTTGGAGAGGTTGGGGAAGGATTATTGATGCACTGCTGGCGGAGTTGTGAACTGATTCAACTTTTCTGGAGAGCAATAAGGAACTATGCCCAAAGAGCAATAAAACTAATCATACCCTTTGACCCATCAATTTCAATTCTAGGCTTATATCCAGAAGAAATCATAAAAAAAAATGGGGAAAGTCCCACATGCTCCAAAATATTCCTAGTAGTTCTTTTCCTAGTGGCAAAGAATTGAAATTTGAGGGATGGATGCCCATCAATTGGAGAAAGATTAAACAAGTTATGGCATATGAATATTATGGAATACTACTGTTCTATAAGAAACCATAAATGATTGGTCTCTAGAAAAGTATGAATTGGTTTACAGGATCTGATGCTGAGAGAAAGGAGTGGAACCAAGAGAACAATGTATATATAAACAAAAACATTGTAATGACCAACCTTGATGGGAGCAGCTACTCTCAGCAGTCCAGGGGGCTAAGACAACCATATTATACCAGTTATGGACAATGCTATCCTCATCCAGAGGAAGAAAAACAAATGGGAATATTTTCACCACTTTTGATCTGTTACCCATGTACTTGACATTACAAGAATTCAATCAATAAACATTTATATAGTCCCCACTATATGCCTGCTACAGTTCTAAGCATTGGATATAAAGAAATACAAAGAGAATATAAAGAGAGACAAAAGACAGTCTTTACAATTCAGAGCTCATAAGTCATTTCTACCATTATTGAGAGGTATTCACTCAGAAGTGTTTTCCAGGGAATCTATATTGGCTTCAGATGGCAGAATATTAAATTTTCAATAAGAACATTCATACCTTGGAAATAGACAAATGCTACACACATCAGAACTTGATTTATTATTTTGCTTATCTCTCCTCTTAAGAATATAATGAAAAAAATAAGTAATGCAGATTAAACCTCAAAGTATGCAGGTCATTTTCTGAGAACTCCTCACTAAACATTTACCAACACAACTTTGAGCATAATCTAGCATGAAGTCAGGCATGGTATTGCATTGGAAATGATAGAATCAGTTATCGGCTTTTCTGGGATAAGGTAAACTTCCCTGAATATTATCAACCCATGGCGGGATGAGAGAGGCCACTGGAAGAGCTCCCCTCTGCATTTGACTCCCTTCTATGACTTCATCAAAGCATGCTTTAGGAAACTTCTGTTTCTATGACCTTATCCAATCATAGTCCAGAATTTTATAGTCTTCAGTTAATAACTCTTATCTATAGAAAAAGGGAATAAACCCAGTCAATTTGTAGATATTCCCAAGCATCATACAGCCAGTAAATATAATAATTGAGTCTTTCTTAATTCCAAAACAAGTACTCTTTTAAATCAAAAATTCCATCAGAAGAAATTTGGTAAGCACACACTTTCAGGAACGGTGTCAAATAGTGGAGATAAAAGGCATAAAATGAAAAAAACCTGGTTCCCAAGATTTCATTCTTTAGGGGAAAAAGGCACATAATAATACCTTTCATTTTTTGAAAATTAAATTCATATATCAATGTTATGATCAAAATTCAGTACATTCAGTTTTAATGAAAAGACTAACAGGCCAGACTCATAAACTTTTCATATATTTAAGTTGCAGAACCTCAGAATTATCGCAGGAATATAGAAAGTATTTTTGATTCTTAAGTGATAAAATGAAATTTTATTCTCAGTCTGTTACTATATACATATATATGTACACACACTAATGTGCATATATGGGTACACTCTGCTGCAGCTAATAATTGAAAATTAGTTCTTTGAGGGCAAAAGTGACATTTTTTTTGCATTCCCAATGCTATGTCCAGTGCCTGACACATTGTAGATTTTTATTTATTTGACTTTTTTAGTTTTTTAATCGATATTTCATTTTTTCAAACATGTTATAAAGTTTTTTCACCATTCATCTATATGCATATGTATATTTTAAAGCTACAAAACTTCCTTCCCATCCCCCTCCCCTCAGCAGTGAACAATCAGGTTAACATTGTACATATATATTTTTGATAAACATGTTTACAGATTAGTCATTTGGGTATGAAGAATTAGGATCAAGGGGAAGAGATATGTAAGAGATAATTTTTATAAAGTATTCATCAGATTCTGAAGGAGTTTTTTGTTTTGGTTTGGTTTCCTTCCTTTGCATACTTATTTGATTATTTTCAATTTTCATTTGAAATATTAAATTAATTTCTTAATAAGAAAATTGAGAACTTGACAATTTGGGGAACTTAACTTTCTTTTTCTTTCCTCCTTTTTTCCTTCTCCTTCTCCTTTTCTTCTTCTTCTTCTTCTTCTTCTTTCTTCTTTCTCTTCTCCTTCTCTTTTATCTGTCTGTCTCTGTCTGTCTGTCTGTCTGTCTCTCTCTCTCTCTCTCTCTCTCTCTCTCTCTCTCTCTCTCTCTCTCTTCCCCCCATACTGTTTTATTTATTTACTCTCCCTTAAAGATGAAGGACTGAGTGAGGCCAACAAATGATTGGATCAGCAATGAAGAGAATTTTAGGGTACAGAAGAAGTTTTTGTGAATACATTGATACTCCTTTTAAGTCAAAGTATTGTGAATGGGATAATTTGTCCCCTGCATTTACAAAAAAAAAGTAGTCATGGTTTCTTTCTGAATTTACTTACACTTGTACCTTATCACAGGAAAATATATTAATATCTATTGCAATTTTGCTGTGATCTTGTATAGAGCAAAATTTAGAATCATTGAATCAGTATTGTGTTTTACCTCTGCACTCAAAATGAATGTGGGACAATGATTATCATCTTTTCTTTCCAAACTAATACTGTTCCTGGGAATTAGAAATAAAAATAAGCATGCTCTTATATTCTCAGAATGAGAGAAAGAGAGAGGGAGGGAGGGAGGGAGGGAGGGAGGGAGAGAGAGATAGAGAGAGAGAGAGAGAAGAACAAGAACAAGAAGAACAAGAACAAGAACAAGAAGGAGAAGGAAAAGGAGAAGGAGAAGAAGGAAGAGGAGAAAGAGGAGGAGGAGGAGGAGGAGGAGGAGGAGGAAAGAGAAGGAGAAGGAAGGAGAAGAAGAAGAAAGAAGAAAAAGGAGGATGTGGAGAAGGAGGAGGATGAGGAAAAGAGGAAGAAGAGGAAGAGAAAAGAAAGAGGAGGAAAGAAGAAGGAACAGGTAAAGAATTACTCAACTTTTCTTTTCCTTTAACATGTTATTTGCAAATACATGTACAAATGCTTTGATTGATTTAGATAAGGGTCTTAATATCTCACATCAATCCAGTTCATCAGTATGGTAGCTTCCTAACATCTTACTGTATTAAGAAAAGAGTTTTTTTCAGGTTTTTATACTTTTGGTTTTTATTTTAGTTTATAGATTTTAGCAGTAATAGTCAATGGGTGTCATTGAATGTTTGTGCCATGTTGTCTTGCCTGCAAAAACCTATCGATTTGTTAAAGTTGTATTTTATTGTCAGTGAGTTGACCTAAATGTGGAGACTACATTTGTCTTGTTTCTGAATGGAGGAAAAAAAATTATTAACAGCTTTAGGTAGGTTAATAGTACCAGTGAGAAGGAATGGAAGAAAATAAAGGACATCAAATGTATCAAAAAGACTTTTCCCCTAAAAGTTTGTATAGTCTTTATATTGCTGCTCCCAAAGGAATGAAAGTGTAGGTACATTTGTATTTCAATAGAAATCCATTTGAAATCCTAGAATTCCTGTGTATATGCTCTTGTGTTTGTGTTCTAGGGGAGAGAGCTAACAAAAGCAGGTGGAAGACGTTACCTATTCATTGTCAACTAATAAGCTTGGTCTAAAGTATTTTCTTCATCAGTTAAAAAGGACAGCATTTCCTTCGGCTCTCCATTCCGACTCCTAAGGAAAGCCCCAGAAAATTGACACGACTGCAGGGGGTTGATCACACTTTGTTCTTACAAGAAGAGAATTTGCTCTTTGTTTTTACATTTTCTGAATTGTCTTTCGAGTAAAACTGCCCCCAGCTACAAATGGGTTTAGTCTTGAGCGTCCATCTTATAGGTGTCACCTGCTAAGGTGAGGAGTCTGGAAAAGCCCTGACACATTATGTATGGGTGGCCTTTTGTTTATGGCAGACAAAGCCAAAATCCTCAGGATTACTTGAAGATATCATATAACACACAAGATGGAGTTACCATTATTCTCTTCTAAGACATATAGTGTTTCCCCTGGGCAGAGAAAAGAAAGTACAGCCAATCCGAGAAGAGGAGAACCTATTAAAGATTTATGCAAGCCTGAATTATTTGGCTTTAAACTCTTTTTCTTTTTTCTTTCTTTTTTTTTAATAAGAGGGACATTTTCTTCCTGCATCGCAAGCTAAAGTAGATGGTATCACTAGTAATCCTTGGCTTAAGCACAGAGCTTCTAAATGGCTTGAATTAGGCTGGAAGATGGGGCTGTTTGATTTTCCTTGCTTTTTGTTTCTGCTTTTAAGGCTTTGCCACCAAATGTCCCACGAAACCAGCATTTATGTGGGTTTGGGGCCTCTGCATGTAAGTTTCCCTTTAAAGCATAGTCAATGAAATAGCTTTGAAGCTGTTGAACTGTGTAAATGTTATATTAACATTTTCTCTTGCAATTATAGACATTTACATGGTCTTGTTGAAATAGCCCTTTTAAGGGAAAGCAAGGTGTGTGTATGTGTGTGGGGGGTGTACTGTGGTAGAGGACTGGTTGAAAAACTCAGAAGTAAAGGTACACAATGAAATGAAAAAGCAGCAGTGATCTCTATTTATTTAATTTCTGAAATAAATCATTTCAACTTTTAATTTACACTTCTCTAAGGTGATGGTTAAGAATCGACAAACAAAGGATATGGGAAGAAATAATTTCATTTTGTTCCTTTGTTACATTAGATGATTTAATTTCATTTGGTTTGCATATGAAGATTTGTCCAATGCACCCTGTACTTTAAATTTGCTAACTAATGATGGGGATTCAGGAAGCTCATTCCAAAGACCTCCTACTCATTGGGTTATGATTCAAAAATTATGAGAACACAAGCAGTTGTCCAGTTATAAGAAGAAAAGCAAATATAGTAAATTGGGCCTTAATCCAATGCCTACCCAAATATCCATTCCTCTATTTAACTGGAGCTGTGAAGTGCTTTTCAAATTGGTGAATGATTTGAATCATTTCCATACTACTACAGTATGTAAACTCTTTCTACCTGTGTAATTTTACTGAACAGACTAGTAGTGGAAAGTAAGAAATGTCTTGCTAACTTCATGTATCATCAATCCCACTCAATTTCAATAAAATAGCTCATTGATAACATGATTTTTCCATTTTTTATCTGCAGGCTCTTTGTTTTTTTGATATGATAATCACTTCCTTTGTTTGTTTGTTTTTAATGAGTCATATATCTGTGGATTTTGCTGAATCTAATCTGCAGACCATGGAATTGGCATCTAAGAACTCTATTGTCATAAAACCCTTTTCTGAATATTTTTCTTTGATTGAGTGATGCTTATTTAAATGTGTGTTGGGGGAATCCCCCCCCTTTTCTCTAAGTTAAAGAAAGCAGTACATTTGTTACTGTTGCTCAGCAACTGTGATCTCTTCACTAGGTCTGACAGTGGCTGTTTTTCTCTCTCTTTTTTAGGAGAGCAGAGATGTAAGAAGGACAGATGCATTGATACTCAACACATTATCAGATCTTGTCATACATTCTTTCAAAAGCTTGATAGGACATAATGATATTATTCAAGATTCATTTTTACACATCATTGAAATTTTATAAACTTGGAAAATTAAATTGTGATGCAAGGAGTTTATAATGTTTAAATAATTAGGTTAATTTTCAGCTTTTTTTTTAGACTTTTGCAAGGCAGTGGGGTTAAGTGGCCTGCCCAAGGCCACACAACTAGGTAATTATTAAGTGTCTGAGGTCAAATTTGAACTCAGGTATTGCTGACTCCAGGGCCGGTAGTCTATGCACTGCACCACCTAGCCGCCCCCAATTTTCAGCTTTTTAAAGTATGAATTTCCAGGTTCTGGATCAATTTGTGTTAAGGTGGTTTCCCTGCTGCTCAAGGTGATAGTTATTCCCTTTAGGTACTAGAGATTCAGTTGTATTGTTTCATAATAATTCATCTACTTAATCCATAGGGAATCACATCATCTGATTCCAGTTAGGTCTATTACTTTTTGATAACAAACAAAGAGTTAGGAGGAGAAAGTAGAATGATGAAAATGTAGAGCAATAACTGGATTAATATATTTTAAGAAATATTAGAATATAATAATTTTATCTGTAAGTAACCTTAAAGATTAGCTGATAAAACAAATTTTATTTTTCAGATTGGAGAACTGAAAGAGATGAAGATAAATGCTGGGGACAAAAAAGACAAAATGAAGAATATTTTACATGAAGGCACTTTCATTCAATTAGTTCACTTTACATTAATGTCAAATAAAAGTAATATTGGCAATACCAATCATACTCTAAATGGGTTGGTTTGTTTTATGTCATTTTCCACAATAATAGAAGCTAACAGAGATTGGAGAAATGGGCAGAAAATGAAATCTTAAAAACAGTGTGTAGTTCTATGCCTTCCTAATGAAATCTTTGCCCTTCTTTTCCAACTAGTTATTTCATTTATGTTTTCAACACTTCCAAACTGAAACTAGTGAGGTGTTGGTAAAAGGAATCCAATGTTTATAACTGTTATAATCAATTAAAGAGATTGAGAAAGATTTTTGATTAAATGTTATTCCTTGTACTGGAAGAGGAACCTGGGAGAAATTCATGACATTATTTTACAAGTAAATATTAACTAATCCTTTTAATTGAATAAAGTCCAGTTTCATGATATGACAAAAGAAAATTTGAATTGGTGATTCATCATAAAATTAATTTGATACTTTCAATTTGTATTCTCAGAAAAAGACAGTGTCACATAGTGGGTGGTAAGATGACTTTGGATTCAAAAATATCCAGTAGTAATCTAAGAGGTAAGCCTGACACACTGGCTACACATTTTGGGGCAAGACACTAACTTTTACAGGCACTAGGCAACTCTTTAAAGTGTTGAAGTTGCAGAGGAGTTGTCAACTTGTTATTGTTTGGGGGGGAGGAGGAAGAGGAGGAGGAGGAGGAGGAGGAGGAGAAATGAAGTAAGAAAATAAGGAGAAGCTGACTAGGAAAAAGTCAGATATGTATACATCTAGAACAAATAAGCATAGAATAGAAAATACAACATAAACATGTCTTTCTGAGGGGATGCATTTTATTATACTTCAAATGAATGCTTTAAACTTCTTGAATACTGATAATATACAAGTAATACTATGAGGGATGAAATTTTCAAATCCTGTATAAACTTAACAAATACCTTATACTGCTGGGATCCTTTCAAATAATGCAAATAATCCTTTCAAGATTTAAAGACTTTAAATTGTTTAAATCTTTAGAAAACATAGTTAAAATGAAGTTAAATACTAAACTTCTCTGATGCTTCATCATGGTATAGAGATAACTATGGGTTCTTCATTGTTATTAGAGTGCAGGATGAGGAATAACTGAGTGATGAACTGAAGTTTTCATCTGAGGAAGAAATCACCTAATTTTGGAGAGGATCCATGCCAACCTAGTCACTGATTGGTAAATTTATTAGCCATGACAACACTTAAAATTATCTTTGAAGTTTTATGGTTGTGGAAATCTGAATTATTAGAAGGTAATGAAATATATCCTTGAATTATCATAATTTTTTTAAAAAGCTATTGATCTGATGTTCAGGAGACAAGCTCTCTTTTAACATATGTAACATTCTCCCCCAAACTTCTGCATTAAGGGAACATTAACATGGAAAATGAACTACCCATTTCCCTATACTTTTGAAATCCTTTAAAAAGAAAAACAAAAAATAAATGTAGACTATATAGGCAAAAATAAGAGAGTACCACAACAAAGCCTGCTAAGGGATTTACCTGCTGCAAAGACTTTGCTGACAGATACCATTGCTCTAATTTCACCCTATAATGAACAGCTTTAACTCTGCTAAAACCTGAGGAGGAAGGAAGAATAGTTTGAAAAAATAGGATGTCTTTTTTTAAAAAAAAATATGTATTTTTTTGGTTATTCCAACAACATGAAATGGTAGTTTATGCCAGTTGCCACCCCAAGGTTTTGAGTTTTACATTTTTCTTCCTCCCTCCCCTTCTCCCTCTCCCTGACAGAAAGCAATCTAATATAGGCTCTACATGTGTAATTATACTAAACATAAATCCATGTTGTGAAAGAAAAATCAAATCCAGACGGAAGGAAAACACATTAGAGAGGGGGGAAATGACATCATACATAGCACAACTTTTAAAAATTGAAGACAGTAAACTTTGGTCTACATTTAAACTCCAAAGTTCCCTCTCCATTGGTATTTTTCATCACAAGTCTTTTAGAATTGTCTTTGATTATTATATTGCTTAAATTAACAAGTCCATCAATGTTGATCATTACCCAATATTGTTGTTAGTATGTTTAATGTTCCTCTGGTTCATTCATTTCATTCAGCATTAGTTCACTTAAGTTTTTCCAGGGGAAAAATAGAATGTCTTATGATTGAGATATGTCCATAGAGTAAAGACCCTTAAGGTTGTTGAAACTATTCCTAAAAGATACCTCCCACCCTTCCTCCATTATGAAAAAAATATAAGATATTGATTCACTAGGAAAGAAGACTAAACATAGTTGCAACCAGTTCTAACCCCAAAGAGAATATTTGTGATAAGAACTCTTGATGGTAAATTCAAAATCCTCCAGTGAGAAGAGACTTAGGCATCATATACCTTCTTTTCTGTCTCTACATTTTCTTCTAATGCTCCAGTTATCATCACTACCTATATGATTCCCAAATCCACATATCCACTGTGGATTCTTCTTCTATCTAAACCTGTAGTACCATATGTGCAGTGGTCTGCTAGATAACTCCATCAGGATCTTTATAGTAGCATTAGAGAAACTTAGACTGTTGAACCTAGAACTGACTCTGAACTTTTGCAGATAAGAAAACTGAAATTAAGAAAGATTAACGGCTTTCACCAGGATCATAGACCTAGTCACTAGTAATATGAAATGAACTTAATTCTTTTTCCAAATCCAGTGCTATTTTTGCTTCATGATGCTTCTTTCATAGAGGAAAAAACTGAACTCTTTATCTTTCCCCACAAAAATTGGGGGGCCTCCCTTAATTATTTTGTTGTTAAGAATGTCACCTAGGGCAGCTAGGTGGCGCAGTGGATAGAGCACCAGCCCTGGA
The DNA here is from genome assembly GCF_037893015.1 of Macrotis lagotis. Lineage (NCBI taxonomy): Eukaryota > Metazoa > Chordata > Mammalia > Peramelemorphia > Peramelidae > Macrotis > Macrotis lagotis. The sequence continues at coordinate 53,488,153 of NC_133660.1, read as the reverse complement.
GTCAGGAGTACCTGAGTTCAAATCTGACCTCAGACACTTAATAATTACCTAGCTGCATGGGGGCTTGGGCAAGCCACTTAACCCCATTGCCTTACACAAACTAAAAAAGAAGAATGTCATCATTTTTTATGTCTTCTAGGTTTCTAGGTTCAATGTCATCTTGGACTCTTTCCTTTAGTATACTATAATCATTTGTCATTTCAATTTAAATTACCCTTCAAAATATCTCTTACATCTGTCCCCTCCTTCCTCTATCATGGCAAAAATTTGAGTTCAAACTATCTAATTAACAACTCTCATCCATGATTTACAGTAATTCCCAAATCACTTTCCTAAAGCATCAATCTGATGTAACTCTTTTTATGAAAACAATAATTTTCAGTGATCCCTGTATGATTAGTTCTATAAAATAAAACATAAACGTTTTCTTTAGTTTTTCCAAGGCAATAGAGTTAAATGAGTTGCCCAAGCCCCCATGCCGCTAGGTAATTATTAAATGTCTGAGGTCACATTTGAACTCAGGTCCTCCCTACTCCAGGGCTGGTGCTCTATCCATTGTGCCACCTAGCTGCTCCAAGCATAAACTTCTTGTTCAGCTTTGATAACCTTAATCCAAACCAGTTTTCCAAAATTATCATGTAACATTCTCCTTAGGTGGTATAGTAGATAGAGTATGGGAAATCTCCTCTTCCTGAGTGCAGGAAGCCATGTGATACTGGTCAAGTCATTTTATCCTTTTTGGTTCCATTTCTTTATCCGTAAAATGAGCTGGAGAAGGAAATGACAAACCACTCCAGCATCTTATTACAAAAACCCAAATGAGATTACAAAGAGTAGGACACAACTGAAAAAATTGAACAAATGAAATGCTCAATAACCCAAGCACCCTGTAGACAAACTGCATGTCTGTTCCAAGCAAGCCCTAGAATATTATAGTTTCCTCAAAGGAATCCATTTTCATTCAAAAGTATTCATCTTGGCTATCTGCCAAAACAAAACAAACAAATCAGTAGCAAAAGCAAAAACACAAGGGATAAGTATATAAATAAAGAGTAAAATAAATGATGTTCATAGCAATGGCCTAGGTATACCAAAAAAAAATCTAAATTATATTCAACATGTTGTTTTTAGGAAAAAGGAAATAATATAACACTTATAGAAAATTTAGCTCCAAAATGATTTAACCTTCAATTTTTGAACAGTATATATATATATATATATATATATATATATATATATATATATATATATATATATATATATTTATCTTGAAAACTCAGTAATAGGGAAAAAATCATTTATCAAGAATTTCTTGTAGTCAAAATTTATTTTATATTTATATCTTTTGATCACATTCTTCTCTCTTCATCTAAATGTTTATAATGTAAAACACTGGAGTTAATGGCAAATATGATGAAAAACTGGAAATTTTCTATATTTCCTACTACTTCTCAAAAAGAAATCAAAAGAGGAATTATGGGTCTGAGGGACAGCAATTGTAGCAGTTTCCAAAGGATAAGACCAAAATAAATGTGTACAACATAACAGTCTTATAAATTAATAGGAGAAAACATTAATCTTAACTCACCCATCATCCTTCCCCCAAGAGCCTCCACACTCTGAAAGGGCCCTCAAATCAACATGCAGGATTCTATTTTGTGCATAAGCAGGAGCTTATGTTCCCTCTCAAAATCTCTACTGGCACACACTTCTATCCTTTTGCTACCATCTTATTGCAAACCAGTATAATAAAGCAAATCTGTGCAGCAATGTATGGAGATTGTGGTATAAAAGAAAGAACTGCACCATCATACCTTAGGATGCATTCCTAATTTAAGGAGAACCTACTAGGAAAAAGATATATATATTTTTTAAATATTGCCCTTAATCTTCTGTAGGCATTTAAAAAGTAGCAAAGTGGGGAGAGTGGGGAAGGAAGGAGATAGAGCCAAAAGAGCAGAATGAAGGCCAGAATTCCCAGGAATTCTTTACCAGATCATTTCAAATTGCCTTAAAATTATGACTCTAACCAAATTCTAGAGTAGCAAAACCTATAGAAAGATAGAGTGAAACAATTTTCCAGCCCAAGATAATTTTTAAGATTTTCAGGAAGGGTCTGTTCCAGCTGGGTTGGAATAAATTCAAGCCATGCCCAATGGAACGAAGCAGCTGTGGTCTTCCAGGAACAGCTGGCAGGAAGCTTGAGTCCTTGCCGGTGCTTGGGTCCAAGGCAGCTGGAGTATGTTCCAGACCACTCAACCCAGGGATCAGCAAGCACAACATGGAAGGGCAGTGTAAAAACTCTGCCACAAGAGAGTGATCTTAGAGCCCAGTGTAGTTCAGAGCCCAGTGTAGTTCAGACCTCAGTGTAGCCCCTCCCTGGAAACCAGAAGCAGGCATGAGTGGTCACACAGCAGCTGCTTCCAGAGTGCTAAGCTCACAAATGGAAAGAGGACTGAGGGAAATCATAGAAGTCTCTCTGCTCTCCTTGGTGAAGGACTCTGTTGTTTTGCCTGTGGTTAGATCCAGGTATCAGTCTGGGGTCCCATACTACAATAGTGGATCAGGGACCCTCCTTACAGCTCCAGGGCAGAAGGGAGTGCTATGGTCATCTACACACCAGAGTAGAGGCCAGGAGAGCAGTCCGAGCCTCTCAAAAATTGAGGTCCCTGGGGGGGGGGGGGTCAGTTGTCACAAATCGCTCAAAATCCTAGTAAAGTGTGTTAAAATGAGGTCATAGACTGGAGAAATTAGTAAACAACAGAAGGAAAAAAATATGACCATAGATAATTACTTTCTTCCCATGGAGGATCAAAAATACACACTCAGAAAATAATAAAGTCAAAATTTCTATATGCAAAGCCTCAAGAAAAATAAAAATTGGTCTCAGGTTATAGAAGAGCTCAAAGAGATTTTGAAAATCAAGTAAAAGAAGTAGAGGAAGAATGGGAAAAGAAATGAAAGCAATGCAGGAAGACCATGAAAACCAAATCAACAACTTGGTGAAAGAATTACAAAAAAAATTAAGAAAATAACATATTAAAACCCAGTTTTGATCAAATGGAAAAAGCAGTCCAAACGTTCAATGAAAATAAGAATGTCTTAAAAAGCAGACTTTGTCAGATGAAAAAGAGATACAAAAGCACAAAAGCTTTCTGAAGAAAATAATTCTTTCAAACGTAGAATGGAGCTGAGAAGCTGATGACTTTATGAGAAATCAAGAACAATAAAACACAACCAAAAGAAAGAAAAATTAGGAAAATATATGTGAAATATTTCATTGGAAAAACAACTGACCTGGAAAACAGATCTAGAAGAGATAATTTAAAAATTATTGGGCTTGGAGCGGCTAGGTGGCACAGTGGATAGAGCACTGGCCCTGGACTCAGGAGTATTTAGGTTCAAATCCGGCCTCAGACACTTAATAATTACCTAGCTGTGTGGCCTTGGGCAAGCCACTTAACTCCATTTGTCTTGCAAAAAAGCCTAAAAAGTAAAATCCTAAAAGAAAAATTATTGGGCTACCTGAACCTAGACTTCATTTTTTAAGAAATTATCTTGAAGAGTAAAAACATCACTTGTACAAAAAATATTCATACCATCTCTGTTTGTGAGGCAAAGAATTGGAAATTGAGTGAATGTCCATCAATTGGGGAAATGGACGAATAAATTGTGGTATATGTACATTATAGAACACTGTTGTTTTATTAGAAACCAGGAAGGATGAGAATTCAGAGAAGCCAGGAAGGATTTGCATGAACTGATGCTGAGCTAGATGTGCAGAACCAGAAGAACATTGTGCAGCATTAACAGCAACATGATGCTGATGATCACTCTTAATGGACTTGCTCATTTCATCAATGTAACAATCAGGGACAATTTTAGGGTATCTGCAATGGAAAATATCATCTGTATCCAAAGAAAGAATTGTGGAGTTTAAAAAAAAACAGACTTTCCCTTGATTTTTTTTTTAAAAAATGTATCTTATTATATAATTTTGCTATCTCTTAAATTTTATTTTTTTTTTCCTTTAGGATATGGTTCTTCTCTCAACCCATACAATTTTGATCAATGGAAAATGGAAAAAAAAATGTAATGGCTACAAGACTGCTATCTACGGGAGTTTAGGGAGGAAGCAAGATTAGGGAGGAAATTGTAAAATTAAATAAAAAAACGAAAAATTTTTTAAAAAAGAAATAAAATTCCCTTGATATCCTAGAAACAGAAGGTAAAATAGAAATTGAAGAAATCTACATATCACCTCCTGAAAGAGATCCAAAAATAATACCTCCCAGGAACATTATAGCCAAATTCCAGAACATCCAGGTCAAAGAAAAATTACAAGCAGCCAGAAAGAAACAATTCAATTATTGTGGAGATACAATCAGAATTATACAGGATTTAGCAATTAAGTGTTCAAAGGTCTTAGAATATGATATTCCAAAAGACAAAAGAGCTAGTATTACAATCAAGAATATACTGATAAATCTCAAAAGTAAAAAAGGAGAACTAATAAAGTATGCATATATAATAAAGGTCAGTCTAGAAAGAGTGAATCAAAGAACAATAATGATTATAGCACATATAAATATAATAACCCAGAGTGATCTTAAAGTCAGAATGGATGAGTAGAGATACTATAAAGATCTTAATCCTAATGGATCCTTATGTGTAAGACAAAAAAAAAGCCTAATGATCATACTGAAAGAAATATTCTTAAAAATTGCCTAGAATGCCTAAATAAAATGTATATAAATATTTTTTCCTTCCTTTCTCATGATGATTGATCAGCAAGTGTTGGGATGTGGAGGGGACTATGCTTCAAACTCCAATACCCAGAGTGTTTAAATATGCCATTTCTGAGAACAAACTCTATGATTAAACAGGAAAAATGATATTCAATTATAAAGGAAAATAAAAATTAATAACACAAAATTATTCTGCACTTATTAGAAAACCTAGAACACATTCTGTGCAGCAAAGGATCTCAAAATGGCAAAAATCTGAGCATACTCATAAATGTAAAAAGGGAAGATATTTTAATTCGTTTGGTATTGGAGCATGTCATGTTGAAAAGTACATGTTTTCTGCAAGTTTCAGTTCTTATTTAGTTGTTTTAGCTTCATCTAGAATAAAATAAATTTGAATTCCTTTACCTTCTTGTATAACTTCTTCACAGTATTTGATTTTCCTTAGTGACTGTGTTAACTCACCTTTCTTGTATGTGTGAGTGTGTGTGTAGGGGGGGTGAGTGCGAAGTTGCATCTGAATAATCTGTATTCATGTGTTTTTTAAATGTTTAAATCTTTCTATGCTGAATTTTTTTCCCTTTTGTCCCAGTGCTGAATATTTTGTGCCAAAATATGAATTTAGGACAAATATGAATTTCACAAGGGATCAATTATAGTTGCAATTTAGTTTCTTCCTATACCTTATAAAATCTATAAAATCCTATACCTTATAAATCCAGTGCTTTTTCTGCTTCATCAAATTTCTTCTGTGGAGCACAAAATTGAACTCTTTATCTTTACCCATAAAAATTATCCCCCTTCCTTAATTATTTTGTTTTTAAGAATGTCATCATTTTTTACATCAACCAGGGTGGAGAGAGAGAGAGAGAGAGAGAGAGAGAATAGAATAAAAGGGGGTCGGAAGGAATAAAGTGGAGGGAAATATAGCTAGCAGAAGCAATTGTGGCAAAAAAATGCTGAAGCAACTTCTCTGATGGATTTATATTGAAGAATGCTATCCATCCAGAAACAGAGCTGATGGTAACTGAATACCAACTGAAGTATACTTTTTTTTTTCTCTCACTTTAGCTTTCTTGAAGTTTTTTTTTTTTTATCTTTGTGGGGAGGAGGAGATATTGTCTTTACTTTTACAACAAGACTATTGTAGTTATGCAAAAATTAAAAAAAAACGGGGGGTGGGATTATGATATTATCCTTAGAGACTATGGCAACAGTGAAGGAAAGAAGATTGCAATCCAACTGGATCAGTCATCAAAGAAGCAACTAGCTGAAGAAATCAAGCTATAAGGTATATATACACACAATCAAGAGGAAGGATTCAGAAAATGAATGAGAGAGAACTACAAGGAAAAATATAATATAATAAAATCTCTAAAAATTTTTAACTGAAGCAACTATCCAGAAAAACTTAACATCCTCTTTCAGGGTAAAAGATAGCATAGAGGGTGGATGAGAAGGGTAAATTATGAGGGATTTAATGATGTTGAACTATTTGTATTTCTACATGGGAAGATGATACTGATAACTCATTTATTGGGGCAATTAGAAGGACTCTTTATGTATAGGCATAGGAGGGAGTTGAATATGAAGGTACAATATATTATAAAGATGAAATCAATGGGCAGAAAAGGAATGTCCAGAGAGAAATGGAAAGGAGAGTAGAATGGGATAAGATATTTCATTTAAAACAGGCAAGATAAAGCCACAATGGAGTGGAATGAGGGTAGGTGGGAATGAGTGAGCCTTCAAACTTATCTAAAGTGACTCAGAGAGAAAATAACATACATACATACTCAATAGGGTATGGAAATCTATCTTAACCTAGAGAAAAAATAAAAGGAAAGTGATTGGTGAAAGGGGACAGAGGAAGTAAAGGTGGAGTGTTTGTGATAAAATTGTCAATGTGAGATTCAAGTTTTTAGTTTGCTCTGGTCTAATAATTATTCTTCTAGAGTAGAAAATAGATTCTATCATTTATCCTTTTCTAATAACTTTTCTTATTTTATTTTTTCCTAAACAATAGGGTTAAGTGACTTGGCCAAGATCACACAGCTAAGCAATTATTTGAACTCAGATCCTCCTGACTCCTAGCTACCCTTTCTAATGACTTTTCTCAAGATTCAGATGTTTTTCCTGAACCATTCTAAAACATATTAATGTAGTCTGATGTCCTCCTAGTAAATCCTCCAAGCTTTATATTTCACCAGGTATTGGTTTAATTCCTTTTGTCATGTAATATTTATTTAGAAAACTTTGTCATTTTAAAATCTCTTGGTACTAATTTTTTTCTTTTAATTTCAGTATCTTCCTAATTGAATTATTTTCTCATGCTCTAGATTTTTAAAGATATAAAGAAAGAGTATTTCAGACATGGAACTTGACAAAGAAAGTATCATAAATGCTCTCCTCCACTGAAGTTTTCTAACATTTCCCTTTTATACTTATCTCTATATGTGCTGGAAAGTAGAAAATAAGTTCCTAAAGAGAAGGGACTATTATGTTTTTGTTTTTATATTTGCTGCACCTAGAATGAGGTTGACACTTTAAAATATTTATGAAATGAATTGAAATATTTGTTGAAGTAAAGGTATGCCTTAAATATAAATATTGTTAAAGAAAAATGTTTTATTTTCATTTATCAGATGCTATAAAATTCATCAGTATTTCATTTCAAAAAGAAACAACTCTAATGAAAATAGCAGGACTCAGTTTAAACAAACCAATCATAAGTCTGGAGAACAGAAAGTTTGAAACATGAAAAAACAGAAAAATGCTGAATTCCATGTTCATTAGCCATGACATATATGATTAGACTAATTATTTGTAATCTTTCTAGAACTCTACTCTTACAAGTCTCCTGTAAATTTGACACTCATGAATTAGAGTGAGGGTATCATTATTTAGAAATACTTCAATGCTCAATAATTTATGTTACAGGACTATCAATATCTGCATTCTGAAAAACCATTAAAAGTTGAAAGTTATTATCTTTGACCAAATTGAATATTGATAGCAAAAATATGTAATTATTAAATAAAGATAATTTAGTATGAACATTTTTTTTCCAATGATACAAGAGTATAAAAGTAGGAAATTATGTCACAGTGATAAACTTTTTCAAATATCAAATCTGATGTTCAGTCATTTTTAATTTGTAATTGATTTTTCATGATCTCATTTGAGATATTTTTGGGGGGCAAGAATACTGGAGTAATTTGCCATTTCCTTGTATAGATAATTTTACAAAAGAGGAAACTGAGACAAAAAGTATTAAATGACTTGGGAAAGGTCAAACAACTAGCAAGTGTCTGAGTCTAGATTTGAACTCAGGAAAATGAGTCTTCCTAATTTGTGGTCTAGTACTCTATCCACTGAATCTTTCCAAAAAAGAGATTACATAGAGGCAGCTACACTGCTTAGTAGATAGAGCACTAGGACTGGAGTCAGGAATATCTGAGTTCAAATATTAAACTATATAATATAATTGTCAAAACAGAAATTATATACAATCCAATAAAATTAATGCAGAGGCCGACACTTTTATATTGATTTTTACTCATATCAATGAAATAACCTAAAGAGTTCTATAGAATTGAGTAAAATTCAATATAAAAGAATTATCCTATTACAAAAATCTCAAATTCAATAAAGACAATGTATGTTTTTTTTTCTATCAAGAAAGAGTGATGGAGTAGAGTCTAAATTATATAGTATATGTATCTCTCTTACTTCTACTTTTTCCTGATGATATTCTTTTGTTGTAATAAAGGTGGCATTGATATCTGCCTAACAATTTACATGAATTTTCTTACTTTCCAATTTCAAAAACACTTTCTTTCAGTTATCCCAACAGACTCACAGCAATTACAATAGCAAGAATCTCAGTAAATTCCTACCTGGGTTGAACAGAACATGAGAAAAGGAGAAGAAATTCAAAAACAGGTTATACCTCTGACAGGGACCCATTCCACCCCTTTCACAATTTAGTCAAGGTGAAGCCTGGATTGGCCTGGTCTGGCCTAGACCAGGAGACCTCCAAGGAAAATACAGGTGCTGCAGGAAGCTTTCAGAAAGTCAAATAGATGTACCTCTTCCCTGTGAATCAGAGTTGAACCAATGCCAAAGCTTAGAGCTAGGGCAGAGATCACTGAGTGACAAGAGGGCTTTCTTTTCCCATAAATATAGACTAAAATTTCATTCTAAGATATTTTTTAAAAGACTGTCTGGATATTGATAATACTAAAGTTCTAATAAAATCCCAGTATACCTACATGTCTTCATTCAAAATATTGTCTTTTGTTTTAATGGAAAACTCACATATATAATTTTCACTTTTTATATAAACTGAAATAAAAATTTAAATTTATAATTTAAATATCTGAATTATAGTATCTTTCATAGAGAAGTATTGCACCTTTTTAGACAAAAGATCATAGCCCTTACTAGTAAGAAGATCCTAAGAACCAGCTGTAATAAATGAAAAGAATGATTTATAGTTTCATCATAACCATTTTGTCCATGTTCTTGAGTGTTTCTAAAACACCTTAATGTTCTTTTTAAAAGTTCACTCTCTTAGACTTTACACAGTCCTTCTGGGATGTTAGACTATGATTTCTTTTATCCAGTCCTATATACATGATAAGTACAAAGACCAAATTTAGCCTAATTCATACTCTAAGTATGAATTAATTCAGATTTTGTTAATCATATTTGAGTCTAGAGATGTGAATTTATAGTGTTTAGAACTCTACAGATCAATGAAAGTTAGTTCCTTATAACTCTCAAGTTGACTGGGTCACTAAGCATTTAAATGTCTTGTCCAGTAGGAAAAAGTCAATACTTTTAGGTGGGACCTAAATCCAAGAATTCCTTATTCCCTCAACATGAGGATCTTTAGCTACCCTGCCACAAGGTATATTGATGGAAGAATTTTTTTTTGCTTTTGTTTTTAATTTTACTACACTCCATCTTCCAATCAACATAGATTGGCACCTCTGCAACTTAGTGTCTTGCCTAGGGAAGTGGTACTCACACTTTTTGATCTCAAGAACCCTTTAATCTCTTAAAATTACAACTCCCCAAGTGCTTTTTGCTTATGTGGGTTTTATCTATCCATATTTACCAAACAAGAAATTAAATGGCATAGTATTATCATAGAAATATTCATTTGTCTTGGGAGTCTCCAGGGCACATCTTGAGGCCTGCTATCTGAGAGAATTAAGAAGCAGCCTGCCTGGACCAAAAACCACTATGTGTCAGAGACAAGACTAGAATAGAGGTCTTCCTGGTTCGTGGGCCATTATTTTATTTACTACCCAACGGTGTCTTCTAGGAAATGTTACTGTGTTTTGATACCCAGATTAGACCAAGGATCCTCAAAAACCATTTTAAAGTAATGATTATTTAAACAATTTCAATGACAGCATAATATCAGTGTTTTGAAATATTTTACCTGTATCTGGATCCCTTTGGCATTCTGATCAATTCTATTCAAAATGATGTTTAAAATAAATAAAATATATAGAATAACAAAGCTATGATTTAACTGAAATATCAAAATACTTTTTTTTAAGTTCATGGACCCCAAATAAAGAGCCACTGTGATAACCAAAAAACGAAAAATAAAATCAGCAATGTTATTACTAGCTCATATAGTGTTGGGTTTTCTAACAAAGGGATTTCTTTCCTTGAAAGAACAATGAAAGACGTCTGGCTAGTAGTGCCATGACTACCTCTGCTTTGAGGAGGTCAGAACCAAATTTGGTCAGAAGAAAATCTCTTTGCATCCTCCAGGTTTTCTGGGAGTTTCCCCCGACCAGCTGTTTGTTGTGAGCTGGCCTTGCCACCAGATCAGCCAAAAATAACATCTTCCACCAGACCTGGGCTCCTCAGCTGTGCTTCTCCTAGATGATGTTTGCTACTCATTAAAAATCTGCAAAGCCAACTGAGAGCCAATCCACCACGTTGCAGACAGCCCAAGCCGAGCCCAGAGGAGAGAGGAAATCTGAGCCCAGCTACTCAACCCCCTACAAACGCAGTCTGCTGCATTCCACACCAGCTGGGATTGATGGAGATACTGCTCTGGAAGCTCTATTAGGAGACACTAAGCTCAATCAAGTCATACAGTCACCAGGTGGCTGGGGCAAGGTCATTGCAAAGTAAATAAGACACAAAATAAATCTGGTCGCTACTTGTGGAAAACATGAAACTAAAAAGGGAATATGCCACCTGGTGAGTGTGAACTGGTTGGGTAGTGCTGGTTTATCTCTAAAAAATAAGAAAGGCTTTGAAAATCAGCAACTGGTATTCTCAGTAGAGAGACTCAAGGCTAAACTGGTCAGAACTTCTAAAGTGTTGACCTTATCTGCCCTTCATGCATTCACAGAAGGCTTGTCCCTCTGCAAAATCTACTCCCTTCCTCTAGTTTTCTTTCTTGACTTGAAAAGTACTATAGCAAAATACAAAGGAATGGTTAAAAAAGGCATTGCTAAAGTCAACTATTTTGAATTACCTACCATATTTAAAAAATAAATAAAAGAGCTGACCTTATAGGATTTTTAATTTAAAATATACTTCTTGGAAGGAGTCTGTGGGCCTAAAGTTTAAGACAAAAATGTTCATATGAACAATACATATAGCATTCAAAATCCTGTCTTAAATTAAAATAATTTAATTTTGCATATTTGATTAAATTTTATGCTCATGGCTTCTTTCTATTTATATATGGATGAATAAATCAATGAATGAAAGGATCGATGGATGAAATCCTATTTATGATGTTCATAAAATTTCTTTTTAAAAAAATCCACTTTAGGAAACACATTAATAAAGTTAACTTTGGCCCATTTTGAAATGTAAAATTTGTTATTTTGACTAGAGCTCTAGAGCTCAAAGGGAACAAAATAAGCATCCGTTTGTTCATTTTACAGTTGAAGCTATTGAATCATAAGAAGAAAGTAAAGTGACTTTCTAAAGATTACACTGGTAGCATCAGAGGTGAAGTTAAGCAAAGATTTTTTATCACTCTAGCACTTTAGCCAGCAAAGTACTAATTGATTAAGGAAAGGAAAGAAGATAGGAAGATAGAATATTTTTAGATGCTTAGGGTCTGTACAAAGGTAGAAGATGAGCTGAATGGGTAAACTAAGGAAAACCAAGTATGACCTTTTGAATCAAAAATCCGAATAATACAATTGATATTTATATTGTTGTTTAAGTTTTACAAAGTGTTTCCTAGACTCTATAGTTCATTTGACCCTCATATATGACTTGTTTCTCTAGCATGTAGATACCCACAAAGAGACACAAACCTAGGTCTCTTCTAACATAAAGTCCAGTGTTTTTTAAATTATACTATGATCCTTGTCTTTAAAGAATATCCTCAAAGTTATAAGTGTTTTTGAGAATGTTTTCTAGATTGTTGAGGAAATATTTTAGTATAGTCCAAGAGACGTCCAATGACACTTCAGTCATCATTGAAAACTTCTCACCTATAATGCCCATTAGACTATTTTGTCTGACTATTCCAAAAGAGAACAAGATAAAGTCCCAGTGAATCATGCATCCTCTCCAGACATAGCAGAACAAACATCAGTGTAAGAGCAATAGGGCTCCACATCTGATTCATCCATGACAAATGAATTTATTTTTAACCTGGATACTGTCATGCTATAAGTTAGACTGAACCAGATGGAGAGAAAGGCAACGGTAATCTTACCTTCAGGAATATTGCCATTGTAAAGACAGTACTGTGATTCCCAAGAAGTGCTTTTCAAAGTTTCCACATGCTTACTTTTCATTGGTTTTGAACTATAACAACTTCATTTGTGCTTAGTACTATAAAAGCATAAGTTTATTGTAATCTTGCTCTCTCATTTTGATGAATGTAACAGATTTAGAGAAATTAAACCATAAAGGCAGCAATTGTCAGAGCTGGGATTTGAAGCTAGGACTATTTTTCCATAGTCCGAATCTATATGAAATGAATCATAGAAGACATGAACCTCTTTATTTTCGTGCTTATTCTTTCTTGATTATAAGCAGCTCTGTGTTCTAAGATGGTATTGACATTGTGACATAATTAGTTTGGGAAATTCAGAGGTCCCATGAGATGATCATGCTAATGTTTGTCAGAGGCAGTAGGAGTGGTCTTCAGAATTGTACTATAGCAGAAGTATATGGGTAGTTTTCACAGAATGAGGTTTTTCCTGTGATCTCATGAAGAAGTGTTAGATATGTTGTTAGGTTGTTTAGCAGAGAGCTACACATAGGGTGAATGTCATGAGAACTTGACAAAGGGAAGCAAGCTTGTCAAGGAGCTAATTAATTCCTCTTATTCACATGTGTTTCCCATTCTTTGTACCTTACTTTAGAGTTCAATCTGTTCTCCCTATCCCTTAACCCAGGGGCTTTGGATATCTAGGGAGAGAATGGGGGAAATATTTTATACTAAATGTTCTTACTATACCATCTCACCAAATGTCCTTACTCAAACAAATTGAGGTTACTCTATGATTATGTAATGTTCTTGGGGATCCTAAGCAGCAGAATGAGTAGTTAGTTGTTCCATGGGGAAAGATAGTTAACAATGAGAGTACAATTGGTAGAGTGATCCCCAAAAAGATACAATTCAATTCAATAAACATTCATTAAACATCTACTTTGTATCAGGCCCTTGCCTGTCCCACTATGGACCCAATTAAACAGTTCCAGTTGGGCAATGCAACTCCTTCCTCCTTCCTTCCTTCCTTCTGTCTTTCCTTCCTTCCTTCCTTCCTTCCTTCCTTCCTTCCTTCCTTCCTTCCTTCCTTCCTTCCTTCCTTCCATCTCTCCTTCTTCTAGGTCCACATAGGGAATCATACCCTTACCTGATAGTGCTCTGCCCAAAGGTATATAAAATTTGATATCTGAAACCTCACAAGATATCTTGAGGGGCAACTAAGGTGATACAGTAGGGGCAGCTAGGTGGCATAATGGATAGAGCACCAGCCCTGGAGTCAGGAGGACCTGAGTTCAAATTCAGCCTCCTTGGGCAAGTCACTTAACCCCATTGCCTTAAATAAATAAAATTGTTTAAATAGATATGTTGATGTTTACTGGCTAAATTTCTTAAGAATCATGCCTTAAACCCAAAGCACTCTGGTTCTCTTTGATTGGCCTACACTAGGTCCCAGTCCTGGCTCAGAAAGCGTGTAAATAGCAACTCTCAGTATTGTGTAACTAGGTAAAAGAGACCATTCTTTTGCTACATTTATTATCTAGTCTTAAGCACTGAATGGGCCTCAGTCAAACTGAGACGGGGGAAGCAATTTTGCTTAAAAAGGTCAGGGTGTCTCCCACAGCAGCCCGGCCATCTCCAGTCTTCCTGATCTGTATCTTTTTTTTTTTTTTACTTTTTTACAAGGTAGCGGAGTTAAGTTACTTGCCCAAGGTCACACAGTATCTGAGGTTGGATTTGAACTCAGGACCTCCTGACTCCAGGGCCAGTGTTCTATCCACTGTGCAACCTAGCTGACCCCAATCTGTATCTTGTCACATCGGTATCTTGCCACTGGAACCAAATGGCTGTGGAGAAGAAAGTGAGGCTGGAGACTCTTCAGAGTTGTCCTTTATTTATATCCAATTCATCTTCATGATATTTTGTTCCTCTTAAAGAATAAAAACAAATAGCTCTAAGTACTGGGAATAAAATAAAAAAGAAGCAAAAGACAGTACTTTCCTTCAAAGAGATTACAATATAATGGTAGGGACAACATGCAAATAAATAAGAAGCAGTTATATTCAGGACAAATAGAAAATAATTAACACAGGGAAAGCATTGAAATTAAATGGATAGGGGTGGCTAGGTGGCTAAGTGGATAGAGCACTGGCCCTGGAGTCAGGAGCACCTGAGTTCAAATCCGGCCTCAGACATTTAATAATTACTTAGCTGTGTGGCCTTGGGCAAGCCACTTAACCCCATTTGGCTTATAAAAACCTAAACAAAACAAAAACAAAATACCAGAAATTAAATGGATAGAGAGGGCTTCGTATAGAAGGTGGAATTTTAGTTGGACCTTAAAGGAAGCCAGGAGGTCAATAGCTGTAGTGAAAGGGAAAGAGTGTTTCAGGAATGGGGAATAATGAATGCCTGGAGTGAAATGATGGAATGTTGAAATAGCTGAAGTCCAAAGTCACTGAATCAAAGAATACATGTTGAGGAAGATGGTTTAAGAAGCCTGGAAAGGTAGAGGAGCACTAGGTTATGAAGGATTTTGAATGTTAAACAGAGCATTTTATATTTTTTTCCTGAAGGTAAGAGGAACACTAGAATTTATTGAGTGGGGTAAAGAAGGCTGACATAATCAGACTTGAGTATTAGGAAGATCATTTTAGTGACTGAAAATGGACTGAGTAGGGAGAGACTTGAGGCAGGTAGACAGTAATTGAGGAAAAAAGTCAGGAAATTATTAACCAATCTTGATTGTGTGATATAAATGACTATTGTAGAACAGGGAGAAAACTGACTGAAAAGAATTCAGAGGAGGTCATGAAAGAAGAATAAATGAAACAGTTTTGTCCCATGATATATTTTTAAAAGAAAAAAGAAACTTTATTTCTTATGTCCAGTTATGTAAAGCTATATAATGGTAATTTTTTTCTTTTCTCCTAAAATTGTTATTAAGGAAGAGTGACTTCATTTAAACTAGAAAATAAAGCATTTTTGTAAATGCTAGATTCATACAAGTGACATAACTAGAGATACTGAAATAATGAACACTAGAAATCAGCTTAGATGTTAATAAAGATAACCCTGCCCTTTCATCCCCCCAAAAAATATTTCTTTAAATAAGGATAAAGAAGAAAGAAAAGACTTTAGACTTAAGAATTTTTGTTAAATCTTTTGTAAGATTGAAATCCACAAATGTTTATAGAACTGACAGTTTATGAAAAGACAAAGCTGTGTGTGTGACAGGCATTGTATTTTTTCATAATGCCACTATATTAGGTAGACTTAAAGACTACAATTACTCTTTTTTCCTTTATAACGTAATACTGTACTCAAAGTACAATGTATGATTAATCTTAGTGGAATCTTTTTTAAAAATTTTTGCATGACTTTCAGTGTTTAAGTGTTTGGTATGATGATCAGATGATGCCAAATATAAAAATAAATACATATAGCTTCATTTATTTGTTTAAAATCATTTGTT
Organism: Macrotis lagotis; assembly: GCF_037893015.1. Lineage (NCBI taxonomy): Eukaryota > Metazoa > Chordata > Mammalia > Peramelemorphia > Peramelidae > Macrotis > Macrotis lagotis. The sequence goes on along the minus strand of NC_133660.1, from coordinate 53,472,210 downwards.
AGCATATAATTATACTAAAATTACAATTATAATCTTCTGTTATATAGCATTTTACAATTGCAATCTTTTGTTAAATAGTATTTTAGAAAAACAACTTTCTAGAAAATAGTTTGGGCTTGATTATTTATGTATTATTATGTTGTTTGTTAATGTAGCTAATACAGGTGGCTTTTTAAGTGAGAGCTATTATTCAGCAATCATATATAACCAATAGTCAACACTATCCCTTGAAGAAGGGATTTACCAAAATCCATCCCCCAAACCCTTAGTTCTTTAAAATAATTCCCTCAAAAAGAATTTGTTACTTAAGAAAATCATATAGCCAAATAAATTAACCATATTTATGAACCACATTCAAATTTGAAGAATACCCTCCCACAGGCAAAATTAATTTGACATTAGAGCAATTAGCCACATAATAAAGTATATATTTAGGGTGACTTAAAAGATGATGAAATACTTGAAAGAACCTCCAATGAAAATGCTATCTAGTTCTAAAATAAGTGAGAAGGAATATACATGCTTTCAATACACTATGTCATCATTATCTGATTGTGAAAATAGTGATTTCTGTTTTAAGTCAACAATAAGTCCTGGTACAAATTTATTTCTTCAGTACAAATTTATTTCTTCAGTACAAAAATACTCCAAGCATCTGATGAACCAGGGAGAAAAATAAAGGTAGATTGGGAGTTCCTGTATCCCTCAAAAGAAAATTAATTATGTTTACACAGATTACAGAATGTGGGGGATATGTTGTAGGAAAGACATCTCTGACTTTTCTCAGCTTGCCAGATCTCTGTCCCTTCTGTCTTCAGCTGTATCTACAAAGCACCTTACAAATCATAATCAGACCACATTCCATTCTTGATTCATAATTATGTATCTCACTCTTCCAACATTTTTAATGCTCTGTTTGCCTGATGTCATCTTTGCTTGAAGTTTTTGTTTTTTTTTTTTTAACATTGACATATCCATTTTATTATACATTTTGGATGTGTGGCCAACAGGTTCTGTAAGCTAATTCTTTTCAAGAAAGGAGAACTCTCTCAGCAAATGAATGTGTTATTCTTCATGAATAATAGCAATAAGGTTTTCACCAGCTGCTTAAATTGTACATTCATAGTCACACACACACACACACACACACACACACACACACACACACACACAATCACACACACACAAAGAAGTCAGCTTTATGTTTTTAGGAAGAAAGAGGTAAAATTAGTTCAAACTGGATCCTACCATCTGCAACTCACTAGTGAGGAACAGAGGATTTTCATCAGTCATTATGGGTCAGATCTCAATGATTAAAAACCTCAGAGTTTCTCAAGGGTATAATTTCCTGGTTCTCCACCTGCACACTTCCCCATGGACCTCATCACCCTTGACTCTAACTAAACCTGGGAAAACCCAGCTAACTAGGAGTGAGATGTTTCATTATAATATATGTGAAACAAAACTAGCTCTGTTGAACATCAAGCAAATTAGCAAAATGCTTTGCCAAAATGATCAGGAAAATAATCTTCACAATTTTACCTATGACAGGTAAAGATGGCTAAAGATTAACAGATCCCTTTGTACTTTAATATACAATACCAACCCAAACTGATTTTTGAATGTTTTAAAATCACTATAATTCCAAATATCTTAGACTATTCACATTTCTCTTTCATATTTGAGCCTATATATCTCAAAGGAACTGTAATTCATTTGTTTCTTTCTAATTTATATTTGTCATCAAAATGATGTTATAGAAGAGCAAATTGCTCCAAAGGTGTTTTTAAAAAAATTAAATTCTTATTTATTATAAATAGAATATTACTTTATTATCTTATATTCACCATCACAGCTACCTTCCTCACTTCCATCCCAATGCCTCCCAATAAGTTCCAAGTTTGTTATGAAACTCAGGGTTCTCTGTGTTCCACTGGGTTCTGAGTTTTCATGGAAACATTCCCTCATTCCCAACATTAGTCAGATCATATAGCTTTCCCTTTCTTGGTGTTTGTAATTCCACAGAGATGTCTCCATAATTACAAACAGTGCATTATAGTTGTCCTGAGACAAAACAGGCCTTTATGATTAAGGAACTGTAAAACAATGTGTAGAAATGTTCCTCATAGTCTTTTGGTTTTCTCCTCAGTCAATGGTGGTAATATTAGGAATAAATGGAAAAGAATGGGGAGTCATGTTAGTACCCACTCCAAAAAAATAATGTTAGCAAACAGTAGACTAAAACATAAATTCTTGCCCTAAAATATGTCTGGAAAAAGATTGAAATGTCACAAAAAATGTGGATATTCTTTTTTTCTTTCTTTTTAAAAGAATATTTTGTTTATTTTTGCTAACTACTTGCAACAGTAGTTTTCAATGATCATTTTTTGCAAGATTCTGAGTTTTATATTTTTCTCCTTCCTTCCTTCCCCTATACACCCTCCCCCTGACAGAAAACAATCTAATATTGGCTATACATGGAAAGAATCAAATCAAATTGGGAAAAAAACAGAAAAAAAGACAATATATAAGACAACTTTTAAAAGTTGAAGATAGTACGCTTTGGGCTGCATTTAAATTTCATATTTCCTCTCTAGATATGAATAGTATTTTCCTTCACAAATCTTTCAAAATTGTCTTTGATTATTGTACTGCTGAAATGAGTAAGTCTATCATAGTTGATCACCTTCCCATGTTGTTGGTATATATAAGGTTTTCTGGTTCTGCTCACTTCATTTAGTGTCAGTACTTGCAGGTCTTTCCAGGCTATTTTGAAGTCTTATCCCTCATGATTTCTTATAGAACAATAATACTAGTTCCATTACATTAATATAACACAATTTGTTCAGACATTCCCGAATTGATGGACATCAAATAAAATATTATTTAAGTTTTTTGTGACTTTAAGATTTATGTGACTTTAATTCAGTCCTTCAATAGTCAATGAAAATTCATCAAGGCTAAATGACTATGTATCAGCCACTGTGGATTCAAAAGAAAAACAAAACACAAACCGAGTTTCTGCTCTCAAGGAACTTACCCAACTGGGAACAATATGAAACTATTGCAAATCCAGAAAGACTTCTTGTAGAAGTTGAGATTTTAGCAGGTATCTAAAAGGCAGGTGATGAAATGATGATGAGAAAGAAAATAATTTCTGAATTTGTCTTTAGCATATGTCTAGCATATTTTTCTAGTTATGTCAAAGGAATGAATGAAATGCTTAAAATTTAGAATGAGTTATAGTTACAATATAGAAAAACAAAATTTTTCTTAGGAGTTTTATATTAAAAGATCTAGTTGGGTCAGAGCCAAGATGGCAACAAGAGAGGACTGTCTCTTAGGTGCTCTCAAACAAAACTTATAAGCTAAGGACTCTAACTACATTTTTGAGAGACAGAACCCACAGAGGGATCCAGTGAGGCAGTTCTCCAACCCAAGGTAACCTGTAAAAGAGCAAAGGCTCAGCTCCACGGGGTAGGAGGGGTGGCCCCCCCAGAGGGGTGGCCCCCCTGAGAAAAGGAACTTCAGCCTCCTGGAGGCAGCCCCAGGGCCCTGGGAGCCATGGCTCACGGCAGCAGGGGCAGTTTCCTGATCTACACCCTGGGTAGCACCAAGCACAACTTGGGGGATCAGCGAGGGTACCTATGCCAGAATGAGCACATGAAGCCCAGCCCTCAGGGCACTCAGGGAGCAGTGTGGCCACAGAAGCCCAGATCCAGGAACCTGAAGCAGGCAGAGCCCATAAACAGGAGCCCCCAGGACATGAGTGCTGAGCCTAGGGAGGGGAGTGGAGAGAAATTGCTGAGCTCTGTCCTCTGTACCTGGAACAGGACTCTGGAGTTCTGACAACATTTAGATACTGATCACAGTCTATGCCCCCCATAGAACAGCAGCCCCACCCCACCTCAGCCCCATGGCAGAGGGGTGCACTTATGGTCATTCACAGACCAGGAGGGAAGACAGTACCTCACACATAGAGATCCTTGTGGGGGTGTGTCCCAATAATAGTCAAAAGCTCAGGAAGCACCCCCCAAAACCAGGCACAAGTTGGAGAGATGAGTAAGCAGAGAAAAAAAGAGGAACACCAATGAGAAATACTTTTCCTGTGATCCCAAGAATGATCAAAACACTCAATCTGAAGATGAAGAGGTACAAGCTTCTGCATCTAAAGACTTGAAAAAAACAGAAATTGGGCTCAGACTATGATAGAGCTCAAAAAAGAATTTGAAAATCAAGTGAGGGAGGTAGAGGAAAAATTGGGAAAATAAATGAGAGAGATGCAAGAAAAAAAGAAAAAAGTCAACAGCTTAACAAAGGAGATCCAAAAAAAAAAAATGCTGAAGAAAATAGCATGTTAAAAACCAGCATAGGTCAAATGGATAAAATAGTTCAAAAAGTTATTGAGGAGAAGAATGTTTTCAAAAGCAGAATTGGCCAGATGGAAAAGGAGTTAAGAAAGCTTTCTGAGGAAAACAAATCCTTCAGACAAAGAATAAAACTCAGGGAGATTGCTGATTTTAGGAGAAATCAGGACTCGATACTTCAAAACCAAATGAATGAAAAATTAGAAGAAAATGTGAAACATCTCATTGAAAAAACAACAGATATGGAAAACAGATTGAGGAAAGATAATTTAAAAATTATTGGAATACTGGAAAGTCATGACCAGGAAAAAAAACGACATCATTTTCAAAGAATTATTACAGGAAAATTGCCCTGATATCCTAGAAGAAGAGGGCAAAATAGAAATGGAGAGAATCCACCAATCTCCACAAGAAAGAGATCCAAAAAAATATTCCCCCAGGAATATTATAGCCAAGGTCCAGAACTCCCAAGTCAAAGAGAAAATATTACAAGCAGCCAGAAGGACACAATTCAAATATAATGGAGCTGCAGTCAGGATCACACAGGACTTAGCAGCAGCTACATTAAAAGCTCGTAGGGCTTGGAAGATAATATTCCAGAAGGCAAAAGAGCTTAGAATGCAAACTAGTATCAACTACTCAGCAAAACTGAAATGTTCCTGCTGGAATGGCCAGAGCTGAACAGAAGGTTTGATCTTCAAATACAGGACTCAGGTGAAGCATAGAGAGTGGAGAAGCGGAAATTATGAGGGACTTAATGATGATGATGAACTACATGTATTGCTGCATAGAAAAAATACTGATAATACTCATATGAACCTTGTCATTTAATAGAGCAGGTAGAAGAAGCTTTCATAGATGAGACATAGGAGAAAACTGAATTAGAAGATATAATGTGGTGTAAAATGGAGTCAATAGATAAAAGGAAAATGAAATGGGAGAAAAAAAGGAGAGGGGAGAATAGGCTAAGATATTTCATATAATAAGATTTTTCTTTATTACAATGAGCTATTGCAATGATATGGAATGGGGAAGCTGAGGGGGGAATGAAGGAATCTTTGCTCTCATCAGAGGTAGCTCAATGGGGTATAGATATCTGTCGTAAGAAGGAGAGAACGGGGACAGGGGAAGGGGAGTATGTGAGTGATGGAGGAGAGGATGGACTATGGGGGGAGAGTGGTCAGATATAATACATTTTCTTATTTACTTCTTATAAGGGGCTGGCATTGGATGGCCTGTCTGGGACCATAGGGCCACGTGGATGCTGAGCCTAAGGGGTGGTATGTGGGCTCGGGGCCCCTTGGCCCCAGGGCCAGGGATCCGTCTGCTGCACCACTCAGCTACCCTACAGCAGAGACAGAGTGAAAGGAGAGAGAAAATATAGTACATGGTAGTAGGGAGGGAGTTGAAATCAGCAATGGCAGCAGTGGAAAATATGGAAGTAACTTTTGAGATGGACTTATCATAAAGAATGTGATCCACCAGTGATAGAGCTGGTAGTGATGGAACACAGATTGAAGTACATTTATTATTATTATTGTTATTATTGTTATTATTATTATTATTATTATTATTTGGGGGAGGGTTGCAGGGCAAATGGGGCTGGTTGGCCTGCCTGGGGCCACATACCTGGGGGATTGTTAGGTGTCTGAGGCAAGATTTGGACCTGGATCTGTCTGCCACCCAGCTGCCCCTACTATTATTATTACTATTTTATTTTATTTTGAGTCCTTTGGGGGGGTGGTTGTAGGGCAATGGGTTTGGGGTGGTTTGCATGAGGTCATACAGCTAGGTAATTTTTGGGTGTCTGGGGCTGGATCTGGGCTCGGGTGCTCCTGGCTGCAGGGCCAGTGCTCCATCTACTGCACCACCTGGCCATACCTACAATCATTATTATTATTATTATTATTAGTAGTAGTAGTAGTAGTAGTAGTAGTAGTAGTAGTAGTATGTTAATTTTTTTCTCTCCCCTTTACTTTATTGCTCATGTGGGTCTGTATTTTTGGGGAGGGAATGGGTATTATGTTTACTCTTAAAGAAGAATATTTTAGTAATGTATAAAAACATTATTTGTAAAAAATAAGAATAAATAGATAAATAATTTTAAAAAGAATGATAATAAAAAGATCTAGTTATAAAATCAAAATCACTTGAATAATTTTGTTACATTGTAAACAAAACTGAGAGTGGAAGACCCTTGAAAATGTATTGTTTGAAAATTATGTTCAACTGCTAGCTTACTCCGCAAATTCTTTTTAAGGATTTGCACGGAAAGTGGGGTTAAGTGGCTTGCCCAAGGCCACACAGCTAGGTAATTGTTTAGTGTCTGAGGTTGGATTTGAACTCAGGTACTCCTGACTCCAGAACGGGGCTCTAACCATTGTGCAGCCTAGCCACCCCAAGAGTGCAATTTTTAATTATAACTGTAATCATAATCATGTAGATATCCAAAACATCAAAAGGATATCAAATTTGGTAGAGCAAAAAAATTTTACTCTAGACTCCACATCTAAGTAAAATTTCAATATAAGGTCAGATTTGATATTTGGAAAAGATTTTTCCTTTGTTTCCAATGGTAAAATAGCTGGTAAAAATTTAAAAGGGAAACTGAAATAAGTAAATAATCAGATTTTTCTATAAAATTGACAACAACTTCTCAGTTTTTTCTTTTTTCTCCTTTTTACAAGACAATTATCAAACTGTTTCAATATCACATGGATGTAAACTATTTTCCTTTTTTGTCCACTTGTTATGTAGTATAGTATATTTTTCTAGGAGAATAAAATAGTTCTCTATCCAAACACTGTTATCATAGAAGGTCTAGAAACTTCTGATAAATCAGTTGATCACTCAGAATTGTTAACTAGATGTGAAATGAAATGCAATGAAGCACCACAGAAAGATAATGAAACTAATTGAAAGAATCGGATACACTTTAAGGCCTTTATATATTACAGTCAATTTATTCAGAATAAACTCCAACAAGAGTATTCCAGAAAAAGTATTCCATTCATGATGTAGTTGGTAGATTTGATTTGGTGAGGGGGAAACTGAGATTTCAATTCCATCCCCCCCCCATCCCATGAAAACTATTAAAACTGAATAAAAGCCCCTAAGTGATACTCCTCTTTCAAAATTTTTAAGGTTGTCTATAGAAGGATGAGAGAAGTGACAAGCTATTCTCTTTAGAAGGAACTCAAGAAATGAGATCAAAGGAAATGCTACTTTTAGAAAAGAACAATAAATTGCTAAGTCAAAAACCCTTTGTATTTTAGTTTCACCCTTAAATGACATCAAAGTCGCAGCAAAGGTGCCTCCATTAAATGAATGATTTAATTTTTTTTAATTTTATTTAAGGCAATGGAGTTAAGTGATTTGCCTAAGGTCACACAGCTAGTCATTTATTAAGTGTGTGTGGTAGGATCTGAACTCAGGTACACCTGATCCAGGGCCTGTACTCCATGCACTGCACCACCTAGCTGCCCCTAATTAAATGAATGTTTAAAGAACATTGGGAATTAACTTTATTGGAAACTACTGAATCCTGTGCTGTGGTTTAGGCTACATTTAGATTCCAAAAAATCTGTGAGGAGGAACTCGCCCATTTTCTTTTTGTCTTTTTATTTTCAGCCTTTAAAATAGCAGCTGGCACAAAATAGGTGCTTAATAAATACTTGTCAATTGATTGATTTAGGTGATTGAGAGTAGCAACAGGAAAGAAGCTTGAATATACACTATAAGTATATATTACAATAAATAAACCATGATTATATCCTTATCCTCTGGTTGAATTCTAATTCTGAAAATTCTATTTGTTCGGGTAAAATGCATTATATCCTCATTACAAGCCACTAGAGAAACCATTCTATTCCACATTACAAGATAAAAGCACAGATAAATTTGACTACATATTTAACTATCACTAAAATTTGGTGGAATATAAACCAGGAAATCTAATATTACTTGGTTTGGCACTCTTCAAAGTTAATCCTCAGAATTCCACGCAACCTGGTCTTGGCACAATCTTTCACTTTAAAGGGTTCCTAAGACTGTTTGCCTAACCCTTGCTTCAAGTCTAATTTCTTTGTGTCTTCCTTTGTGGGATAGAGGAGCTTAGTGGTATAGTCCTTCATTATACTGTCTTTATTTGATGGAGTACTAATGGAAAGAGAAAGGCTAGACTGCTTTTTCCTCCTATACTATCTTTGCACATACTTCTCATAAGGTTTTTTTTTTCTTTTTTTTTAATAGAGGTGGGTGGGAGAGAGGAAAAATAAGTATTTGTTCAAAGAAAAAATGAAAATTTAAATTTTAACTTTAATCTACTAATAAAAGGCCCTAGTTCCTGGGGTTAAATAACAAAACAAATAAACATTAAAGAGTCCCTAAATTCAAAAAATTAACATTCTATTAGAGAATGGCTTTCCATTTCCTATAAGATTCAAATCTAGATGTTTTTCATGTTTTTTAGTTATCATCTATTGTATATAGTATGTTAGTTGGCTCATAATGTTTTCTTCGCATTTAATCTTTATCTCCAGTGATGGCTCTTTTTTTTTGATGCTTTAGTTTTGCTCTCTCTTTTTGAATCAGATAATCTATTAGTCTGTTTATATTTTTATCTTTTAAAAACTTATTATCAATTCAATTTTGCTTACCTAATTTTAATTTTATTTTTATAATCTTTTATTTTTAAATTTTCTATTTTTATTTTTCTTGTTTTTGAAATAAATACCCAATTAATCTCATTAATACAAACATCATTATTCTCTTCCCTCTCTTTTGTTGCTGAATGTTTAAAGGAACAATTTTTTTTCATATGATGAATACTTTGTCAGTATTTTATACATTCTAATATAAAATCTCTATGTCATAATTTTCTTTGAAATGTTTTTATTGGTTTAATAGTATAAATTATTTGATATGTACACTTTTTAGAGTAATATTAATTAATCTATATTTGCCTGGATCAGTTTTTTTCAAATTATACATATTAGTTATACTTTTATTACATTGTGATAAGCAAAAGATTTTCTGCATTTTTTATGCTATACCTTAGCAGAAGCTATGAACCAAACATCTTTATAATTCCTATTCATTAGGGACCAGAGCTCCTGCACATTTGGCTTTTCTTACATTCAGTTCAGACTTTTAACTTCTTCCATGTTTGTCTTTTTCATTGGACTAGCCTAAGTCTGAAAATGACAAATACATATTCCCCAGTAAATTATTGTTTTGCTCTCTATTTCTTTTCATTTAATAATCTTCTTTCATTGAATCCATTTATTCTTAAAGTTCACCAAGTCAGTTTTTTCCCCTTAAGTTCCACCCTTGTAATTCTTTCAGAGACACTTCCTCCTCTGAAATCCTGTGTTAATTCATTTAAATCATAATACTCCTTCATGATGGCAGAAATTTTCTTCTAATCTCACAAATCTAAAGTTTCAATTTCTTGGATTAGAAATGTTTGTCAGGGTCAAGATCTCATTCTGTTTACGTTCTTGGATAGGATGGTTAGTCCCAGTTACTCTCTCTTTCTTTAGTATTGTAGTGTGATGATATGTGGTGAATCCATAGCCCTGGAGTGGAAGGCTGCCTGGGAACACTACAGGAATTCTTCCATGCCTTGGAGCTAGAATTGGAGTCTTGGTCTGCTATAGAAAGCACCTGACGCATTGCCATAGTTTGTATCTATTCATATAATCACCTACTACATGTAATCCTCTGAAATTTCCTGATGCAAATCAGGTGGATTTTAGGACATCTTTTTGGTCTATCTTTAGATATAGATCATCCTGATTTAAAAGAGTTTTCTTGTTTATTTAGCAATGCATAGGTCTATGGTTTTAGGGTTTGGAGCACTCCCATCAGGGAAATGATCTCATGACATCCTCATCAATTGGATTTGAATGAGGGGTTGCTTTGCTAAGTCATTAACCAAACTTTCTCCTCTGGAGCCATCTGGGTCTAATGGCCAGATATGACTCAAGACAACTGGAAATAGCCCTGGTACTAAGACCATCAGGGTTAAATAGTTGAATTGTTGGTCTAGCCTTTCCTATAATATTAAAGAATTATTATCTGTGCTTGTTGATTTTTGTGGGCCTCTGATCCTCTGATTCCCTCTCCATTGTTCAGTTTAACACTCTTCTCAAATGTAAATTCACCAAGATAATAGCAACCACAGACCTTTCCTACTATCCAGCCTTCCAAGGTGGTTGCTGAACTCCAATCCAAATGGGTCATTCATTGATCCCCCTCCCCCTGACTCATTCCTGCAAAAAATGAAGACTAGACTCCTATAAAACTTTGACCAACTCCCTCCTCCATGCTGAATCCATGTCATATTTTTGGCTGTTTCCATTTCCTTTTTCCCTTTATTAAATGTCTTTGTTACTAGCTTTTGTGAACTTTTACTAACTTGTGAACACTTTGGAGTAATCTGTGATTTTTTTGTGCAACCAGAAGGCATAAAATTTAAGCCTTTCTTACTTCCCTGAGTCAGAATGGTGAGGTTTTCCACCCCCAGATGAACCTGATCCTTAAGTCTGCTTTGCTGAACCCATTTGATCCCTTCTTCAAAGTGACTTGCCTAAGGTCACACAGCTAGGGCCTGCTGACTTCAACTAACTGCCTTTGGTTTCTTAATTTTTGTTATCCCTATAATTCCAATCATCCTGATTTTAGCACAATTTCCTTCACTTTCCAAGTGGCATTCAGATATTTTTCCTACTCCTTTTTATGGAATAAAAGAATTCAGTGGTATTTTGTTTTGATTTTTAGTATTAATAATTATAACAACTACAATTTACAAAGCTCTTGCTATGTGCATTTTATAATTATTATCTCATTTTTAGCCTTTAAGCAACCCTGGAAAATGTTGAATTCTTTGTTCTTGAAGAGAATCAAGGATTCAATGAGGATGATGTTCCAACTTGAACCAGAATCAAATATACCTAAAGCCAAACTGCACAAAGGCATCAGTCTCATTCCTTCCAGAGTCATTGAATTCCATTGGCAAGATAAAAGTCAAGACTACTGGCAATGGCCCCAGATTCAGTGGGTGACCTTGGTCTTTCTAAATTAAGGTATTTCCAGTTCCATTTTATGGGAGATCATACCTATTCAATGATTAAATGCTAGATAAAAGTTAAGTTCAAAAAAATGTCTCAAATTACCTTCACAAAGATATAGGAGGACCCATTGTGGAGGGAAGGAAGATCCCCTGGTTTTCTAATCAGATAAGAAAATAATTGCTATTGTGTTGGTGTTATTATTGAACATTCAATGGAAGCCTGAGGGACTTGAGTTTAAAGATTTAGTCAGGAGCTCCATTAAAAAAAAAATAAACAACTTGTTTTTTCAGAGCTATATTTCAAATAATCACACACTTAATAAGTGTCTGAATCTGGATTTGAACTCAGGTCTTCCCAATTCTAGGTTCAAGTGTTTTAACCATTGTCAAATGTGGAGCTATTTTGTTTAGTTTTCCTCAATGTTCTTGCTAGATGTAAATGTTCCTCAGAGGAGATGAGTTTGACTAGACTCTTTCATATACTATGAAGTAATGTAGAGAGAAGAATCAGGAAAATAATTTATATAATAATGGCAATATTGTAAATCTGAAATTTTTGTTAAAAGTTTCACACAGTAGAATCTCAAATAGAAATCTGGACTATATTTTCAAGAGAAATTCCAATGATTTTAGAATCAAGTTGTAGAAGAAGAAATTTTAGAGAAATATTTATCTAGCCTTTCCAGTAATATTAAGAGACTTTCTGGAATTTTCTATGGACTTCAGACTTTTCCCACATTGTTCAGTCTAGCCCTCTTCTCAAATGTAAATTTACTAAAATAACCTCAGTCCTTCCCTATCCTTCCTCCACACCTCTGGCTCTCAGATTTCCAAAGGAGTATGCCTGATTCCAGTCATGTCCTGGTGGGTCACACCTTTACTCTCTCCCCGATTCTGCCTTGCACAGGATTCAGAGCCCACTCTTCTCCATGATGGATCTATGTTGATCTAAGCCCAGTCACTGTTTCTCTTAACTCCTTCTTAGCTATCCTTGATATTCTGATCAATTCAGCTTGTAGTTGTTGCTTCTTTGCTTTACTTCACTACTTCTACTGAATCTCATTATTTTACTACTTCTCCAAAGAACTTAATCTGGGAACTTCTACAGTAAGAGCCTTCAAGAGAGAGAAAAGAGTAACCCTTAGAACCAATCAGGAAGAGTTAATGATGCTGAGTGTGAGAGACACAAAGAAATAGAACCAATTGTAGAACAGCAAAAGAGCCTGAACACCACCTATTAGAGAAAAATCTCCTTTTATGAAATAAATATGATACTGATACCTAAACCAAAAAGAGTAAAAACAAATAAAGAATAGGATATTATTGATAAATATGGTCCAAATAAACAAAGGTTCGTTTGAGTCTAAAATAATTTTTAATCATACAAAGAGGTCATAGATAAAAAATTTGAGAGCAATTTTGATCTCACAGATTTCCTGGAAAAGTCTTGGCAATGCACACATTGAAAAATATTTGTCTAGAGGTCAATTTTGTTTTGGTGCAAGTGAAAATCACTGGAGAATAAAGAAAAATTTTATCAACTATTTCTGAAATCATGAAATGAGGATTTTACAGTTGCAGTTAGAAGAGACCTTAGAGGCTTTGTAGTTCAATCAGACACACAGAGGTCCAAAATCACATAGATATTAAATAACATACTATTTGATTTGTTAATGTATTTGCTGTTGATGAGGTAATTAGGGATGAGGCAATTAGATGAAGAGTGCTGGCTCAAGACAATCCTTTCAGGGAAGAGCAGGAATTTTTCTCTTTTGTAGGATGTTTGTCTTGTGCCTGAAGGAGATTTTCTGAGTTTTTGTGTGAGGTGTGGATGAGGGTGCAATGTTTTTCACTGTAGTTCAATGACTAGAACCATCAGGTTAGCTTTGTACATACAAATTTTTGATAAACATGTTTACATATTAGTCATTTTCAGTATGATGAATTAGGATTAAAGGAAAGAGATATATTTTATAAAGTATTCATCAGATTCTGAAGGGTTTTGTTTATTTTTGTTTGTTTTGTTTTTCTTCCTCTGGATGGGGATAACATTGTCCATAGCCAGTCTAATAAGGTTGTCCTGGCTCTCTGAACTGCTGAGAGCAGTTGCTTCCAATAAGGTTGATCAACTCACAACAATGTTGGTAATGTGTAAATTGCTCTCTTGGTTTTGCTTCCTTTGCTCATTGTGCTTCATTCCTGAAGAAGATCATCATATCAGGAAAGTAATGTAATGAAAAACACATGAATTAGATTTGAGTAAAGGGGGTGCTGTGCTAAGTCACCAGCCTCACTTTCCTATCTAGAGTAACCTGGACCCAGACTGCAGATGGCCTTGGATTCAAGGCAATCAGGATTAAGTGATTTGTCCAAAGTCACACTGCTACTATCAGGGTCAAGTGTCTGAGGCTGTATTTGAACTCTCATCCTCCAGACTCCCAGGCCACTGCTCTATCCACTGTGCCAGCTAGCTCCCCTTACTTAGGACAAGATAATTAGGTTATACATGTGCTATCATGTAAAACATTTCCATATTAGTCACAGTCATGTGAAAGAAGAAAATAACAAAACCATAAAAAACAATGTAAAAATCATAGTATTCTAATTGCATTAGGATCATCATTTCCTTCTCTGGATGTGCATAGCATTTTCCATCATGAGTGTTTTGGAATTGTCTTGGCATTCATTGTATTGCAGAGAAGACCTAAGTCAATCACAGTAATGACTGTTGTTATTATTGTTTAATGTTATCCTATTCTGTTCACTTTCTTTTTTTTTTTTTTGCAAGGCAATGGGGTTAAGTGGCTTGCCCAAGGCCACACAGCTAGGTAATTATTAAGTGTCTGAGACCGGATTTGAACTCCTAACTCCAGGGCCAGTGCTCTATCCACTATGCCATATAGTTGCCCCTATTCTGTTCACTTTCACTCAGCATCAGTTCTTATAAGTCTTAACAGGTTTTTCTTAAATCTGTCAGTTCATCATTTCTTACAGCACAATACTATTCCATTACATTTCATATCTTAGAGTCATTCCCCAATTGACGGGAATCCCCTCAATTTCTAATTCCTTACAAAACACAAAAAAGATCTGCTATAAATATTTTTGTACTTGGGGGTCCTTTACTCTCTCTGTTATGATTTCTTTGGGGGTAGAGGCCTAATAATGGTATTGTTGGATTAAAGTGTATGCACAGTTTGGTGTCCCTTTGAACATAGTTCCAAATTGCTCTTCAGAATGATTGGAATAGTTCACATCTAGTTCCATTTTCGAAAGGAAATTGTATTATGTTCTTTATTATAAGCTATTATGAAACAGTTATTTCTTCAGCTTAAATCTATTGCCAATACCTAAAAATAGTTTTGAATATAATTTTGAGTCAATATTCATATATAAAATATGATGTAGACACTTCAAAGAAATAGAAATAGAACCAGTATATGTAAGATATGTGTAGCAGTTCCACTTGTTTCAAAGGCTTGGAAATTGGAGGAGAGGGAGTAGGGAGTGGGGGGGGGGGTTGTTTTTTAATTGAAAAATGACTGAATCAGTACGTGAATGAGATAGAATACTATTGTGCCATAAGAAATTAATAATATATTTTCAGAGAACCTTGAGAAGACATGATTGAACTCATGTAAGAGAGATTACAGAATTAGGAAAATAATTTATGTAATACTTGTAATATTGTAAAGACAAACAACTTTGAAAAACTTTGGAACTTTTACTAACAGAATGATCAACCAGAACTTCAGAGAATTCATAAATAAAACATTCTGTCCACTTAATGAAAAAAGAGGTGATGAACTCAGAATACCGATAAAGATATTGGGTAGAGGGTGGAGGATATATTATGAGATATTAATATTTTTCTTTTTTCATTCTATTCATTTTGAATGATTATTTCTTATTAGCTCATGAAATTACTTGTTGCAATTTACAATTCAGAAAATTTATTTTTTGGATAAAGTTTTGTACCTCTTGTCCCAAAACATTAGTTCTCTTTCCAATTCTTTCTTCTATAATTATAACTACTTTTAGTTTTTTCCTTTAAATGTTCTAGTTTCATTTATTTAAAAAATTAACTATTAAAAAAAGATAACTCTTGCTTCATCTCTTTCAGGAATTCTAGTGGATCTTTTCTCCAGGATGTGTTTTCCTCTGAGCCCTTGATGTAACTTATTCACTTCTGAGTTCATTTCATAAGCTTCCCTGATACTATAATATCTGTTAGAGTGAAATACTTTTGTTTTGAGGTTTTTTTTGCTCATTCTTCCAACCCATTTCCTGCCTTGAGATTACTTGATAATAGGGTTCTTTAGCACTTCTATAGTGAAGTTCTGCACTGATCTTGTTGCTAATTTCTTGCAGGTATTGAGTGTTGTGGTATTACAGGATCTGAGGGAAGGTTAAGAAACCGTTAACTTTCAATATTCAATACCAAACCAGAATGGTATTATCCAGTGCAAAATCTGATCAAGGTTTGAGTTCTATAAATGCCTGACTTTGGGTTGGATCTAAGCAAGAAAAAACTGCTGTTGGGCTCAGTCTCTATCAACCATCGGAAATCTGTTGTCAGAGTGGCAGAATTGTAAGCTCCTCTTTGCTTTGGGATTCTTATTTGAGTCATTTGTCTCCAAAAGTCCTGACACATTCAAGGCCATCTCCAGTCATTCTGACTCATATCTGACCACTGGACTCAGAAAACTCTGGAGGAGAAAGTGAAGCTGGTGACTTAGCATAGTCATTTAAATCCAATTCATGTGTTTGTCTTGGCATCACTTCCCTGATGTTATGGTCCTCTTTGAGATGGAAGGACAAACATCAAAATTGCTGCAGGCTGGGTCCAATGCTGGGAAGGTAACTAGACTCTACTCTGTTCCTAGCATACAACTCATATTGTTGCTGTTACTTACAGTTTTTGAATGCCCTCTTTTCTTGGTACACTGCCTAAATTCTCCCTACCTAGGAATATCACCTCTTTGCTTTAAATTCCATTCTCATTTTATCTTGGATCTACGACCCAGAATTGGACAGTGGATGAGTTTCCAGCCTTTTTTCCGGTCGTTGTTGGAATGTCAGTCTGATGGGACCTTGTGCAGATTTGGGTTTGTCTGTTGACCTAGTGCACCATCTCTTCCAGGGTACCAGAGTACTCTGCTCTGTGCTTCTGCCCTGACTCATTCCTCATGATTCACAGACTTCTCTGTCCATTTTCCAATGCAAAACTGGGCTGACAATATCACTAATCAGAATTTTTTTTCTGTATTTTCCCATCAGGATTTCATCAGGTCCATTTTTTTTTTTTTAGTTTTTGCAGGGCAAATGGGGTTGAGTGGCTTGCCCAAGGCCACACAGCTAGTTAATTATTAATTTGAACCCAGGTACTCCTGACTCCAGGGGCGGTGCTTTATCCACTGCGCCACCTAGCCACCCCTATCAGGTCCATTTTTTAGATCTGTTTGAAGGAGTTTGTGGAAGGAAGAGCTCACTGCACTACTTCCTAATGCTTCATCAGCTTAGCTTTATTTTCCATAACATTATTTCTGACATAATAAACTTTAGGGAAAAAAAGGAGTCCTCTGGATCTCTAGCAAAAACATTCTAGATTAAAAACAAACAAACATAGCATTCTATTATACTATCACCCAGAATGCCCAGTATGGACATAACAATTATGACAAAAATTTTTATGAAAATGGTCCCTATATTTTTCTAGATCACTTGATTTGGATCTTTCTTTTGCCCTCTCACTTTCTACCTGTTCACATGGAACAAAGGATATAGACCTGGAACTGGAGTTAGGAAAGCCTAAGTTAAAAACCTAGCCTCAAACACTTATTATCTGTGACACCCTGGCACCCTGGAAAAAAAATCATTTAACTTGCTTCAGTTTCCTCACCTGCAAAATGGAGATAATAATAGTATCTCCCTCCCAGGGCTGTTATGAGATTAAGAATAAGGTTTTAGGGGTGGCTAGGTGGCACAGTGGATAAAGCACCGGCCCTGGAGTCAGGAAAACCTGAGTTCAAATCCATCTTCAGACACTTAATAATTACCTGGCTGTGTGACCTTTGTCAAGGCACTTAACCCCATTTGCCTTGCAAAAAAAAAAAAAACTTAAAAAAAAAGAATATGGTTTCCTAGTCATTATTGTTGTTTTTGTTGTTGTTATCATTGCCCTCAAGCATATAATATTAGTCCTTATGATAGATGGATGAAATATTTCTTAAGCATTTACAAAGTAGTTATGTTTATTTCCCAGGGGGAAACAAGTATAAGCAAGAAACTCGCATTTTAATGAAGGAATGTAATATATAAACAAGGAGCTAAACAGGAAGGAGGAGACCATACCCTGCAGTATAGTGTGAAGATATATGCAAAATGATATATGCAAGAAGACCTGATTCCCAGTGATATAAGACAAAATCTTTAAAGTCAATAGAGTTAGAGTGCAGTCCATGTTTTTAGTAGAGGAAAGGAGTAAAGATATTATGATAGCTTGAGTGTAGGGAGCTTGGTGAATTTCTACAAGGCAAAAACAGTATTTTTCTTTTCAGTTTTATAGTCCTACTACCTAGCACATTGCCTTAAACACAGCAAATGTTTGGTGAATTTTCAAGGCAAATAAGTGTAACAGTGGACTTTATAAAATACTCAGGACCCAGGAGGTTCATGAGTATCACTTAATCAATAATCTACCCTTACTATTAAGTCACAGACTCTTATTTTTTAAATTTTATTTTATTATGAACTTTAGAAATAAAACATTTTCCAAATATAGTAGAATAGAAAAAAAGATGACTGTACATGAAACTGAAAATATATTATGTCCAATTTGTTATTCCTTTTAATTGCATATTAAAATGATCACATAACTTTCTTCTTTCCCTTTTTACTTCTCTCCTCTCCTCCCACCCTACAGATGGCTGCCTCTATACACAAATGCATAAAAGTCCATTCTATTTGTAAATTCTTTCTCTGGATGCAGGTAGTATCTTCTTATGTCCTTTGTAGTTAAAATAGCTATTTATAATAGTCAAAATGACTCAGTTACTCCAAGATCTTCTGAAAAAAAAATATTGCTGTTACTGTGTACAACATTCTCTTAGTTCTGCTCATTTTGCTCTTCAATATTTTTTTATTTATTTTCATCCATATGCACATGTATATTTTTAGGTTACAACATTTCCTTCCACCCTCCCTTCCCACCCCACTCCTCTCATGGCAAACAGTCAGGTTAGCATTGTACATACACACTCTTCATTATTTTGAGAAAACCTATCTATGTTTTTTAAGATGATTGAGCTCATTGTTTCTTATAGTACAGTAGTATTCCTTCATGATCTTATACCATAATGTGTTCAGTCATTCCCCAGTTGATGGGCATTCCCACAATTTTCAATTCTTTGCCACCAGAAAACCAGCTGCTATAAATAATTTAGAAAATATATAGTTTTTTTTTCCTTTTCCCCTAATTATCTTTAGGAAAAAAAAAAACCTAGTACTTGGACATAATTTCAGATTGTTCTCCAAAATGTTGGATCGCAGTTCAACCTAGAGTAAATTAGTGTCCAGGTTTTCCACTTTTCTATTCAATCATTTTAGCCGGTGTGATAGGTAGAATGTTCTAAAGTTGAATATGTGTTTAGAATGAATTCAGCTTTCACCCAAGGCAGAAAGTCCTTTTAGAATGAAATGATTCCTCTCTTCAGTCTTCCAGCTCCATAGAGAGCATTGATTTAGATAAGAAATTGGGGGGCAGAAGTGGGAGAGTTAATGGAGGGAGAAATCAATCAATTTACAACTAATTTTTTGAATACTTAGTTTATTGCAATCACTATGCAAAGGATTGAAAATGTCAAGATAAGGCAATCCTTGTCATTGTGTAAATGTGTTTTTCATGGTTTGAGATCTACTGACAAAACAAGAAAACCCAGGAGCAAAAGAACACTCTTTCACATTTTTCAAATACTTTTCCAGACTCTTCTTACAATTGTGGTCCACAATTTTTCTTGTGTTCCAATCTGTTCTTGTGCCCTCATCTTCAGTATCAACTTTTTTGAAATGTGCCAGAAGTCAAGAGTGCTTCCTATCACAAATCTAAGATCAGCAACACCAAGTGCCTCAATCTTGATGATGCATATTTCAGTTGCTTTTCTAAATATTTAAAATAAAACATATAAGGACATGGGAATTCAAATGCAAGCTGACCTAGAGACACCAATTGACTTCCCTGGCTTAGTTTCCCTCCACCTATGGAATGCAGCCACGGCTCTCTGATAACAGGTTTTGTTATTTATTTGTTTGTTTTTTGCTTGTTTTGTTTTGTTTGTGGTTATGCCTTAAATCTATTTTATAGCATTTATCACTGCTTTACTTTTTAAATTTATATTGTCTCAATAAAGACCTATTTTTATGGTCCATTCTCTTCTTTGTGAAATATTATGAAATATTTCATTGACATTCTATTCCATCTCCAAGTATTTTTCTTTTCTTTTTAAAGTATTATTTATGTGTTTTATTTTTACATTAAAATATTTACATATCACCCCATTCCATGAGAAGTATCTCATAACAAAATGAAACAATTAGAGAAAATTAATAACATAATGACCTCATCTAAAAAATAAATGCATGGGGCAGCTAGGTGGCACAATGGATACAGTACTGGCCCTGGAGTCAGGAGTACCTGAGTTCAAATCTGTCCTCAGACATTTACTAATTACCTAGCTGTGTGGACTTGGGCAAGCCACTTAACCCAATTGCCTTGCAAAAATTAAGAAATTAAAAAAACCCAAACAAACAAATAAATAAATAAAGTACATGAAACATTCCACACTCATAACAGTTCCCACAGAACTACAAAAATCAGAATAAATCTATTTCCTGCCCTCCCCACCCACTCTACTGGGGAGGAGAGTTGAGAAGGAAGGATAAACAAATTTCTGATTAAGAATACATAAACAAAATCAAGAGAACAGTGTACACATTAGCAACAACATTGTGAGAACCTTGATAGAAGCAGCTCCTCTTAGCAGTACAGAGAACTAAGACAACTATATTAGACAGGCTATGGACAATGTTATTCCCATCCAGAGGAAGACATAAAAAATAAAACAAAACAAAACCAAAAAAACCCCTTCAGAATCTGATGAACACTTTTAAAAAATTAACTCTTATGTACCTCTTTCCCTTAATCCTAATTCCTCATACCAAAAATGACTAATCTGTAAACATGTTTATCAAAAATATAAGTATATGCAATGCTAACATTACTGAGAGGAGGGGGGTGGTAAGAGAGGATAGAAGGAAATTTTATAACTTAAAAATATACATGTGCATATGGAAGAAAAAATTACAAATAAAGAAAATAAATATACATAATAAATTTAACATTTGTATACTATCTATTTGTCTGGCTTGTCAATCTATCTGACAGAGTATGTAAAATTTTTTAGAACTATGACCACTTGTGATTCCAGAGGATATTGATGAAATATTCCAGACCTTCATTATGTCACTGTCATGAATAAATTGGATCATTGCTCCTCTGGGATAGCACATTAAGCCATTCACTTGTGTCATAGAATTTGATCCTTGTGATAACTCTGAGAAGTAGGTAGAATTACTCTCTTCATTTTAAAGGAAAAGAAAAATTGAAGTTCAGAGAAGTTGTTATTCAACTATTTGATGGTGGATCTAGCCTATTTCAAATTGCATTACATAGCCTGATTAATGAATTGTTACAATTCTTTGTTGTTGTTTAGTCAATTTTCAGTCTTGCCCAACTCTTCAAGAAAACATTTGGGTTCTGGCTTTTTTTTATTTTTTTGCTAAAGATGCTGGAGTGGTTTGCCATTTCCTTCTCCGGCTCATTTAAATGATGAGGAAACTAAGGCCAACAAGGTAAAGTGATCTGACTATGGTTACACAATAATTAAATGTCTGAAATCAGATTTGAAATCAGGAAGATGAGTCTTATTGACTCCAGGGCTAGCACACTATCCACTGCACAGTTAAATCTAAGAAAAATTCTTAAAATACCAATAAGTCATCCATTAATCCAATTTCCCATATTCAGATATATTTTAATAAAATATACCAATCTGGAAAGTCCCCCAAAATTTGACCCCCAAGATGAGTTTGAGTGAAAAATATGCAATAGGATCATTATCAGGTATGTCTGCCATGCTTCTAACCACTATGATTTTTATGGCAAATTTGCAATTTGTGGTTGACCAAAAGGATTTTAAGAGTCTCAGACTACTGCCAAGCAGATATATTCTGTAGGACAAAATCAGCTGCATCATATTAGGTTATAAATTCCATCTGAATGCTCTTTACACAATGCCAACACTGAGTTCCCTTTCACACCTGTCCTGTAGATTGGTACATAATTTAAATATCAGTGGAACATATGCACAAATATCTAAACATGAATAAATGTGCCTCTATATGTATAAAGTTATTAACAAAAAACCTTGATTTGGCTACCATTATAATTTAAAATAAACTAAGGACTACCTCGTTCGGTCTTTTTTTTTAAGTATAAAGCAAGTAATCTTTTTATGCAAAATGACAAAATTTCTGTAAATTGGCAGAGAAAACCCAGGAAATTTCCTGAACTCTACCTGTTGTTCCTCGGAAACAAAGTTAAATCAAACCTCTAAATGTACTCTGTATCAATAGAATCTATAAGAAGAAAGAGTGAAAAAAATTTGCAACTGAAGATAACAAGAAAAAAATCGCAACTCTGAAAATTGAAGGGATGCCCATCGTTTGGGGAATGGATAAGCAAGTTATGGTACATGAATACTATGGAATACTATTATTCTATAAGAATCCATAAATGGTTGAACTCGAGAGAATCAAGGAATGATTTACAGGATCTGTTGCTGAGACAAAGGGAGCAGAACCAAGAGAACAATAAACCATTTCCTCTCAGCAATTCAGAGAGCTAGGACAATCATATTAGACATGGACAATGTTATCTCCACCCAGAGGAAGAAAAACAAAACAAAACAATACAACCCTTCAGAATCTGATGAACACTATAAAAATTATCTCTTTCCCTTAATCCTAATTCTTCATACCAAAAATAACTAAAAATAACTATCTGTAAACATGTTAATCAAAATATGCATGTACAACACCAACCTGACTGTTTGTTGCTGAGGGGAGGAGGGTGGTAAGGGATGGGGGAAGGAAATTTTATAACTTAAAAATATACATGTGCATATGTATAAGAAAATAAAAATAAGAAAACAAGAAAACATTTTTTAAAAACTTCTAGCTCTCTGAACTGCTGAGAGGAATTGCTTCTATCAAGGTTGTTTATCTCATAATGTTGTTGGTGTGTACATTGTTTTCTTGATTCTACTCACTTTGCCTTAGCTTCAGATCCCATAAGTGATTCCATGATTCTCTAGAGTCCAACCATCTATGGGTTCTTATGTAATAATAGTATTCCATAGTATACATGTACTATAACTTGTTTATCCATTCACCAAAAAGAAAGGTCACAACTCAAGATAAACTCATGAAAGGTCTGTCTCACTTGGGTAATCAGTGAGTGAAGTTAATGCAGATGAAGCTTTGGTAAACCAGAGGGGATCTCTTAGCCATAGCACAGGTCAGCAAACCAGTCCCCTTGGTTCAGCAGGCCAACAGCACAGCAGACCAACTGTGAGACTTCCAGCCCCAATGCTAAAGACAAATTGCCAAACCCAGAACCCCAAGCACAACAAGTTGACTTAACCAGCCCAGAGCAATGAGCATGTCATCAGCACCTTATGGTCCCCACAGAGAAAATCAGAGGCCCACAACACAAAAGCTTGGGACAGTTTCTTTTGTGTCCCAGGAGCAAAGTTCATTAAAAGACTTGAAATTGCTTAAAAATTGGGGGGGGGGAAATCCCTAATCAGAAAAAAGCTTCTTTAGTGACAGGGAAGATCAAAACACAAACTCAGAAGAGAAGAATAATATCAAAATGCCTACATGAATATGAATTGGTCTCAAGCACACAAAAAGAAATCTTGGAAGAGTTCAAAATGGATATTGAAAATCAAATAAAAGAGGAAGAAGAAAAATTGTGAAAAGAAATGAGAGTTATGCAGGAGAGAGTGCATAACTTATAGACAACTGATCAAAGAAAACAATTCTTTAAAAAACACAATTGGTCAAATAAGGAAAAAAATTCACTGAAGAAAATGATTCCTTAAAAAGTAGAAATGACCAAATTGAAAAAGAGGTTCAAAAACCAACTGAAGAAAATAATTCCTTAAAACATACAAAAGATGTGGAAGTTAATGATTCTGTGAGACATCAAATAACAGTTAAACAAAATAAAAAGGGGCAGCTAGATGATGCAGTGGATAAAGCACCGGCCCTGGAGTCAGTCAGGAGTACCTGGGTTCAAATCCAGTCTCAGACACTTAATAATTACCCTAGCTGTGTGGCCTTGGGCAAACCACTTAACCCCATTTGCCTTGCAAAAATCTAAAAAATAAATAAATAAATAGATAGATAGATAGATAGATAAATGAATGAATGAATGAATGAATGAATGAATAGATAAATAGATAAATAAATAAATAAACAAAATAAAAAGAAGAAAAAATAAAAGAAAATGTAAAATACCTCAGTGGAAAAACAACTGACCTGGAAAATAGCTTCAAGTCAGATAATTTAAGCATTATTGTATTACTTGAAAGTCATGATCTAAAACAGAGCCTGCGCAACATCTTTTCAGATGTCTTTTAAAGGGGCGGCTAGGTGGCGTAGTGGATAAAGCACCGGCCTTGGAGTCAGGAATACCTGGGTTCAAATCCAGTCGCAGACATTTAATAATTACTTAGCTGTGTGGCCTTGGGCAAGCCACTTAACCCATTTGCCTTACAAAAGCCTAAAAAAATTACAGATGTCTTTTAAATATCAAGTAAAATTGCCCTGATATTCTAAAATCAGAGGACAAAATAATAATAATTGAACTAACCAATCACCTCCTGAAAGAGAAACTAAAATGTAAACAAGGTATAATTCCAGAATTATCAAGTCAAGGACAAAATACTTCAAATAGTCAGAAATAAATATTCAATTATCCACAGCCAAGATAAAATGAATTTAGTAGCTTCTACATTAAAGAATTGAAGAGTATGGAATATGATGTTCTGGAGGACAAGGGGGGGGGGGGGGGCTTGGATTATAACCAAGAGTTAATCACCTAGCAAAATTGAGTATAATCTTTTAGGGGAAAAGAAGACTATTCAATGAAATTGAGGACTTTCAAACTTTCTTTTTTTTTAAAAGTTTTTGCACAGCAATAGGATTAAGTGGCTTGCCCAAGACCACACTGCAAGGTTATTATTAATTGTCTGCAGCAGGATATGAACTCGGGTACTTCTGACTCTAGGGTGGGTGCTCTATCAACTGAGCCACCTAGCCTCCCCACTTTCAGAGCTAACCAGAAAACTCAATTTTTAAATACAAAATATAAATATAAAATTCAAGAGAAGTATAAAAAGATAAACAGGGGAAAATGTTATTTAAGAAGGTTAAACTATTTACATCCCTGCACAGAAAGATGATACTTGTAACACTTGAGAACTGTATCTCTATAAGAGGAGTTAGATACTATAAAAAATAGAGAAGTAAAAAAAAAATTAAGGAGAAAAAACAGATCGTGAATGGTTTTGGCCCAAAGATGGAATAGCATACACATTCAGTTGGGTATTGAATTTATCTTACCCTAACATACTCTATAGAAAAGTTGGAGGGAAAAGGGGAAAGAATAGGGAGAGGAGGTTAAAAAAAGTGAGAACAGATTGGGATGGGGAGTTGCTCAGAAACAAAACAGTGGTGAGGAAATACAAAGTGAAAGGAAAGAGAAGAGTATAAATAGGGGAAATAGGGAAGAGGGAAATAAAAAGTTAATAATCATAATTGTGAATATGAATGGAATGAACTCTTTCATAAAACAGAAGTGGATAGTAGAGTAAAAACTAGAATCTTACAATATGATGTTTACAAGAAGCAATTTTTTAGCAAAGATATATATACATAATAAAGGTAAGAAGCTAGTGCAAAGTGTATTATACTTCAGCTGAACTTCAAAAAAAAAGCAAGAATAGCAATCCCAATCTCAAACAAAACAAAAGCAAAAATAGATGCAATCAAGGAAAAAAATCAAAGGAAAGAAACACCATCTTCCTAAAATGTCCCATGGAAAATGAAATAATATGAATACTAAACTATTAATACTAAACATTTATGTGTCAAGTGCTATAGCATCCAAATTCATAGAGAAAACTTCTTTTTATTTAAGGCAATGGGATTAATTGACTTGCCCGAGGTCACACAGTTAGGCAATTATTAACTAACTGAAACCAGATTAGAACTCAGGTCCTCCTGACTCCAGGGCTGGTGCTCTATCCACTGTGCCACCTAACGGCCCCTACATTGTTATTCTTAACGGTACACATGGAACCTACATAACATTTGACCTTATATTAGGGCATAAAATCTTCACAATGAAATACAGAAAGGAAGTAATATTAAATACATCCTTTTCAGCTCCTAAACAAAATAATCTAATCCTAAAGAATGAGTGGGTCAAACAACAAATCATAGAAACAATCATTTAATCAGAGACTGACAATAATGAGACAACATACCAAAATTTATAAGAGGGAGCCAGAACAGTTCTTAGGGGGAATGTTTATCTCTAAGTGCTTACATAAATAAAGTAAAGAAGAGATCAATTAATGCATGCAACTAAAAATGGCAAAAAAAGAAGTAATTAAGTATTTGCAATTAAATATTAAATTATAAATTCTGAATACTAAAGGAGAAAGTAATAAAAATGAAAATAAGAAAACTATTGAACCAAAGACCTGTTTTCATGAAAAAAAGAACAAAATGAGATGAACCATTGGTTAAATTGATTTTTTTTTAGAAAAGAACAAAACCAAATTACCAGTATCAAAAATGGAAAGAGTGAATTCATCATTAATGAGGAAGAAATTAAAGCAATAAATAAAAAGCAAATATATTCCAATAAATCTAACAATCTAAATGAAATAGATGAATATTTACAAAAATGTATTTCCCAGATTAATACAAGTGAAAATAAAATGCTTAAATAACCACATTTTAGAAAAATAAACTGAACAAGTCATCAAAAAAAACTCCTTAAGAAAAAGATCTCCAAGGTCAGATGGATGTACAAGGACATTCTACCAAACGTTGAGAGAACAATTCCAATACAACGTAAACCATTTGCAAAAAATATGTGGGGTTCCACCAGATTGCTTTTTTGACACAAATAGGATGCTGCTATCCAAGAAAGAAGAGCTAAAATAGTGGAAGAAAATTATATGCCATTTTCTCTAGTGAATATTGAATGCAAAATTTTAAATAAAATATTAACAAAGAGATTGAAGAAATTTATCATAGGCTAATGCAGTATGACTAGGTAGAATTTATACCAGGAATGCAAGATTGGTTCAGAATTAGTAACACATTAGCATTATTGACCATATCAATAATAAAACTAACAGAGATCATATGATTATATCAATAGGCACACAAAAAACTTTTCATCAAATATAGAGCCTATTCGTTTTAAAAACACTATAGCACATAGGAATAGATGGAATTTTCCTTAAAATGATAAGTAGTATCTATCTAAAAATATCAGCATGCATTGCATGTAATGGGGATAAGCTAGATGTTTTCCTAATAAAGTCATGGTGAAATAGCAATGCCCATTATCTCCAATATTATTTAACATTGTACTAGAAATGCTAGCTTTAGTGATGAGAAGAAAAAAGAAATTGAAGGAATTATAACAGATAAGGAGGAAACAAAATAATCACAATTTGCAGATGATATGATAGTATCATATATGAGAGAATCAACTAAAAACTACTTGAAATAATTAACAACTTTAGCAAAGTTGCAGGATATAAAACAAACCCACATAGATCATCAGCATTTCTATATATTACCAACAAAGCTTAGCAGCAAGAGATAGAAAGAGAAATGCCATTTAAAGTAATTGCAGACCACATAAAATTCTTGGGAGTACACTTGCCACGAAAAAGCCAAGAACACAGCCAGAGAAAGAGCTATAGAGTTTGAATGTAGATCACATCTTTTAATTGCTTTTTCTTTCTTTCTCATGGTCTTTTCCTTTTGTACCAATTCTTCTTTTACAGCATGAGTAATAAGGAAATATGTGCAGCATGATTTTGCATGGGTAACCAACATTACTTACTGTCAGGGTGGAGAGAAAGATAGGAGGGAGTGAATTAATTATCTTTTAGGGTCAACTCGGTGGTGCCTTGCGTAGAGCACCAGTCCTGGAGTCAGGAGAACCTGAGTTCCAAGCTAATCTGAGACATTTGACCTTGGACAAGTCACTTAACCCCATTGCCTTGCAAAAAAAAAAAAAAAGAAAAGAAATTATCTTTATGTGTAAGTGAAAAAATAAATTTTTAAAAAGAAAATTATGTTATTGTTCTTTTCTTCATAAAAATGCATTTTAATTAGAATTAGTGTTGGGGGGAAATCCATGTAACACAACGGTTCTAAATTGAGTATGTATATGTGTGTATGCACGCGTGCGTGTGTGTGTGTGTGTGTGTGTGTGTGTGTGTGTGTGTGTGTGTGCTTGTGACTCCTGGACCCTACGATAAACTTGGTGAAATTTATGGACTCTCTAAAAATAGTGTTTTATATATTATATATATATATATCTATATATATATATATATATATACACACATATATAATGCATATTATTATTTATCTACATATACATATATGTATAATTACAAAATAAATTAAATATATTGAATAAAAATTTTAGTCAGTCAATAAGTAGTTATTAAGAGTTGTGTGAGGCAGTATCAGTGATATCAGACTCAAACAAAAATGGAGGCCATTAAGCTATCTATCTATCTATATGTCCTTGAAGGCCTCATATTGACTAGAAAAGTTAGATATTTATTATTACCTATATTCCTTTACATGTTTATTAATTTTGTTAACTGTTTTCTAGTATATTTAAAGCTGGGTTTTGGCTGAATGTGGGGGAGTTTAGGGATATAATGTGACCTCTGGTCTATATGTTTGACACCTTGGATTCATATAATTTAATCTCTTAAATTTAAAAAATGATTATCATTTGAAGATCTCTAAAGGAATATCATACATATAAATTAGCTACAAGTTAAAAGAAATCCAGGACTATATTCAATTTTAGTTATTAGTAATAAACATATTTGCATTAATATATATGACTTAGACATATCTGCTTAATTCAGGAATATAACTTAAAATATGAACACACACATATTTATATATATATATATATATATACACAAAAATGTGTATATAATTCCGTTATATTCCTAAATATGTGTATATGTAAATATGTATGTGTGCATATTTGTGCATAATTCTGGAGTAAATTTGACTAATGCACACATATTTATTATTCAGGAATGAATATATTTATATCAATAGCTCTCTATATAGGGTATAGTGGTTATATGATCATTTAAAACCCACAATAGATAGAGTTCTGACTCTGGGGTCAGGAGGACCTGAATTCAAATCAAATATCACTGTTTGCCTTAGTACTTCATCTGTAAAAAGATCTGGAGAAGGAAATGACAAACCGTTCTCATATTCTTGCATAGAAAACCCTAAATGGGGTACCAGTGTGCCAGGTGCAACTAAAACAATGCAATAACATAGGGCATATATTATCTTAAATAATTATTTGTGTCTTACAAATATATAATTATGTAATATAATATATAAATAATATATATTATATATTTGTAATACATAATTTTAAGACTCAAAATTATTTAATGGTTACTTTGTAATAATATGAGCCTCATGGAAGAAACTTTGCACTAAATATTAACTAATCAAACTTTTCTCAAATCATTGTGGTAAGAAATTCTAGGTGAAGGGGTTCTTCTACAAAAACATTCCCTCTGGTCTGCCACCCACTTTGAGAAGAAGGAATTGTTACAAAAGCACTTTATTCAGTGTTAATTGCCATGCCCAAGGAAAGAGGCAATTTATCAGATAACTGGCTCCCCGTCATATAGGGCCTTAGAGATTAAAATGATCACCCTGAATTGCTCTCAGAAGTGAAAAGGCAATCAGTCCAGTCCAAGGAGACCAGGTGTAACATGCTACATGTGGCCAATCTATTGAAGCCGCAGACCACAGCATTCGGCACTTTCTGACGCTTCTGAGTGGTCTCTTAAGTGTTGTTCCACATGAAGAATGGAGTTTGAATAGAATACAAATTCAGTTCATGTGTTTGAGCATTTATCTCAAAAGGAATGATTTTTAAAAGGAAAAAAAAATTATGGAAAATCTAGCGAATTGGGCTCCAGAGTATTCCCAGAAATCAAATGGCATCAATAAAATAACATTTGCCCTATTAAAAGGATGAGAGAGAAAGGATTTTTAAGAACTGATGGCTGCAACTATCAGTACATTTTTCCACAGGGTTCTCATATCCATCTACCAAAATGGAAAATCATTTGAGACATTAAAAAACCAAGGAGGCTTACCCCCAGAGCCTGTTCTCTGCTTTTCAGATAGGAAATACTGTTTACTATCACTATTAAAGTCAGGGTTAAACAAACTCATTTAATAATGGAAGTCATTGGAAAGCCTTGGACAAGGGCAGATGGGTCTTTCTAATATGCAGAGGTCAGTGTAAGAATCACATTGAATAAACACGGGAGAATGGCTCAAGGTTTAAGTAGCAGGTTCGACATTTTGAGACTCCTTTGGACGATTGGTTTAAATCCCCCTGTGGTCAATACAGCCTTTCTGTGGTAGATAAACTGTATGTAGTGCAATGGACTGTACTTTTCTCTTTATGATCTTCTGTCATATAGCTTTCTGTTCCACTTCAGTGATAGAAAAAATTCCCTTTCATACCTGTCCCTGCAAGCTAATATCTGTTACCAGGGGAAGTGCCCTTGTACCATGGCTTGACCTACTCACTAGTTGAAAGCCAGGATTGCCTTTATGATGTAGATTTTCAGCAAGTTAGAGAACAACAGCTCTGTGTCTAGTTAATGGAGACTGTCCATTTCTTGTTGTTAGTGAAAAAAAAAAAAACCACATAAGCATATATTTCCCATCTCGTAAAAAAAAATTTTCCATGGCTAATATTATTTTCAATTTATCTCAGCTTGACAGAGTAAAGACAAGATATGTGCAATTTTTATTTACTGCATTTACAGAGAAAATTTTTTGCATTTGTTTCATTTTCACCTTCTGTAGTTGTAGTTAAACTGTTGATAGTAAAAACAAACTATCACAAACTATAAATGATTTAGAATGAGAATCTCTGGTTAAGAAAGGTGAAATAAACTGAGCTTGGTCAAATTCATGAAGCTCTAGAAGGTTAATGTATAAAAACAATTGCTCAAATGTCCAGGGCCAACAAGTATAATGTAATACTGATCTGACTACATGAGCTCTGCACCATCAGAAATGTTCATAGTCGTTACTAATACTTTAAAAATCATCCTCACTAATCTAGCTGCTAAGAATTCCAGTGGAATGACTTCAGAAGACTATTTCTTAGTATCACTCTTGATTCCAATGCCACAAAGAATTTCTCCTCCTGAATTTTTTTATGGCAACTGTGCCCAAATGGTATGATTTGATTATTTGCACACATGGAAAAAAAAACCTCTAATTAGAACTCAAATGGAAAGACTAAGGAGGCCAATACTTTCTTTGTTGAGTTAGCTTCGCCTATGGTTTCATTCCAGCTTCATGCCAAAGTGTACTTTTTACTTACACATATTTACCTAGAAGATTTATCTATTTGTCTAGAAGACTTGGGGCTACCTTAAAAGATAATACTTTTCTAACAAATGCTAGAACTCAGAAAATAAAAATTGCACATATCTTGTCTTTACGCTGCCAAGTTAAGATAAAGTGTGGATGTGAATTCATTTGTAAGGTTCCTTCCCAACTACATAATAGCTTTTGTTCAATCAAAGGAATTCATTCATTAAGCATGTAGCTTATTATAATACTTTTTTACTAACACTTAAAAATGGTTTAGATCAAAATTCTGCAGAATTCTTAGTTATTTGGTTAATAAAAATGATCAATAATGCCCAATGTAGACATGTCAGTGTACTAAGTGCTGAGTGAGAAATAAAATGAGACAGGCCTTGCCTTCCTTGAATTTACATTCTAATAAGGGGAAGGGCAGCAGGAAAGATGGTTAAATATATATTTATATAAATACAAATATATCAAAGGTTTTTTTAAAGGTGCTATATGAAGTCTAAAGTAGGAGGGAAGGAAAGGGAAGGGAAGAAAAGAAAAAGTAAAGGAAGGGAAGGAAGTCAAGGCAAAGAAAAGGAGAATTGATGATAAGGGTGATGTTTGTCCTTCATTCTCAACAAAGACCATGATATCAGGGAGGTAATGCCATGATTTAAATGAGGAGGTGCTGTACTAAGTCAGCAGCCTCACTTTTTCCTCTGGAACCATCTGCATCCAGTGACCAGCCATGAATCAGGATGACTGGAGATCGCTCTGGAACTGAGGGAATCCAAGTTTAGTGATTTGCCCAAGGTCACACTGCTAGTAAGTATCTGAGGTGGAATTTGAATTCAATTCCTCCTGACTTTAGGGCCCAGGCTTTATCTACTTAGCTATCTAGCTGGCCCTATGAAGAATTTTCAGAATAGTGACATAAAAAAAAGATTAGTCTATAAGCAATAAAACTTATGAATCTAAGGAAGAAAATAATATGTTATAAGGAGTAGGCAATGAGGGCCTGAATGGAGTAAGGGATGGATGGAAAAGAAATTTGAGAAGGTAGAGTTTATAACATTTGGCAACATATGTGAAGGAGGTTTGTGTAAAAGAGGGAAGAATTAAAGATATTTTTAATGTTTCAAGTAAGGTAATTGAGAATATGATTTTTAGTATCAACAAAAATGAAGAAATTGAAACAAAAAATAAATTTTGTGGCAAAATAAGATGAATTTTATTTTGAGCATATTCAGCTTCAGATGGCTACAGAATAATATAGGAGAGATTTCGAGCATGTATTTGGAAATTTCAAAACTGGAATCTAAATGGAAAGATTAGGATTAAAGAGAGCAATGTGGACATAATCTGCATAGAGGAGATAATTGAAGTCATAGGAGTAGTTAAAGTAGTTAAAGTAGTTAAAGTCCTCAAGTAAGTCCAACAAGGAATGAATAATTCCATAAGATTAGAATTCATAGCCATCCCTTGAGCTGGCCTGTCATTGTCTAACATTTCCAATAGAGAAAGCTGGACCAAGATCTAATAGTAATATAGATATGTGGAATTGCATTTTACACCAGGGTCTGTGTTCTGCCATCCCTATGCAGACAATCCCATCTCATCCCCCACCCCCATCATGTTTTGCTCTCTTCTTTAAAAAAAATGAAGGGCATATTGTCACATTTCATTTTCAGATCTGTGTGCTACAAACAAGTTTGTGAAGTGGTTTGGGATATTTTGCAATAAATAACACTGTATAAATGCAAAAAAATTATTATTGCTTTTGGTTTAAGGTAGCATTGAATGCATCTCTGATAGGTTATGGATGCTCCCGGCAAGAATGATGAATTGCAGTGGTTGCTGTGATTTGATCATACCTTGTTTTATTGAATAAAATTCAATATTCTAATTGGAGAAAACTGAATCAAAAATGCTCCTTCCACAAAACCTGGTTGCTTCTCATGAAATCTTCTGCACAGAGTAGGTATTCAATATTTTTTATTAAAAAGATGCTTGTCCATGTTTTATTTGGTTGTTTTTCTCTTTTTCCTCCTTTTGTTAGTATTTGTGGTTTATTTCATTTCTGTAGGGTGCTTTCCTTAGTAGGAAGAAACTGCTTCTATTAACAGTTCAGACATGTTGCATCATGTAATAATACTAACATTTATAAAGCACTTTGAGGTTTGCAAAATTCTTTACTTGTTGCATTTGATACTCCCAATTTGCATTTTGCATATGAAGAGTCTGAGACTGGAAGAGATGAAATGACTTTCCCAGGATCATAATTCTAGTAAATATTTGAGGCAAAATTTGAACTCAAGTCTTCCTGACTTCATATCTATTCCACCCAAGATGCTACCTAACTGATTAAGAATGTATAGTCAGAGAGTTGCCTAGGGCACTGAGAGATATGTAACTTGTCCAGGATAAGAGTGGAAATGCTAGGCAGTGACAGGTAGCCAGCCCAAGGGAAGGCTATAAATTCTAATCTTAATGGAATGATTCATCCTCTGCTCTTCTTGGTCTTATCTCCTCCTAAGACTTCAATTTTCTCTTCTATGCAGATGATTCCCATATTGCTCTCTATAATGCTAACTTTTCCAGATTCCAGTTTTGAAATTTTCAAACACATGCTGTCTCAGTATCTTTGTATACAGTAGATGTTAATACTTTTGTACTGAAAAAATGTTATATTCATCATCATCAACAAGAACATATTCATCTAAACTATTTTAAGAACACCTACTTTGTGTTTCAACCCCTACCTACATCCTGGAACCGGGTTCAAGTCCCATTCTGACATTTGCTAACTGTGTGGTCAGAGGCAGGTAATAAACTCCCTGAATCTTGAATTGTTTTTTCTTTTCATCTTTGTAGTAGGTCTACTACCAATACTATCACTAAAATTTTCCTAACCATTGATATGAAAAATGAATAACACGGAAGAAAGGTAGACTAATAGTCATAGCAGTGGTAGGAAAAAGGAAGATAATATTAGTCTCTGCCTTCAAGAAGCCTAAAATCTGGGGAGACAAAATACAAATACTGAGGATAACATGAAAACAATTGCAAAGCCACCCAGAAGCACATGTAGGATAATGAGATTCAGATTGCAGATATAAGTGTAAAGGGGACCCTGAATAAGGAACTGATTAAAGCAAGGATAAAGTTAGAAAATATTACTTGCTGCATTTAAGTCAAATTTTAAGACATTCATGGATATGAGTAGACTAGAGGGAAATAAGAAGGATAATTTCTCATGTAGGTGGGTATCATTGTTCCAAAGAGATATGATCTCTCAATTTAGTTTTTATTGATACTATAAGATTTACACGAGAAAAATAATAGTTTTATTATAACTAACATTTATATGGTGATTTAAAGTTTACAAAGCATTTTTATCAATGTCCTTATAACAATCCTTTGAGGTAGGACGTATTATTACCCCCATTTAGTAATAAGGAAATAAAGGCATATAGACCTTAAGCAACTTTTCCAGGGTCAACAAACTTCTCAGTGTCTGAAATAAGACTTGAATCCTCTTCTTGACTCCAAGTCCAATGCTCTCTCCCTTCATTGTCTGGAAGGTAGGTTAAAAACAAGAAGACAGATAAAAAGG
The DNA here is from genome assembly GCF_037893015.1 of Macrotis lagotis. Taxonomy (NCBI): domain Eukaryota; kingdom Metazoa; phylum Chordata; class Mammalia; order Peramelemorphia; family Peramelidae; genus Macrotis; species Macrotis lagotis. Next base: position 53,437,319 of record NC_133660.1, on the reverse strand, counting down.
AACCCAAAGAGTTAAATATTATTAGAAGATATGGAGGCGGAGAAAGAAGAGGAGCTGAGAGAGGAAGAGAAGGGGAAGGAGGAGGAGGAGAAGAAGGAGGATGAACAAGATGGTTGGGAGATATCCAGAGAAAAATTTCAGCTTTTGAGTTGTTATTAGATTGCCTAGCCTAAGTTACAGGCAATTGCTCCAGGTGTGATTTTCTCCTTGGGGACACAGTTTCCTTTTGAATTTATATGAAATGGTATAGATCAAAGCAAGCTCTAAAAACAGAAGCAGCTGTGAGGCAATGGAAAGAGCTCTGGACCAGTGCCCAGAAGAAGTGCATACAGTTTCCAGCTAACTCTTTGACCTTGGACAATGATTTCACCTTTTGAGCCTCAGTTTCCCCTTTTGTACAAAAGATGGTTGTAGAATGTACACACCAATTTACTTCAAGACCTCCAATTCTATTATTTGAATTCAATTTTACAGTTTTGTTTTTCCTACCCTATTTTCTTTTCTAAATTTTCCCTGCTCTGAGGTTTCTGTTTTTTTTTTCAGCTCTTTCTCTGTTGTCTACTAAGACCATATTCTCAAGCAAATGCTCCCAAAGCTAACAATCTGATGAACAGTTGAATTTACTAATGTCTTTGGAACTTGAGTGCAGCACAAATATGTATTTTAAACCATATGCCTAAGAGGACTGCTGCTTACCAATAAAGTTTTAAAAAATGAGGGTAAGTATAACTGATAAAGTATAAAGTAAAGAATATTTGATAGTTCACATAAATTAAATGTATAAAGATAATGTAGGATATTTTTGCCAGGACATAGACATAAAACATACATACAAAATTTCTGAACAGTTTTAGGGAAAAATTAGGGTTGGAGTTAAACTTAAATTTATCTTTTTTTCTTTTTAAATAATGGAGGCCATATGCCACATAGGTGAGATATTCCTAAAATAGATATAAGCTGTCTAATCTCTATTTGTAGTGTTAAGAAAGAGACATAGTACTTTGTAGACTCTTTGTGTCAGTCCCAGAAACAAAGAAAGTAATAGATTTAGAAATGTCCTCTCTTAACTTTTAACAAGAAATGGAGAGCTAAAATGATTTCTATGACTAGTTTGACAATATATTTTCTTTAAGGAAAATCTGGGAATAAAGGCAACATTTATGTAAACTAAGCAGATGTTTATGATTAGCTCTTAGTTAACATCACCCAGCTGGATAGGGATAATTTTATGGAGGAGAGAGCATTGTAGAATGCCACATGTTTATATAAATCATGTATATGGCAGCCATGGTACTAGGGCAAAAGACCTACATATTCTATTCTAGGTAACCTCTTCAAATCACTCCATATAATACCAGAGCAGACATCCCTCCCCAGCACGGTATCTGTTTCCAGTTTCCTCCTACAATTTGATGGATGTCATTACGCATCGCCCAGTTGCTGGCTGCCTGCCCCCGCAGGAGCACACTGAATGATTTTTTACATGATGAAGGCCATGGGATCTAGTAGGTAGCAAAAACATATGGAATGTAGCTATATTTGATTGAATATTTTCTTTGGAAATGGGTACTGCAGAATTGTTGACATATTCCAAAATCTGTATCTAGGTCATTTAAGGAAAAGCAGAAAAAAAGAAAACATTTTTGTACCATAAAGGCAAAATCAGAATGATAGTTTAGCATTCTATGGAATTCAAAGTTAATATTAAGGGAAAAAATTAACAAGTAAATTAAAAGCTAAGATTCTTATTCTGCAATTTAGTTGAATTTCTATCCATTCATGAAAAGATATTGACTGAAGTGTGCTAAAAATACAATTTTATTGATTTTTTTTGCTTTTATCAACTTCATTCTCAATCTATTATCTCTTCCAGAGATTGTATAATGTTCAATAACCTACATATCTATGTATATATATGTATATATATATATGGAATATATACACATATAAAATAAATACATATACATTTATGATATGTTTGTAAATGCAGCACAATTACAAATATATTCAGTGAATCTTGTATTGGTTTCATGGCTTCATTCATACTACTCCATGCTCTCAAAGGAAGGAAATGCATTCTGGTTCTTTGGTATTAGAATTTCAGTCTTCATTTTTATCATTCATGGTGTTATAGATATTTTTTACTTGTTTTTACTTAGTTCACCCTCTTAAGTCCTCTTCTATGTTTCTCTATTTTCAACAGATACATTGTTACTTCTAATGTAGTCCTTTTCTATTATATTCAGATTCCACACTTTTTTGAGACATTTCCCAATCCCATCTACTTTGATTCTAGTTTTTTGCTATTAGAATAAGGGTTGCTGTAAAGTTTGAGATATATATATATATATATATATATATATATATATATATATATATATATATATATATAACTTGTCTTTTTAATTCTTTACCTGCTTCCCACACATGTGCATAGAAAAATACATATAAATGTGGGTTTTCTGCAAGACTCAAAAATTCTCATTTAATCTGTGTTAACCTGTAATAAGTGTGATATTTGTTACAGTTATGTTTATTACAGCCCTGTGAGGGACCTGTAATAATGATATTCATTTTACCTAATAAGGAAACTGAAACATAGAGGATTTGACACACAATCAGTAAGAATCTGAAGTAGGATTTTAACTTAAATCAACATATGATTTCAGGTCACTATAGAGTAATCCTTGTTCCAGAACTCCAAATTTATATTTGTATACAACATATTCAGTGTCTCTGGCATATGATCTTGTCAGAGCTTCCTTGAAAAATCTTAGAATTTGGTTCATTATGTATACTTATTTCATATCCCATTGGATTCTCTACTGTCTTCAACTGAACCTTCTCTTACTGCCTTATTTCAGGGGTTAAAGGATTGTATGGCTCCTAGGGGTCTATGCTACCGAATAGGTTTCATTTCAGTAACTTTCATTTTGGGAATTTCTTGTAGGTGTCTGAGCTCTGGTTTAGTATATAGCACTCTCTATGGAAATGAACTTCTGACAGATCTATCTGGCAGAGTCTTCTCTGCTCTAGTCCCAGGGTACTGCTCTGATCTATAATATCCTGATCCAATTGAATCTTCCTATTCAGTTTTCTTTCTACTGCACCATCCTTTCTTTTCATCACATATGGAAGCTTGGTAAGACTTCCAGGATAACATATTAGGTAGATGCAGAGCTCTTTATCAGAGATATGGTTTAAAAGGAAAAACAAAGCTCAACTATAAGTTTGCTACAAAAAAATTTGTTTGGTTAAATTGTCTTTGTATTTCTTGCTTCCTCTGAATCTTAAGCACATTTTGAATTAAGTACATTCTTTGAATCTTAAGTACTGGTTTCAGATTCATATTATTTATATTATGATTATTCTTTGAGATTTTGATAATTTTTGTGTCCCTAAGGAAAGCATTTAACCTCTTATAGAACTTATTCTTCTTACATATAAAATAAAGAGGTTAAGTTAGATGGTATCCAAATTCTAAATACATAACTAGAAATGCAAATAGTAATGTACATTTATATCTGAGCATAGCAGTTTGATGGCAAAAGATAGAGAGTTAAGTCAAGCTCTAAACAGGGTTTTTTCATTAACTTGGCAAATCTCTGGGCTGCAAAAAGAACCCCCCCCCATTTCCATTCCACTAACTAAGAAAACAACAAATGTGAGCAATGGCCCCTTATTGTTCTAAACCTGCGATTCAATAATTAATGAGGGAATGTTTCTTTCTCTTTTGCTTGGGAAAATGGGGAACTTTGGAAGTAGAATATTGTGTATTTTGCAGTCTTCCTGGAGAACAATATGGAATTATGCCCAAAGACCAATAAAACTTTCATATCCTTTGACCCAGCAGTTCCAATTCTAGTTCTAATGCAGAAGAAATTATTTTTTTTAAAAAAGGGAAAAGTTCTAGATGTTCCAAAATATACAAAGCAGCTCTCTTTGTAGTGGTAAAGAATTGGAAATTGAGGGGATACCCATCAATTGGGGAATGGATAAATAAGATATGGCATAAGAATGTTATGGAATACTACTGTTCTTTAAGAAACCATAAATGGTTGGACTCTAGAGAAGCATGGAACGAATTACAGCATCTGATTTTAAGCAAAGGGAGCAGAATCAAGAGAACAATGTACCCATCAACAATAATAATACTGTGAGATAATCAGCCTTGATGGAAGCAACTCCTCTCAGCAGTTCAGAAAGCTACGACAACTGTATTATGGACAATATTGACAATATTATCCCTTCCCAGAGGAAGAAAATGCAAAACAAAATATACATGAAAATCCAACCCTTCAGAATCTAATGAACACTTTGTAAAAATTATCTCTTATATATCTCTTTTACTTAATCCTAATTCCTCATACCAAAACTTACTCATATATAAACATATTTAATGAAATATGTATGTACAATGCTAACCTAACTGTTCACTACTGAGGGGAGGTGGGGTGGGACAGGAGGGTGGAAGGAAATTTTGTGATTTAAAAATGTACATGTACATATGGATGATAATAAATTTTAAAAAGTACTGAATAAGTAGATTTGAGATTAACCTGCATAGAGATTGTTGATTCCAGAAGAGTCGATGAAATCACTAAATGAAATGTTACAGAGGAAGAGGGGAAGAGAGTCCAACACAGATCTTATAACTGCTTAATTTTCATCCATCTGAGATGATCCCTTGTTTTTATATTTTTAATATTTGTTCTACATATACTTTATATTTGATATATTCCTATTGCCTCCCTTTGGAAGCATGTTGACTGAAAAAAAACAGTACATTAGTGTCCTAGTATTTTTACAACCTTTCCAACTTTGATCAGTTTCCTTTTTTGACACTTTAGCCAATATGATAGATGTAAAATGGTATCTCAGAGTTATTTTAATTTGCCTTTTTCTATTTAATAATGATTTTAGAACATTGTATATAACTATATATAGTTTTAAATTCTTCATCTGAAAACTATCTAGTCATATCCTTTAACCATTTATCAATTGGAAAAAGACTTGTTATTTTATATATTTGACTCAATACTCTAGATATTTTAGAAATGAGTTATTTATCAGAAACTGTAACTGTGAAAATTATTTCCCAACTTTCTGAATTTTTTCTAATCTTCATTGTACTAATTTTATTTTTACAAAACCCTTTAAATTTAATGTAGTCAAAATTATCCAATTTGCAATTTATAATATTCTCTGTCTCTTGCTTGGTCATAAACTCCTCCCCTCTCCATAATCAGTCAGATAAATTATACTTTGTTCTCCTAATTGACTTATAGTATCATCTTTTATGTGTAAATACTGAATTCATTTCAATCTTATGAATTAATTTTTGATAGAAGCAAATTAGACATTTTAAAAAGTAAAAGGGATATGATATAAGGTTGGAAAAATTTTGATAAAAAAATCAATTGTCAAATATATGATTGTATTTATTTATTTTAAAAAGTTGTTTATATATAGCCTGTTCTGTTAAAATATACTGAAGATTACATAGAGCTTGTTCATGATCAGGCATGAATATGTTTTAGTATAAAACAATTGATTCTATAATTAGTTGTCAAGGAATGCTATTGCCTTCAATCTGTTGATTAACTCGAGTTTATTCCCTATATACTTTCCCCTAAAAGGTTGTTTGTATATTGTCTCCTTCCATTAGATTATCAATTCCTTGAAAGCAGGGAATATCATTTGTCTTTGTATCCCTTGCTCTTAGTACAGTGTCTGGCACATAGGAGGGACTTAATATTCTTTTGACTGATAGTTATTTTTTAATCTCCTGTTCTGTGGGCATGGATATGTGAAGGTAAGGAAGTAGTGTTTGTTGTAGCATGTTAATTTATTTAAAATTGATACATAAGAGCACAAAACTAGTAAATTCATATAATAGTATATATATGTGTGTGTGTGTGTGTGTGTGAAAAATACATTGAGAAAATATAGCAATAACAAAATGCTGAAGATTTCAGGATGAGATAACTACTTTCAATTTGCATCAAAGACCAAAAGATTGTACCATTTTTTGCAATGCAAAAATGCCTTTTTCCTTCAGAATGAATAACCAGAAATAGCTTGATTTTTTAAAATTTAGATAATTTTACAACATTGGGCATTAATATCATTCTACTTTTATAGATTTGTCATTGAATTACATGCAGAAATAAAATACAAGGATTTAGCAATATAGGAAAAGCCAAGATTCACACTTGATTCTATGCCATTTGAAATTCTAATGTGACTACAGAGAAATGATTTAAATGTCCATCAAAAACTAAATTGAACTAGTCTATAATTTGTTCAAATATATTGGTAAGAATCATTATCCCATTAAAATATTTTTAGCTCACAGGGTCAGCTCTTGGACCCAAATTTTTAGTCTTCCATACAGTCTTATTTCTATCTTAGAGCTTAATAACATCTCTCAGATTTTCTCATAGGTAATTTGGAAGACTCAGATAATTTAATTTGACTCTGCATCCTGTTGGCTGCGATTAATGTAGAAAATGAAAAAACAAGTTCAAGCTCAGTTTCTTAGGACAACCCTAAAGTGCAATTTGATATATAATTATGATAGGTTGACATCTGACTGTTTTATGTACTACAGTGATTACTTAAGCTCTTTAGTAACAGTGATCTATCAGATAGAAGGACATGATTGCCACATGAAGTACAATGTAAACAATACTCGGTTCCTTGGTGGAGCCACAAAGGAAGATGTCAGAACAGCATAGTTCCAGGTATCTAGTCATATAATTATACAGTTTGTTCCATTCCGTGTCAAAAACATTATTAACATATCTCAGTGGATTCTCAGTGAAGAGATTTTTATCATTCTCCAAAGGATTTTCTGTCTTCTAAACTGTATTGGTGGAAAAATCATAGCTAGGATTTTCAAACCTCAAATTTTTTACTTCCTCTCAAAGATGGTAATGGGATTAACAGGAATATAACAGAAAAGTTCTTTGGATATATTAAAAGAAAGAAACTACAGACATCCCAAGTTCTTGTGGTGCTATCTTATGACTAACTCATTTCTTATATAACTGACTAAGAATGCAGACATGAGAGGTAGACATTAAAGGAGAGAATATTGACCCTTGAATCAGGAAGACCTTAGTTTAAATTCTGACCCAGACCTAGCAAGTTACTCAACTACTCTGAGTATCAGTTTCTTAATCAATAGAAGAGGAATAATAAAAGTACCTTCCATAAAAAAAAATGGTCATGAGCATTCAATAAGATAAAATACAAAAAATGCTTTATAAACTTCATAATGAGTTAAATTTTGGCCATTATTGTGATCCAAATTTGAGTTATTTGTCTTCTCAAAGATTACTTGTATCCTTCATGCTTAATGATAAGAAAAATTAGCACCTATAAAATGCTTTACAAATATTATCTCATTTATTCTTTACAAAAACCTGAGTAGGTGAGTATTATTATTATCCCTATTTGACAAAGAGAAAACAGAATACCAGGGGCTAAATGACTTATTTAGGTTGATTCACAGTTTGTACATGCAAGAGACTGAATTTGAACTCATCTTCCTGATTTCAAGTCCAGGATTTAATTTACTGTGGCACTTTGCCCTCTTGATCCATAATAAGGCAAAAGAAAGCAAATTCCAAAGATCTTAGATCTTTGGCTCCTTTGTCCTTAATTATTATGTAAACTTAATACATTTTAAATGAATATTCTGGTGCCAATTTGATTTTGAATTAAACTACTTCACCTTAAATCACTAAGGGTTATTATTCTTTAAAAGAATTTCATTCATGTATTCCTTGGCAATGTCAAAGCAGAAGGAAATACTTTTTTAAAAAACCTACAAATAATCTTCAGATTTCCCTTTGGATATTTCACAGAGAATTTCAAGCATTAACTGCTATAATGTCAAGGTCTTAGAGGAAGAAAAATGGCTACAAAACTTTAAATTCTTAAAGGGAAATAAACAAATTTAAATTTTTTTTTAAATGCTCCTCTTCATTGACTGAACATTTAGCCAATGATATTTTTTCTATGGCTTTTCTTTGGTAAAAACTGAGTGTTTGCTCTCTTTCTTTTAGGTAAGTCATTAGAAAGACAATGTATTATAAAGGACAGGATAGAATAAAAATTTTGATCAAATATTCCATTTTATTGTTTTTTTTTTGTTAGGATAACTAGGTATTTTTGACTTCCTTGAGAAAAAAACAAAGGAGTGGTTAGGTTTTCAAGCCATGTCATTTCTTTTTTAGTGTTAATTCTCTATTTCTCTGTCTAAGAGCTATGTTCTCTGAAGGGTCTTACTCGTAACACACTGAAAAGTCATCCTACTTTTGGTTGCTATCCCTGAATCTATCTCTTTCATATTTAGTCTGGCTTCAGAAGGAGTTAGCAATAAACAGTACACCTCATATTGCTGTAGAACTTTTCCCCATGACTGCATTAGCTTTCCCATGGGATCATATAATCCCAAACTGAGAGCTTCAGGGGTTAACTAGTTCAATTCTCATTTTACATAAGAAGAAACAGATTCAAAGTTATTTGCCTAAAGTGTGATAGTTGGAAAGTGGTAGAGAAAAGATATAACCTCAGAGCTTTCTGCCTCCAAATTTAGTATGGACTGCATTGTGCTACCTTAGAAACATTGGGAAACTATGAAAGAGATATAGGAATTTTGGTATATGACAGGCTTTTCCTTTACCATGTAGCGATATGATCTGGTTTTATTATATTACAAGTGAGTAGCATAATAATAGCTCCCATAAAGTTTAACTTGGTGGCCCTCTCATGGCATGAAAGTGTCCTTCATTCTGCCTATGAATCTCAAACTCTATTGTTATACCTAATTGGAAAGACTTCAAGTGTGACCATGATCATACTTAAATCTGCTATCTGGATGTCTTAAAAAAAAAACCCAGAATATAGGTAGGATTATACCCAGAAAGTTCACCAACATGTGATGAATATTTTGGTTTTGGTATTTCAAGAAAAAGGTACACAAATGTGCAAAACACATCAGGTAATTCTTTTATGTAGATTTCTTTCCAGCAATGTAAATCTCAGTCCATTAATGCTATCTATCCTGCACAATAGTTGTCTGAAGTTTCACCTAGTCCAGCATATTGGGTACCTTTCTTGATTTTTCTTCCTAGGTTGAGGCTGTCAGGAAAAAAGTGTACTACCCATCACCTTCACCATAGCACTAATTCATCTAAAAGTAAAAAGAACATCCATAGATTAAAGTGGAAAGAAAACAATAAATGCATTGAATAGATTTAAAATAATTTCATACTAAGATATTTTCAATGAGAGACAATTTGGCATAATGAATAGAAATCCAGTCTTAGAGCCAAGACAATTCTAATCTGTGACACATAACAGCTGTATGATTTAGAAAAAGTCATTCAGCCTATTTACCTGGAATTTATCTACACCAGGGAAATCATATATCCAGGTACTTTGAGATATTCTTTTCACCAGTAATCATCAAATCATGATACTGTTTTGACTCCTAATGATATTAGGGAAATCAGCTAAACATGATGAAATTCAAATGAAGGATATCTATGTTGTATGTCATCTGATTTTAAAAGCATTTAGGGTTTGCAACTCAAGTTTTATTATAGGGTTAGAGAATTCCAAAAAGCTAAAAACGGATGTTTTAATAGAATTATAACAAAAAAAGAAGACTGAAAAGCTATCACAAACTGCTAATCCACATGTCTACTTTCCCATATCCATAAAATCCTTATGAGAAGGATTTCCATATCCATGGCAAATACTTTCATTGAAAAAAAACTCAAAAAGGAAACCAAATCATATTCCTGAATACCATTTTCTATAAAGGGCATTTTCACAATGACATAAATGACTGAGGGGTTAGCAAGGTTGAGAACCAAGACAGAAGAAGAAACAAAGAAACAAAGTATTGAATTTACTGTTAGTAATATTGGGGACCTTAGAGAGAACAGTTTCATTTGAGTGGTTTATAAGCTATAGTGCAATAGATTGACAAGTAAGTAGAATGAGATACATTGGAATCAATAATTGTAAATATTCAGGTGTTTCATTATGAAAAGAAGAGAAATGGATGCAGATTACTTAAAAAAAGGATTGTTCCTATGGAGAAGAACTGGTGATTTGCCTAGACAGTGGAAAAAGGGCCATGGAATAGATATTGAACATTGAGGATAAGGATAATATTAGGAGAAGAAATATTGGGAAAAAATGGGAACAAGAGGGGCAGCTAGGTGGCGTAGTGGATAAAGCACCGGCCTTGGAGTCAGGAGTACCTGGGTTCAAATCTGATCTCAGACACTTAATAATTGCCTAGCTGTGTGGCCTTGGGCAAGCCACTTAACTCCATTTGCCTTGCAAAAAAAAATGGGAACAAGGACACAGTAGAGTGCTTGGATTTGACTTTAGCAATGGAAGAGATAATTCAACCTCTGGGATGAAAGTGCAAGGAAAAAAAATACAAGATTATGCTGACTTGCAATCTTGAGGAGAAAAGATAAAGATGGTTTGATTTTTTTCCCCCAGTAATGTAAAGCAAAGCTCTCAGCTGAAAGCGACAATGAAGGAGATATAAGTAACTTAAACAAAGTTGAAATTATTTGGAACTGATGCTGATGGTAGTATATAATATTAAGTCATTCAGGGAAGAGTAAAAGTATATACATATAATAGAGAGGGCTAAGTTCAATTCCTAACTAATTTATAGTTGACTGAGGTATCTCTCTCAAGTGTTCATCAGCATAGGAGTGGACAGTGATAAACAGCAATCAGACCACAAATAAGGGTCTCTAGAGTTTTACTATGTACTACTGATTCTTTGTTAACTATATGATGAAGATTTTGGCAGAAGAAAAGAGAAGGCAGAGAATAGATAACTGGAAAAGAGATTGTAGTGATGATAGTGAATGAATCTAGCGGGGTATGTGAGGCACAGAGTGAGTAATGGAAAACTGTAGTAAGAGAAATGTTAGGGTATTTGGGGGGAGGGTGGAAGTTGTGCATCACTGGGTGATGATTATATAAAGAGTATGACAATTCTTGTGTTTGGCCAAGGTAGAATGAAAGTGATAATTGAATAATTGAGAAAAGCAATGAACTAGTAAGCAGGGGAATTTGAGGGTATGTCCAATTGCAAATTGAAGTCACGAAGTATTAGGGAAGAGGTTCACGGAGTGAAGGTGACTTGAGTTAGGTATTAAATTCTGCAAGAGAGAATAAAAAAATACCCTGGAGATTAGTCAAGAATAATCAACAATATAAGAATAGAGTGTTATCCTGGAGTGAACTTCAACGCATGAAATTGGAAAGGAGAGAGCAATGGAGTAGCAATGAAAAGCAGTAAATATACCCATTTTTTCACCTGGGACAACATATTAACTATATCCAGATTTTGTGAGATTGGCTAAACATACAGTATCTTCTGGGGGAAGATTGTTTTCCATTTTTACAACAAGGGATATTTGAAGATGCAGTCTAGTAGGATGATGCGAGTTTCTTTCACATATGCAAACAGAGAGATAATAGTTCTAAGATCCCCTAATCATAGACATCAGCCTACAGAACATAAAGAGAATGTGTGTAACCAAAGTAGTCACAATTAGAATTTGCTGTGCAAAAATCCAAAAGGAAAAGTAGTTCATTAGAGATGACATTTAGCAAATGCCCTCGTCTGCTGATGACATTTAGTATATGGTGTTGTTTTCAAATTCTGTTGTACCTTTTAATGAGATCCTTGGGTAAATAAAATGATAGATGCCTGTTAAATCACTCAAGAAAAATCTAAGTAGAAGAACAATTCATATTGTCCAATTAATGTAGTTGTGTTGAAATAATAGCATCTTGAATTATTCCATAAGTTTATCAATTGGCAAGACATTGAAGATGGATGATGTGGCTATCCAAAATGTAAGGGAGACAACAGTCTGAATAGAATTACACAGAACTTTCTTCCCTTCAAAGTTGCAAATTAATGCTAAGACCCATCCTTCTAACACTAATAGTAAATTGGTTATGATAAACAAATAAAAAAATGTATCATAATAATCTTAAAAGTACAAAGATTGCAACTAATCCACTGAACAATAAAAAGACAGTATAAACATCATAAAAATATATGACTGGAAAAGGATATAGACTTTGTGATATAACAAGTCTTAATGGTATCAACAGGGAATCCCTAACACCGCATCAGCATATACAAGGGATGACATCAAGTTTGTTGTAGGTCTTAGAAAAAGAATTTATGGGATGAAAATGCCAAGAAACACAGAACAAAAAGGAATAGAAATTTTGAAATTTACCCTACTGACATATTGACAACAACATTTTGAGATGATCAGCCCTGATGGATGCAGCTGCTCTCAGCAGCTCAGGAAGCTAGGACAACCTATTAGACCGGCTATGGACAATGCTATCCCCATGTGATGAAAACAAAACCAAAAACAATCCTTCAGAATCTACCTTCACTTTAAAAAAATCATATATTTCTTTCCCTTAATCCTAATTCCTCATACTAAAAATGGCTAACCTGTAAACATGCTTACCACAAATGTGTAAGTACAATATTAAGCTGAGAGTTCACCACTGCAGGGAGGGGGATGGGAAGGGAGGGTGGAAAGAAATTTTGTAACTTAGAAAAATGCATAGGCATATGGATGAATGTTAAAAAATCTTTCATAACATGTTTGGAAAAGTCAAATATCAATAAAAATAAAAAAGAAATTCACTCTCCTGCTTTTTTAATAGAAAAAATAGTAAATTAATTTCTCATAGCTTCCTAAGGATGAAACCACACATCTCTAAAAACAAGTAAAATGAGATTTAAAATAACATATTCAACTTTTTTTTAGTGATTTCAAGACTCATACAAAAAGGCACTTTGAAAATTGGCAAAGATAAGGTTCACTCATCTAAAAGAATTTAGGAAAAATATTCATAAGTCATTAAAATAATACTAACATCTCCTTCATAGCTAAAATTGTTCCAACTTAACATCTCTTAAATCATATCCTACCAAGCATTTGCTCAACATTATTCAGCATTTGACTCATTTTAAAAGCATCAGTATCATGTACACTCACTCCATTGTGCAATCTCTGTTACTTAAATGATGATAGAACATGATAATCAGCAGCAGAATCATCTATCAAAACAACTTGTCTTTCCTGAAATAATGCATAGTTACAGTCCATTCTGACATAGACTGAAAGCAATCTATTTTCTTCCTTTTAGGCTAAAGATTTTTCTCTATAGAAATTTGTAATTTTTAAAAGTATTTTAATGCTAATGTTGAATTAGTTGTTCTTACTTAATACTGAAGTTTCTTACTAAGTTATATACCTTTCTTTGCATTGAGGTTTCAAGAATATTAGGTCAAGGCCTTATCTGTCAAAGAAATATGTTCTTATTTTATATTTTTGGTATTAGATTAAGAGTAATCATATATCTATTTTTCTTGAATTTGCACTGTCAAATTCAATCAATCACTCAATCAAAAATTATTGATTAGATACATGTATTCTGCCCATTGCATCTACTGTATCTATGATAGGCATTATTCTACATGTCAGGAATATTGGGGAAAACATCATGCATACATATAAATATATTTAAATACATGCAAAGTAAACATAAAGTTTTTGAACTAAGCTTACTTTCTGAGGTCAAAATTGTATTCATGTATTATGAAAATCAGAAGCATTAGGAGAGAAAATTTTGAGAATATTAACTTTTAGAGGAAAAAAGCAAAATGACTAATATCTAGGTCTACCAGTAGATATAATGTGAAGAGATAATCAATTCTTACCAAGATAGTTGACCAAAATAAAGGGGCATATTTTTCTCCTATATCCTTCCAGTACCTAACAAAGTACTCATTATATAGTAGCTTCTCAATAAATGTTTGTTTATTCAAATTATAATTCACGAAGACACTAAAACAATTTCTTGACTGCTCTTAGATGTTCTATCATTAGGAAGAATCTTAAGAAACTGGGCTTTACTTAGTGGAAAAAATAATTTTCTCTTAAATTGTAATTAATATCAGTATTATCTGGTATTTGAAAAAATTTGGAGAGCCGAATAGTAATACAGAACTGGTCAAAGAATTAGTAAAACTTGCTTTCCAAGTCCTTTCTTTAGCATATGTTAGATGTGTCACAAGTCACAAGTAAGTCTGATACGTAATTCTTTGAGTTTATATATTGCTAGTATTCACTGGTAGAGAAAATTTTCTCATCAAATATTTCACTATAACAAAGAAATCAGTGATGTAATGATTTCAACAATTACAAAATATCTTAAATAAAAGATTGGTGAATGATTTGGTGGATTCTTTCTTTTTTATTTAAATGATATAGAAAACACAAATATTATTTCTGAAGTGCAAATGGGAAACAATTTTGTCAATTTTATATCATATGAAAAGTGTAATAGATAGAAATGTGAAAAGTAAAAATCAAAGAGGGAGAATGACTTTATGGAGAGTAACAGAATTTTGTTCATGATGAAAAAGTATGCTAAATATCTATCCAATGCTTTTTAAAATTTTATTTTTAACAAGCATTTCCACAACATCATGCATTACAAAAGATAATTGTATGTGAAATTGTAATCTACCATGTACAACTTGCTATTATTTTCAAATATACAACAAAATCATCACAAAATTTTGTTTCTTCTTTCCTCTATCCACCCTAGAGATGGTTGTCATTAGACACAAATAGGTATATGCATGTGAAATTATTGCTATTATTGTATACAGTGGTCTCCTGATTCTGCTCATTTCACTTTTCATGTATTCACTTTTCATGTATTTCTAATATTGTTGAATTCATCATTTATATAGAACAGTAATATTCAGTCTTAATTATATACAACAACATGTTCAGCCATCCCCCAGTTGATGGGCATTCTTGCAATTTCCAGTTCTTTCACACTTCAAAAAGAGCTGCTATAAATATTTTTTGGACCTATAATCTCTTTTATTTCTTTCCCTAATCTTTGAAAATAGACCAAGTAGTAGTATTACCAGGTCAAAGGGTATAGAGAGTTTATAACTTTTTGAGCATAATTCAAAATTTAAAATTCAATTTAAAAACCAAAGAATATACATATATTTATATATAAATGTAAGGGTATATATGTACATATTTCAGAGGCATGAATCCATGTGTGCATTTATGTGAATATTTATTACAAATGCACAAAATTTGTATATACTTATGTGTTAATACTAACACCTATGTTTATACGTGTACATGAAGACCATTAACCAAAAAAGGTAGATTTTACTGTTACATGTTTGTATCTCTCATCTTCCTGAGCAAATGAAATTTTAACGATTAGTTAAACTCTTTTTCAGAAGGCAAAGAAGGTGGAGACTCTCACTTGTTCAGAAAATATTCAACTCCCATGTGACTTTATGCTATACATTTGAATTGACCAATTCTACTTGATACTTTAGACTTTCTCTTTTGAATTAAGTTTTGTGTCAAAATGATGGCTACACTTATAACTCACCTGAGAAAGATGTCATATATTTTCATATGACATTAGATGATTTCTCTCTTTTATTTGGGTGTTCCCATCATTAATCACTCTTTTCCCCCTTCACATTAAAATTCTGATTGCACTGGCTAAGTGAAAGACTCCAGAGTGTTCTAAGACAATTGAAAAATTCTCAAGGCACTTGCGCTATTTGGCACAACACTATACTTTTCATTCCAAGTCTCTTGTTATATTGCTAATTATACAGTCTACATTCACTAAGTCCTCTACACAAGAAATTAAAATATTTGTTTGCAGTTTTTAACAGATTTTGAGAGTGTTCAATTGCCAGGCTTTAATATAATGATGTATAATTTTGAACAACATCATCAAATATGGTCACAGTTTCTCACTGATTAAAATTAATGTTCACAGGCACTTTTAGAAACTGCAATAAAATTCCATTCCCAAAAGGTACTACTTGATATATCAAAGTAGCAATTTGTTAGCTGATAAAAATATATTTTATTATAACAATTTATTAGAAACTTTTATAATTAATGCTCACCATCAAATCTGAGCAAAAAAGAAATAGTTTTGTACAGTGGTCTCACTTGACTGTAGGCATTTTTATTAAACACAATCATGTAAATAAAGCAAGATCTCCCATAAAGAGCATTCTCTGCTAACAGAAATAAACAGCAACCAATTTAGATTGTTGTGTCATGAACAGGGCAAAGAATAAAAGAAAGAATTCTTTTCTCCCTACCTTCCCCGGTGAGAAAATGGGGACAATTTTGATTGATGGTTGGAGAAAGGACTTCATCTGGCAATTCACTTTTCTAGGTTAGGTGAGTCTTAATGCTGCTACTACATAATGCCTAGGTGTAGGATGGGGGGAGGGATATTATAACTTTTATTTTTGTGAGAGATATTGGTTACTTCCACCCTGCTGGAATAATCAATCTATTCAGGCAGAATAAAGAAAGAAAAGGGGGACCCCAGATAGATTATGAGTTAGTTCATAGATTGAAAGCAGATAACAATGGAGTCTGCTGGAACTTCAGATAATAGGGTAAAAATACATGAAGATTGGACTCTTCAAACCAGATAAAGAAAGGAAGAAGGGCACGGAACTCTTAGAAAGCATTTTAATATCAAGGTTGGCAGAAGAATCTAGTATAATCGATCACTTTAAGAATAGGGAGGGCATACACTTCTGAATATAAACAACCAAAAACTTTCCCCTATTGTTCAACAATTGATAAATTGATTTTTTTTTCTAATCTTTGTCCACTCCTAATAACATTTCTCCTCCTATTTCCACTCAGGATACTATTCATTTATTCCTAGCCTATCAGGTAAAGTGATTTTTTAAAATGATGAATAATTCTATTTTTTTCATTACCTAGAAACATTCAAGCTCTTTGATTTCATGTGAACAATGTGGGCAAATATTCACTGTGAATGTGATTGAGACACCACATTCATTTTACCTATGATTTAAAAAGCTCTTGACACACAGATATTTTAAGGTTAAAGGTTAATGTATCAACCCACTGAAGCATTTAGTCCCCATCCCACAACTATCCCACATTCTGCCCTTGTATGGTACCTATTTCAATATACTTTGGAGCTAGTAAGTAAATATGACATTCAGATATGAATCCCAAGAGTATGGAACACTGCCCAGCTAGTGCAATCTTGAATAATATGTTATAAAGATTTTCTTTTTTGAAACCCACAACACATCCTCTATTTTTCCCATGGTGCCAAAGTTATAGAATGGCAAAATTATTTGTTAATTAAACATGTAATATTACAAAGCTCTTCTATGTAAAACATAATCACCCAATTCTTTTATTTTGATTAGCATTAATGCTTCTGTTAGACTGATTTCATGTGTGGTGGAGACATTTAACAGTCAATATTGCAATTGGGGCAAAATAATGATTATCTAGATGTTATCTTTGTCTTTGATTAAACACTATTACCTACACTTAATTGACTGAAATAAATATCTTTACTTACCCCCAAAAAATTCAAGATAGGAAACTGATGTTTATATACTTATGAAACAAACCATTAGAAGAAGACATTTTGAAAGGTATTTTTTCCAAAGGTGAATCGTTAATTCAAATTGATATTCAGTGAAATAACCTCAGACTTCACCTTATGCACTTTCTTCCTTCCTCTCACATACTAGGTACCTCACCACAAAATAGATCATCAAGAGAATAATCAGTGTTAAGTCTGACAATGTAAAACAAAAACATGAAGAAAACATGACTTCACTTTGCTGAGTCTGCCTGTGGCATTCTTGGTGAAATAACAGGAGCTATAGCACAGTTTGATTTCATTTGTTAATGTGCTTGTTAAATCCATACTTAGGGTAGAGGTTTTTCTAAAATGTGTATTTAAACTGACAGGTGATGTCTCCACTATGGTGTATGTCATCATCATAAGTCTGTCAGGATCTTTCTTCTGCCCAGGGTGTGATGGAGTGGTTTTCTTTTGAAAAAATGAATGATAAACCTAGAATTCTATTGATTTGGAGAGATTTGAATCTCTCAAAATACCTATTTTTCTTTATTAATAAATCAAAAATAAAAATGTAAGAAAGGAAATTACTTTCTAATTGACATGCCTGAACAGATTTTATGCTAATGTTATTAATGTAACATTTCCTAGAAAACCTTGAAAATGTACCATTTTACTTTCTATTCCTAGTTTCCTTCTGCTCCTTGTTTTAGCAGAGCAATCCCTGTCAGGGACACAGACACCTCTTTTCTCCACCTACTCAACTTTCTTTTTTTTGATTTCCAACCTAGAGGAAAAATTGACATGAAGTACCTCTCTACACAAATCTAGAGTTTATTTTGGGTAATATGAGGGAGGCATGCTTATTTGGATTTTGAGGAGAAATAGGCTGATTTCTATGATTTTAATTAATGTTTTTATTATCAATTTGCACTTCAGTAAAGTTAATGAAATTTAAAAGATGTTCTCTCCTACAGACTACTAATTATCAAAAGAAAATGGAGAAATGTGAATAAGAAGTAGAAGAGAATAAAAAAGAGATGTGCAGAATAATTTAAATGAGACAGTGTATATGAAAGGGATTTTTAAAAAAGAGATAGAAAAGGCATTAAGAGAACACAATAACAATGATTTCACAAGGTGACATTATTTGAGGACTGAAAGTTCCAAGTTTACAAGAAGAAATTGAATTTAAGTTTTTTAATGTTTGGAAACTTTTGCATAGAAAGATTAAGATCTACAATTGCCTTTAGAAAATGTACAGAAATAATAGGAGAGGATTATATTATTATTACTAGTACTAAGTTATTATTACTACTAATAACTAACAACTATATAGTATATTAAAGTTTTCAAAGTGCTTTACAAAAGTTCTCCCAATTTATAGATGGGTATATTAATTTTTCCGGGGTTTGATAAATATTAAATGTCTGAAGCAGAATATGAACTCTGATTTCCTGTCTTCAAATAACAACTAAACAAACAAACGAAACAATCAGTATCTGTGTTTTCAATCCCTGCATAGAATATGTAAAATAATATATATATATATATATATATATATATTTATGAAAGACTGTGCAAATATGTATTCCCAGTATCAATGATAGTATTGTTTGTTGTTGGTACTGTTGTTGTTTGTCCTTCCTTCTCAAAAAGGACCATGACATCAAAAAAGTCATGGCATGGCATGCAAGTGAATTGAATCTAAGTGAGGCAGGGTTATGCAAAGTCACCACTCTCACTTTCTCCTCCAGAACCATCTGGGTCCAGTGACAAGATAAAGATTTCCAATACCAATGACAGTATGATGATTTTTGAAAATCATTCACCAGGGCTACCATTGGGCAGGAAATTGGTGTTTTGCTTGAACATGCCCACAGGAAAATAGTATAAATTATACATTTGCACTACAATTAAGAGCAGTTAGATGTTATTTGTTGAAATGACTTGAATGCTACTATATTATGAATGATTGGGAGTGGGAGTAAAGGGTTGTTTGGTCTAAAAAGAAATCTCAATCACCTGCCCCCTAATTATGGATGAGTCACCTAACCTGTAGTTACATGTGGTACACTACATATTTGCTGTAATCCAAATTATGAAGTTGACTTGCTTTGGTCATGGAGCTAAACTGGCATTTGCCATAGTCTCATAAAGGTCAAGTGAGACTGGCAATTCATTTTTATTTGCAATAGTTTATTAAATGAGTTTGAAAAAGAAATAGTTTTGAGAAGAGGGAATTGAAATTACATTAAAAATAAATTCTAAGGCAATGGTCAAAGCCAAACTGCAGTGAAATGTTTTGGGCCATTTTTGAATCCTTTGGCTTAATTTAATTGCATTGTTGTTACTGCCACCAAGATTATAGTATCTGGATAACAGACAATGTTGTCCAACAGGATAGATTTTGTCATTATTTTATTAATCCTGTGATACTGTAACTTAGACAGTTATGATTTCTTAAGAGCTACAAACATTCAAACAATAAACTCCTTTTGGATGGGAAAAATAGACTTTGGTTCTAAAGGCTTCATCAGCAGAGACTTACTAAGCAAAAATGTTTTCTAGCAGCTTCAGATAGGAACGTGAAGTGATTTGAAAGACTTGTCTTGATTTGTTACAAAATCCAGGTATTGGATTTAATTCACTCTGAAAAGTTCATTCTCCACCACCACCTCCCCATTCCAACACAACTCTCTAGAAACAAAGAAAGTGTGAATCACACTTACAACAAATTGAATGTTAGCCAAAGGAGATATATAGCATATCTTTGAAATGTTGACAGGCAGTGTCTTCAACTGAATAACATTCCTCCTGAATTCTGTGAATGACTTTAATTTTAATGGGGATTTCATGATTGATGATGATTTGAAAATCAGCCTCTAATCAAGTCAGTACAAATTCCAAAGGGAGTCACAGATAACCTCTTAATTTAAGGATCTCCTTCATAGTTTCCATACCCAATCACATGCCACAATTTTCAAACTATGAAAATGAAAAGACTAAATTATAAACAGTACACCCTACATGTATTTCAACAAAGGCCACCAAAACTGAATCCATTCATCAGTTATTGAATACTATGGCTTTCTTGTGTGATAATCATTGTTTCAAAATCTGCTTCCAATTACTGCCAAGTCTCCTTGGTGTTCTGCTGGGGAATAGACTCTAGTAGCTTTGTATCAAACTGGAATGTTTCTTGATGAGAACTAAACAAAACTGTATGTGGAAAAGATGGTTCTTAAGAAATGCTGATCAGAGGTAGAAAGAACTCTGTAACAATATTGTTCAATAATAACTCTCTCATTAGAAAACATTTAGCCTCAGAGAAGTCCTTTAAGATATTACTGAACATGGATTTCGAAGTTTGAATTTCCCTATCATAGATTTAGTCCTTAAGAGAATAAATGATTTCCTCAGTTGGTAATGTGGTTGATCTGTTTCAGGATTCTATCTGTGATTTATTAGAACATATCCAATGTGATCTAGCCTTGAAAAAGTTCCCTCAGAATGACATAATTAGCCCCAAAAGATAAATGAACTATAAGAAAAAAATAAGTTCCGTAAAATAGTGGATGCAAATAATGACTGAAGAAGAATACACTTTCCTCCAGTTATCCCAACATAAAGTATCAATAAATTGAAAACATCTATGAACCACTAGTTACTACCAATCACTTTCTTTGCTGAGCATTGGGGGTAACAGGGGAAAAAACTGAAACAATCCTTGTCCTTAAGAAGCTTCCATGCTAATGGGGCATACATGCAAATATATAGAGAATAGATTGTAAAAATGAATGCAAAATTGTTTGGGGCAGGGGCCATTGGTACTAACAGTTGGTGGAATCAGGTCAGTCTCTATACTAAAGTGGCTTAAACTAATTTTCCAAGAAAACTAGGATTCTAAAGGACCCCAGGAAAGCATTCCAGGCAGGCAGGGAAGGGAGGGTATGGTCCTTGCTGGTAGGAGAGGGATCCTGATGCCCCAGCTACTCAAAGTGTTTGTTGTGTAAAGCACAAAACAATGAACACAATTTGTCTATAGGTAGAGCATGAGATTTGTGCTTCTTAGATTTTGCCTATATGATATATGATGACATATTAAGATTATATATTTTAATCTCAAAGGACCTTGGAGGTAATATAGCCCAAATCCTTTATCCTCCTAAAGAGAGAGACAAAATCCAGAGAGGTTAAGTGATAAATTAGCACTCTCCAAAACCTGTATGATTTTTTGTTATTCCAGGCTGTAGGTAATATCTTTGCTTTCTGACATATTTCTATGGCATATCTAGCATGTCTGTTAAAACTGGAAACATGGAATATGTGTATATACATACACACACATAGTCACTATATCTGTATATATATATATATATATATATATATATAATATATATATACTTTATATATTTATATATAAACAAACAAATATTTAGCCATACAATGATAATTTATTGAGCAATGGGTTTGTGTTAAGCATGGTACTAGGCAACAAAGGAAACAAATATAAAATGGGACAATCTGGAAGAAATCAAGTAAGGCCTCTTGAAGGAAGTAACATGTGAATGGTGCCTTAAGGGGAGCAAGGGTTGCCAAGAGATATTGGTGAAGAAGGAAACCATTCCAGGTGTGGGAAACAACCCAACAAAGTCATAGAGTTGGAATGCCATGTGTGGCAAAGTACAAGCTGGTCAATTTGGCTAGAGTATAGAATGCATAAGAAAACATAATTTATTTCCTTTTTTCTTCAATTAGCTTTTGTGTTTCCTTTTGCATTTGGTTGATTTTACTTTTTGATGAGTTAAATCCTTTTCTAGTTGGTCATGCTTATTTTTCAAGGAATTGATTACTTAGTTTTTCAAAATTCTCCTGAATGACTCTCATTTCTTTCTCTATTTTTCTTCATCCTCTCTTTTTTTGGTTTTTAAAATCCTTTTTGAGCTCTTCCAAGAAGCCTTCTTGTATTTGAGGTCAATTCATAAACTCCTTTGAGGATTCATATGTAGGTATTCTGTCATTGCTTTCCTCTTCTAAGATAGTGTTTTTATCATTCCTATGAATAATAACTTTCTATGATTGACACTTTTTGTGGGGTTTTTGGGGGGATTGCTCATTTTGATAGTTGAACTCTGCTCCTGATGTATAGAGATTATAGTCTCAAGCTTTTTGTCCTGGGGTTGGGATCTGGTCCCTAGCTTATTGCTTGCCATTTATTGTAGAGATTTGTTCTCTCCTTTATGCCAAGGTATTGCCTTTGCCTTGGTTTGTTTCCTGCATTGGGGTAGCCCAACCCAGACACATCTACTGCACTAGAATTCCCAGGACTTGAATTGTGTCATCCAAGCTGGGGTTGGGACCCTCACTGCTGACCTGCTGCCACACTGATTTGCTGAGCATTGCCCTAAGCTGTGCTGTGGTTAAGTCTCCTGCTGGTTTTCCATCTCTCCAGTCTATGCTGGGCCATACTTCCCTTTTATTCAGTAGAAACAGAACTTTACTAAAGTTTTTCAAAGATATCTTCAGTTGAGAACTTGTTTCACTCTTTGTTCTGTGGAATCTATAGCTTTAAGGTCCGTATAGAATCTTCATTTAAAGTTATTTAAGGAAAAGCTCCAAGAACTTCCTAGCTTTGGAACACCATCTTGGTTCCACCACAGACATTCAACATAATTATTTTGGAAACAGTATATAAAGATAGATTGAAGACATATATGTAAAGAATTTTAAATGCAAATTGATTTTTTATTTTAGCTTATACACACACACACACACACACACACACACACACACACACACACACACACATATATATGAAGCATTAATTCTTCTTGGATTAACTTTACCAGGACTGTATTTTAGCACTATTGGTTGCAAAATATTGTTGGAAATGTACAGGAAAATACAGAAGCTGGAATCTGTTGAAACAATTTGAGGATTATTTTAATGCTCCAGACAAGAGGGGATTAGGATCTGGATTAAGACATGGTTGTAATGGGAGTAGAGAAGATGGTTTTTGTTGAAAGAGACCTTGTTTTCTATTTTAAGGTATCACAAGAAAAAAATTGGATTAGAATGAGAAAAATAAGCATTTATTAAGCACATACTATGTGCACTATACTAATATTTTCACAAATATTACCTTATTTGATTAGAGTAATATGCTTTTACTTAGCTAACTGATACGTTGATGTAGTTTTAAAATTCCATTGAAATGTTATCAATGGGGGGCGGCTAGGTGGCATAGTGGATAAAGCACCGGCCTTGGAGTCAGGAGTACCTGGGTTCAAATCTGGTCTCAGAAACTTAATATTTACCTTGCTCTATGGCCTTGGGCAAACCACTTAACCCCATTTTCCTTGAAAAAACCTAAAAAATGCTATCAGTGGAAAGATTGCATTTCAAGTAATATATTTTATCTGAATTTCTTCAACAATATAATGATTATCACAAAAAAATCAGAGTGAATATAACAATACTTGCTAGACTCTGTACCTAAAAAATATGAAGAATATGGGTGACTGAGACAAGATAGTGAGGACCTTTTTGTTTATCTTTTGAGCTTTAATCAGTTTCAACCTAGTAGCTACTTTTTAAAAATAGCATTGAGAGAAATAGAATGCCTTGTTCTCCAGATTTCATCAACAAAAACCCTTCATCATGAGTAATATACTGTACAGAATGTACACAATGTCCAAAAGGGACAAAAGTCCATTCCATGAGGAACCTAAGCAATATTGTACCTGAAACTGTTCCTGATTAGTAGTGGCATTGGGTGGCATGCTAATTTACTTGGAACCCAACAAGTTGAAAACCTCTTTGCATGCCCAGGAGAATCAAAACTAAAAAGATATCCAAACCAAGCACCACAATCTATGCTAAGTGATTCCAGATTTCATATATATGTTAGAAGAAGAGAGCATTAGGAAGCAAGTAAGACAACTGAATTGGGTTAAAGTAATCTGTAATAGATCTTTCTTCTTTTTTAAAAAATATCTTCATAAAATACCTTTTTTTTATAAAAAGTAGATTCCATGTTAAGTTAATGAATAAAAATTTCTTTCTTTCTGTATTTTAAGGGGATAGAAATGATGCCAAGAACAACAATATATTCTGGAATATATTCATTTATTTATTTTTACACAAAACTGAGTATTGAATTCAAACTCACAAACTTTGGAATTAAAAGGAATCTGAAATCTTCCCAAAATAATTTACATTTCAGAGCACCAACAATTTTTGTAAGAATCAGTAAAAAAATATAACATACTGACAATTCTTGGGGTTTTTTTTTGGTAACTATGAACATTTATTGAGTCCTCTACTATATAGATTTCAGAGATACAATTGGGAGAAAAGTAAATCCAAACATCTAAGTTTGAATCCAAATTTTGTCACCTCCTAATTCTGTAACCTTGAATGTTTACTGAACTTCATTGAACTATAGTTTCATCATATATAAAAATGGAAAAAGTAATATTGCAAATGAGGCAATAATTTCATAAATAATGTATGTAGAAGTGCTTTGAAAATTATATATTCAGCAAGCACATGCACATTTCCTCTAAGATCATATGCAAAATGACTTATTTTTATTAAACTGAATCATATTTAAGTACAGAATGTTTTTGTCATGATGAAAATTTACACCTAGCCTATATATTTTATCAATCTAAATTTTCTCAGACAATTGTCACTCTTGTGGCACTGAAAAAATGTATAATTGATAAGAGATAGTGACCGAGGAAATGATCAAAATGGCAATGACCTTTCAGGGAAGATTTCCTGGCAAAGTTAGAAGCTTTTGAGATGCAAGTATAAGATAATTTCCAGGAAGAGGGAAGGGATTGCAAATAATTATAATTCCAAGGTAAAGCATTATAGTCAAAGGCATAGAGACACTATTTCAAACTACTACAAGATTTCTACATACAGAATGTTTTGGCAAGATTAGAAAGGCTGTTACATAGAGGGAGTAAGTATATAAAATGAGAAAGATATGGTGACTAACAGATGCTGGGAAGCTTCCATTATTTTTGTTATAATTTGGATATCACAGATTGGGAGGGGGAGTCATTGATGCTTATTGTGATAGGATTGATTTTATGAAAATTGTGTGTCAAGAAAGAGATTCTAGAAGCTTCACATAAGGGCAGACAAGAAAAAAATTAAAGTGAATGAATAGAAAAGCTAGGAAAATATTGCAAGATTATATCAATGAAGAAAGACCTTTTGACATGCCTCAAAGGCAGGAATTAATTAATTAATTAATTAACAAAAAAAGCATTTTTAAGCACTCTATGCCAAGCACTGTCAAATAGCGGAGTATGGCCCCTAACTTTCAAAGTGTTCACATTCTAATAAAGGGAGACAAAAGGAAAAGGAGAATTCAGATGAACATCAGATGGAAGGATCCAATATTCCTTAGGGCCTAGCAGGAAGATCAATGGTAATGCCAGTTCTTTAGTGTCATTTACATTTTTAAAAAAGTCATATCCATTTCTGATGTGGAACCATTTAATGATTTCAGTGGTGAAAACTTGCTTAGGTCTTCTTTAACTGTGGTTGCTATGGAAATGGGGGCTGCAAGCATCTATAAAGAAGTCACAAAAAGCTTTCTGTTCATTTACAAACTTTGACATGTAAAGACTGTGCAACATCAGGCAAATAACTAAGCTTTCCAGTGGACTAAGGAAATCACTATGGATCAAAAACACAGAAACATTGCTGACATGCTTAATTGTTAAAAGTTTCTTGCAAGGAGGTCCCTGCAGCAATGACAAAATATTTCCAGTCCACCCTCCCATTCTAACCTCACCCCAAAATAAAACAAATAAATATTTAATTCTGTGACCATATTGTTTTGTACAGTGCATTAGTACCGAATTTGGGAAAGTTTTTTGATAGTGGAGAGAAGCAGGAAAGATTGCCTACAGTAAAATTAAAGGATCTTTAATTTAATTTATTTGTCATAAATTAATATTTTACTCATTAAATGAAAGCTCCCTGAGATCAGGAACTGATTTACTTTTATCTTTTTTATTTAGGACTAAGCACAAGGAACATAGTATTTGCTTTATAAGTATTTATGCAATTAAAAATGAATCAAATCTATTAAAATATTTCAGTTTTCTTTGAATTAAGAAAAATTGAAAAAAAAATACAATAATATTTGCCTACACACTTCATATTTATGGATGTAAGTAAGAATTACCTAACCTTACCTGGTGATAGTTTTCAAATTAAAAGTTGTTCTAATGGAATAGAATGAATTGTTAGTATAATATGTACTAGAAAATCATTTAAAAAAATTTGAATACCTAATACCTACAGAAGGAAAAAACATGGTTTATATATATATATATATATATATATATATATATATACATATATACACAAATCAAGAAAATGATTTTACTATCTTATACATGAAATTCATATATGTTTACATTTTATTTATAATGCCATATCTCATGAAGGAATTCTTGATAAGTGAATTCATCTGTTCAAGAACAGGAGTTTAGCTTCAAGCATTCAACCAAGTCTCTCTTAAGCATGTCCAATTTCCCTAAAATTGAAATAAAAACATTACAGATTCTAAAACTCCCTTGTTCTACTTCCATTATGACCTAATCATAAGATTGGATTTGTATCCTGGCCCATAGACATGGAGATCGATACTTCTTAAGTTACAGGTATCTTTGCCAATTTTACCATCAAGTACACAAAGAAAATAGTTCTTATTTGTTATGGTATATATATATATATATATATATCTCCAATAAAGTTATATAATGACTAGTCATTGTGGCATGAGGAATTCTGACTGAATTTTTCTTGAGTAAAATGAAAGGTTTAGGGTAGACTTGGAGTTCTTAGTTTGAGGTTCAAATTGTTTTAAAGATATGACAGTTAATTGCCTTTTCCTATTCTTTGTGACCCCATTTTAGAGTTTTCTTGGCAAGGTTATTGAATAATGGCTTGTCAGGTCCTTCTCCAGTTCATTTCATGGTGAGGAAATGAGGCAAACAGATTTAAGAGACACACTAGTAAGTTTTAGAGATAGGATTTGAACTCAATAAGAGGAGTCTTCCTGACTCCAGACCTGGAACTCTATCTACTACAGCACTTAGTAGCCTTGATAATTGGATTTCAGTGGAATTGGTTTTCCATGTAATTGTAGGTATTTAATTTAATTTATGCATTTTAAAATGATACTTTGAGAAGGGGTTCATAGATCAAATGGTGATGAATCCTTGGAACTAGTATCTAAAATTCCTTTCAATTATAAATCTTTTGATCCTCAGGATGCATTTTCATTAGCTAACTATACAGATGACATTCTTCTTGTCAAGAATCAAGTGAATGGGTCTAAATGAGAGAGAAGAGAAATGTCACTTCTTACTAAGAAGTATTGCAATATCATTTTGAGATCTATTATTCTCAGGTGATCTTAAAAGGAAAGCAGGGCAGGAAAAATACATGTAGGAGTTGTAAACTTTTAACCTTTAGACTCTACTATACCATGGTCCAAACTTTTACATTTCCAGTACAAGTGGAACCAAAGTTTAAATAACATTATACCAGGAAGAGACAAATAAAGGAAATGAAAAGTCAAATATGAAGCTCAGGACATTAACTGAAGCAACCTTAGATATGAATCTATTAAATTCTTTCTCATTTGTTCATAGATAAATCTGAAGCCCAGATAGGTTTTATATAAAGTTTTAATAGCTGGTTGAATTAGAATTAGAATCTTGGTATCTTGCCTCCTTCCTAGAAGGCAGTGATTATTTTGGACTTTTTAAATATTCTCCATAGCATCTTTCATGTTATTGTTCTTGTCCATCCTTTATTGTTAAATATGACCAATGTCATCAGGGGGGAGACCAGTTACATAAACATCAGTTTCATTCACTCCTTCAAGGGTCATCAGAGTTCAGTGTCTAGAAATAGGTCAAGATGGTAATGATCTCAGTCTTTCCCAGGTCTCAGTTCATTTGATGAAACACCTATTCAGCAACCAAATGCTAGGTAAGAACTGGGGGAAAAGATGATCTAGTTTACCTTCATAAAAGAATCAGTCTGGGAGGGAAAGAGTTTTGGCCAGAACAGAAACAATTGCTAATTACACTCATTCATGACACCAAACAATGAATAAGTGAGACTTGGGTTGGGATCAATTATTGACCAATCAGTGAAAGCCAGGTCATTTGGGTTTAATGTTGACTTTCCATGGTCCTTAGGTGCAGTACAACAGTTATCTTAATGTGCTTAATGTCACAAAAAGGAGTTAAGCTTTTTTTTATTTGCCTTCAGAGGAGTCAATGGATGGAAGCTGTAAAGTGGCAAATTCTGGGTTATTGTCAGGTAAAACTTCCTAACAATTATAGCTGTTCAAATGTGAAATAGGAGGACTCCTACTCTAGAGGCTTTCCACTTATTGGAGGTCTTCAACCTTTGACTAAACAATTGTTGGCTTTACAGCCAAAGAGTTTGGGGGTAGACCCTTTTCAAATGTAGAAATTCTATGATTATCTCTCATTTGACCATTAAATCATTTGCCCAATAAATAATCAAGAAACTTTCTCCTTAATTTCCAGTAGTGCAGAACTCACTTCCAAAGAATGGTTTATAAGGCTTCCATATACCTTTCCTAAACTTCAGTTACCCTGAGACATCACCGTAACAGAAAGAAATTTGAATCAAAGAGATCAAAAAAGAGAAATCCAACTTTATACTGTTAACAGGGATTCAAATTTTGGATAGTTTTATTATTGCAATTTCTGTTATAGTTAAAATAGATTTCATCACCATTACTATTACAATTTGTTCTTAGTAATCAAGGACTTTTAACATGGCCATATGCTTTGCTGAAATCTGTGTTTGATACAGTTCATAAATTAGTCAATTTCCCTGACCTACCAATATAGTACCATGGTAAGAAAAGTTAAAAAATTTGTTTTGGCATGTCCTATTTTCATTGGTGGCCTGGTGAATCCTTCAATTTGCACATTTTTTTAATTAAATATTTGCACTTTATCATCTGATGTCACATGTCCCATGTTCATAGATCTTCAAAGATCAAAGAAAGTGACTCAGGCATCAGTATAAAGTTTCTTCCAAAACTTATATTAGACCAACACCTCACACCCTTTACCAAGATAAGATCCAAATAGTTATGGGACTTAGACATAAAAACAGTACTATAAGCAAATTAGAAGATCAGGGAATAGGTTACCTGTCAGATCTATGGAAAGAGGAGCAATTTATGACTAAGGAAGAGTTGGAGAACATTACCAAAAAACAATTAGATGATTTTGATTACATTAAATTAAAAGGCTTTTGCACAGATAAAAACCAATGTAACCAAGATCAAAAGAAATGTAGTAAATTGGGAAACAATCTTTATAACTAATGATTCTGACAAAGAACTCATTTCTAAAATATACAGAGAACTGAGTCATATTTTTTAAACAAAAAGCCATTCCCCAATTGACAAATGGTCAAAGGATATGCAAAGGGAATTTACAGAGGAGGAGATCGAAGCAATCCATAGCCATATGAAAAAAAAATGCTCTAAATCATTAATTATTAGAGAAATGCAAATTTAAAGCTTCTCTGAGGTACCACCTCACACCTCTCAGATTGGGCAATATGACCAGGAAGGATAATAATCATTGTTGGAAGGGTTGTGGGAAATCTGGGACACTATTACACTGTTGATGGAGCTGTGAACTCATCCAACCCTTCTGGAGAGCTATTTGGAACTATGCCCAAAGGGCAACAAAAATGTGCATACCCTTTGACCCAGTAATACCACTAGTGGGTCTATACCCTGAAGAGATGATGAAAAAGGGTAAAAACATTACTTGTACAAAAATATTTATAGCAGCCCTGTTTGTGGTGGCAAAGAATTGGAAATCAAGTAAATGCCCTTCAATTGGGGAATGGCTTAGCAAACTGTGGTATATGTATGTCATGGAACACTATTGTTCTATTAGAAACCAGGAGGGATGGGATTTCAGGGAAGCCTGGAGGGATTTGCATGAACTGATGCTGAGTGAGATGAGAAGAACCAGAAAAACACTGTACACCCTAACAGCAACATAGGAGTGATGTTCAACCTTGAAGGACTTGTTCATTCCATCAGTGCAACAATCAGGAACAATTTTGGGCTGTCTGCAAAGGAGAGTGCCATCTGTATCCAGATAAGGAGCTGTGGAGTTTGAACAAAGTTACTAGGAATATTAGATCAAATTAGATTGTCCTTACTTTGTACCTTTAGTCAATTTGGCATCATTCACAGACAAGCAGTAAGAAAGAGTATTCATTGAATGATAAGAATATTCCTGGATTTTCAAGGAGAAGCTTTCTTGATATTAATATCTGTCTAATGTCCCTGCTGTATTAACTTTTAGGTAAGAATCTATGGAATATTGTGTCTGAATATGAATCCTTACTCAGGTGCTTGGTTTCTTTTGACAGTACTTAGTATAATGCCGATATTTCAAGGATTTGCTTTTGAACTAAGTCTATGATGAGAATGTCTTTCAGGAAAATTTGTGGCTGTATTTTATTGAGATTCTATACCATCACTCTAAGGGCAAATTTTTTTAAAAATCCAAATGATATTTCTATTAGCAAACCATAGAAACTACATCCCTGCTTCCCCATTCTCTAAGACTAGGGAAAAGTAATTCACAGCCTAGGAACTTGAGATCATAACCACTAGATTGAATTATTTGTCCATTAATATAATTTAAACTAAAAAGAACTTTATAGATCATCTCATCAAATTTCCATCATAATAATCAGTTCAATAATAGTAAAAGTTGTGGGAGCAAAACCATCGCATTCAGAATAGCATGTTAAGAAGAACTGCTTTAAAAGGAACAGTTAGAAAGTACAGTAGACAGAAAACTGGAGCATGGTCAGAGTGATCTGAATGCCAAATATCCAAAGGATTAATTTTTTAATTTTAATTTTATTTAAGACAATGGGGTTAAATGACGTGTCCAAAGTCACACAGACAATTATTAAGTGTCTGATATTGGATTTGATCTCAGGTCCTCCTGACTTCAGGGCTGGTGCTCTAACCACCATGCCACCTAGTTCCCCCATCCCAAGAACTTAGTAGATCACATCATTAATTCTCTGATTCCCTAATCATAAAAAATGAGATCATTACAGTACCCATCTCACAGTGCTGTTGTGACAATCAAATGAGATGGTTTATGTAAAGTACCAAGCTCAATGTCTGGAATATAGTCATCACTTAATAAATGCTAGTTCCTTCTATTGGTGATAGAGGAGAGAATTATGCTGGGGAGCTGACCATCCTAAGAAAAATATAGTTAAAACCAATTTGGGGAATGGAATAAAAGAAATGCTTATTATTAAATGATGTTAATGAGTTCTAACAGATTGGATCCAATATGGTTTGTAAAGTTTCATTGCTGATGGATTCTTTCTGAAGGGTTATAAGGACTTAAAGAAAGATTTGAGGGGTAGCTAGGTGGTGCAATGGATAGAGCACCGGCCCTGGAGTCAGAAGTACCTGAGTTCAAATCCAGCCTCAGACACTTAATTGCCTAGCTGTGTGGCCTTAGGCAAGCCACTTTACCCCATTGCCTTACAAAAACCTAAAAAACCAAAACAACAAAAAGGAAAGATTTGAAGATTTGATGCTTCTGATTGATCAGACTGAGGAAGTGAACATTCATCTGGAGCATGGGAAGATAGAGAAGACAGATATTGAACCATAAATAATATTTTGAGCCATTTAGGTGACAGCAGATTTCAAGTCCGTGTAGTCAGGGATTAGTTAGAGATGGAAAAAATGTACTTGGAATAACATGTGTGTCAAGTGAAATTCCCTGATCATGTAACTTAGTAAAAGCAGAGCATCCAGACAAGGGATTGTAAAAAGTAGGAAGGTCCATGACTGATCAAAAAGAGAACAGACATATTTAATTCTGAAGAAGATATAGCCATATCAACCACACAAAAGGGTAAACAGAGGATCAATCAAGTTACCAACATGGGGGCCATTGCATAAATATAATCAAGGCAATGGACACTACTAATTCTACACCTGCCTGAAAGCACAATACATTTTTAAATATTATTTTTCCCAATTACATTCAAAAATAATTTTTAACATTTTTTAAAGCTTTGAGTTTGTAGGAACCTTTGGACAAAGATAAGGGAAGAATAATGAATAAAAACTTGGATTACTCCTAGTTCTAAAACTTGGAAATCTAAACCTTCCTGGTGGAGGAAAGGTGGTATTTGGAGGAGGGTTGGTCTGGCATGAGGCCATCCTCTTATTGAGAATACATGAAGTTGATTTCAGGTTACAAGAGTAACTGAAGGTATGGTTTAGAAGGTTCCAACATACCTTCATTTACTCTTGTAATCTACTAAATCTAATCTACTAAATGACCCTGTCCATAGCATGAAGTTAGGCTTCTCTACCTTGGCCATTTTGACAAAAATTTCTTTCTATTAAAATGTGTCTCAGAGTAAAGTTTTGACAGGTAAAAGTCAGGAAATAACACTTATTAAGCATTTACTATTTTCCAGGCTTTGTTAAGCCCTGGGGGGGGGGGGCACAATTATAATAAAAATGAAATATAGTCCCAGTCCTCAAAGAGTTTCTATTACAATGAGGGAAAATGGCACATAAAATGGAGTTGAAAAGGAGTGACAATGAAAAAGGCACTCCCTTCCCAAGGCATGGTAGTGAATCCAGAGATGTCCCAACAGGAGGAAAATGAAGCATGACTAACCTGAACCCATCCCCAACATAAATGCCCTAAGAAGAAACTCACTGAAGTGAGAAGACAACAATTTACACTTCAGGTTCAAGAGAAATATTAGTAAACTTACGGCAATATTTTCCCCTTGATAAGATTGTTCATACCCTTCCTGATGTGTCAATTTATATACATATGAAGTTCAATTGCTACCTTGTTTTCAAGGGACCATAAAAAGAGAGGGAATTCATATGGGGAGCTAATTGTACATTAGTTTAACAAAAAGTAGTCTGTGCCAAAAATAGACCCATGCAAAACAAGACAGCACAAAGGCACTTATAGGCAAATACAATTATCTGGCTCATTATCCAACCCATGGTGATCAATTGGTGGGGAAAAACTGCATTAAATGGATGACATAAAGAGAAAGAAATTTAATTGGATAACTTTTGTGACTGTTAGGTGATTTTGGTTTGCCTATCCTGAAATAAAATGATGAAAAAGGACGAATTTGTACTGATGATAAGGTTTCCTCTTATAGTTAATTTGTTGAAGTCTCAAAGACATGTTGGAGTTTTCATTGGGGGTATATGAATAGGATTAGAAATCTAGGGGCAGCTAGGTGGTGCAGTGGATAAAGCACAGGCCCTGGAGTCAGGAGTATCTGGGTTCAAATCTGGCTTCAGACACTTAATAATTACCTAGCTGTGTGGCCTTGGGCAAGACACTTAATCCCAATTGCCTTGCAAAAAAAAAACCCTAAAAAAAAAAGAAATCTGTTAGTTAACGAAAAATGATGAGATTCTACTGAATCTGGCCATTTAATTGTCTTTCTAGGTATTTTTTAGGGGCTAAATTTATATAACCTAGATTGACATGTAGCACAATTCTCACCATTTCCTCTCAAGGTCATCATCAATTAATGAGATCGGTGACTTAAGAATGACTTGGCTGTAACTTCTGGAAGCAATGATCTATTCATATTTCCATATCAAATCTTTCATTTCTGTGAACAAAACCATATAACTCAGTCATTTTTAAAAATGTTTCACTATTGATGCATTAGATGAGTTTACAAATATCTAAGATTTTTTTGTTGTTATACTTTTAGATTTTGATAATTTAATGGGTTCAACTGGAGGAAATCCAATATCAAGTAGCATATATTTGTTTATTTTTCTTTTCAAAATTTGAAGACTATCTGAAAGGGAAAAAGAGAGACGGAGACAGAGAAATCCGTGTGTCCCTGTGTGTGTGTGTGTGTGTATTCATATATACATACATATATACACATATTTGCATATACATGTGTATGTGTGCATAGTCTTTCTTCCATGTTTATTGAGGCAGGTTACCTGGCATAATGGATTAGAATGATGGGCATAGGGTTAGAAAATTTAAATCATGCCTATAAAACTAATTGTGTGACCTTGAACAAGTTACTTAATCTTTCTAAGCCTCTTTTTCCTCATCTATAAAATCAAGTTAACATATCTCATAGTGTTGTTGTGAGGTTCAAATAATAGGAACATAAGAAATGTCCTTTGCAAACCTTACAATGCTAAATGAATGCTAAATGCTATAAACTTTAAGTGATTAAAACTTCCAAAACTGGTAAAAAATTGCTTCCCTCATTGTTTCACCATTGAAATCAGTCTTTTAATCCAATTAGTAAAAATATAGAATTTTCTTTTGGGAAGAGAGCTATATAGACACCGAAAACTGATGGTATGTCTTTATTATTTGATAAATGTGAAAAATTATTTTGTTTTACTCTTGGGAAAGCCTGGTGTACATATAAATAGAAGGTTGGGTTGTGTCCTGGTTGTATGTCTAAATGAAATATTAGCTAGAGTATAAATTAAACAAGGGATATGCAAATGTACTGAATGTGCAAATTACCACATGTGATTTATTCATCTATACAATATCCTACCACACCATCCCAGGGAATTCCAGGCAACACCAGAAAAGAAAGATTCAGCTTCCTCTGGAAACTCTTTGCCCTTGAGGCAAAACAATTTGTTACAATTACATTTCTTGACTATCCAGAGTAAACAGCTGTAGATACAGAGGCAGGAACCTTCTGGATTGCTTTGGAAGCAAAGGATCTGGGTTCAAATATATCCTCTGATGTTTACTGCCAATGTGACCTTGGGCAGCTTTAGTTTTCTCATGTGGAAAATGAGCTAGATGATCACTAAAGTCCTTCTCATCTCTAATTTTATGATATTATGGGTATAGAATTTAATTTAAAAAATATCTTACTAATTCAAGCTATGTCACTTACAATATGATTTGGAATAAAATAAAAAAAAAACTTTTTCAGCTATAGTTTCCCCATATGAAAAATGTAAAAATAGTATTTGTCTTGTCCTTCTCATAGAACTACAAAAATACGAAAAATAAATTCTTTGAGGACATTAGTGTGATGTGTATATATATAATATATATGCATAATTATGTGCAGCATATGTAGGTTTTTATATCATCTTTATTTTGAAATGAACCTTTCCTTTCCTACCAGAGCAGTCATCTTTTATAAAAATAACAAATATAAGCAAATATAAAATAAATGAAAAAGAGAGGGGAAAAAATGCATTTCAGCAAAACTAACCAATACAACAAGTGAGTAATAGTATAGAGCATATTCCACACCCATAATTGCCCACCTCTTCAACAATGAAAAGGAGGTTCATTTTCGCATCGCTTCCTCAGGACCAAGTTATGTCATTATAATTACATAGTGTTAAAATCTTCAGGTTGTTAATGTTCTTTCCATTTACTCTTTTAGAGTCATTAAATAAATTATTTTCCTCATTATGCTTATTCACTTTGTATCAGTTCACAAGTTTTCTTGTACTTAATAGAAATTTTTCATATTCATTGTTTCTTATAGTGCAGTATTACATATCATTCATATATTACATGTTTAGCCACACCCTTTTCCAAATGATGGGCACCTGGCTATTTCAGTTAGGGGGCACAGTGGAGACAGTGTAGGACCTTGAATCAGAAAGACTGAATTCATATATGACCTCCAACACTTGTTAGCTATGTAATGATGGGCAAGTCCTGTTCTCTCTGATTGCCTCAGTTTCATCATCTGTAAAATGTACATAATGATAATAATCTCTCAGGGTTATCATAAGGATCAAATGAGATAATAAATATTAAACACAAAATTGTATCTGCTTCATAATGATTACCACATAAATTTTAGTCAATAAAAACAACAATCTGTTTTGTTCAGGTTTTTGTTTTTTAATATTGTGTTGTATATTTATGTTGCCTATCTTTGAACTCCTTAAGATATGTGCCTAATGACAAGATAATATTTTTCTCACTAAATCATTTTTTAATCATGTACAAATTTTTGCAACTCTTTTGGGGTTTTCTTGGTGAAGATTTTGGAATGATTTCCCATTTTCATCTCTAGCAGCAAAATGCTATATAACTTTGAATTTTATAAGTAATTGAATATACAATTCTATAATAGACATGAAATATAACATGCCCAAGAAGAGAGTCAGCTTCAAAGTAAGGAAGAGCTAGTTTCAAGTCTTCCTTTGACTCATATTGTTTATTTAGACTTAGTTACTTAGATTTTTCATGATCTGTGAAACTCTCTAAGATTATAAATCTTAGAACTAGGCAGTTAGGTGGCTCAATGGATAGAGCACTGGCCTTGGAGTCAGAAGGATAGGAGTTTGAATCCTACCTCAGACATTCGACACTTATTAGTTGTGTGACTTTGGGCAAGTCACTTAACTCTGATCACCTCACATTCAGGGCCATCTCCAGTCCTCCTGATTATATCTGGTCACTGAATCCAAATGGCTCTGGAAGAGAAAGTGAGGCTAGTGACTTAGCACAGCCTCCCAACACTCAAATTCAGTCCACATGCTTGTCATGATATCACCTCCCTGATGTCATGGTCTTCAAGAATGAAGGTCAAACATCATCATTAAATATGTCAGAGAAATTGTCAGGCTGCTATCAACTACAGCATGAAGAACACAATTTATTTGCCTTCTCTACCAGGAAACTACTAAATGCTTATAAATTTGGAATGCACAAAAAAGAGAAAGGACTCCATTTCGCTGAAGAGAAAAAAATATCTTAGTTAAGTAATGAGAAACAGTGCCTATGCCATTGAAATCACATAACCATTCCCTCTTTCTATTACTCTATTAAGTGATAAAATATAGGAGGTATTATGGTATAATGCCTGCCTCTGATTAGCATCCTCATTATTACTACAAAAAATTAATGATAAATGACATTCATTACTTCATAAATGTTAAAATCTCCCTCTTCCCATGACTTATTGATGGTTTTTTCATAGTTACTAAAATTCCAGGAACACTTACCTTTCCAGAAAGTTGTGACTCTAGAATATAAGGAGCCATTATCTATTAGAATTGGAGAAATTGATCCATGAAAATTTTTAAAAATCATTTGAAGTATTCCTATTTTGAGGCCTTTTTGGATGGTGTCTATGTTTTATTGCACAAAGTGGGTTTTTATTTTTTAAAAAGTAAAATTAAACAGTGACTTTTTAACTTCATTGAGATAACAGTTTAAACTATTGTTCTCATTTTGCAGGTGTTAAAAATGAGCTTTTATACCAGAAAATTTTTAAAAAGTATTAAAAATTGTGCTTTTAAAAATTATTTCCATTAGACTGTTTGGCTTAAGTGACACTTTTATAATCAAAGATGAATATATGACAAAACGTTAAAAAAATGAAAGAAAGAATAGAACTTAGACATTGGTTTCCAATCAGGTGTCCTTAAAGTATATCTATCCATAATGCTTTTTCTCTGGTTATGAATTTTGGACTTTTGATATCAATAAATTCCCTTCTAGACCTGCCCATACTTTACACATGATATGATAAAAAGAATACTGAACTTGGGAACAGAAGAGATTAGGTTAAATTCTGCTTCTGATATTTACTAGTGGTATAACTGAGCAAACATTATTTACCTTTTCTGAACCACAGTTTCCTCATCTGTAATATAAAGACAAGGATGACATAAGATCTTATATGTCACAGGTTGTTGTGAAAATGAAATGAAGCAATACAAGCTAAGCATATTGTAAATCATAAATATTGTAAGCATGAATATTATCTTAGCCAAGGTAGGAAAGGTATTCGAATAAGCTCTCATACTTCTAATAGGAACCTCCTCTAAGGAGTCCATTTAGATATAATAATGGTTTGGAATGACTAGGTAACAAGACTCAGATGACTCTCCTGTTTTCCATAGTGCAGTCATTTGGGGAATGTACCTGTAATTTCAGTGATATAGGGAACTCTCAAGTGAAAACTACTAAAGTTAATAATAATTACTATAATTATGGAATTAATAATAATAATATAGCTAGTATTTTATATCACTTTTAAGGTTTACAAAGTACTTTTCAAATATGCTTTCATAGGGAGGCATTTTATTAGATTATTACTTGATTAGCATCTGTTCTGAAATTTATAGTCACAGTAGCTTAAGGTTATTTTTCTATGGTCACATAGCCAGGTATATCCATTACTGAATTCAAAACAATTTCTTACTCTGCCACACTGTTTCTCATTATTTAACTTAATAACTAGTTTTTTTATCTTCAGTAAAACCAAGATTTTCCTCTTTTTGTGTGTTCCAAATTTCTAAGACTTTAGTAGTTCCCTTGTGGAGAAAACAATCAAAGAAATTGTGCTCTTCATGGTGTAATTGGTAGCAAGGAAGACTAAAGTCAGCAAAACCTGTGTCAAAATCTTATGGATGATGCTAACTACATGTGTGACCTTAGCCAAGTCCTTTAGCATCTCTTATTCTCATTTTTTTCATCTGTAAAATGAGGAGAGAGACTGACTTGATGTTTTCTAAGACTTCTTTCCAGATCTAGATCTTTTGATGGTTGTCCCTTTCACATCATCCTCTACCAAAAAGAACATGCCTGTAAATAAAGAGGTTTAAGGATAAACTAGCACATGGTTTTAAGAAATCAGAGAGGAAAAAAACTACTGCCACATGCATCATTAGTTGAAATATCAGGTTGAAAAGTCAACTATTTTTCATTTTCAAAAACTTTATTTTTCTTTTTTAGGTTTAAATTTTTTTTTATTTAAAGGCAATGGGGTTAAGTGACTTGCCCAAGGCCACACAGCTAGGCAATTATTAAGTTTCTGAGATCAAATTTGAACTCAGGTTCTCCTGACTCCAGGGCCAGAGCTCTATTCACTGCACTACCTTGCTGCCCCCTATTTTCATAAACTTTAAATCAAATATTAATTATTACATTATCACTAGTATAAGATGATTTCAATGGACAAAAAAAAAACCCCACTAGGATTATTAACTCTTAAAAAGGGGAACCAAATAAACAGTCCTCTTGACTTTCCTCTGACTTCTTCATTCACAAATACACCTTCCCATTTTCAAGCTTTGATAAAGAGCCATGTGACCCTGGAGAAAGAATGCTGGATTTTGAGGCAGGGGAACTGGGTAAAATTCTTGGGTCTGGTCTTCCCTAGTTGTGTGATCAAAGTGAAATTTCAGGATCCTTGTGAACTGCAGTGGCCTCAGCTATTAAATCAGTGAATAACCTGATATATAAACCTTTTGTTACCCATCTCATAGGATCATCAACAATAAGGTGTCCCAAAAGTCTTAGGGCAGCCCTATACTTATAAGGCTTTGAGAAACCCTGTTTGGGTGTGAATGGTATTATCTTTTTGGAGCAGCTGAAAGTTTCCTGAAATTTGGCTTGATTCATAAGCTCTAGCATTTATTCCAGATAACTGCTTGTTCCATTTTCCTTTTTTTCTTACACTAGCTTTTTCCCCTATTTTTTTTTTTAGACTCAGAACTTGCCTGACCCCATTTGAAATCTTGGCTGCTAGAGAATTTAGGAAAGTCCCCTGCCCTTGATTATGTTAATTTTCCTGTCCCATAATGAATCAAGATTTGAGGCCAGATCCTTTTTGTCACAGGTTACAGGAAGCCCAAGGGCCTTGTTCATTAAAGGGGGGGGGGGGATAGTACAAGAAACCACCAAGCAAATGTCATTATCTTTACAAGTGCAGGATGTGTTTGTATAGGATGAAATATGCTGATGTGTAATTCTCTGAATCACATTTCCATTAAGTACAAGTGGAAACCTCTTCGTTACCCAGAAGATGTTTAATTCCAGCTGGGAGTTGGATGAAATGAAGAGCTAATGGAGGAGATATGCATATTCAGTAAACAACCAAAAACAATGAAAAGGAAAGCTGATCTTTACCAAGTAATCCTATATTAGAACTGAGAAATGCATGACCTCTCATTGCAAAATCTTTGAACTGATTTTTTCTGCAATTCAATAAAAATATAAAGTTAATTTAAAAAGTATGAGAACCTGATATGCATTAAATATTCATCTTCTTAGAGCAACATAGGTAGGTATATGCTCATGGGAATTTTACCATTTCTTATTATAGGGAAAATAAGTTTATGAACTTTCCTCTATATTTATCTATTTCAAATTATGTAATTCCTCAGTATTTTAACTTCTTTCTGCCTCTCAATGTTTTGTAAACTCAAGGAATGATAAAGATCTGTGACAGGCCCAGATAATTATAATGGCTTATTTAGATCATCAGTATCTCTTTTGGAATTACAAAACTAGTTTCACATCAAATAAAAATAGTGCCTCTCAAGAGATCCACAGCACTTTCTGATCTGGGTGTTGGCATGTACCCACTGAGAAGTCCTAACTGAGCCAAAAGGTGAATATATCCATCAGTGCTAATCTGATAATTAAGCCTCAAATACTTAACATGTAGGTATTATACTGAAATTGGATGAAACATCACTCAATTATTCTAACTCAATTATTCATGAAATTGGAGGACATAAGCATCACATGGATAAATTAAAGTCACAGATAATCCAAAAAGCCTCATGGTAGCTAAGAGTTTCAAACATTTTCCTCTGAGCTTCTCTCTCAAACACCACAGTTTCCAAAAATTAACTGACTTCCATTTCCCATCCTTTCTTTCCCTCTCTAAATAGACTGGTAAACCTGAAATAACCAAAATACCACTATTATTTATTACTACTATGTGACTATTGCTGCTGCTACTACTACTACTACTACTACTACTACTACCACCACCACCACTAGAACCAATGATAATAATACTAATAATACTAATACTACTACTACTAATAATAATAATAGTAACAACCACAAAACCAAAAACAACATTTCTATATAACAAAGTTTGCCAAATCTTTTAAAAAAATGTTTCACATCATTTGATCTTCACACCAACTCCAGGAAGTATTTTTAATTATTTTTTTTTCATTTTATATGAAAGAAATGAGGATGAAAGGGGTTAAATGATTTTACCCAAAGGAACAACTAGTGAGTGTCTTAGTATGGATTTGAACTCATCTTCCTTTTTTAAAAAAAAAATTCTTTATTCAAGGCAATGGGGTTAAGTGATTTGCCTAAGGTCACATAGCTAAATAAATTAAGTGTCTGAGGTTGGATTTGAACCCAGATTCTCCTGACTCCAGGGATAGTGCTCTATGAATTCATTTTCTTGACTTGAAGTCTAGTATTCCATCTTCTGCTTCACCTAACTTCCTAACTATTTTCAAGATACTGGTTATTCAATTGTTTTCAATAATGTCTGACTTTGCATAGCTATATTTGGGTTTTTTTTGGCAAAGACACCAGAGTGATTTGTCCCTTCCCCATCTCATTTTGCTGATGATGAAACTGAGATAAACAGGTTAAGTCACTCGCCCGGGGTCACACTAGTAGTAATTCTCTGAGACTGGATTTAGACTCAGAAATATGAGTGTTCCTGGCTCCAGACCCTCTGCTCTCTCTCCATTATTTTACGTAGCTGTCCATCTACCAAGATATTGGTAATGAGGCCCTGCTTAATTGATAGCTCATTGTACAAAGTTTCTGACAGAATTTTTGGATAATATGAGCAGATTGATGTTTGGATCACAAATTCTGTTCCTTTTTTATTATCTATCATCACTTAAGATTGATAGGAGAATAAGAAAAGACTAGAAAAGATGACCTAGAAGAGAATGTAGAGATCCAGCAGTGAGAAGAATTTCTACTTTTTCTTATTTTTAAACTTCTAGTTATGTTAAATTATATATACATTATATAATTATATATATAATTATGTATACATTATTTAATTATATATACAATTTTATAGACAATATATAAATTATATTTACAAAGTTTGATCCTTAAAAAGTAATTATGTGCTTTTCTTGTATTTGCCTGTGTGTGTGTACTACATGAGTAGATCCATACATCTATGCATCTGTGAGTATAATGATTTGATATAATGTGATGTGATAGATAATATAATTAATATAATATATAAGGGCAGCTAGGTGGATAGGGCACTGGCCTTGGAGTCAGGAGCACAGGAGTTCAAATCTGATCTTAGCTATGAGACCTTGAGCAAGTCACTTAATTCTGATAGCCTCTCATCCAGGGTCATCTCCAGTCATCCTGATACATATCTTTTCCCTGGACTCAGATGGCTCCAGAAGAGAAAGTGAAGCTGATGACTTAGCACAGCGCCCCCCCATTCATGTCCCTGTCATGACATCACCTCCCTGATGTCATTGGTTCTCTTTGAAAATGACAAACATTATTATAATATATATCTCTACATACAAAAAATAATTCAGCATACAATTATTTATTAAGCACTTAAGTTCTGTTCTGGATTTTGGGGATACAGCAAAATACATTGTGAACATGCATATAACTATGTAATAGGCAAACTGATTGGTAAATAGAAGAAAAAAGGGTAGCCTTAGAAGGGAGGACTCAAGTGACTGGCGGGTACAGGAATATCTCCTCCAGAAAAGAATATTTTAAGTTGTTTTGCAAAAAGCCAGGGACGTTCGAACAGAGATGAGGACATATATGGTGACAAGTAGGAGATATAGGAAATGGAGAGACTTTGTCATATCTAAATTGATCAATGTAACTGGATTGTAGAGTGGATGAGAGGAACAAGATCTGAGGAACAGGTTTGAAAATGTTTTAAATGTGAACAGAAGAATTGTAGCTGATCTTGGAAACATTAGGGAATCACTGGAGTTTTATTGAATGGGAAATGCTATGGTCAGTTGAAGATTTAGGAATATAATTT
This sequence comes from Macrotis lagotis, assembly GCF_037893015.1. Taxonomy (NCBI): domain Eukaryota; kingdom Metazoa; phylum Chordata; class Mammalia; order Peramelemorphia; family Peramelidae; genus Macrotis; species Macrotis lagotis. The sequence continues at coordinate 53,393,825 of NC_133660.1, read as the reverse complement.
TGAAACCTACAAGAGGGATAGATGTGAGTGAGAAGAGACTTGAACCATGAAGAACATCGAGAAGGATATTACAAGAATCCAAGCAGCAAAGGGACACAATAGGTAGGGTGTTAGACCTGCAATCATAAAGAACTGATTTTAAATTTGGTGCAACACTAGGGAAGTCCTTTAACTGTTATTTGCCTCAGATTCCTGGTTTGCAAAATAGGGCCAATAAGAGCATTTCCCTCCACAGCAGCCTTTTCACTCTAGAAAATAATTCTTTCCCATTGTCCCTTCCCTCTACTGATTCCTTCAATTTTTAAGGAAAATGGAACTGAACCAACGTCTTCTGACTCTGAGACTAGCACTTTAGCCACTACAGTATGCTGACTCATCTTTTCTTATATGTTTACTGCTTTAATTGATTCTACTCCAAGAACAAAACAACTCTACACAGTTAAGCAAGTTTTGTTGATCACAGTAGTGTTTCCATTTTGAGAAAACTATAATGATTTGGGTTTATAATTCACTTCACTTTCTCTTCTCTTTTCTCCTACTAGACAGTTTCCTTGCTGAATCATAAGCAGGAGCATGTCTCCACAAATCCCACCTCTGGAAATATGAATCATGATCAAATATACTTTGTCATTGTTTCTCTGGGGTTATAGCAGTCTAGTCCTCTTTTATCCTTTTATCACTCTTGTAACTTTCCAGACCAAAGTGCTCCTCCATGGCCACCATTCCCTTGCCTGTGTTAAAATATAAGCTTCAAAGTTTGCTTTTGCTTTTGTACTAGCATCTCCAGAATTGGCCCATATTAAGCCCCAAAACAAATTTTATTCATTCATTCATTCAATATTCATTCTTTCATTTGTTTTTTCCTCAAAGATATATATACACATATACAAATACATATATACACTAAAGTTTAGATTGTGCATGTGTATACGTAATTTAGCAACAATATGTTTTGTATATAAATGAATAATATATTGTACAGATGTATAAATATACATGTTTAGATATGTAAATATATTCAAGCGAAGGTTTATTTCACAATTTCATATAGTAAGTGTTGGTATGTTCCAGTCTAAATCTAATCATTTAATCTAAATCATCAATAAGGAGCACAGATACAAGAATAAGTAAACAAATAAAATATTTACCGTTCAATGAAACTTCTTTATGTCTTCTGCTTTCAAATAAAGTAAGAATATTAATCTATACCACTCAAACCTTTATTAGCTCTTAGGTACTTAGGCAAAGATTATGGTAATGGGAGATCATATAATTAGATATGGAAGGGACCTTTGATTCAAATGAATTCAACTCCTTTGAGTTTATAGATGATGTAACTGGAGGTCAAAGAAGTTAAGCAACTCATTTGTCCAACGTCCCACTGGTCATAATTGTCAGGGATTTGAACCTGGGTTCTCCAACTCCAAAACCATCAATAATTTCTGCTATAGTGTATGTAACTGCCTTTACATTTACAGTACTAATAGGTAAATGTTATTAGAAGGTTTCATGACTATTTTTTTATTCTCTAATCCTTTCCAACTATTTAGCAGCTATAACTTCAGAATTCAATGAGAATTCCTGCCATTCTGAACTACTCTGTTCTATGATATTTAGAAAGGACCCAGAACAATCTAAAGATCTATATAATTTTGTAATAACTTATATTAATTATAGTTTTATTACAATATTTTTGTTCATTCAATGCCTCTAAAATATCTTTTTTCTACTTTTCCAAATAAAACCCATTCTTCAAGGTCAAATTCACATTCTGCACACCTCTGTGTTTCCTACTGAGGAGTCCACAGTGATCCCTTCCTCTTCTAAACATTTAATCAGTCTTCCTCAGTTGGTTCAGCCAAGAAATAATTGAGGCCCTTTTATTCTTATCTGAGACCATTGTGGATACTGAGAGAACAGGAGCTCTGCATGTGCTAAAAAATATATATGCCATGTGACTATTCATTGGAATAGATTCTGTATTTTAATTATGGAACAAAAAATAGATATGCATCATTTAAATGTATGCACCAATGCATGTATGGACATAGGTCTTACAAAAGTGAACCACTAATGTCTGAAGAATCAGATACTCAAGATATGCAGCTAATCATATCTACTTATCTGAGACTAAATTAAAAATTATAGCACTTGACATTAACCTTGACATATAATTGAAGCTAGAGGACTAATTTTCAGTAAAGTGGTGAGATACTGCAATAACAATTTGAGGAAGTAGAAACAACACTGAAAATAAATCTTGTGGAAATAGTGCAAGATTTACTATTTTTTTTTACTTAATATGCTTCTTTACCTGTCCTTTTTATTGTTTTTGCCACTCTTTTTCCAGATCACTCAAAAAAATGTTCAAATCAAATCACATTTAATCAGTCTTCACAAAGATTCCATAAAGAAGCCAGTAGATAAGATCACCTTTATTTAAAAGACAAAGAACTAATATAGGAATTTTGATAATAAAAATTTTAAATGTTAGATTCTTCTTTCTCTTCTGTATGGAAGAATATATTTCCCTAAACCAATGCCCAAGTTAGTCAAAAATATATTAAGAAATTTAAATGAGATTTTATGATTTTCTCCTGTTAGGTCATGTATAGATAAGGCTTTTGCCAAATGACATAGAAGAACAAGCAATAAGTTTAGATTTTCCTAACTCATAAGTGTAAATTTTATATGTTAAATGATTTTACTTCTGCAATTGGTATATCCATAAAACCTTTATCCAAAATGTATAAAATACTGAATATATCACCCAAATTATCAGTCATACTGGTTCTTTTCTGAAATTGATAGGCCTAATCAGAATCTTCTTAAGAATATATGAGGATTAAGAACCATTAACAATGATGCAAAAAAATGGCATATATAATTTCCCTATGTGAATTCAAGTAGTGAAGAAAAGGACTAATAAGATAAAATAAACTATTATATTTATTCTGATGAATGCATGGAATAAGACAGCAAAAAGTTTGAGAAGTTTATTCATGGTCCTGCTATTAAAGAGCTGAGTTAATTTCCCCAGAACACAGAAATTCACTTATATCCATGAAATGGAAATGATGATAGTCACCTATTCACAATTCTGAGAGAGAGACTGAGACAGGGACAGACAGAGATAAAGAAAAAGAACAAGACTCATAGAGAAAGGTGAATAGTGAGAGAGAAACAAGGGGGGAGAAATAGTTGAGGGGGAGCGACAGAGTGAGAGAGACACACAGACAGAGACAGACAGACAGAGATAGAGACAGAAAGAGAGAGTCAGAGAAAGATAGAGACAAAGACAGAGACAGAGAAACAGAGCTAGCCAGGGACAGGGATGGACTGTAAAGTGGAGGGAGAAAGAGAGAGTTGAGGGAGGAGGGAGAAAGGTACAGAGACATCAGTTAGAGAGGAGAGAGAGAGATTTGATGTGGATCTATGATTTCACTGGATAATATTTGTCCAATATTAAATTAAAATGCTATTCATAAAATTATGTAGATTTTTGAGGGGCAGTAAGAAAACAGTGCCCCCACACCAAATAAGCATCATATTTATTAATTTTCTTGAATTTTATTATAAATTAAAATGTATTAATTTTGCGTCATCTTATCTGTTTTGTATAATGATCTGAATACTGACTGACTTCATTGGACTTTTCCATTTAAAGCCATTAGCTAATCCTTTTCATGAACATTAAATTCCATTGTAGATTAAGGGAACAATAGGAAATGTGTTTTTCCTAGTCAACTGGCCAATTCTTGTTCTCAGGCTGCAGTTGTAACAGTAGTATAGTGTGCATCTATCAATCTGCGAAAAGAAATTAAATTTTATGTATATCAGTGTAGCCGTAGTTGAAAGACAACAAAAAGACTAACTCCACAGAATTCCTTCATTCAGAAGCCTCATTATATGCACTAATTAATTATTTATTTATTAGATGATGTTACTTCAATGATTTGGTATATACATAAAGCCTATATTCTAAAATGTATAAAATACTGACTGCTTTCCTGGCTCTATTCTTCAATTGATAGTCCTAGTCAGAATCACTTTAAGAATACACGAGGTTTATCCTAAGAACAATTAACAATAATGCAAAAATGGCATATATCAAAATTTATTAAAATATGAAAAGAAATGCAAATAGAGATTTATCCACTGAATTTGACAACTATTTTTTCAAAGAATGATTGAATGTACTTCATATTGTCTGGAAAGTATAATATAATACTTGATTTGAAGAAAACTGGTACCTTCCAGGGTAACACAGGAAGAAGCAGACTGACAGGTCAGGCATCATCTACTCAGTTCATTCAATTTCTTGCAAGTTTAATCAGGCTTTCTTCATCCTCCATTACCCTTTCTCCATTACCCTTATTAGGTCCTGTTAAGTTTGTGCTCAGTGTTGATCTGTATCTTGGTCAAGACAATTGTTGCTGATTAACTATAATTACCTGTAATGGGGTCAGCTTGTTTTCAGACACTAATGCCATCAGTTCATCCAGGCATCTTTTTCTACTAGAAGACTTCCAGTCTTCTAGCCATTTACTTGTAATTGTTCAGACCAACAAGTTTCTTCTTGTGTGGGCTATTAAAGTGTTTCCCAGACCTAGATGCCTGAAGTAGACCCTTTAGCTTCCCACCCCCACCTCATTTTAGCTTTTAATATGAAAGTCCAAATGTAGAAGGACATTTTTAAAGGCATAGTAAAAATACAGGAACATGGATATAAACAAGATAAGAATTTAATTATTTTAGTTGTGGATTGAAGAGTTGTAGTAAATATGGACAATATAAGGTAAACTATTCCATCTCAATACTGCAGAACCTGAGTAAAATTACGTGTTAGAAACATGATTTTTTTCTTGATTTGAAATCAGCAAATTTAGAAAGTATTGTTATACCAAAGATAATAAAACAAATGTCCCAAGGTACTTTCTTCTATTCACATATCATAAATATTAAATTTAAAGGTTACATGACATTTTCATCTATATTTTCCCTATTTTTCTTTGCCAGAAAATACCAAGCCCAATTCATTGCCTTAGGGCATTTTTATCAATTATGGTTATTGAAGGACAAACACACAGAGTTTTAAATCCAAGCTTATCACTATAAAATTATTGACACTCATTATGTCTGTATGTTTTGTTGTTTTTAGGACTCCTCAGTACTTACAGTAAACAACACTTTGTAAAGCATAAAAAATGATTTAAATAAAAATCATTATTTTAAGTACATCTGCAGTATATTATGGAAGATGAATGGAAAACCTTTTTATCAAAATATCATGTTTCCTAAAACATTGGTTGGTCTGCAAATTCAAGTCAAAAGTGAACATTTTGATTTTTTTCCTGTTGGCTACTGCTAAATGACAGAGAGGAAGGGAAAGGGACAATCATTTAACTTGAACATACTATGTTCCATAGACTGGGCTAGAAGTTTCTTTACAAATAGTATCTCATTTTACCTCACAACAAACCTGCAAGGTAGGTACTGTTATCCCAGTTCATAGCTGAAAAAAACTGAAGTAAGCATTTAATGACTTGTCCACAGTAGCAAATATCTGAGACTAGTGTTGAATTCAAGTATTCCTGACTTCTTTCCCAGGATTCTATCCACCATGCCACCTTAATGCCAATGAACAAATTAATAAATTAGAACAATTAGCAAATCCATAATTTATGACTATCTCTGTTGTGAAGGCTAATCATTTAATTTACTAAGTCTCATTCCTTGAATAGAGTTAATACTTACTTTGGATTACTGACATGAAATTTACTTAAGCATGCCTATGGAAATTCAATTGTTTCATTATTAGAATAAAATATAATCACTTGAGAAATATTGAACTTGTGAATAAACCCAAGAATTTAATTTTAAGGAAGACTTAACTATGGTTAATTTTAGGGGAAAATGGGTGAGAAGAACTGAAACTAAGGGAGTAAAATGACTATATTTGATGGCTAAAAATGATTGGAGAGAAGGGAAAAGAGTTGGTAAAGCAAGGAATGTAAGAAATAGTAAATGCAACAAATGGGTAAGGTAAAATATTAAATTAATGAACGAAGGAAAAGAATATTAGGTAAGATGGTCAAGTGAAAAGAGGAGATAAATATCTTAATGTGACACCTCAGGGGCAAATATCAAGCAATTTGAAATATAAGGAATTAAGAGTAACAAAGAATTTTGGATGGACATTGAGTTGTGGATGTTTTAATCTATGCCGATTTCATTAATTATGTTCAAATAGCAGGTTGAGCTCTCTACTAAAAGAGACTAATAATAAGTTAACATTTATGAAGGGCTTTAAATTTAATAAACTGCTTTTCTTATATTTTGATCCTCACAAAAATCCCCATTTTCTTGACCAGGAAAGAAATAAGTGACTTGTCCATGGTCACATAGTTTTAAAATATGTAAGATTGGATATGAACTTTATTCTTCCTAACTCTAAGTTCAGAACATTGTACCAACTAGCTAAAAAGGTGCAGCCAGGTGACCCAGGTTCTGATGTCAGGAGGACTCATTTTTCTGAGTTCAAGTTTGGCCTCAGACTCATAAGTACTAGTGTGTAGGCAAGTTACATCTCCCTCAGGTTCCTTGTCTGTAAAATGTGCTGGAGTAAAAAAATGGCAAACCACTCCAATATCTTTACCAAGAAAACCCCAAATGGTATCATGAAGGTCAGACACATGACTCAGTAAAAAGTTAACCAGCAAGTCTTCCCTAAATATTTCCTCATACCACATGTTATTAAAGAAAATGAAACCCTGCTATCTCCTAACTTCCAATAAACAAAAACAAATTGAAGAGAATCTTAATGTTTTCCAAAAGTAAAAAACGGATTTGAAGAGTTATAACCTAATTCAGAAATAGGAAGCATGGAGAAATGTTACATATGTCAATTAAAACAAGAAAGAAGAATTGATCCCATACTAAAATAAAAAATGAATATGAACCTCCTGGGAAGAGGAGGAAGCTTGATGCCATAAAATGGTACTATCCCCTTGCCCTCCAAGGAATGATAAAATAGATCCCTAAGTCCCATCAGGTAAAAGATTATCTATTAAATGTTACTAAAAAAAGTGAGAAATGGTGGTTTCTAATTCCTTGTGTAGGGAGATAGATAATTTTTTGACCTGTTAGCAATAATAGAGTCTTTGGCATATATTCAAAACATATCTGAACTTGTCAAAATGCATAATTACTACCTTCCACTCATGGGATTCACGAGGACAAAGTTATTACCCAAAATCTTGGACAAGAAGCAGAATGCCAAAGTGGCACAGATGTTGTTTTAATCATCACTAGTCACTAATGACAAGAGAAGTTGAAAGGGGAAAATATTAATTTGGAAATAGAAAAGTTATCTAAGGAAAATGGTATCTGAGAATAGGATTTAGATTTTTATTTTTTTTAGAAAGATTGCATTTATTTTGAGTTTTACAATTTTCCCCTCATGCTTTCTTCCCTCCCCCCACACCCCCCACAGAAGGCATTCTGTTAGTATTTACATTGCTTCCATGTTATACATTGATCTCAGCTGAATGTGATAACGGAGAAATCATATCCTTAAGGAAGAAAAATAAAGTACGAGATAGTAAAATTAAATAATGAGGTAACGTTTTTTTTTTTTTTAATTTGAAGGTAATAGTCTATGGTCTTTGTTCAAAGTCGATAATTCTTTCTCTGTATACAGATGGTATTCTCCATTGCAGAGAGCCGAAATTTGTCCCTGGTTGTAGAACTGATGGAATGAGCAAGTCCATCAAGATTGATCATCACCCCCATGTTGCTGTTAGGGTGTACAATGTTTTTCTGGTTCTGCTCATCTCGCTCAGTATCGGTTCATGCAAATGCTTCCAGGCTTCCCTGAATTCCCATCCCTCCTGGTTTCCAATAGAACAATAATGTTCAATGACATACATATACCACAGTTTATTAAGCCATTCCCCAATTGAAGGACATTCACTTAATTTCCAATTTTTTGCCTCCACAAACAGGGCTGCTATGAATATTTTTGTACAAGTAATGTTTTTGTCGTTTTTCATAATCTATTCAGGATATAGACCCAGTAGTGGCATTGCTGGGTCAAGGAGTATGTACATTTTTGTTGCCCTTTCGGCATAATCGAAAATTGCTCTTCAGAAAGGTTGGATGAGTTCACAGCTCCACCAACAATGAATTAGTGTCCCAGATTTCCTGCATCCCTTCCAACACTGATCATTGTCTTTTCTGGTCATATTGGCCAGTCTGAGAAGTGTGAGGTAGTATCTCAGAGATGCTTTAATTTTCATTTCTCTAATAAGTAATGATTTGCAGCAATTTTTTATATGACTATGGATTGCTTTTATTTCCTCAACTGCAAATTGCCTTTGCATAGGATTTAGATTTTTAGATCAGAACTTGAAATAAAGGAATGACAAGTTCCTAGGCGGTAATAGTGTCTAACTAACGAAGGTTAAAAATGCATTTGCCTGATGCCTTGAAATATAATCAAAAGGAATTTTAAACTAAAATAATGTCTCAGAGAAAATTGCCTATTTAATTATTCTAAGCTAGATAAATACAGTGAGTGGGTAGTTTGTAGTTGAGGATCACAATAGTTCCCTGGAGACAAAAATACAAGAAAATAACCAGTTATAAAGCAATTTTTTAAATACCCTGTAAATATCTAAAGTCACATTTGAACTTGACTCCTGACCTCCGACCCAGTGTTCTACTCACTGTACTACCTCACCTTCCCTGTGACAACCAACAAGACAAGCTAAAGCTCCTAATGACAAGTTTGTACACACTGAGATAAATTTTATGAGACCCATTACTGGAGTATTGCTTCATTAAAAAGCCATAGTGGGTAAAATAGGTTGGGATAAATGAACCTTTTTATATTATGAGGATAAAGTCATGTGAGGAATTCTAGGAACCAGAAGGGTGTTTAAGAGGAAATCAATGGAAAGAGAGATAAGCACAAACAAATTTGTCACTAAAGTAATATTGAAGACCACTTGTATAGAAAGTCAAGAGAGATGAAGTGTTCAGAATAGAGATCACAAGTCTGACTCACAGTAGTGAAAGGAATATGGGGGGGGAACAGAATATGAATAAAAAAACATGACAGATCTTATAAAAATTAAAAGGTCTAAAGTTCAGAAAAAAGTTGAGGAGTGATGTCAAAGAAAAAGATAGCTGTTGAGGGTGGTTGGGATAATGACAACTGAAAAAATAGTGAGCCACTCAGTTCTTATTTTGCTTCTTGTTTTCTCTTTTGGTTCTTTCTACCAAGGATAATTCTATTTCTTCAGTGCTTTTCTTTACTATTTTTTGTGTGTCTTTTTCCACTTGACCAATTTTGCTTTTTAAAGTGTTTTTGCTTTTAACAAACTATTTGTTCTCTTTTGATAACTTTCTTGCATTACTCTCATTTCTTTTCTCAATTATTCCTCTACTTTTCTTGTTTTTGAAAAATCCCTTTTGAGCTCTTCTAGGAATTCTTCTTGGGTTTATATCCAATTCACATTTTTCTCTTGAGGTTTTTCTTGCAATTGCTTTGACATCATTGTTTTCTACTTTTTGACATCACTGTTTTCTTCTTTGACATCACTGTTTTGATCTACAATTCTCTAGCTCTTCATCTTGAAGGTCATTTCTGCCCTAAAATTCAAACTTTATAATTACTCACTGTCTCCTATGACTTCTCCCTCTAACTAGATGTTGTTGTTTTTTTCCCCAAGAACATGCATTTTAATGAGGGTGACCACAATAGCCATGTCCCATTGTGGTTCACTTTTGTCATCGTATTGCCATTCTCTCTGTGTCTCCATGCCTTCTCTCTCTCTCTCTCTCTCTCTCTCTCTCTCTCTCTCTCTCTCTCTCTCTCTCACACACACACACACACACACACACACACACACACACACACAGCTTTATAGTTTCTTATTATTTTTAATGCATTAGAATATAAGTTGCTTGAAAACAAGGACTCTTTTTTTCTTTCTATCTATATTTATATTTCTAGCACCTAAAACTGAGTGACACATAATAAGTACTTAAAAATGACTATTGACTGAGTGTCTGATTAGTTGGCACCATGTCTCTTAACATTTTTAATGTCTTGAATAAATAAATAAGGAGAATGGTCGCATTTTAAATGATAAATAGCTGAGAAAATAGTCTATACAATATATGACAAAGTCACTTTTTAAAAAAATGTTGAAAGGTTAGATTATTGGGCTGAATGTAATTTTATATTGATAAGTACATGAGTTCAAATAATCAACTTCCCAATACAAGATGAGGCAAATATAACTATACTACAGTCTGAAAAGGGATCTGGGGTTTTCAGTGGCCTGGAAGCTTAATTTACCTATTTTTAGTATTAGGAAAAAACAGCTAATTGATCATTGGGTGAAATTCTCAGAAATACAGAGACAGTGGATCCATTGTCATTTGCCTTGTTCAAAACACATCTAGAATATTGTCTTCAGTAATTAATATATCATCTAAGTGTTGCAATGCATAGAACTTGGAGTCATGATGTTCAAAACAATTCTCTGACATTACTAGTTTTGAGACTCAGGACATGTAACTTTCTGCCTCAGTTTTCTCATTTGTAAAATGAGATAATAATAAATTATCTTCTTAGGGACACTAGGATAATATTTGAGGTGATGGTAATAATGATGATGAAGATAACTTTTTTATAAAGGTTATACAATGACTGGAATTTTACAAATACTATCTCAATTTATTCATTTGATCCTCAACAACCCTGGGAGGTAGAGGTGCTATTATTATATCTTGAGGAATAATTGAGATAGCATTTTTAAAATATTTTTCAAACCTTAAAGTTATATATGTATATATATATATGTATATATATATATATATATACATATATATATATATACATATATATATATGTATATATATATATATATATATATACCTGCTAACCATGACTATTATTCTGGGCACTATAGTTAAGAAAGAATATTTATAAGGTTGAGAATGTTCAGATGGGTAACTAATCTACTAAAAGAATTTATGAGACAAGAGCAGATCCAGTCTTAGGTGCTCTCTCATAAATCTTAGGAACTAAGGACTTCAACTAAATCTTCGAGAGACAGAACCCACAGAGGGACCCAATGAGGCAGTTCTCCTATTCAAGGTAACCTGGAAAAGAGCAGAAAGGCTCTGCTCCCCGGGGTCAGATGGAGGGGTGGCCCACCAGAGCAAAAGAACTTCAGCTTCCTAGAGGCAGCCGCAGGGCGCTGGGAGCCACAGCTCACAGTAGCGAGGGAATATCCTGAGCTACAGCCCAGGGAGCACCGGGCACAAATTGGGGGAACAGCAGGGGGACCTCTGCCAGAGTGAGCACATGGAGCCCAGCCCTCAGGGCACACAGCCAGCAGCATGGCCACTGCATTCCAGATCCAGGAACAGAAGCAGGCAGAGCCTGTAAGCAGGAGCCCCCAGGGCATGAGCCCATTGAACCTAGGGAGGGGAGTGAAGAAAGACAGAGACTGCAGAGCTCTGTCCTCTGCCCCTGGAACAGGACTCTGGGGCTCTGATCACATTCAGATCCTGATAACAGTCTAGGCCCCCCCATTGAACAGCAGGGGCCCCCTCCACATCAGCCCCATGGCAGAGGGGGGTGCATATGGTCATTCACAGACCGGGAGGGAGGACAGAGTCTCACACAATGAGACCCTTGTGGGAGTGTCCAAAATGCTCAGGAAGCACCCCCAAAACAGGCTTAGGCTGGGAAAATGAAAAAGCAGAGAAAAAAAAAGAGGAAAACCATTGAGAAATATGTTATATATGATCCCAAGAAGGATCAATATACTCAGTCTGAAGATGAGGAAGCACAAGCTCCTGCATCTAAAGACTCCAAGAAAAATAGAAATTGGGCTCAGGCTATGACAGAGCTCAAAAAAGACTTTGAAAATCAAATGAGGAAGTTAGAAGAAAAACTGCGAAAAGAAAGGAGAGAGAGATGCAGGAAAAACATGAAAATGAAGTCAGCAGCTTAGTCAAGGAAATCCAAAAAAAATGTTGAAGAAAATAGCATAAAACATTTCAAAAAGTTATTGAGGAGAAGAATGCTTTAAAAAGCAAAATTGGCCAGATGGAAAAAGAGATAAGAAAACTCTGAGAAAAACAAGTCCTTCAGACAAAGAATAGAACTCAGGGACATTGATGAATTTACAAGAAATCAGGACTCATTACTTCAAAACCAAAAATATGAAAAATTAGAAGAAAATGTGAAACATCTCATTGGAAAAGAACAACTGATATGGAAAACAGATTGAGGAAAGATAATTTAAAAGTTATTGGAATACCTGAAAGTCATGATCACGAAAAGAGCGTTGACATCATTTTCAAAGAATTACTACAGGAAAATTTCCCTGATATCCTAGAAGCAGAGGGCAAAATAGAAATGGAGAGAATCCACTGATCCCCCCAAGAAAGACATCCCAAAAAAACAGCTCCTAAGAATATTATAGCCAAGTTCCAGAACTCCCAAGACAAAGAGAAAATATTACAAGCAGCCAGGACGACACAATTGAAATATCATGCAGCTGCAGTCAGGATCACACAGGACTTAGCAGCAACTACATTAAAAGCTCATAGGGCTTGAAATATAATATACCGGAAGGCAAAAGAGCTTAGAATGCAACCGAGAATCAACTACCCAGCAAAAATGAATGTCCTCTTCCAGGGAAAAAAGATGGACTTTCAATGAACCAGGGGATTTTCATATGTTCCTGTTGGAATGGCAGAGCTGAACAGAAGGTTTGATCTTCAAATACAGGACTCAGGTGAAGCATGGAGATTGGAGGAGAAGGGGAAAATTTGAGGGACTTAATGATGATGAACTACATGTATTGCTGAATAGAAAAATGACACTGATAATACTCATATGAACTTCAGTTAATAGAGCAGGTAGAAGGAGCTTTTATAGTAGAAGCACAGGAGAAAGCTGAATTTGAAGATAAAATACGGTGTAAAATGGAGTCAATAGAAGAAAGGGAAATTTAATGGGAGAAAGAAAAAGGAGAGAGGGAATAGGCCAAGATATGTCATATAATAAGATTTTTCTTTATTACAATGAGCTATTGCAATGATATGGAAGGGGGAAGGCAAGGGGGAATGAGGGAATCTTGGCTCTCATCAGAGGTGGCTAGGAGAGGAAACAGCATATATACTCAGTGGGGTGTAGGCATCTGGAGTAAGAAGGAGGGGACAGGGGGAGGTGGGGATGTGAGTGATGGTAGAGAGGATGAACCATTGGGGGGGGGGAGTGGTCAGATATAACACATTTTCTTTTTTACTTCTTCCAAGGGGCTGGGATTGGATGACCTATCTGGGACTATAGGGCCAGGTGGATGCTGGGCCTAAGGGGTGGTATGGGGGCTCAGGGCCTCTTGGCCCCAGGACCAGGGATCTTTCTGCTGCGCCACTCAGATACCCTACAGCAGAGTCAGAGTGAAAGGAGAGAGAAAATACAGTACATGGTAGTGGAGAAATACAAAAGGAGGGAGTTGCGATCAGCAATGGCAACAGTGGAAAAATATGGAAGTAACTTTTGTGATGAACTTTTCATAAAGAATATGATTCACCCACGACAGAGTTGTTGGTGTTGGAACAAAGACTCAAGCACATTTTTTATTATTATTATTATTTTGGGGGGGGGGGGTGCAGAACAAATGGGGCTGGGTGGCCTGGCTGGGGCCGCATAGCAGGGTGATCATTGGGTGTCTGAGGCCAGATTTGGACCCAGGTGCTCCTGGCTTAAGGGCCAATGCTCTTTCTGCTACCCAGCCACCCCTACTATTATTACCATTTTATTTTATTTTGGGATGTTTTTTCTTTTTTTTTTTGGTTTTTTACAGGGTAGTTGGGTTGGGGTGGCTTGCATGTCACACGGCTGGGTGATTGTTGGGTGTATGGGGCCGGATATGGGCTCAGGTGCTCCTGGCTCCAGGGCTGGTGCTCCATCCATTGCGCCCCCTGGCCATACCTACAATTATTACTATTATTTTTTTTAATTGTAATTTTTTTCTCTCACCTTTACTTTATTGCTCAAGCGAGTCTATATTTTTTGGGGGAGGGGGCATTCTGTTTACTCTTAAGCAAGGATATTTTATTAATGTACAAAAAACTTTATTTGTACAAAATGAGAATAAATAAATATTAAATATTAAAAAAGAAAGGAATGTACTTAGACAGAGGCTGTAGGTAGAAATTAACTATGATCTGAGCAAACTTTTAACTCTTAAGGGTTGTGTTTATATTGGGATGGTTGTAATGAGGGTACCTGACAAGGCTATGTGGGTATAAGTTAACTGTGATATGATAAAAAAAAAAAACTCTTGAGAATTTGCATGAACTGATGCTGAGTGAGATGAGCAGAACCAGAAAAACGTTGTACACCCTAACAGCAACATGGGGGTTATGATCAACCTTGATGGACTTGCTTATCCCTTCAATGCAACAACCAGGGACAATTTTGGGATATCTGTGATTCATGTGTATCCAGAGAAAGGATAATGGAGTTTGAACAAAGACCAAAGACTATTACCTTCAATTTAGGGGAAAAAGCCCCATTATCTTATTATGTAATGCTGCTGTCTCTTATACTTTATTTTACTTCCTTAACAATATGATTTCTCTCTCATCACATTCAACTGAGATCAGTGTATACCAAGGAAACAATGTAAGGACTAACAGAATATCTTCTGTGGGGGATGGGGGGAGGGAAGTAAGATTGGGGGGGAAATTGTAAAACTCAAACTAAATAAAATCTTTCCTTTAAAAAAAAGAATTTATGTCATCTAATAATAGAGATCAATAGAAGGAACTGAGGATGTTTATCCTGGAAAAGAAGAGAAAATCATTCTCAAGAAATTAAAAGGATTATCAGGGGGGTTAGCATAGCCTTGTTCTTTAAGGTTAAGAGAATAAAGTTAGGAGTGATAGATGAAAGTGGAGCAGAGGTCAAATGAAACTCTATGTTAGAACAACCTAAATATAATTTGAGCTACTCAAAAAGGAATTGATCTACTTCAGATGTAATTTAGGGAGCATTTTTTTTTTCAGATATAGTTTAGGCCAGATGACCATGAAGATTTCTTGTAACTCTAAAATTTTATGTTGTGATGTTAATATAACAACATATTACTTACTAATAATTAATTTTATTTAAAAATTTAGGACCTTCC
This sequence comes from Macrotis lagotis, assembly GCF_037893015.1. Classification (NCBI taxonomy): domain Eukaryota; kingdom Metazoa; phylum Chordata; class Mammalia; order Peramelemorphia; family Peramelidae; genus Macrotis; species Macrotis lagotis. Next base: position 53,378,595 of record NC_133660.1, on the reverse strand, counting down.
TTATAACAATCCTCTAGGGTCATTATTATCCTTTTTTTTGCAAATGAGAATACTGAAACTCTGAAATATTTAGTGACATTTATTATAAAGATGGGCAGTATGTGTTTGAAGCAAGATTTGAACCAGGCTATTCTGACATCGAGTTTAGCAATTATTTCAGTGTGCCAGACAGTCTCTAGGCAGACGTCTATTCTAGAACAAGGTTACCCAAAATACAACACTGGCTGCATACTATCCCAGGGCAATTTTATATGGCTGCTTGTGGATTTACTAAATGCTTTAGTAAAGGAAGTTAAGCTACCACAGAGCTCTCACTAAAATGGCAAATCAAAGCATATTGTCTATTGTTTCAATAAAAACTTTTAAAAGCAAGGTTGGACAGCCACGATCTAGAATATTGTTGAAGTTGAGGATGAAATGTGACCTGGGGAAAAAGAATTTACTCTAAGGAGGATTGACTAATTTTGTACCTCCCCACGACAATCTCCTTTAATGCTGTTGAATCAAGTCCTGAATAAAAGCTACCTTATTTATTTTTTCTTATCTTTTGAGCACCGAAATCATTCTATGTTCACAGAGACAAGAAGGAAATAAAAACTAACACATGAATAATAATAGGTTGCTGAAAGCAGATTATCATAGTCGAAATAAAAGCTTGCATTCTCATTTTTCTTTCCTTTTCAATTCCTCTCTCTCTGTCCAGTCAGCTGCCAAGGTCCATGGATTTTCCCATTACCATAACTCTTGTTTCTGTGCCCTTTAACAGTGTACTGATTCAGGCTCCACCAGAATTCCATCTCTCCCTATGTCTTAAAAAATCAAATTTCCTTCAAAACTAAACTCATGGATGAACTATTACATTGATAACTACCCCCACCCCCCAACTTGTCATTACTCTCTCTCAGCTCATCCAATTATGACTATTTATTTATCTCTGTTTAACTGTTGTATCACTACAGTAGAAAAATATCTGCTTGAGCGATGATTTTTTTCTGTCTTTGATTTCACATCACCTTTTACATGTACTTGTATTTTAAAATCTTTGTTAAAAGGTTTTGTATTTTCTTATTGTTATTAATTTAATGGAAACACTGATTCAATCAAAAGACAATTTGTCAAGCACCTGTTAGCACTGCAAATGCATTAGTATAACTTAGTTAACATAAGACTGTCTTTCATGTTTTCCTTTTTCATTGCTTACATTTTAACCAATGGTCAAGTTTATATGCAAAATACATTGTTGAGATCAGCATCCTAGACCAAATCTTTTCTACCATATCCAGGGACTACTTCTATAACCATCTCAATAGACTTGCTTTCTCTACTGTCTTCTTCAATACTTATCAATTCTGTCATATTATGTCTAGTTATGAGATAGCTACAGGAACAAGAGATTATATAACTTCTCCAAGATCATACAGTATGCAACAGAGTTGGACTCAAAGGTAGATGTTTTGACTCTAAAGCCAATGTTTTGTTTTGTTTTTAATTCTTACTACATTTTTCTTTACATTAATAGATAAAACGATGTCTATTGGCCTGCTTTTCAATTCTCCAATAATTTCTTTTTTTAAGGGTTTTTTTTTGCAAGTCAGTGGGGTTAAGTGGCTTGCCCAAGGCCCCACAGATAGGTAATTATTAAGTGTCTGAGGCTGCATTTGAACTCAGGTGCTCCTGACACCAGGGCTGGTGCTCTATCCACTGTGCCACTCAGCCACCCCCAAATAATTTCTTCTTAGCTACTAAATAAATTTGAAATCCATTAGCTTAGCATTTTAGACCTTTTTACAAATGTTGCTTTCCTGTTTCTATCTTATCTCATACTATTAACCTCTACATAATTTATGTAACAGTCAAATTGGGTTATCTGGTCGACCCTGTAAATATCCCATGCTCTCCAGCCTCCTCCTTCCAAATCCAGTTTCCCCTTTAAAAACTCCTACAGTTGACCCTGCCTTCAAGAGTCATGACTGCCACCTACCACTTAGAATTTCTCCATAGGGACCTCTCTCCATCTTTCATTTCACATAATTTGTCTTTTATGCACTCATAAGTGCATATCAGATATTGGTGCATATGCCATATGCTCCTCTAAGATAGCAAATTTCATGAGAGCAAGAATTATGATAGAAATATGTTAGAAATAAAAAGCCATGAGGGAAGAAGCATTTATTAAGTGCCCAGTATGTGTCAGACACCGTGCTAAATGCTTTTATGAAGGTTATCTTATTGATCTTATATGATAAGAAATAAGAAAATATGATAAGGAAATAAAAGAAATATTGACAATTTTTAATCTTATGTACTTCAAACTGAAGTCCAATTTAAAATTTCCAAAAATTTAATTACACAGTTATTTAAAATTCACATGTCAGATGAACTGTCTTGTTTAAGAAGCTGAGCAATTGAGTAGAAAGGGCACAGGATCCTGAGTCAAAGCATTTTGGTATAAGTTTCATTCAGGAGAAAAACTCATCTGTCTAACCTGAGTCACCAATTAGAAAAATAGTTTCCATCAAGTGGCAGTTTAGGACAGTGGAAAGAACAGAAGTTTAAGCTCTCTGCTCAAACTCTGATGGAAAACTTAGAGAAGACAGTTTCTTCTTATGTAAAATGAATGGTATTAGTAGGAGTAAATAACCTCTGAAGTTTTTTTTTCTGCTTCTAGATCTATGATCTTAAGAAATTCAAGAAATTCTCAAATAACAAATATATGTATATTATACAGAAAGAGTATTTTGTGAATGATGTGTATATATGTAATTATGATATGCTTATATGTATTCATGAGTGTCTATATATTGTAGTTTTATATGTGCTTGTATATATGTGTAGTTATATATATTTAAATATATTACATAATATATGACATGATCATAAGGCATGATATAATTACAGAAGTATAATTATTTATAATCAATATTATATTTATGTATTAAATTTATGCTCTATAATAGAGTTAAAATAGAAATATGAAAAGCAAATATAAAATATAATTAATAAGAACTCTATACAGTAGAATAAATGTAAACATAATGAAAATGATCCCAAAACCATGACAAAATTACTGCTTTTAAATTATGTACATTTCTAATCTCCCTGAATGGGAGAGATGATTAATTGTGAGAAAATTTTAACACAAAGGTAAATAAAGTCAAAGTAACTTAATTTGATCCCCTAGAAACTGAGTAGGAAAAAGGTATTTCTAAAAGAAATGCAGAACTATAACCCCCTAGGGGTGGTTAGGTTGCACAGTGAATAGAGCACCAGCCCTGGAGTCAGGAGTACCTGAGTTCAAATCCCGCCTCAGATACTTAATAATTACCTAGCTGTGTGGCCTTGGGCAAGCCACTTAAGCCCATTTGCAAAAAGAAAAAAGAAAAAGAAAAGAAATATAATCCCTTCTTTTCTAACATTAAATCTTTTTTGTATGAACAAAAATCAATACTATTAGAAAACTAGATTCAATTAGAGTGAAAAAATGAATGAAATTCATTTATGACATTTAAGATAAGGAGAGAATAGAAAGTCAAACGATATGCACATTTTTTTTAAGTTTTTGCAAGACAAACGGGGTTAAGTGGCTTGCCCAAGGCCACACAGCTAAGTAATTTTTAAGTGTCTGAGACCGGATTTGAATCCAGGTAGTCCTGACTCCAGGGCCAGTGTTTTATCCACTACACCACCTAGCTTGCCCAATATACACAATTTTCAAAAGAATTGTAATCTACAAACTCTTGTAGTAGATTGTTTCAAATTAATCATAAGTGAAATTCAAATTAAAGCACCTCTAAGATTTCATCCAAAACTTCTCAAATCACCAAAGAAAAGAAAATATGGAAATAAACAATCACAGGGGGACTATGAAAACATAAGGACAGTAATATGCTGTAAATCAATTGTGATTTTTGATCCATTATTCTGGAAAACAATATGCAATTATTTTAGAAAAAAATTACATTGTTTATATCCTTTAACCTCACCCCCAATCAATTTATAGCTATAGGAGATAGACATAAAGGTCTCAAATATACATACTTATCCATAGCACCATTTTCTGTGGTAGTGAAAAATCAAAAGCAAAGTGGATGGCTATCAATGAAGGATCATTGAATGGATTTGGAAGGATAAATTTAACTTTACCATGATATTTAGCTATTATGAGGAATTCAAATACAGAAGTAAAAAGATAAATCATGAACTGATGAATCATAAAGTTAAATAGAAACATGAAAATCATATACTAAATGAATATAATAATGCAAACAGAAACATTCACAGGTAGTTAAATTCTGAAAAATTTAAATGATATTGAGCTGCTATTGTGGGTCAAGAGTTATACTTGGCATTAAAGACATAATCACAAAGTATCAAACATGTTGAATTCACGAGTTTACATTCTAATAGGAGAAGCATTCACAAGTATTCTTCATTTACTAAATTAAAAAAAAATTTCAATGGCCATCTGTTCCAATGCTAAAAAGCATTTTTTCTTCCTTTTTATGGACAAATTTCTCAAATAAGAAATTTGCTATTGGTTAATTAAAAAGATTAAATGTAATTCATTTAAAATTATCTGAGTTGCTACTATAAGTAGAACATTAAGAAGTATATATGAGAAATTTCATAGTTCCTTCAGTCCCCAAAGATACTTAAAATCCAAGGGAGAAGGGTCAATAAAGAATCTTTAATTCAACTCCACAAGCTTTTTAGAAAGTATATACCATGTTCCAAATAATAAGCTAGTGTCAATGATACAAAAGAAGTGAAAACAGTCCCAGATCTCAAGGATCTTACATTCTACATAAATTATAGTTTAATGTTCACAAATAGCTATGAGACAAATAGATTTTTGTCTTTCAACTCTAGTTTTTTTTGGACTATTTTTATATATTTAATTAATTAAGGATCTTAACCAGCCAGTAGATAGCAAATATATATATATATATATATATATATATATATATTAAAGTATCTTAGTATTATTGCATATAATTAATTCTTACATTTCATCAAAATGATCCAATTCATATATTCCTAACTTCCTACTTATATAAGCTTATTCTCTTCAATAACTATCTAAGGTCCCTGAGTGTGTAATCTAGAGTTGTTTTGCATATAAATGTATAAATTAATTTCTAATAGTAAGGGATTCATCTTATTTAATTAATCTCCTATTTACCGCAATGTACATGCTAATGCTTAAAAGAAAAAGTTGCTGTAACTTTCTACCTCTCAATTCTAACAGTCAAATCTATACTTAGATGAATTCACAAAGGCTATTTTTAAGATAAATAGCATGAACATGTTCTTAACCTTGCATTTCTGAACTTTTAAAAAAAACATTTTGTTTACTATTTCAAACGAATTGGCTTTCTTTGTGATAATATGCATTTTAAACCATGTTTCAATAGGGTATAAAAAGAGTAACACACACACACACACACACACACACACACACACACACACAAACACATATACAGGCAAAGAACCTCTGTGATTATGAGTTCTATTGTGCTTTTAAACTCCAAAAACTAATGGCAGTGCAACATATTTCTCCTGCGATAGTCAAAGGTGCTTCTAGTCTTTGGCTTTTTATGAACAAATGGTCTCCACTCAAGATCAAAACTGGGTCCCAGGTTGTCCAGCACACATATGATGTTTACACTGGAGTGATAAGGAATTTTCTTAATCTGCTTCATTAGCTGCTTACTGTGTTCTGAGAAATGAGACCCCAGTGGATTTTGCTATTCGTTGTTTTTATTCTTGATTAGTTTAGTGGAATGTCTCATTTGAGTTTCAAAATTATGTGTGCCTGTATATGCATATATATATATATATATACACTTATGTATATATATATATATATGTATATATATATATGAGAGAGATGAGGACATCCTACATTGATTCTTTCTGAAAAAAAATGTATGTACATAGAAATACAAATAGTATGAGCAAAAATTATATACACTTAAGGAAGAAAATATGGAGAGAATAAGTGAAGGAAGGAAAGAGAGTATTTATCAGGCCCTTAACTATATTTCAAGTTCTGTACCAAGTCAGGCATGTGTAAAGGCAAAAGTGAGCCTCCTAATCCTCAAGGAAGTTGCATTTTAATTGTGGGAGACAGCTAATATAGAAGAAGCAGAGCCAGGACAGGGAGTTTTGGTCTTATAAATAACAGAGATGGTGACTGAAGCTACAATTTCTAGATGTAATAGCAGTATGTTATTGATTGGATTACAGTTTCAGGAGCAAGATGTGGAATGAGGAAGGGGGTATAGATGTAAGAATGCTTTGGGTAGATGGAATGTGGAGCATGGTCTGGGCCAGATGGATATAATGGTTAAGGTGAGTTTACACACTCAGTGGTTCAACAATCAAGACAGCTCAGTCCCAGCAACTGAAATGGTAGAAGCAAAATTGTAGAATGATACTAAGGTATAGCCAATTATGGCTGTTTCCTCAAGCCCCTATGTTTTAGGAAGCTGGGACCACGCTCCTGGAACTGGCCCATGCTCATATCCTCTTGTATGTTCCGGATAGACTGAACTCTTGGAAGCATTACTATGCTTCTAAGAAAAGATGAACATAGGAAACAAACCCTGGGAGACTGGTTTACTCTGATAAATTCCTAGAGAGTCACAATAGCACACATGTGAAAGATTTCTCTGTGATGGAGAGCTTCCCAATTCCATCCTGAGCCATCCTGAATCTTTTAAGAAAGATTTTATTTTTTTTGTTTTACAATTTTTCCCCCATTCTTGGTCCCCCCCTTACAGAAGGCATTCTGTTAGTCTTTACATTGGTTTCAGGTCATACATTGATCTCAGTTGAATATGATGACAGAGAAATCATATCTTTAAGGAAGAAAAATAAAGTATGAGATAGCAAAATTACATAATAATATAACTTTTTTTCCCTAAATTGACAGTAATAGATTTTGCTGTTTGTTCAAAGTTCACAATTCTTTCTCTGGATACAAATGGCATTCTCCATTGCAGATAGACCAAAATTGTCCCTGGTTGTTGCACTGAAGGGATGAGCATGTCCATCAAGGTTGATCATCACCCCTATGTTGCTGTTAGGGTATAAAATATTTTTTTCTGGTTCTGTTCATCTCACTCAGCATCAGTTTATGCAAATCTTTCCAGGCTTCCCTGAATCCCCATCCCTCCTGGTTTCTAATAGAACGATAGCATTTCATGACATACATATGCCACAGTTTGTTAAGCCAGGCCCCAATTGAAGGACATTCACTCATTTTCCAATTTTTTGCCACCCCATCATGGCTGCTATAACTATTTTTGTACAAGTGATATTTTTACCCTTTTTCATAATCTCTTCAGAGTATAGACCCCGTAGTGGTATTGCTGGGTCAAAGTTTATGTACATTTTTGTTGCCCTTTGGGCATAATCCCAAATTGCTCTCCTGAAATGTTGGATGGGTTCACAGCTCCAGTGTTTCAGATTTCCTGAATCCCTTACAATATTGATCATCGTCCTTTCTTGTCATATTAGCCAGTCTGAGAGGTGTGAGGTGCTATCTCAGACATGCTTTAATTTGAGTTTCTCTAATAGATACTGAATCTTTTTGAGTCTGTCATGACTCTTACTTTGCATTGCATAGATTGATGCCATCTTTTTTTCCTCTTATTTAGCAGAGCTGTAGCCAACTATTTTCAATATCATCAACAATCCTCAATCTCTGGAGTTCTAAAATGTATTGTCTAGTTACCATCCCTTCTGAGGTGTAATTCCTTACAGATGCTCTTGCCATGACAGATACTCTTGTTATCTTCATTCTCTCTGCTTTAACAGGGTATTTCTACCCAACATCCCTGGATCCTGCTAATACATGGAAAGAGATTTATGAAACCATGCTTTATATTATCTTTTTTTCCTCATATTCTTCCAATATCTTGTGTGATACTGAAGTCTCAATGAAATGTTGATTTTTCTGTTTATTACAATGTCACTATTATGGAATCCCAGGGCTAGTCTTCAGGCTTTCAGAGTTCAACACTGTCCATGCTAGTAAAATGATTTTGTCAAGTTAATTCTAGCCAATAGGATTTTGAATTGGATCATTTGACAATGGAGTTTAGTGACTTGCCCAAGGTCACACAGCTAGGTAAATAAGTGTGTGAGGTCAGATTTTAATCCAGATCTTCCTGACTCCAGGACTGTTGCTCTATCCACAATACTTACTTTTACAGAAGAATGGGGGCTTAGTGAGCCAAGGCATCTTGGCCAAGGTTATCCAGCCAGATGGTCACAGAGGCCAAATTCAAGTTCAGTTTATTATTCCAAAGTCATTATTTCTTTTACATTATCTCACAATGCATCACTGGGAAACAGCCTCAGAGGCAAAATAATTTCATGGGCACTTTAATGAAGTGTAAAAGTTGAAACATCTTTTGAACCTAAGTCCTGGGCTCTTCCCATTGTGCCAGTCCTGAGTTTTCTACTCCCATCTCTCACTCCTGCATTGAGGGAAAGGAAACAAGAAAATAAAAGAGATAGAGCAGAAAGAAGATCAAAGAGAGGAAAAAGTTATACACAGAAGTATCCACTTTTTTGAGAAGTACCTATTAGATTCTTATTCTCATGAATTTTGTTCCCTAGGCGTCAGCAGCTTCTTTTCCCCAATATTTATTGTAAATATTCACAACTTCCTCACTCATGAGTATTTCTAAAGCCTAACCTTCCTGCATGGAAGGGACATTCTCTAGCTTTTTGCTTAAATTACTGTCACCTTCCTCACAAATAGATTTCTTCTGGGGTAATTTCCTCTGGTCCAAAAGTAACTTTAATTCTTTTGTCACTCAAAATAAGTATTTGGCAAAATAATTATGTTACTTTGATATAAATTACTTTTTTAAATGTATTTATTTTTTCCATCCTTATGCACATATATAGTTTTAAGTTACAAAATTTCCTTTCACACTCCCTTCCTACCCCCCTACCCCCACCTCAGTGGCAAAAAGTCAGCTTAGCATTGGACATATCTATTTTGATAAACATGTTTATAGATTAGTCATTTCCAGTATGAGGAATTAGGATTAAGAGAAAGAGTTACATAAGATAATTTTTATAATGTGTTCATCAGATTCTGAAGGGGGTTTTTTGTTTTGTTTTGTTTTTCTTCCTTTGAATGGGGATAACATTGTCCATAGCCAGAGCTCTCTGAAGTGTTGAGAGGAGTTGCTTCTTTCAAGGTTGATTATTTCACTATGTTCTTCTTAATGTTCTCTTGGTTCTGTTCCCTTCCCTCAGCATCAGATCTCATAAGTCATTCCATGCTTCTCTAGAGTCTGAGCATTTATGGCTTTTCATAGAACAATAGTACTCCATAGTATCCCTGTACCATAACTTGTTCAGCCATTCCCAAATTGATGGGCATCACTTCAATCTCAAATTCTTATCCACTACAAAAAGAACTGCTACAAATATTTTGGAATATTTGGAACTTGTCCCATTTTTTATGATTTCTTCTGGATATAGGCCTATAATTGGAATTGCTGGATCAAAGGGAATGAACATTTTTATTGCTCTTTCGGCATAGTTTCTTCCATACTGTTTTCTAGAATTGGAAATTGGAGAGACTGTTCACAACTCCACTAACAATGCATCAATGTCCCAATCCTCCGATAACTTCTTCGATAGTGATCATTTTCCCTTTTTCTCATCTTGGCAAATCTGATAGATGTGAAGTGATACCTATTGTTCTTTTAATTTACATTTCTATAATAAATAATGATTTGGAGCATTTTTTCATATATAATTTTAGAAATATATATATATAAATATATATATATATATATATATATACACATAGCTTTAATTTCTTTATTTGAAAACTGTCTTTTCTTATCCTTTGACCATTTATCAATTCAGGAATGTATCTGATATAAGTTTCACAAGTCATTTTGACTTAACCACCAAGGTAGGGCAGGTCCTAGGAAGAAGAAATGGAGGTAAAGAACTAGAGGAAAAATAATTTATTATCATATCTTACCCGGATAAGGGTCAAAGAATCTGGAAAAAGTTGAATTCCTACTAGTGATACTTTTCTCCATCTTCCTGAATTCCATCCTTTTTAATTTTAGAGAAGCAGAAAGGCAGCATATTGTAGAGAACTTTCAACCTAAACAAAGCAAATCATGTGTTGAAATCCTCCCTTGACTCCTACTAGTTGTGTGATTGTAAACAAGCTGCTTCTCCCAGCCTCAATTTCTGCAACTGTAGTTAATAGCATACCTAATGAATATGAATACTATTATTCATAATATTAAATGAGATCATACATATGAAGTGCTATTATATATTTATATATATATATATATATATATATATAAAATGAAGTTATTATATTCTGCTATAGAAACTCAATGGTTTAAAGCTAAATCCTTTCTCAACTGAGAACAGCTCTGCTAAGTGAAGACAAAGCTTTTATCAGGTAAGCAGAAGGCTTCTCCATATAGTAATCCAGAGTCATTCATCCTCAAAGCTGGTTAAAACTCTTTTAAGAAGGCTTCTTGGGAAAGCTTTGGAAGTTTTTGTTAATTTAAATTCATTTTGCTTTAGGTGTGACGATTATGTTTTGCTTTGTCATTGATGTTGTTTTCTATCAAGAGCTCATGATGTTTATGAAATTCCTCCTCTAGTTCTACCACTTTCTTTTTTGTCCAACCCTATTATAACTATTTGCAAATATCCTATTCATATTCAAAACACAGAAAACCTCTAGGTCTGACTCTCTGTAATCACAACCAAAGTCAAAACCCACACAAAGATATCAGTGAGAGCCTTGAGAACTCTATAGTTCAATTCAATAGAGCACCATAGCATTTATACTGCATTTTGGTAAGACTATAAATTATTCATCCATTTTGGATATTAATTTATGAGAATTATCCATAGAATTATATTCCTTCACAAAAGGTTGTGAAAATATTCTTTGTTAGACTTGGTTCTGTGGTTTTATCCATTCTATTATGAGACTCCATTTGTAGATCAGCACCTGAGCTGCAAATTTAAGTTTTAGAGAATTGCCTTGGACCATTGGAAAGTCCTGGGTACTTGAAGCTAGAAGAGTAAAAGGACCTAAATATCCTGAATTCACAATCAGTTCTGCATCCTCTATCTTAAGATTGCCTTTTAGAAACCTACTTAGAGTGATTTAATTTGGCTCTGACAGATTCCATCATGTCCATCCAGCTTGGTACTTGAGAGACTTTAGGGAGCTTCCCTTGTATAAGATACAGGACACCCTCTCTTAGTTGAGCAGAGTTATCTTTCTCCCAGTAGGAGAGAGTTTCTTCTTTCTGTTACTGTCTATTATATATAATGTGTGTCATTGCTATGCACTATATGTGTTCATTAGGAAAATGGCATTAGATGGGAAAGGAGTCAAGCCTTGAATATGGAGTTTGGGATCACCCTACCCCCAAATGACAAAGTGATCAGAAGTTAGAACCCAACCATATCTCCTAGACTAATTGTATTTTAGCAAGAAGATAGATGTAATTCTAAGCCAGTATTCCCTCTTTTTGAAGAGAGAAGAGTAGACTTCTGGTCCCAGTCTTCAGCTTCTCCTCCTGGAAACAATTAAAGTCTCATTTAGAGAAAGGTGCAGGAAGAGGAGAACAGAGAGTACTATTCTGCTTCCCTCTGGACCAACAACTATAGTCTCTCCATAACATATGTGAGACACTTTCTACACATGAGACCCTTCAATTCCTTCACCACACTGGTGAGGATCTGAGGTCACATTTGAACTCATGTCTTCTAGACTCTTAAAGGCTCTAGTGAATGGAGATCCCCTGTGACACCTAACTGCCTCCACTCTGAATACTGGATGATTTTTAATACAGGACATTTGAAGGTGAAACTCCTTTATAAGTCTAAGAAAAACAGTTATACCTGAATATTATGGCTTTGAGAAACATCAGCTCAGTCAGTACAGAAACTGGCACAAAATGGGAAATAGACAACTGGGTCCAAACCTGTTTAGAGTAAGTACCTGGTTCTTTGCATACTTGCCTAAGACTTCACTTGCTTATCATCTTCCAGAGTCTATTTCTCCAACATTACTAACCTGTACTCCCACATTTTGGTTATATCTCCTAATATCCATTTTCTTGTGGTCAACTTTACTCATCCCAGGTCAGCTTCCCAAAATTATGGCTACATCCAAAAAGAGAAGTCTTAGGCATCAACCAATGCTACACCTGGCTGCATCTAAAGACAGTATTGAGGAAAACAATACAACCAGAAAGATAATGAAATCCAAAGAGCTTGTGGGACAAAAGTTGTTCAAAATGGAGACCGGAGAGAACCTCAATTTTAATCCCTTCATTTTACAGATGAGGAGAAAATAAGTAAAAAAATAAGTATTTATCTAATTCCTACTATGTGAAAGTGTTAGGTATACAAAGACAAAAGCAGAAACGCTTCCTACCTTTAGATATATTATAATCTTATGTGATTTGTTTAAGGTTTAAATAATTAGGGACAGATTCAAATTAAAAATATAGACTTCTTATGGCCATTCCAGTATGCTGTCTACACATACACATGCATATAAATATGTATATATGTGTATATATGCATATATATATATATGTACTGGTATTCATATATATATATATATATATATATATTTTTCAATTTTCTTCTTTAATTTATATAAAAACAATACTGAAAATTATAACAAAATAGAGTCATTGTTAAATTATAAAACTATAACATCCATGGTCCACAGGTCACATACACTTGAGTGTAGCTCAAACCAGATTAAAATATAACTGGAGAACATTTAATAAAAATACAATAAAATATAAATGATATTGCATTTTAAAATTAAGTCCATATGTGCCCTACAAGAATTGTTATATAAGTATTGGTGGTCCCCATTTCTATTTTGACTTTGATATCACTTCTGTATTATACCCATATAAAGAGTTCTTCAAAAATCACATCTGTCATATACATATCCATTCTTATATTCATATTGTTTTATTCGGACAATTCCATAATGAAAAATAGGGTAAGCAAAGTTTTACTAATTTTAAAGACAAAGAAACAAATTCTTAGCAATTATATTGACTTGGCTAAGGTCACCCAGCTTAAAAATGGCAGAATTGGGTTTCAAACCAGGTCTTCTCTTTCAAATTCATTTTTCTTTTCACTAGGACACAGCATATTGTAGATTGAATATACATGAAAACTCTGAAGGAAAAAGCTTTTAAGCAATTTTACATTTGCCCCTAGATCTTGGAAAATAGCTTCTTGTAAGAAAAATTCTTTCTCCATTATACCTAGTCTTTTCCTGACTTATTCATCACCTGAGAGTTGAGTTTGTCAATGATTTTAATGTATTTAATTGCCAGAAATGTATGTGTATATACATATATTTCTGTGATTGTATATATGCGAGGTTGTGGATTTTTTCTGTCAATTCAAGAAATAGTAGTCATTAAAACATAATCACAAATAATGATAATGTCTTTAGAATCTCTACCTCTCTTCAAAATCTGCCTCATAGTCCTAGAAACTATATAGGCAACATATCCCTGGAGCTTGCCAAAAGTCAGTTAATTGCACTGTCAAGTAGCTATAAATTCTAAAATGACAACAGGATATTTTTAACACCAATCTAAAATGTTTTGGAGGATGAGGATAGGGTGGAATTAGACAGTCCTTTTAATTAGCCCAAATTGCCAGGTCTTACAAAGATTCATCTTTTCAACACAAATAGTCTCCTGGAGAAACTTTATGGTTATGAACTTTTAAAAGACCATAATATCCAAAGAATTAAAACTGTGGAGGAGGCAAAGGGGAAAAAAGGAAACACATGTTGGGTATACATTAGCTTCATTCCATTTCCAATGGAATGTCCTCCTTGATTTCAGACTTGAAGAACCTTTAGTTTCCTCAGACACCACATTCCAGTTGTCATTGTTCCGGATGTCCCCTGGTACTAGTCCTACTCCCATTAGTTTGTGTTTGCTTGTATATATATTTTGGACATTAATTATATAGCTGCATTCTATCTCCGCTTATAGAAGATACCTTAAGGATTCATTTTTATTTTTATAACCACAGTAATTAGCAGGGTTCCTGGAACTCCTAAGATATAAGTAAGCTGTGAGACCTTGACTTTAAAATTCCTGCATCTATCTCGGGTGGCTAGCTCTTTGGAACATATTAGTCAAGAATTTGGAGAATTGTGGAAATTGTGATTTCACTCCTTTGCCTGTTAAAGGAAGTCCCAGACGATGAGTCAGAACTCCTGGGGCCCAATCAGAGCTATGTTTGGAGGGGTCATCTTGGGCATGGGACAATGGCATGATCGTGACTCTTCGTAGTGTTCTTTATATTATATTATTTTTCTAATTATTATATACCACCTATTTTTTATTTGTACTGTGCTACTGTAACATGCCCTCTGCCTCCATAGTGAGAGCTCTTTTCACTTTCCCAGCCTGTGTAATTTTTTCAGTTACCAAAATGCAAAATTTCAAAAAAAGACATGAATTACCTTCAGCCTTAACCTACTCCTACTATCTCAAACTTTTGTCAGTTTTATTTTTCCTCCCTGGTTAAGCAAGATCTTTCATTTTCCCTCCTACTCAGGAACCTGTTAATACCTGGTAATAGCAGCAATTGGAGAGGTAGAAGTGTTTTGTAAGGTCACATTGCCATCTAGTGGTAAGCAGAAGACTATACAGAAATTTCTCATTCACTGGGACTGAAATTAGTCTTGAAACATTTATCAGTCTAATTTATTATATATTCAATTCTTGCCTGAAGAGAGAATATATATTTTCATCGAGGAGATAAAAATAATAAAAATCTAAGAAACACGGTTTCATTTATATATTCACAGTAGCCAAATCAAGGGGCAAAGAAAAGTCTTTAAAAATACCTATGTGGCATAGTAATTGAAGAGCCAGCTACAGAGTGAGACTTTGCTTGGGTTTAAGACTCATTTCTGATAAATACTTACCATGAGAACATTCTCCAATCACAGCTCCTCGATATTCCAAGACTTTGCAAAACAAAGATGCAGAGCGGGTGGCAATCTGATTGAATGGAGGGACTTTTCTAAACAGGAGTGCCTTAGAAGTAAAAACTAAAATAGGCTTGCAACTCTGCATTCATTTATTGTATAGAAAATTTATCAGATGCTCATTTAAATTGATTAACATTTCCCACTTCTTGCACTTTTGCTTTTCTCATTCTGAGACTCATTTATATTTATCATTTCAAAGAGTTTGTGGGAAGATTTCATTCAGGAGATATAAATATTCCTAAGTGATGTGACATGTTGCACATGGATCAACAACCTATCTAAATGAGCATAAGAAATTAGCCAAGACCCATTAAAAACAAGAAACAGATTTAAAGGGAAATTGTCCTTTGAAATCTATGCAATTTCTGTTGTCTTTAATTTTTTTTTCCTCCTGATATATGATTCTGTAACATTTACATTTTTAAGCTCCACACATGGGGGATAGGGAGAGGTAAATTAAAAGCCAAAGTGTGGATACACTGAATGTAAATGGAAAAAAATTATTTTGAAACCATTTTATTTGGAAACATAGCCTTCCATTGCAAAGCAAAAATGTATAGCCCCTTAAATTCAACAGTTTTACAGTGTTTTGCTATCATTATGTTTTTAATGTAGTTTGCATATTTGCCAGAAGCTTAACTAGGAGGATTTGACATTAAGATCCCTACATCCTCAGTAGTAATTTCCTAAACTATGATTCCGGATTCTTTCCTTCCTGGACAAGATATGTGCTAGGGCAGAAGGATATAGGGAAGTAAAACCTCAATTGTTTAAAAGGAAAAGCCTTACCTGCTGGTGGAAGCTGTTGGGAGTAGGGAACCATGGGACCAGCTGCCTGCCAAAGCCCACTCAGAGAGGATAGGGCCAGGCAACAGAAAACACATATGACCAGTTAAAAATCTCTACAAGAGACTCGAGTGTGCCATGTGAGCTTCTTAAAAGCAAAATCCAGACAGAATCTATCTCTCAATAAATCTTTTTTCCCCCTTTCCATTACTAGTTAGGTATTGTTGGCTTTAAGCCACCTGATTTTACTATGATTTATTAACTGTTATGCATTATATATGAGATTCAGGTTTACTGAAGAGTTACCCTTATGGTCATTGTTGCATACAAATCAGCTACTGTTAGAGAGCTTTATTGCATCATTTTACATTGCTAGGAATTTTGTCAGCCAGCTCCAGGAGATGTAGCTGGTAAAAGGGGTGGGGGGGAGTCCTCCTATCATTTATTTTTGACCATATAGGTTATAATAGCACATACCTGGCATGTTGAGAACAATGGTTCTTTGTTCCAATCTATTCTAGAACAATGGCTCTCAAGAAATAAATACCTGTTGTCTAGATCAAGGAATTCTTATCAGCCCTCCCTCTCTCCTACCCAACCCTATCATCACTATTTCATAAGGTATAAGTAGGTATAATTAGGCACCATTTTTGATGATTTTTTAAAAAGGACAAGAAAAACACAGGGAACAGGGGTGGGAGAGGGGGAAAAGGTAAGTCAAGCTCCTTTATAGATTGGGAAAATGTACCAGGGATTTAGCCAACCCTTAGAAATAAGCCACAACAAAATAATGTTCATGCATTCTTTGACACTGATTGTTCACAAGTAAAATTTCCAGCTCAACACTCCAGATTATTGTTTGAAGGATTCCTTTCCCTTCATGTCATGCAGATGCATATATTTTCCAAGTGGAGGTAAACAAATAAAACAAAAACAGCACATTAAGCAAATAGTCTTGGTTTGCTTGCACGAGAGGAGAGCAAGCTCAGCCAGAAAGGGATGCTATGAACTCAAAGGAAAAGGGGAGAAGGAGCCTCCAGAGGCATCCTGGAAAAGGAGGAGGCAGGAGGGAGGGAAGAGAAAATAAAAGAGAAAGCTCCCTCCAAATCTGTAATATTGCCATGTTACTCCAACCACAAGTGCTGCAATCTATCTTAGCCTGGCATGTTATGAAGTGTTTCTAAAGAAGGAAGTTATTGTGAGGTAAAAGCATTTTGTCTGACAGAGAAAGAGTTTGGGAGTTCTATTCTTTATCAAGAGACTCCTAAATCTATCGGAATCATTACAGCAATCTCTCTGTGTGTCTGTATGTGTATGTGTACCCAAGTGTGCATGTATGCATTTAGCAGAATCTTGGAAATGCTTACTTTCTGCTTGATCTTGGGCAAATCACAACTCTCATTCTGTTTCCTTATCTTTAAAATGGGGAAGTTGGAGAAGATCACTTCTGAGGTCTCCTCTGTTCTAGATCTATGATCCTTTGTATCTATCTATCTATCTATCTATCTATCTATCTATCTTTTATCTGTCTTTCTGTCTGCTTGTATCTATGAAAAGGGGAAGAAATGGATAAGGGTAAGATAGAGACACATACATACATACATATATATATACATATATATATGTTTCTAAAATAAGGACAAGAACATGCAATCCACACATGTCTTATAATATTTATATACACATGCATATATAAACATATGCATAATGTTTGACTGTTTAGACATGTATATTTGCATATGTGTATATTGTCCTTATGTTGTGTGCACATGAATACATTTGGAGGAAAGCTTTTAGCAGGATGGTTGGATCCTGCATGGAAGATTTATGGAAGGATTTGGGTAAAATGATGGAGATGGAATCTACACTGATGAGATCATAAACATTCTAAGATTCCTCTAGTCATCAGGAAATACTTAAGAAAAACTGGGAATCTCTACTTTGAGCTTAACATCTTTTCAAAATACCGTTTTTTACCCTCCCCCCCCGCAAACAATAGCAAAATGATTTGGCAGTTAGACTAGATCAGTTATTCATACTCTCTTGAAGTCTCTGATTTCCCCAAAATTTTTTAGTTCATCTTATTTCATTGCATAAAAGTCTATTGGATCATAAGGACATTAATTTAGAGTGTGAATGGAACTTATAAATAATTGTATGCTACTCCTTGATTTTACAGAGGAAACTGAGGTCCTGAGAGAGTAGGTGATTTATAGGTCAAAGATTTAGAATTAATAATGATAATAATGTTGTTTTTATTATATAATTATAATACAAAGTATTAATTTGTTATTGATAGCACATAATAAATGATATAATATTGCTAAAATTCTTAAATTATCTACTATGCTCAAAGCACTCTGCTAAACACTTTATGATTATTATCTCATTGAATACTAGAAGCAATTTTTGAGATTATCTAGTCTTGTTCATAAATTTAGAGATGTTGGTAACTTTGAAATCCATCAAGTGAAACCATCTTATTTTACAGATGAGGAAACTGAGACCCAAAAAGGTAAAGTGATTTGGCCAAGATCAAACAAGCAGTAAGTGGCACATTCAGGATACAACCTCAGTTCCTATAATTCAAAAGGCAAAATTCTTTCCAACATACTTAATCATTTAAATTGTTTAGTTAAATTTCACTTTTCACAATGTACAAAAGAGTGTATTATTGAAGCAGAACAGTAAAGATAATTTCTTTCATATAGTCATATACTTTAGAAATGACCAAGTTCTCACATGAGCCAAAGATATACTTAGGCAAATTTGAGAATTAAACAGAAAAGAAGAGGATTCTTTAAAAAGACAGGTGGAGATTTAAAAAACCAAAAAAGAAAAAGAAAGAACAAGCAACTTTATAATGGGATACAAGACAGAAGAAATACTGAAAAAATATCTCAATCTTAGAATCATATCGACAAGCCAAATCTATAACATCCATAAAACTCTTAGGATTTCCCAGAGTATCAAAACAATTGATACTCTGATACATAATATGGCCTAGTCCTACATACAAAAATCAAACTTCTTTTGGTGTCATGACCCCAAGATATCCTCACTTCATTTCCTGAGTCACACCTGTTTCCTACCCTGGTATTTTCCCATTTAGTAATGTGGGAAATTAGCTCCAGACAAGAAACTATTGCTATATTTGGTAGCATAGGATTGTATATAATATGCTTCATTTTAACATTGAGCTCAGTTCTTAAATGTTATTCAAATCAACCAGTTCTGACAAAATTCCTCCCCATAGAGCCTGCATATATTCTGTCAACTTGTTCTTTTTATTCATCCATATAGAGACTACCATCATGTTGTGGGTGGCAAGCATGAATTGGGAATATCTATGAATGCATAACATTTATGCCAGGATGCCTGCCTCTATCTGTCTCTTTCTCTTTTTTTCTTCACCCTTTTCTGTCTGTATCCCTCCCAACCTCCTCACTCCTCCCCCCCCCCCGCTCCAATTGCATTGTTCAGACTGATAAAAATCATTTTGTCCTTGGCAAACCAGACACTCAGGGCTGTGAATCAAACCTAATTAAACTAAGTGGTACCTGTTCCAAGGACATTCATCTACCCGAAAGGTTCAAATATCCAAAACAAAGCATCATTTTTCAGCTTCCAACTATATGGTGATTAATAGGAGAGGAACATTTCCCCTAAATAGTGACTATTTTCCCATCTTCAACTTACAAAGTGAGATGATAATTACCATGTTTTGGAACAGTGAGTTTTCCCCAAGAGTCCTTGCTTCTTCCTGGTTTCCTTTTCATTTTTTTCCCAATGTAACTTGGCTCACAATTAATCACAGAATTAGAACAGATTAAAGGGCTTGATAA
Organism: Macrotis lagotis; assembly: GCF_037893015.1. Lineage (NCBI taxonomy): Eukaryota > Metazoa > Chordata > Mammalia > Peramelemorphia > Peramelidae > Macrotis > Macrotis lagotis. The sequence goes on along the minus strand of NC_133660.1, from coordinate 53,358,879 downwards.
TTAAAACAAATGTGAATAATTTATAGTAGAGAAATACAATAGTTTGTATTTTGAAATCTAATACTTTTCTCTTTTTCAGGGAAGGAGTAGCTAAACTTAAAATATGACAGTCATTGTTGTGAACTCTTTGAAAACATGAATTGTCTTTTACTTTTCTTTGTCTCCTCAACACTTAGCACAGTGACTGGCATATGACAAATGCTTATCAATTGACTTTGCAACATTAAAAAATCTCCCTTTGTAGTTATGTGACCTTGGGCCCCTTTTGGAAGAGGTCTCAAATGATATATCTATTTTATATTCTTTCCTTTCTTTTTGTTTCATCTTTCTCTGTCCCACCAGTGGTGGTCTAAAGAGGGAAAGGAGAAATACATGTATGATAATAGAAAAAAATTTTAAATATATTTTAAATGGTACTATAATCTATGGTTAAGAATTATCACAATCAGATGATGGAATTGGGTATCATAAACCTGGTGAAGAAAAGAATTTGATGAAACAAAGTGGGAATATGAGTTAAGTATTTAAAAGCCTGTCAAGTAGAAGAGAGATTAAACTTTCACTGATGGATCCCAGAGAACAGAACCAGGAGCAAAATCATAGAAGTTGCAAAGAGGTGGTATCAGTTTTGATGCAAAAGAAACTTCCTAAAATCACAGCTCTCCAAAAGTGAAATAGGTGCTTGGGAATAGATGGATTCACCTCATTGACAAAATTTCAAACTGGGTGATCACTGTCTGGTATTCTAGAAGAGAGATTCTGTTTAGATATGACTTGAAATAGATAATAATTAAGATTAATTCCACTGCTGAAGTCTGAATTCCTGACAAGTTACTATATCTTAAAGTGGACTGAAGTTAGAACATTTATATTCCTTTTAATTCAAACAAAATAGTCAACCAAATTTTTAAAAAATCTGATTGTGGAGGGCTAAAAATTATAAGATCTGAATTTGAATACTCTCTCTATTGTAGACTATGTAATCATAGGCTCATTGATAATAAGGGAATGTAAAGACCTCATCTTTCAGATGAAGAAACTAGTTTTCACAAGGTCACACTGGCATCCAAAGACACTAGTATTCTGACTCCAGATCTACTATTTCCATAACAGTTTGACCTTAGAAGGTTATGTGGCCTTGTAGATAAAGTGCTGGGGTTTTTCTGAATTAAATTTTATTTTTAAATGAATAAAAATGGATTTTTCTCCCTCTCACACACCAACTTTATTAGAAAAGAAACAAGTGTAACAAATATGCATAATCAAGCAATGCAAATACCCTCACTAGCCATATATTTAAAAAGTCTTATTCTACACCCTGAAGCTTTCACCTCTTTCTCAGCATGATCCTTGCCCTTCATTCTCAAAGAAGACCACATCATTATGGAGGCGATGCCATGACAAGCAAATGAATTGGATTTGAGTGGGGGGGTTGCTGTACAAAGTCACGAATCTCACTTTCTCCTTGAGAAATACCTGGGTCCAGTGGCTAGATATGAATTAGAATGACAGAAGATGGTCCTGGCTACAAGGCAATCAGGGATAAGTGACTTGCCCGAGGTCACATAACTAGTCAGTGTCAAGGCTCTGAGACTATATTTGAACTCAGGTCCTTCTGACTCCGGGGCCAGTGCCATCATTTGTCTATTTGCCATTGATCCTCTAGAATCATGGATGATCCTAACATTGATCAGATTTATAACTTTCAAATTTGTTTCTCTATTGTTTTTGTTTAATTATTTCATTTGTATCTGACTCTTCATGATTCCTTTGGGGTTTACTTGTAAAAGGTACTGGATTGGTTTACCACTTGCTTCTCTAAGTCATATTGCATATAAGGAAAATGAGGAAAACAAGAGTTAAGTGAATTGCCCAGGATGACTTAGATAGTAAATGAATGAGGCTGGATTTGAATCAGGAAGATGAGTCTTCTTGATTCCCAACCCAGTGTTTTATCCACCATACCATCTAATTGCTCTGGCAACTAGGACTTTATACTGCTGTTTTTAATTATACAAATTATTTTTCTCCTGGTTCTGTCCAATTAAGTTTTCATCAGTTTATACAAATTTTCAAAGATTTTTTTTGTTTTTATTGATTTTACAGTTATAAGTGATCATTCTCTTTCTTCTTACCATATTCTGCATCAGTTCATACAAACTCTTTCAATGGCTCTTTGGAATGAAAATTTATATCCTATCCTTGAGGTGTGCGGACATGGGTGAATAATCTATCTCCTAGGTGATTTAAATAACTCCTAAGGACTTATCATGGAGAGCCTTCAGTCCATGTATGACAGTTCCCCATTCTGATATAATTACAAATAATCTTTTGCATATCCACTCCTTTTAGTGTCCTTCAAACATAAAAGAATAATGCTTGTCTTATCTATTTCACAGTTATTGTCTGACAAAATCAGATAACTACATAGCTTTGAAATGATGAAGTATTATAAAAATATAACTTATTTGACCAATCAAATAACCAGTTGATGAAATGAGTAAAGTGATCCCCAGAATAAATTAATCAGCTTCATGGTAGATTTTTTAAAAAATAAACCAAAGCTCAGGCAGATTTGTTTAACCTCCAAATTCATTAAGATTCAGCTATCTATGGCCATCAATTTCACTGAATAATTTAAACTTTTAACTTCATTTTTTTTCTGCTATTTAGACATAAGCAAAAATTAAGTTACAAATGTCCAATGAAATTGTAAGAAAAATTCTCTGGTGTGAAAGCCAAAGTAAGCCATATGTTTTTTTTTAATATACTAGAGAATTTATTTTGTTTTACAGAGCTTTAAATCTCAGATTTAAGAAGAGAAATTTTGAAGAGAAGGAACTGAGATAAGATAGCCATTTAAAAATATTTAAAGGGGAGACATGGAATAGAGATTAGATGTGTCCTATTTGACTCAAATAGTAAAAATAGGAGCAGCATAGACAAATCACAAAGAGGCAGATTTGAGCTGAAAAATAAAGCAAAGCTTATAAGTACTTGGTTACATCAAAATAATCAATCTTGATTCTTGTTCAGAGGAATGTAAAGACCTCATCTTTAAGATGAAGAAACTAGTTTTCTACTTCTTTTTTTAACTTTTAACTTTATGTATTTATTTATTTATTTTGAATTTTATAATTTCCCCCCCTAATCTTGCTTTCCCTCCCCCATTCCCCACAGAAGGCAGTCTGTTATTCTTTACATTGTTTCCATGGTATACATTGATCTAAGTTGAATGTGATGAGAGAGAAATCACATCTTTAAGGAAGAAAAATAAAGTATAAGAGATAGCAAAATTACAGAACAAGATAAGAGTTGGGTTTTTTTTAATTAAAGGTAATAGTTTTTGGTCTTTGTTCAAACTCCCCAATTCTTTCTCTGGATAAAGATGGTATTCTCCATCGCAAATAACCCAGAATTGTGCCTGATTGTTGCACTGATGGAAAGAGCAAGTCCATTAAGGTTGATCATCAACCCCACATAAATCCTTCCAGGCTTCCCTAAATTCCCATCCCTCCTGGTTTCTAATAGAACAATAGTGTTCCATCACATACAGTAAGCCATATCTTAAGTGATGATTCCAAAGGCAAAGGATATCTGTCCTTATTGCTATCTCTCATGAGTAAAAAGGATTACTTCAGTTGAATACCTTTGCACAATAAAAATTTCTCTGGGAAAGTATGGGTCCCATAAAATTCACATCAGTGTTAATGTGTTGCAATGGAATGCACCCCAGAGTTGGAATCAAAAGCCTAAGTCTGTCATTTACTCCCTATATATAACCTCGAGAAAGTTGTTTTATCTTCCTAAGCCTTGGTTTCCTCATACATGAAGTGAGGGACATGACTAAATGATCTCAGTGACCTCTTCCAAATTTAAAACTAAATTTCTATTTCTTCTGAAATTCTAGAAGTCTAAGATAATATGAAGATATGCTTCATCTTGCAATAATAATGGCTAATAATTATATAACACTTTAAGATTTGCAATTGCATATTATCTCACTTGATCCTCACTACAATTCTGTGCTATTAGACATGTTATTATTACCACAAACTGAGGCAAACAGAAGTTAAATTACTTGTTCAGGGACATAAATCTAATAATCATATGGGACAAGATTTAAATTCAGATCATTCTATCTTCAATGCCAGCAGAGCATCACCACCTGGACTACCTGGAAATCTTAAGTGAATGATTAGTAAAAATACTGTGTTAGAGTACATGTGATTTATAATATTATTGTTGAGTCATTTCAGTTGTGTATGATTCTTTGGAAAACAATTTGAACTTTTCTTGGCAAAGATACTAGAATGGTATGCCATTTACTTCTCCTATTCATCTTAAAGGGAAGGAACTGAGACAAATAGATTGTGACTTGCCCAGGGTCACACAGCTATTAAACATTTGAGACTTTATATTTGAACTTATGAATATGTTTGACTTAAAGTCCAGTGTTCTATCCACTACACCACCTTGCTACCCTTATGTAATATGTACCTTAATGTATTTCTTAAATAATTATCTTGATTATAATCAAATTGCTGATGCAGATTATTCAGTTTCCAAATTCAGACATTTTATATCTTTTAAAATCAGAAGATACAGACACATCAAGATTCTGAAATTAAGGAAGAAGCAGGAGTGTTTTCAATGTAATTACATTGGCATCTGATATGATGGAGCTTTGGACCATATTGACAAGAGCAAGGATTCTATGTAGCAACTGTTCGATACCATCCGTTGGACTTCTCTGATAGACCACTTAACTATCTCAGCTTTTCCAGTGATCATCTCATTTATCTAGGATTATTGCACTGAATTTACTGTTTGGTTTTCTTCCAGAACTGAAATGTCAAGTCCAGTGTCATGTATGCAGGAGCTTTGTGCTGTGAGAGCTCAGCAGATCCTCCAAAAGCTGCTAGCGGTTGATCTTTGGATAGAGCTAGAAATAAATAAATCCTCTTTAGCAGATCAATATTCATCCCATTTAATGCTTGATGTGAAACTTGTGGATTTGTGGTGGTAATACTGATGTACAGCTAATCGTTGAAAATAGGCATTGGGGCTTTTATAGCATGGCAACATATTGTCAGACAGGAAGAGAAAGAAGTGATGAGTACAGCCAGGAAAGAAAAAAAAACCTATAAATGTATATATAGAGAGATAGCAATATAAATTTATGTGTGTATGTATGTATGTATAGTAAATGTGTGTGAATTTATTGCACATTTGGAATCCATGTAGGTTTCTTTACAGTTTGGCACTGTTACAGACTGGGAACCAATGATTAAGGCAAGAGATTGTACCATAGTTACCATTCTTTGCAACACCGACTTCTCCAGACATGGTTTACCTTCTTTATGGTAGAAATAGAGATAGTCACTGGGCCTGTGATTTTCTTGGTAAAGCGTTTTCCCAGATGAGAAAACATTCTCTACTGATCCCCAGTGGGTTACTTCTCTGTAATTCATAATCTAATCTGGGGAAGTTGTTTATAGTACAGTGGTTAAGTGACTTTCCCTAGGATTTTGAGATGACAGATTTGAATCCAGGTCTTCCTGGCTTTCTATGGCTTCAGGAAGCATTTATAATAAAATTGCCTTAATCTCTTCCCCTGGATACATTAACCAAAAATATTGGTGAAAGAGAGGTAATATGACATATTGAAGAGTGTGTTAGTGCCAAGGATACTTGAACTCATTTCCCACCTCTGATCCATATTGACTATATGATGCTAAGAAGTGACCCAGGAAACTTTAAAACTATGAGATTTAAAGCAATTGTTGATCTACACTTAAAGGAGTTTTCAAGTGAAGAGTTCTTTACAGTTATGAAATTAATTTTGAACACAGCTACCCTGCATTCCCCAATAAAAAGCAAATGTGACAGTAGAATATAGGGAATCTCATCCTAGAAGAAAATATCTAGAAATTCATATCTAAAAGAAATATAATCAAAGGATAAATGAAGAATAATATTTATCAATTGTTCAAACTAGATAGAAAAGATGTCATCAGACAACCCTAACTTAAATATGAATAAAATCATATATGTAAAATCTAAAGGTATGGTACATTCTATAAATTCCATCTAAATTAACCTTATTATGTGATATTCCATCTTTCACCTCCCTGCCTTTGCATATTCTTGAAATGTTTCCTTTGCTTTTTCTGCCTCTTAGAATTTTCAGGTTCCTTCAATAGACATTTATAAGAAGCTTTTCTTTATTCCCTTAAACTCTGATTCCCTCTCCCTATATTGTAGATAATTTTGCATATATTTATATTTGTTTTAATTAACTTATCTGTATGCATGTTGCCCCACTGACAGTGCACCCTCACCTTTTCCTCAAAATATAATATAATCTGATGGGTAGAGATCTTCCTTTTTTCCATTTCTAACCTCTAGGGTCTAGTACTGAACCCTACTCTTCTGCTTTGGTAGAAAACTCTATTTTCATCTATGTTGGAAATTTCTCATAGCACCCTCCATGAATGCATATCATTTTCTTGTTCTGCAACTTATATATTGTTTTAGATGGAGCAGAAAACATGAAAAGGGCAAATGGACTGGTCCAGGTAACACACTCAATGAAAATTAGAAACTAGTATTGAAGTTAGGTTTTCATGACTCTGAAGGAAATTCTCTATCCACACGATTTATGTTTTTTGTGTTGAATCAATCATGCAATCAATTAGAATGTATTAAATATACAGTGTGCTTTACTGAGGATATAAAGATAAAGGACAAAGCTAACAAAAAGATATTGAATGAAATTTTATGAAAACACAAGATTCCAGCTCCCCAAGAAGCTTAAGAGTTAAATATATAATTTTGATTTTGCAGTCTTGCTTTGGGTTACAATTATATGATCGTTTTTACTTCTATGATGTTGAGAGCTTAGTTTTCCCCACAAGCATTTCTTCCAACTCAACCACATAAGCTTCAATAGAGACACTTGAGGTAGCCACTGGTGCATATATTTTTCAATCATATTTCTAGATCACTTAACAAAATGAAAGCAAAACATATATATGATCTCTGTGTGAATGCTTTGCCTTCTGGACTTTGTTATATATTAAGGCAGTCCTGGCAGGGACTTTTAAAAACACCTTTAGCTTTCTCAGTTGAAGAAGTTGAGCAATGAGCATACATTACTGTGCCCATCAATATTTATTGGCAAAAAAGGATGCTTTTGTGAATGAGATATGTAAAAAATATACTTACTATAAATATAGGAACTGGAAGGCTGGTATTGATTTGTTTTTCCTGGAGAAATTTCCTTGAAAAAAGGAGTTCCCATGTAAGTTTATTTCACAAAGGAAAGAAGCAATTATAATCTTTGCATGGTAAGAAAGGTCATTAGTCAAGAAATATATGGAGGAAAATCTACTGGTTTCGGATATACCATACTTTTATTACAGGTATCAATTTCCTTGGTCTGAGATTACCCATTTTACCATATATAAATGATTTTCATTGCACAAGATGCACAATGCCAAAATTTATCATTCCATTGGCTGGCAAAGGGACCAAGAAAGAGGAGGCAGGCCATCATCCTAGGATTATACTTATCTATTGAGCAGTAAATCAGTAAACTGAGAATTAGAGGTTTGTTTATGCTTAAGGCTATGAAAGTTGGGCAATAGTCTTCAAGGCCATAGGTGATAACTGGGGGAAATGTCCTTTTGAAAGTATGTGGCTTCATGTGTACACATGCAGTCATCCATTGGATCAATGTAGGGGTGCAGAGATATACAATAAGATAAGTGTGTTTTAAAAAAAAAAGTTAAGCCACATAGCACTGTCAACCTTCTCCCTAACCAATTTTTAAAAGTTTAAATAAATTCACAGATGACAGAACTATAAGAAGGATAAATAAAACTTATGGGGTGTTTTCTATGTGTAGTCTTTTAAGACACAAAGAATATCCTTGAGTCTTATCAGGATGGATTTAAGGAAGCCATGGCCTTATATAAATCCATTAAATAAACTTTTGTGGCTAGAGTATTGCACTTTATGCTAGAAAATTGGGTTCAAATTCAGCCTTGAACCTCACTAACCTTGATAGTTTTAGCAGGTCAACAAATCTTCATCTGTAAAGAAGGGCAGTAATATATCTTTCTCAAAAGTTGCTGTGAATGTATGTTAAAATTCCCAACTCTTCAAGACCCCATTTCTCTGATTTTCTTGGCAAAGATACTGGAATAGTTTATCATTTTCTTTTCCACCTCATCTTTACAGATAGCCAAACTGAGGCAAACAGAGAAGTGACTCACCCAGGGTCCCAAGCTTAGCAAATGTTTGAGGTCAGATATGAACTGAGGAAGTTGAGTCTTCCTGGTTCCAAGCCAAGCCTTCTATATACTGCACCAATCCAGTTGCAAAAGGAAACCTTTAAGTACTATATATGTGACAAACAACATTTTTGTCAATACTTGTTACCTCTCTACTATATAGGATACAAAATTGCATAGATCATAGGGCTGGCCCATTATAGCAGTTCACATATGATGATTTACTTAGCATAATGCTTTGCTGTGTCCAAAACTATTTTTGTTCATTCATTTTATTCATTATCATTCACTGATTCATTTGAAATTATCATTCATTGATTCCTTTGAAATGCTTTGTATCATATCCTCTTGCATTTTTATTTCTTTCTACAAATCTTATTTCTCTTAGTTAATAATTGCTATCGAGGATTCACTTTGCTATGTTTTGTTTGACAAACAAAAGAGTTTAGAAACAAAAAGGGAGACTTTCTTGTGAAAAGCATGAGGGTATGAACTCCCCTCTTGTTTATGAACAGTTCCAGTGATATATTCTACTAACCATTTTTCATTAAATATTCTTTCTTCCTCTTAGGAAAATATTTGAAGTTTTTTTCTCTAAAATTCAATAGTAGTTAAAAGAATTTGATTGTATTTTTGGAATTGAGGTACTGGATATACCCATTTTTTTCTAAAATTTTTCAAATTCCATTTTATTTCTCAATTAACAGACATTTTCTCTTGTTCGTTAAAAAAAAGACAATACCTTTGTAACAATTCTGCAGTGTTGAGTAAAATAAATTGCTACATGGTCCATTTTCAAAAGTATTTCTCTCAATCTATAAACCATATCCATTCCTTTTTGACATGGCATATTCAGAGCAGAAACTGATCAATAAAAATCTATATCTAACTATATCTATATCTATATCTATGCTTATGTCTATGCCTAAGTCTATGTCTATGTCACCTATATCTATATCTATATCTATATCTATATCTATGTCTATGTCTATATATAAATGTGTCTAACGGTAGTAATCTCTAGGGTAGAGAGGAAGAAAAAAGAAACTTAAATGGTAATTTTGCTGTATATTTGAAAGGAAGAGTAAATGCATAGCAGATTTGTAGTTCCATGTTCAATCATATTTTATGTTCTATGTTATGGAAATGCTTCTTTTATTCCATAAATTTAAAAAATTATGGAAAAGATAATTAATGCAGTTTATCCTGAGGTTTAGGTAATATAGTTCATCATGAGTCCTCTGATGTTAGTTTTTGTACTGATCATAGTTCTTAAGTTTTTCAAAGTTGTTTTTCTCCACAATTTTGTTAATATAAATTGTCCTCCTGGATCTACTCAGTTTGTTGTGCCTTAGTTGATATAACTCTTCCCATATTTCTCTGAACCAATTCCTTTTGTCATTTGTTAAGGCTCTTGTATGAATAAACTGTGATATATGAATGCTTGCTGCTTTTACCGTATGAAGGTAAGATAGTTGAAATGTTGATATGGGAAGGGAGAAGGTACAGCTGTTTGACCAGGATCAGTGGTCCAGAATTTCTTCTTGTACAGTTCCTTTTATGAACTGCAGAGGATGCAACCCTAGAACTTCTGACTTGTGAAAATTGGTGTTGAAAGATGACATGGGAAGAAAGTTAAAAGGTAGGAATTAGGTAGATTCCATTAGAACAGTGTAACTATGCTGGCCTGGGGCATTTTGGCATTTCTTTCCTATTTGTGACTCTGTGATTACTGGGTCAACCATCACCTTTAGTGAAGGTGCCCAGAGTATGAGTAAGATTTGTGTCACTCAGGGTATCTGATCTACACCTGCGCTTGTTGTACTGCCCTAGAACTTAGGCAAAGTTCCAGCATTGGGGTAAAGCATCCAATGAATCTATTCAGTCGAAGCTGTCTATTTGATTAAGCTGTCTGGCTCTACTCCCTTACGTATTCCCAGAGTGTCTAGTGGAGCTTAGATGTTTTAAAGCTTCCCTGTGGTGATTTCCATTCGTCCAGTGAGTCAAAGTTGCAATAAGATCTCTATCTTGTGCCTGGCTCTTCCTTCATCCACCCTAGGTACACATCAGATCATGCTTCCTCTAAGACCTGTATGACAAGTTTCTCAAGGTGCTTCCTCTCTGACACTGGGAGGAATTATTTTCCTGTGCATACTAGAGAACATGGAGAACTAGAGAACATTCATTTATATACATATGGTGCTATAGAAAGTGGTAGAGAAAACTTATTAAGATCCCAGATCTTCCACTTAGTGCTTGTGTCACAGTTTCCTTCTCTATGAGGACATTCTACTCAGTGATCTCTAAGACAATTGGCAGCTCTAAATCTATAAACCGTTGAGTCTACTCAGCTAATAAGTATTGAGCATCCGTTCTATATTTCACATGAGTCATATTCTGAGAGCCTTATACTATCGCACCCTACCAAGTTCACTAAAATGGGAGCAGGCCAGTTTGCTCTTCTCAGTCACTGTGCTCATCCTCCACTCCCAGATGATCATTATTTTTGCCAGACTTATGCCAGACTCCGCTGAATTTCAGTCCCACTGAAGGGCTGAACTCTTGAACTCAGATAATCTCTCAATTTCAGCATCTTCAGCAGCATTAAAAGAGGTAGCTACCACCATGCCCAATCCCATCTAGATTTTTCTATAGGAAGTAGGAATAGTTTTAAAATAATAAATTAATAGCTATAATAATAAATATCTTTGAAAGGTAAGAGAGTGAAGAGTCTTTCTTGGAAGGACAAATGATATTCTTTCTATATCTTCCAAAATGTTGGCAATGGCCCAGGACACAGAGAGGAGGTATTCTTCTTTCCTCCAACTTTTCATATGCTCTACTCCAAAGAACCATAGGAAAAAATAAAGTCCTTGTGTTTTCAGTCTGTAAAGTTGCTGAAAAAGAAGCTGCCTTGGGAGTATTTAAATTGTTAAGGAAGATTAAGATGTGGGCTGGACCTAGGATTTCATTTGTGCAAGGAGTTCCTTAATGAGGAAACTGGCATGTAAATTGATAGAATTGCCAAAGAACTGAAAGAACATAAGCAAAATGTGTAAGAGACAATATTTAAACCATTTTTTTGACCCAAGCCAAACCTATAAGGTTCTCTATTAGATTGTAAGCTCCTTGAAAGTAAGGAAGTTTTATTTTGATTTGATTTAGTTTGGTTTTGCTTTCTTTTGTACCGAAGTGCTAGTGTTTGTCACACAAGAAGTGTTCGAAAAAATGTTTCTTTATCCATTGATTATACCATATTGACACTTGCTATCAAAAATGTCACACAATGAAAATTTTTTTAGAATGTAAACTTTAAAAAATAAACTCAATGGCTAAGTTCCAAATACTCAGCTCCATCCATTCCTACCTGTAAAATTAGGAAAATCAATTAAGTGCTCCATACTTATTATATCCTTAGGTCTGTGCTAACTAAATTGAATGACTTAAAAATTGTCAGATATGATCCTTTTTTCTTGAGGACATTATGATCTTAAGGAAGAGACAATAGCATAGAAATGATGCAGAAGAAATCCTTCACAAACTACAAATTTGCTCTTCTTGACATGTAGAGGAAAGTTAAGTTCATTGTTTCTTTCAAATTACATTGGCAAGATACCATATTGATGCAGCTGGTGAAGAAAAGATGAAGTCCAACATTACTAGAAAAAAAATTCTATTATTCCCTACTTTGGGAGGTATTAAACTCATTTAACAGGGATAAAGGTGGCTAAGTCACTATGCATTGGTATGTAAAATATTATGCTTTCTCACCCAATCAGAAACCTGGTGTAAAGTTAACAACTTACTATATTGCTCATCCATCTGGTAGAATTGTTTTATACAGGATGTAAAGTTAATTGGTAAATTTCTTGCCAATGACATCTTCAACTGAACTTGCCAGAGGAGTATTTTTAACTACAAAGCTTTGCTTTGGTATGGTTTGATTTGGTTTTGGCTTTTCAGGGTGTGACTTCTCCTCAGAACAATCACTGGCAGCATAATGTAAGGCATAAAAATATTTTGATTTTATATTGCAAGATATATCCACTCTTTAAGATATAGAAAATAACTTGATTATTTTATTACTTTCACTAATCCATTTTAGAATATTATAAGCAATTAAAGAGCATAAAAACTGCAAAATATGGACCTAAAAATTCTAACCTAATACTACTTGGCAAAATGTTCATATAAAGTCCAATTAAAAAACACTAGATTAAATCATTGATTTATTTTAAAAATCTGAATTTCTTGTTAACTTCTCCCTATCTGTAGAAACATTCGAGGAAGGGTAAATCACATTTTTAATGTATTATTTTTCACTGCAAACTGAATGAAATCCCCTGGATTTATCATGTTGATTTTGTAAGCAGCTCTTCTTTCAGGGTAAAGCAGACTTTCACTTCAATAAAGTTACTTTTGCTCTGATTATCCAGACCTTCAATTGCTTCTCACTGTTAGATATTTCTCACTGTTAGAGGCTCAAGTTTGATGCTAGAAAAGACCCTTTCCCAATGGTAGTGAAACTAAAAAGTGACTAGGATGTAGCATTCACACACACACACACACACACACACACACACACACACACACATATATATTCTGTTTGTGCATATAAACATGTGCATGCCATTTATACATGTATCTATGAAAAATATTTTGAGTGCTTGCATATTTGAATTAAATGCATCTACTATTCAGACACAATTATATAGTTATTAAAGTGCATGTTAAAAATGATACTTTGAAGTTGAACCTACTCAGTAAATGTGTTGAAATTCTTCAGGGAAAAAAAAAGAGGGACTTTTTGCAGAAATTCAGCTTTCGTTTTTTTTTTAAGTTTGAAGGCCATAGGTGAGTCCAGCAGTGGATGCAAATCAAAATGGGTCAAACTTGGACTTTAGTCACAATAAGGAGACTGTTCTGGGACATAAAAATATCTAAGTACAACTTTGATACAAAATAAATCTTGCTGATACTTCCTAAGTTAAAAAAACAAATAAACAAACAAAAACAAACAAAAAATACACCCAACTATTGTGATATTGGAGATTGTGCATGTAAATATATTTTTCCCTTCCTTAAAAAGATATTTTTGGGAATTTCTGCAACAAAATTCTGTAGAACTATATCCAAGTACCCTACAAAATTAACAATAAATTCAGTATAGTATTTTTAATAAAAAATTATACTCTCAAAATGCTTCATGTAGATTAAAAGATAATGAGAGAAGGGACATAAAAATATTTGCAAATAAACCTCAAAGAAAACTGGGAAAAAGAAGGAAATAAAAAAGCCAAAATCTATTATTTCCTGCATATTATGGAACTAAGAATAAAAAGAATAAGAAAATCTGAATTTTTAGCCTATATGCCCTTCTGCTCTTCAGAGGCAGCCAAAAATATGGTATAGAATGCTAGTCAAACTTTCATTCCAATTGTATCTCTGGACTATAGAGTGACCAGTGAAGGTAATAATAGCATTATTCCTATTAAAAGTAATACTAACTGTGGTAGTGAAAGTTACCACAATATCAAAATCATGAGACCTCCAAGAGTTATGATGATTAAATGATATAACATTTGTAAAGAACTTAGTCCAGTGTTTGGTTTTTAGTAGGCATTTAATAAATGCTTGTTTTGTTCCTTTGTTCCTTCCATAAGGAAGTCGTTTATTCTCCATGTCCTAGTTATCTCAAATAATGAATTAAGAGTAAAGTTCCAATCTGCATCTGTGAAAGGCGTTTCACATATATTGTTTGACAATGTTTCCTCATTTGGGTTCATTCACTGAAAAATATAAGAGGAATAGGGTTTTTTCCCATTTTAAATATCAGTTTGTTTCCTTTACCAAATCCATCCTTACTTTGCTACTAAATTGGGGGGGGGGGGGAGTATCTAAAGATTCAGTCTTTTTGCCCCTTCTTTGCTTTCCCCCCCCCTTCTACTTAGATTGTAAATTCTGAAACAAGTTTGTGCAATGTTGGTGATTTTTTTTTCAAGGAGAATTCCAGACTGGAGATTTCACTGGTGGAGGGAATGCCTTTCAGTAATATAAATCTTCAAGAAATTTATAATTTAAAGGCTTAGAGAGTTTCCTAGTCACTGAGAAGATAATAGATTTGCTAATAGTGATCCAGTTTGTAGCTCTGTGTGTGTGTGTGTGTGTGTGTGTGTGTGTGTGTGTGTGTGTGTGTGTGTGTGTGTGTGTGTGATGAGAGAGAGAGAGAGATGAAAACTGGAATCCAGGTAAAACCAATATATCTCATTTCTATATAAATGGGAGTTCATTCCAGCTTATACTGTACTGGGAAAGAATCTAGGGTTATAACAATTTTAATGGAAATTATATGTCAAGATTTTGGGAAAATAAAATCACTATATGACTTCAATATCCACCAGTAAAAGATGCTATAAAAGGTGTCTAAAGAAAAGGGGAAAAAATACACCAAAGGCACATTTTGAAAATACACAGAGTTATATACATAAGCAAGACAACTCTGGTACTACTAATTTAAATTATACAAATTAAAACAAAAAATATGTAAACATATATGTAGGTGTATCCATATATTTAAAACTATACACATATTATATAAAATATATTATATATAAAGTCATTCATAAGGATAATAAATATTTAAATCCTATGTCATATATAAAACTGCATATAATACATATATTTAAGGTTGTATAGAGGTTCATAGTTTCATATTAAATCTTTTTCTGTTCTCTTTTGCATATAAAAATGTTTGTTTTTGTTTTAAAGAAAATGTATGAAAAATTTAAATTTATATTAAAACAATAATTCAATGTTTTCTATCTATACTTATTTACCTACAAATATCTAGTGATAAAGCATAGTTTATCTGTACCAATACCAGTCTTTCTCATTAATCACACAATGATTTTATTTTTCTTAAACCCAATAGACAACTAGGTGATATAGGGCAGTGGTATGGATAATATATTTCATTAATTTTAAAATGTAATGTGATCTATGATTTATTGTATTTTATTTATTGTCAAAATTCTGCATTTAGTTTAGTGTTTCTTAATTGCATTTTAATCTGGTTCTGGTATGTGTTTTCAAAGGTTCAAAGGCTTCATGCAAATAGCAACTTGCAGTTTAGTGGATTTTCAGTCAGGAAAACCTGAATTCAAATCCTACTTCAAACACTTGTTAGCTATTTGATTCTGGACAAGTAATTTAACCTTGCCAGTTTCAGTTTCCTCATCTTTAAAACACGGAGAGCACCTGTCTCTTTTAGTTATTGTGAAACTCAAAGGAGATAATATAAATAAAGCACTTTCTAATCCTCTAATTTCTCTGCCTTTTACACTATGCCAATTCTGGCAGCACATTTTTGAAGGTCTACATTCATGCCTTGAGATTATTTTGTAGAGTCATAATATCTTCCTTAGATCTGGAGCTGGAAGGTACTTCTAAGGCCATCTAAGCCAACTACCTCAATTTACAAAAAAGCTCCTGACTGAGGTCCAGGGGCTTAAATGTGTTTGCCCAAGGGCACAGAGATACTAACAGAGTTGATAGTTAATTACGAGTCTCATTGATCTGTTCAACTCAAAAGTATTTATTTCTCCTTCCTTATTTTTAGTCAATCAAATTATTTCACCCTCTGTTTTTATTTTTTACTTAGGAGGTATTAATAAAAGGTACTTAGTATATTGTAATATTCATGATGTGAATTCATATTGTGCTTAAGGAACAATTTTCTGAATCCTTGAGCAGATTAGTTTTGGCTTCAAGTTTTCATAGTTCATTTACTGGCAGTATTCATTGTCATTTGCAACAGCTGTTATATTTTCACATTTCAAATATTCCTGTATTTTCATGTGAAATTGTTACTCAGGATTTACTTCCTGATGAAAAAAATGCAAGACATGAAAAATGCAAACATAGTTTCATTGATTAATGTTCACAACTATCCTTGAAGCAAACTTGACCAACTTTTGTTAGGTAAACAGTTTGTTTATTTGAAGTTTAAATAAAAGATATTTCAGTAACTTTAATGGTGTTTTCTCACTGACATCCATTTATGTATGTGTATTCATACTTATTGCACACAAACATATAGTGGTGTTTAAGTAATGAGCTAACAATTAAAGCTAAAGAAAAAAATGCTCAAGTAGAAGAAAATGGGGAAATATAATTAATGAGAAGTCAATTGACTGATTTCCAAGGTAGATCATTAAAGATTTGATTTGTGACATTTAGAGAAAAAAAGGACAAAGTCACTAACCATTTATGAGCCTCCATATGTAAAAAAAAAAAGAGTTCATTTGTACTTGATGAGTTCTAAGATTATTAATTCAATAAAGATTTAGTGTCTCTGCTTCTATGGTCTGAGTATTTTAAGTGTTCAGAATTTATATTCTGACTATTACATGTTTATTTGTTGAGAGGAAATTTTTTGCTTTTAATTATCTAGATAATTAACTCAGCTCTCTATATCATATCACGTTTCATGTATATAAGCATGGTCTAATTCATTATGGTTCTATTAGATTAAAAAGACCCATTTTGAGAGTCTTGCCAAAACCCTAGACACTTTGGCTTCTTTAGTACTAACAACAGAAACAGCAGAACTGCTAAGAAAAGTAACTTTCGTCAAAAATAATGGCTGGCAGCAGAGAGCCTGTGTCCATGTTCAGAGAAGACAGAGATCATTATCTGGGAAATTTAAACTACAAAATCATTCTGCCTTCATTATCTGGTTATCCACCTCAATTCTGAAGGTCTTTTTATTTGGAGAGTTTGTCACTCCTTTATAATAAAAATCAAGACCCAATGAAATATTTTCTTGTGCACAAATATAGAAGATTACCATTTGGATGTATGTTAGCATATATTATCTAAACTTTATTCTATTTATTTTGTAGATATAAAGAATAATTTGATTTAGGTAATGAAAGAAAATAAGAATGTTCTCATTCATTCACCCAATCTGATTTTATTGATGGAGATACTGAAGACTTTTCACTTTCCAAAATTCCTCAATTAGTCTAAGAACTAGAACTAGCAAAATTTTGACAAGTAACTGATTGTCTTCTATACCACACTGATTTATTAAAAGGGTTATTGTCAATGACAAGAATTTTATTATAATCTTTATTTTGTAGAACATATATTTGAATGCAGTCACCTGTACATCTTCCATCAACAATCTATAGAAAATTATTGTGTAAAACTTGGTAAGTTTGGGGGGGTTAAGGATTTTCCTTTTTTTTTTTCTTTTTTCCTAATCTGAAAACTAAAAGGACAGCAGAGGGAGCCCGAGCATGACTTAAGATCTGAGACCCGCAATGTATAAGAAGTACTTCTGGGTGAGAAATCAGGTGCTGCCCTCTCCTGGATCCGATTATAGGAAGGAAAAAAAAAAAAGAATTCCACCCTCCCTGCCCCAAATATGATTCCTAAACCTAGCTTTAGATTTACCACCACTAATCAGAAAGCATTGAATTTCTGAAAGACAAATTAATTTTAATTCACTTCAACTTGAAAATGAATAACCCATTTATTCTTTGCTGGAATGACAATTTCCTAATTCAAATAGCCACCAAACAATTAAAGAGTATCCCATTCACAAAGATATTTGGAAGGATTAGTTTTTCCACACTTTGGTAAATCAAGGATATTCTTCAAAAATATTGTATACTGTATATATTATTATGGAATTTATATAAATTGAAACAATACAGTATACTAATTCATTTCATATTAAAATAAGTTTCTGAAAGAGTGAATATAACTAAAAAGTTAGTTATTTTCATTGTACTGTTATTGGACTATGTGGTAATTTTTGCTGTGTTTTTATTTTGTGTTTAAAGAGAAGCTCATAAGTATAACAAATTGGAAATGAGATGAGTTATAAAATTAAAAAATAATAATTCAACCTATGTAAAAGGCTATTTATCAAAAGGTAAATTAAATATATTGACTCACATAATTGTCATTTTAAAAATCAGCATAACTATGTAAAAGTCATCACAATAAGGAGGCCAAAAGAGCTCAGAAACTATTTCAGCCAGCAAACAACATATGGAGATTCATAGCAACCAGGGCCAACATTAGTTTAAGATACAGGCTCATTTGTAAGACATTACTGAGGAATAGGATGAAAAACCATATGTAAGAATATCATGTAACAAAAAGCAGTAGAAGGAATGTTAGCTCCCTAAAGGCAGGACTGTACATTTTTTTAACTATCCATTCCTATCTCCTAAAACAATTTTTTAGACATAGTTAAGTATTCAATAAATAGTTGTTCATTACCTGTATTCTTGATTGTTTGATAGAAAAAGAAGCAAGGAAAGATTGAATAAATTAAGTCAAATGATTCAAAGAACAGATATTGATGAGGCTGAATCATTCAGAAGTGATTAGCCTAGCATTATACATAGAAATAAGCAGTCCTGAAATGACAATTTTGAGTTCCTGCTGATCAATTGTCACCTACTTTCCTCAATAAACAATATGCTACATGAAGACATAGAAATAGGTCTTGAAATGGAATAAAACTAATAAGAAGTATGTTAGAAATGAAACAATTTTATAGTCATTTTGAAACCCATTTTCAAAATGTTTCAGAGGGAAAGATTCTCATGTAATCAAAAAAGAAGATAGCAGATTATGTTATGACCAAATGGTTATTGTGCAACTTACTCAGACAACTAACTAGACCAGATGCCTTAGTCTCTCGTATCTATAAAAATTTTATTGGAACAGTATGTGTATATATCTATGAAATCTTTAGCAGGAAGAAGAAAGCACCAAGCAAGTTTTCATATGTAGTTTTCCAAAGCAAAGGATCTACCACAACCATACAATTGATTGAGTTATAGTTAATACAAACTTCCACTATTTATTGTTTGTTTATAAATATCAATAAGAATGATAACAATAAACAGATGATTTGATAAAACAAAATGTTTTCCTTCAATAAGATGTTTTCCACGCTTGTGCTAAAACTCTCCAAGACTACTTTAGAGATATAATGTCTAATGATAGTTTTACTTATTGATTCTCTGATTATCAGTATCAAATGTGCATAAAACAGGAGGAGAAACACTCTCACCAGAATTGTTCATTTCCATCATAAGGGAGATCCAGTACAAAGTACAAATGGAAAAGGGATTCCCTACAATTGATAAATGACTCCAGATGTTCCCATTTGTGAATAACATTATGTTGGTTCCATAAAGCCACAGAATACTACAGAGCCCCCACAATGAGATCCATAACCATTCAGAAGTGGTTGACTTGGTATTATATATAGAAAAAAGCAACTGGATATATAATGCAGATTGCCTGCAAAGGGACAGGCAGTCAATAAGATAGTCAATCAATACATATGTTATATAAGTAGATACTGTCCTATGGATAGAATAAGAGGAAGAAAGGGAGCTGGTTTAAATTTGGAAAAATGAATGCTTTACAATATCCCAAGCTGCTCCTTCCTTCTAAATATTCTCCTTGGGCTTCTATATCATTATTTCAGATTACCTAAAGGACAAAGGTAGGCTGCAACATAGTACTAAAAGTGCATTGTGCTGAATGAGTGACTTAGAAGACATTACTGAATACTTGTATGATCAGAAAAGGAGGTAACCTGGTTATGTATTGAGATCAAGGGATATGAGCTGGATAACCCAATGCTGCACTGGAGTTATAAAATATGTGGGTCATCTATGGGAGATGCAAGGAAAAACATAAGAAATGCAAAAGGAAATGAAATATGGGAAATGTAATCTGTCCTAGTGAAAGGAGAGCTTACAACAAGAAAATGGATCATCCATCCTTTCATTCATTCATTCATTCATTCATTCATTCATTTATTCATGTGTTCATTCACTAAACAGTTATGTGCTTGCTATTTGCAGACCATACAAATATCTGTGTAAACCAAGACATAATATTTGGTGATTCTTAGTGACTGCCTTCAAATCAATATCTTTGAAAATTCTTTTGTACAACCCTTATGTAATATGTGCCTTTTTATTTTAAATGGTTAAGATTTAATCAGCTTACAATGATTATAAAGTAAGTAGATTATTATTGTTATTAACAATTAAAGTAAGATAGTGGTAACTATTATGTGTCTGTGAGTGAAACAGTTAAAGGAAGTTCTTTCTATTTAGCCATTCCATACAAAATATTTATCAACTGGCTACATGTATTATTTTTTTATTTTAAAGTTTTCTCCCCAATTACATACAAAATCAAATTTTAACATTTACTTCCAAAACCTTGAGTTCCAAATTCTCTCTTTTCCTCCCACCCCACTCCCCACATTGAGAAAGCACATTACTTGGTATAAGTTAAAAATGTGTTGCCATGAAAAACATTACTATAATAGTCATGTTGTAAAAATAAGCATACCCACTACAAAGAGAAACTTCAAGAAAAATAAAGGGCGGGGGGAAGTATGCTTCAGAAACCATCAGCACTGTCTTTGGGATGGATAGCATTCCTTATCACAAGTCCATCACATAAATTGCTTTAATATTTTTCCCAAAGTTGCTATTGCTAGTCGTATTTCCCTTCACTTTATTCCCCTCCACCACTATTTATTCTATTCTCTCTCTCCTTTCACCTTGTCTTTCCTCAAAAGTGTGCTGCATCTGACTACCCTCTCCCATGATCTTCCTTTTTTTCTAACACCTATACCCCCACCCTCCTTTCCCCATCCCCTTTCCCTCTCTCCCTTTCCTCTCCTCTTTTTCCCTATAGAGCAAAAGATGTGTCTATACCCAATTGAGTGTGCATGTTATTTCTTCTCTGAGCCACTTCTGATGAGGGTAAAGGTTCACTCATTCTCCCTCACCTTCCCCCCCTTCTACTTCACTGCAAAAGTTTTTTCTTACCACTTTTATGTGAAATAACTTACCCCATTCTGCCTCTCCTTTCCCCTTCTTCCAGTACATTACTTTCTCACCCATTAACTCCATCTTTATAATATATTATACTTTCAATTTCAGCTCCCTCCTGAGCCTTGTCTATATATATATACTCCTTCTAATTGCTTTAATAAATAAGGTTATATGAGTTATCAATATCTTCACATCTTTTCCCCTGAAAGAGTATGTTCAGTTTTGCTGAGTAAGCTCTTTTGCCTTCTGAAATATCATATTCCAAGTCTTACAAGCCATTAATGTAGAAGCTGCTAAATCTTATGTTATTCTCACTGTGGCTCCACAATATTTGAACTATTTCTCTCATTTTTTGATCTTTCATATTACTTTCCTTTTAATATTTTTATTTTTATTGAATTTTACAATTTCCCCCCTATTTTCACTTCCCCACTACAGAAGGCAGTCTAATAGTCTTTACATGGTTTCCATGCTATACATTGATGAAAATTGAATATGGTGAGAGAAAAACCATATCCTAAGGAAAAAATAAAATATAAAAGATAGAAAAATTACACAGAAAGATAACATTTTTTTACATTAAAGGAAATAGTCTTTGGGCTTTGTTTAAACTCCACAATTCTTTCTTTGGTTACAAATGGTATTCTCCATTGTCCTTGATTATTGCACTGATGTAATGAGCAAGTCCATTAACACTGAGCATCAACCCCATGTTACTGTTTCAGTGTATGAATTATTTCTTTCTGGCTGCTTGTAATATTTTCTCCTTAACTTGGAAGTTCTGAAATTTGAATATTTCTGGAAATTTTCATTTTAGTATCTCAGGAAGTGATCAACGGATTCCCTCAATTTCTATTTTCCCTCTGCTTCTAGGATATAAGGGCAGTTTTCCTATAGAATTTCTTGAAATATAATATCTAGGACAACTAGGCAGCACAGCAAATAGAGTACCTGCCTTGGAGTTAGGAGGAACTGAGTTCAAATTTGGTCTCAGACACTTAATAATTATCTAGCTGTATGACCTTGGGCAGGTCACTTAACCCCATTGCCTTAAATAAATATTTTTTTTTTAAAAAAAGGAACTTAACATCTAGATTCTTTTTTTGATCATGACTTTCAGGTAATCTAATAATTTTTAAATTATCTCTTTGGAATTTTTTCCCAGGTTGATTTCAGTAAGACATTTCACATTTTCTTCTAGGGTTTCATTCTTTTGGTTTTGTTTTATTGTTTCTTGATTTCTTACCTCCATTCTATATTTTAAGGATTTATTTTCTTCAGAGAGTTTTTGTATCTCCTTTTCCATCTGACCAATTCTGCTTTTTAAGGAATTCTCCCCATTGACCTTTCAGGCTGTTTTTTTTTTCTGTTTGACCCAAACTGGTTTTAAAGATGTACTTCAGAAATCTTTTGTAATTCTTTCACCAAACTACTGACATAGTTTCCATGATTTTCCCTCATCATTCTCACTTCTCTTCCAAAATTTTCCTCTACCTATTTTTTTTGAGCTTTTCCATGATCTAAGACCAATTCATATTTTTTGGAGGTTTTGGATACAAAAGCTTTGACTCTGTTATCTATTGAGTATGTTTTTGATCCTCCAAAGGACCAAAGTAATTGTCTATGGTCAGATTTTTTTCTTCTTTTGTTTGTTCATTTCCCCAGCCTAGGATTTGATTTTAACTCCTTCTTAAATTTCTCTGCTACCAGGGTGGAGGACACACTGTCCCAAGCTTTTGAGGGTTTTTACAGTTGTTTTCAGGGACACCCCCAAGGACCTGCAAGTTCTCAATTCCTTCAAGGTTTTATGAGAGGCTCTGACTGCTCTCCTGGCCTCTGCTCTGGTCTGGGGATGACCACTAGAACTCCCCTCTGCCCTGGAAACATGACAAGAGTCCTTGTTGTACTGAAGGCAATAAACTCTATTGTTCTGCTCTTCCTCAGGCATTAGGGTACTAGAATGCAACCTGGATCTGAGTATAAGCAAAGAACACAGTCTTGACTCAGGGATAGATAGCAGAATGACCTCTGTTCTCTCCCCCTACCTCCTTACCATCTTTGGATTGAGCCTTGTGGAAGTAGCTGTTGGGTGATTCCCTGCTGGGTGGCTCCCCAGACCTATTCCTGGTTCCAGGGGCTGAGGCCTGTGCTAGACTAGGCTCCAATCTCTCTCTGGGATGGTAGAGTTTTCCTGCTGACCTTCCCAATTGTCCTTGGTAATCCCTAGGCTGAGAGGTTTTGAAATTGCCACTGCTTCCACAGACCCTGTTACCCCTAGGACCCAAGTGTTTCCTGGATGACTAGAGTCAGGTTAATCTGGTATGACCCAGGCTGTGCTGCGGCCCTTTTTAACCCTGGTATAACAGACCCTTCTATCTTGGACTAGAACAAATGATTCCCTCTTTTTGTAGGTTCTCTCACTTTAGAATTTGGTTAGATTCATTATTTAAAAGTATTTGGAGTAGTTTGGAGGAAAGCTCTGCAAGTCCCTGCCTTTACTCCTTTGTCTTGACTCTGTCCCCCTACATGTATTATTTTAAATAAGAAAGCACACCTACCTGGAAGATAAGAGAATACAATTTTTGACAAATACATGACACAATTCTGTAATGAATGAATGAATGATCTTATTAACATGGAACTTTTTTTATGCCAGTACAAATTGGAATTCATTCAAGTCTTTTCACACTTCATGATTTTTCATAATTTTTTGCTTTTCATATCAAGATAACACCACCCATACTCTACATTGTTTTGCAAAATGCTTTAGTTATACGTATTTCAATTGATGTTAACAATTTATCCTGATTTTATCCTGCATATATCTTGCTTGTACATAGTTGTTTCCATGCTATCTCCATCAATAGAATATAAATTCCTTGAAAGCAGAAATCTTTGGCTTGTTGTTTGCTTTTGTGTTTACTATTCTTTTAATCCCCATTGCTTAACATATTACCTAGTACAATATAGATATTTTAAAAATGTTAGGATGACATTGACTTGATTCAAAAACCAGTAACATAGTAATTATTATTATTATTATGCTCAATTTGCAGAAGAGAAAATTACTCAAATAGTGAATTTAGTGAGATAAAAGTTTCACAAATAGAAGTCAAAGCCAGTTCTTGAATTCAACTAGAATATTCTATTATACCATCTTTATCTACTTATTATAGACATTTTTCTCATTATTCAAAAATCATACATTTTGACTTAAAATGACTTGAATGGTAATCCAATCTAATCTTCATGTTAATGAGAAGGAAATGAGGCTCAGAGAAGCTAAGATTTATCTAATATCCCATAGTTAATAAGGAGTATTTCCATAAGTGATTTATCCCATATTTTTTTCAGGGTGCTCAGGAAAGGCTAGAGCTCTGGAGTAGTATTTCCTAAGCCCTATTCAGATTCATCTGTTTTTAGTGTCTAATCAGTCACCCTATTCTCACCTATGACTCCAAGAAGTTGCATCATGTGCAGTGACTACACCATAGTAAAACCATTCAGATAGACTAAACCAGGTTGAGAGAAACAGATAGACCCCAGACTGAACAATGCTTTGTGGGAATGTCTACCACAAGCATGTGAAGAGTTCCTCTAGTAGAATGAGAAGATGAGAACATTTATTCCAATGGCCATGAAGGTGATGGCAATAGATGCTTGGTCATAAATTGAAGATAC
Source organism: Macrotis lagotis (assembly GCF_037893015.1). NCBI lineage: Eukaryota > Metazoa > Chordata > Mammalia > Peramelemorphia > Peramelidae > Macrotis > Macrotis lagotis. The sequence goes on along the minus strand of NC_133660.1, from coordinate 53,334,005 downwards.
CAAGGTCATTCTTTGTTTGCTTAGGCACCCATCATCCTTACTTTTGTCTTGTAATTGCATCTCTGGAAGAGAGTATGAGCTTGATAAATTTGTGCAACTCTATTTCACTTAAATCTAATTCACACATCATCCTTCAAGTATTGTTTTATTGGTCAGGCAAACTGGACACATGTACCCTTACCCCAACATTATGATATCATTGGCCCTCATTAAAAATAAAGGATAAACAACAACACCCCACATATTGAAGTGGATAGTCACATTCCTTCATGGTCAGATCACTTCTGGAACTCATAATTTAAGAAGGAACTTGACTGGAGGGAGAAAGAAAACATGACTAGGACGGTTAGAAAACTGCAGACCAAAATATACAAGAATCTGTTTTAGGATAAAAATATTTAGCCAGAGGAAGAAAAGATTTAAAGGAGAGATGAAAGTTGGCTTAAGGTATTGGAAGGTTTGAGGAAATGGAAAAATGAGTCAGTTTGATCTGCTTGGTATATAAGCTATGAATGAAAATAACATAGAAAGGCAGATTTGGGTTTAATTTAGGGAAAACTTACAACATTCAGAACTTTCCAAAACTGAAATGTGTTGTCATCTAAATTAATGGAAGTTACCTTCATGCTAGGTCAAAAAGTCAGCAAGTTTTATCAAATATCAGCTATGTTCTAGGCTCCTTACTAAATGCTTGGGACACACCAGAGGCAAAAGACCACCTCCTCCTTTCAAAGAGTTTACATTAGAATGGGGGAAATAGCATGAAAACAACTACATACGAAAAACACATATACAGGATAAATTGGAGAGATAGTCAAAATAGAAAGAGAGTCTTGTGGTGGAATGTTTGCTAGGACTTAAATGAAGTAAAAAAAAAAGCCAGGAGCAAAAATTGAGAGAAAGGTAAAGAAAAATATACTATGCTTTAGCTGAAGTAAAAAAAAGATCAGTAAAAGTAAAAGTAAAGTAAAAGTAAAAAAAAAGTAAAAGTAAAAAAATGGGGTAGCTAGGTGGTACAGTGGATAAAGTGCCAGCCCTGAAGTCAGGAGCACCTGGGTTCAAATCCAGTCTCAGACACTTAATAATTACCTAGCTGTGTGGCCTTGGGCAAGCCACTTAACCCCATTTGCCTTGCAAAAGCCTAAAAAAAAAACAGGGGTAGCTATCCTCATCTCAGAAAAAGTAAAAGCAAAATTAGATCTCATGAAAAGGGATAAGGAAGGAAACTACATCTTTTTTATGAAAGATTTTATTTACTTTGAATTTTATAATTTTTCCCCTAATCTTGCTTCCCTCCCTCCACCTCACCCCTCACAGAAGACAGTCTATTAGTCTTTACATTGTTTCCATGCTATACATTGATCTAAGTAGAATGTGTTGAGAGAGAAATCATATCCTTAAGAAGAAAAAAAATAAAATATGGGATAGCAAGTTTACATAAGAAGATAGTGGTTTTTCTTTTAAATTAAAGGTCTTTGTTCACACTTCACAATTCTTTCTCTGGATACAGATGGTATTCTCCATCACAGATACCCCAAAATTGTGCCTGATTGTTGCACTGTTGGAATGAAACTTACATCTTCTTAAAAGGCTCTATAGATAATGAGGCTATATCATTATTTATGTATGTACATAGTGGTATAGCATCCAAATTTCTAGAGGAAAAGCTGGATGAATTACAAGGAGACATAGACAGCACAACTTTGATAATGGGAAACTTCAATCTCCCTCTTTCAGAACTAGATAAATCTAAGAACAAAAAAACAAGAAGAAAATTAAGCAGGTAAATGAAATCTGAGAAAACTTAGATATGACAGACCTCTGGAGAAAAGTTAATGGGAATATAAAAGGATGTACCTTTTTCTCAGCAGTACATGGCACCTATACCAAAACCGATTACAAAAGCCTATAATCAAAACCAGAAAGGCAGAAATAATAATTGCATACTCCTCAGACAATGAAGTAATAAAAATTACATGTAATAAAGGGTCATGGAAATATAAACCAAAAATTAATTGGAAACTGAATAACTTAATTTTAAATAGTGAGTGGATCAAATAGCAAATCATGGAAATAATCAATAATTATATCCAAGAAAATGATAAAATGAGATGTCATAATAAAATTTATGGGATGTAGCCAAGACAGTTTTGAGGGAAACTTTATATCTCTAAATGCTTATATAAATAAAATAGAGAAATAGGATATCAATGAATTGGGCATGCAACTAAAAAAGCTAAAGAAAAGAACAAATTAAAGATCCCCAATTAAATATCAAATTAGAAATTCTGAAAAATCAAGGATGAGAATAATAAAATTGAAAGCAATAACACTACTGCTCCCATGAATAAAACTGAGTTGGTTTTATGAAAAAGCCAATAAAATATTTAAACATTTAGTGAATCTGAATAAAAAAAGAAAGAAGAAACCAAATTACCAGTATCAAAAATGAAAAGTGTGAACTAACCACCAATGAGGAGAAAATTAAAGAGATAATGAAGTCAAACTGTATACCAATCAATTTGATAAGCTGAATGAAATGGATGGATATTTACAAAAATACAAACTGCCCAGATTAATAGAAGAGGAAATAACATACTTAAATAACCCCATTTTATAAAAAGAAATTCAAGAAACAATCAATAATTTCCCTAAGAAAAAATGTCCAGGTCCAGATGGATTTTCAAGTGAATTCTAACAAAAATTTAAGGAACAATTAATTCCTATTCTGTATAAACTATTTTAAAAAAAATAGGAGAATAAGGAATTCTGCCAGATTTCTTTTATGACATCAATATGGTACTAATATCTAAACCAGGAAAAACCAAAACAAAGAAAATTATAGACCAATCTCCCTAATGAACATTGGTGAAAAAATCTTAAATAAAATATTAGCAATGAGATTTCAGCAAGTTATTACTAAGATAATACACTATCATCAGCTAGGATTTATATCAGATAGGCAGAGATAGTTCAATATTAGGAAAATCAACACATTGTACATATTGAAAGCAAACCAACAGAAATCATATGATTATCTCAATAGATGCTGAAAAGATCTTTGATAAAATACAACATCTATTCTTATTAAAAATGCTAGAAAGTTTAAGAATAAATGGAGTTTTCCCTAAAATAATGAGTAGTATCTATCTAAAAACATCAACAAATATTATATGTGATGTGGATAAACTTGGTGTAATTCCAGTAAGAACAGGGGTGAAACAAGAATGTTCATTATTGACAACACTATTCAATATAGTATTAGAAATGTTAGCCTTAGCAATAAGAGAAGAAAAAAGACACTGAAGGAATCAAATTTGGCAATGAGGAAGCAAAGTTTGTATTCTTTGCAGATGATATGATGGTATACTTAGAGAACCCAAGAAAATCATCTAAAAACTACTTGAAACAATTAACAAATTCAGCAAAGTAGCAGGATATAAAATAAAGCCACATAAATCACCAGCATTTCTGTATATGAACAACAAAGTCCAAGATCAAAAGATAGAAAGAGTAATTCCATTTAAAGTAACTGTAGACAACATTAAATACTTGGGAGTCTACCTCCCAAGACAAACCCAGAAGCTGAATGAGTACAATGAAGCACTTCTCGCCCAAATAAACTCAGATCTAAATAATTGGGAAAATTTTGATTACTCCTGTTTAGGTTGAGCTAATATAATAAAAATGACAGTTCTTCCCAAATTAAATTACTTATTCAGTGCCATACCAATCAAACTACAAATAATGATTTTACTGAGCTAGAAAAAAATAGGAACAAAATTCATCTGGAGCAATAAAAGGTCAAAAATATCAAGGGAACTGATAAAAAAAAAATGTAAAGAAAGGCAGCCTAACTCTACCAGATCTAAAACTATACTATAAAGTGACAGTCATCAAAACTGCCTGATACTGGTTAAAAAATAGACTAATGGATCAATGGATTAGGATAAATTCAAAAGAAACAATAATAAATGCTTACTGTAATCTACTATTTGACAAACCCCAAAACATTAGTTTCTAGGATAAGAATTCACTGTTTGACAAAAATTATTGGTAAAACTGAAAAAGTAGTATGGCACAAAACTAGGCATAGACCCACATCTCACACCCTATACAAAATAAGGTCAAAATGGGTACAGGATTTAGACATAGTAAGCAACACCATCGATAAATTAATAGACCAAGAAATACTCTATCAGATCTATGGAAAGGTAACAAATGTTTTTATTGATATTTTATTTTCCAAATAAATTTTGTGAAAGTTTTCAACATTGAATTATATACATATATATATTTTCTTTTAAATTACGAAATTTTCCTTCCACCCTCCCTTTGTACCCCTTTCCCCTCAGCAGTGAACAATCAGGTTAATATGTTACATAATCATTTCTCTTAAACATGTTTACAGATTAGGCATTTTTGGTATGAGGAATTAGAGTTAAGAAATTAGTAATTAGAAAGAACTAAATAAGAGATACTTTTTAGGATGCAAATTCAGTGCTCATCAGATTCTGAAGAGTTTTTGTTTTTCATTTTTGTTTTGTTTTGCTTTTCCTCCCAGATAGAGAATAGCAACTGCATTCATCAGAGTTAATCATTTCACAGTGTTGTAGTTAGTTGCTAATTGTGTTAACAATGTATGCATTATTCTCCTGGTTCAGCCACCTTCGCTCAGCACCAGATCCTGTAAGTCATTCCATGCTTCTCTAGAGTCTGACCATTCATGGTTTCTTATAGAACAATAATTTTCCATAGTATTCATATACCATAACTTCTTTAACCATTCCCCAATTGATGGACATCCCCTCAATTTCTAATTTTTGGGAACTACAAAAAGAGCTACTATGAATATTTTGGAACATGTGGGACTTTTCCCATTTTTTATGATTTCTTCTGGATATAGGCCTAGAATTGGAATTGCTGAGTCAAAGAGTATGAACCATTTTATTGCTCTTTGGGCATAGTTCCATATTCCTTCTCCAGAATGATTGGATCAGTTCACAAGGGGGACAAATTTATGAACAAACAAGAATTAGAGTACAATATAAACTACAAAATTAATGATTTTGACTATAGTAAAAAGTTTTATGCTGCCAAATTTAGAAGGAAAACAGGAAGCTGGAAAATAATCTTCACAACTAGGAGTTCTGATAAAGGTCTCATTTCTAAAATATATAAAGAACTGCATCAAATTTGGTTACAAATCATTCCCCATTTGATAACTAATCAAAGGATATGAATAGAGTTTTCAAATGAAGAAATTAAAGCTATATATAATTATATAAAAATGCTCCACATTATTATTGATTAGAAAAATGCAAATTAAAACAATTCTGAGGCATCACCTCACACCTATCAGATTGGCTAAGATGAAATAAGAAAGGAAAATGATCAATGTTGGAGAGTTGTGGGAGGATTGAGACATTGATGCATTACTGGTAGAGTTGTGAACTGATCCACCATTCTGGAGAGCAATATAACAGTAAAACTGTTCATACCCATTGATCCAGTGATTCTAATTATAGGCAATTATCCTATCCAGAAGAAATTATTTTTTAGAAATTTATTTATTTTTGAATTTTACAATTTCCCATCTAAACTCGCTTCTCTCCCCTCACTCCCCACCATTGTTTCCATGCTATACATAGATTCGAATTGAATGTATTGAGAGAGAAATCATATCCTTGAGGAAAAAATAAAGTATAAGAGATAGCAAAATCATATAATAAGATAACATTTTTTAAAATTAGAAATAATTCCAGAAGGAAAAATTATAAAAAAAAATGGGAAAAATCCCACATGTTCCAGAATAGTCATAGCAGCTGTTTTGAAGTAGCAAAGTGGAAATTGCCGGGATGCCCATCAATTGGAAAATGATTAAACAAGTTATGGCACATAAATATGGAATATTGTTGTTCTATAAAAAACCATAAATGGTCGGATTCTAGAGAAGCATGGAATGAATTACAGGGTCTGGTACTGACCAAGAGAACAATATACATATTAACAGCAACATTGTTAAATAACCAACCCTGATGGAAGCAGATCCTCTCAACAGTTCAGAGAGCTAGGACAATCCTATTAGACTGGCTATGGATAATATTATCCCTATCCAGCAGAAGAAAAGTAAAACAAAACAAAACAAACAAAAAGCAAGCACTTCAGAATCTGATGAATACTACATTCACTTTTTTTAAGGGTTTTTTTTTTGCAAGGCAATGGGGTTAAGTGGCTTGCCCAAGGCCACACAGCTAGGCAAGTATTAAGTGTCTGAGCCCGGATTTGAACTCAGGTACTCCTGAATCCAGGGCTGGTGCTCTATCCACTGTGTCACCTAGCTTCCCCTACATTCACTTTTTAAAAAATATTTCTCATGTATCTCTTTCCCTTAATCCTAATTCCTCATACTGAAAATGACTAATCTGTAAACATCTTTAACACAACCTGACTGTCACTGAAGGGAGGGGGATGGAAAGGGAGGGTGGAGGGAATTTTTCTAACTTAAAAATATGCATATGCATATGGATGAATGCTGAAAATCTTTCATAACATGTATTTGGAAAAATAAAATAACAATAAAAAAGAAAAAATAGCTTAACGGGGAGGGCAAATGAAAATGCAAGGAGTAGGGAGATTAGTGATATCAACAAGTGAGCAAAGTGTACTCTACAGATTTAAAGGAATATAACTGTTCTAAAAAGGATGATAAATAGGAAGAATGCAAAGTAACACAAGAGACCCAAATGAAGTGTTATAAAAATATAGGTAGCAGAGTGAAAATTACAATAGAGTGAACAAAAAATATATAAATAAAGACAACATTTGAAGACAACCAATTTCAGTACAAAGCGCTTCAATATTGATACTTTCAAAGTCAAACTACAGATTATCCCCCTCGTGTTAGAAATGAACAGATTTCAAAACAAAATGGTGTTCCTGTATAATCAATCTAAGTCATTCCACTGGACACTGTCTTCTGGCTATGAACCTGACTGAGACAGTGTGCTTTGCATAGGGAGTTTGTGAAAGGTCCAATCAAAACAAAACATCAATAAAAAAATTTTAATGGTATGAAATATAAAATGATAATGGGCAAACTAGGTGGCCCAGGAGTCAGGAAGACTCCTAAATTGAAATCTGGCCTCAGATACTAGCTGAGTGACCCTAGGCAAGTCACTTAACTCTTTTGCCTCAGTTTCCTGATCTCCAAAATGAACTGGAGAAGTATCTTTGTCAAGAATAATCAAAAATTATGGTCATACCTGACTAAAATGACTGAACATCAACATTAGATTTATAAAGTACTTAAGCTATGTTATATCATTCAATTCTTACATCTTTGTAATGCAGGAGTTATTTTCTCATTTTACAGGAGAAGAAACTAAAACTCAGAGATATTGGAATTTGCCTAGAGTCGCACAACCAGCTGTCTGAGTGTGAATTTGAACTTAAGTCTTCCTGACTCCAAGTCTTGTGTTCATTCTATTATTTGATCCTACCATCTTCCCTGCCCCCCCACTCTGAGAAATACATTATGTTCTTGGTCTCAAGAATGAAAAATCTTTCTGTTTCAATACACAATAAGGTCTCTTTATCTTTTTAAAATTACATACACATTAGCACAAACCATGAATTAGTTATACTCACTCTCTTGAACAAAAAGCAAAATGTTTCTTTGATAAGAGAATTCCCTGTGGTTTAGTGGTGCCTATCAAGAAGGTTTTCTTGCAAGCCTTTTGCTGCAGGCTATTTGAGCTTCAAAGACTTTTGTGGAACTTTAAAGGACAGCAGAGCCTGTCAAGTGATGAATTGTAGCATTTAGGGTTCTGCCTACTAGAGTTAGGTTTGAAAGACACTGTCCATTACAATCCTGTTAGTCAGTCATACATTTCTGAAAAATTATCCTTAGAGAAAGTGAATCTCTCTCTCTCTCTCTCTCTCTCTCTCTCTCTCTCTCTCTCTCTGTCTCTCTGTCTGTCTCTCACAACTCTCTCTCTCTGTCTCTCACAACTCTCTCTCTCTGTATGTGTGTCTGTCTCTCACAACTCTCTCTCACTCTGTTTCTCACAACTCTCTCTGTCTGTCTGTCTCTCACAACTCTCTCTCTCTCTGTTTCTCACAACTCTCTCTCTCTGTCTGTCTGTCTCTCACAACTCTCTCTCTCTCTCTCTCCCCTTCACTACATCTCTCCTCAATCTCTCCTCATCTCTCTGCCTACATCAATCTTTTTCAATCTTTTTTCTCTCCCTCTGTCAGTTTGTCTCCTCTATGTTTGTCTTCCCTCCCTTTTTCTCATGCTTCTCTCCTTCTATCCTCAACTCTTCTCATCCATCTGACTGTCTCTCTCTCTCTCTTCCATCTGCCTCTGTCTCTTTCTCCCTCCATCACTATCTCCCTCTTTATCTGTATTTCTTTCAATCTTTGTTTCTCCACAGAAGCATTTTGAGAAAATCTGAGCAAAGTTGATTCGCCACCTATAAGTTATATGAATGTTCTCTCAACAGAAAAATATTTAGTAGAAAACATATTTCATATCAACAATCTTATTTGAGGAAGGAAATCCAAATGAGTGGAGAAAAAATAAGGAAACCTTAAGTAAATTGCTCAGTAGATGATAATCAAATCTGCTTTTCAATACTTAACAAAACCTTATAACTTGTTCTAAGTACCAAAGGATAGAAGGAAATTGAGGATTTATAGAAACTAACCCCTTCCCATTTCTGGGACCCATAATTAGGAATATTGAATTTTACAGGTCACATACGCAATAATCCTAAAAAGCCATGTTCAAAAATCAGAAAGTATTTGATTCCTCAAGTTGTGCTGGCTTACTAGTTATATGCATATGCCTCTAAACTATCTTTACATGGTAGGGTGGTACCCAAATCAACAAATATGGTGTTGTGGAGAGTGAAAGAGATTTGGTATTAGAAGACCAGGTTTAAATTTCTGCTTCTGCCATTTATTAGCTGTATTCTGATGAGAGAACATGAAGTCTTTCAATTTCATCACTTCAAAAATGAAGGTAATGATCCTAGAATTCTATCTCTAAAATAATCCCTTCTATTTCTACATTTATGCTCCTGTGATTTTAGATGTAATCTGAAGGTTTCCTTTAGATTAATGATTGCTTTGAAAATAAAAGCTCAAAGATAATGAAAAACATCCTGTTATTCTGGTATTTATAATGAATTTAAGTAAATCTTTTATGGAGTTGTCAATTATTTATTTTCTAGGTGACTTTAAATCAATTTGCTTATCTGGGTCTCAGTTTCTTAATCTGTGAAATTCTAAGTTCAGACTATATGATTGGCTATGGTTTGATCCAGTACTAAATCTATGAAGTTATAGTAGTTAATGTATAATATGAACATATCTTTTTGTTCATTAGATTTTTTTGAAAAGAAGAAAATAAGTAGGGATAGCTGGAGGAAGGAAAGGAATGAAAAACATGGAGAAAATGAAGAAAGAGAAGAAAGAAGGAAGGAAGGGAAGAGAGAAAGGGAGGAAGGGAGGAAGGAAGGAGGGAAGGAAGGAAGGAAGGAGGGAAAGAAGGAAGGAAGGAAGGAAGGAAGGAAGGAAGGAAGGAGGGACGAGGGAGGGAGGAAGGGAGGGAGAGGAGAAGAAAGAGAGAGGAAAATGGATGGAAGGAAGAAAGAGAAGGACAAGGACACAAGGAAAACTATAATTTTTTTTCCATTATTTATAATGAATGGAATACCCACAAGGTAGATCCTAAATGAAAGTGTTCCTTCACATCTGTCTGTTAGTACTCTGAGTCTCAATCTGCTTTACAGTAATGGAGGTGGATGGAGTAGATTATCTCTAAGAGCTATTCTAGGACTAAATTTATAATAATCCTATTTATATATTTATAAATTCCATTTATTTTGCATTGACAATCTATTTAAGATATTTTCTTCATATTTTGACTGTCTCTTTATTAATAAAATGTTATTGGGTAAGGAAAAGATCTATGATTTCATTGCTTTTGGAAATTCACAAGTGAGAAAACACCTTCTTCACCATAAGCATGTCAGCTTCTCTATAACTTAATATCATAAAGAACTTCCTGAGGGAATAAGAAACTATTTTTGTTCACATCACTGCTGTGCATCTAAGAGTCAGGGACATTGGTGGGGATGCCTCTGAAAGACTACTGAACTAAAGGAAATTCTCAGAGCTTCAAACTGATGAATTTGAAATAAAGCAAACAAGTAAAATAACTATAGAGCAGTCTCAAACTTTAGCCCTGACTTACTTCTAATAATAGTCACCTCAGAGCCAACTCACAAACCAGACTGGTTTGGGCGCCTGTATGCTATCTTTATATTATTCAACCTTAACTCCTTAAGTGGATCCCCACTGCAGAGAAGAAATTCTTTTCCTCCTTCCCAAAACTTTGCTGAAAAGTGTATATATGAGTGTCAGTGTGAGTGTCAGTGTGAGTGTCAGTGTGTGTAAAAGAGAGACAGAGACAAAGAGACAGATGGAGAAGTCATATGGTGTCACTTTTCTCACAGAATTAAGGAGGGGGAAAATACAGGAGTAATGAATATCCAGTGATAGCATACAGAATTAGGAGATGGAATGTCTAATATAAGACTTATAGCCAATGAACATGTACTGTTTCTTATTTATCAATGACATGTACAAAGGAATAGATATTTTCTCATCACATTTCCAGGTTTTGCAAAGCTGGCAGAAATACTGAATACATAAGGTAACAAAACAAGGTATAAAAAGGTTTTGAAAGTATTGGATTAAATAATAAAATGTAATTCAATAAGAGATAAACAGAAAATCTTATACTTGGATTTAAAAAGTCACAATTACATTATCTTGTAACTTGGTAGCTATCTATTTGTATGGAAGAGATTTGTGGGAGTAGAGTTCAGAAGATAGAGGTGGACTACAAACACTATTCAAGAATATGACTTAGAAGCCAAAACAGCTCATATGTTTTGGAACTCCGTTAAAGAGAAGTTACCAACAAAGCAGTAATTAACTCTTTCTGTCTTAGTCATACTATATCTTAAGTATTGTGTTCTGGTATATGCCATGGTTTAAGAAGGACTTAATAAACAAGGTTGAATAATATAAAGATATTTAGGGGAAGGCTGTCAGGATGGTGAAGACTGCTTCTAAGCCACTAACATATGAGAATTAGATATGTTTAGTCTTGAAGGAAGAAGATTTGGGGTGTGGGGCATGAATGGGGAGGGAGAAGGAGAAAAATAATTGTCTTCAAGAATAAGGACTGTTATACTGAAGCATGATTAGACTTGTCCCCAAAGGGAAAAACCAGGTAGAAGTAGCAAAAGAATAAATTCAGGGTGTTAAAAAGTCAACAAAAAATGTGCAAAAATTTGATCTCTCCTAAAATGAAATCTTATGTCTTCCAGGTACACATTAGATGAACATATACTTGTCAGGCAAAGTGCAGATTCCTTCCAAGCTATTGATTAGATTATACTCCATTGAGTTTTCCTTCAATGCTAGAATTTCAATTATTTGCTATTTTAGTCAGGGATCCATAAAACGGTGGCTATTTTACACTTTAAACAAAGAATAATTGGCTTTTGGTCTTGGGAAACTCTAAGGAGTTTTCCCACACTAGGAAAATGGCAAGATTGGTTAGATTTATGATATAATGTTGGTTCTAGCTCTTAAATTTATGATTCTGCAATATTTAATGATAATTAGCTGTGAAAGATTTAGCTATTCTGATCAATACAATCATCTACAATTCCAAAGTGTTCATGATTAAAAGTATTCATTTTCTTGAGAGAGAGAAATGATGAACTCTGAGTGAAGATTAAAGCATATTTTTTATCATTTCCTTTTTCTTTCTTTTTTACAACATGGTTTTTATGAAAGTGCTTTGCATAACTTCATAGGAGTGTTACCTCATTTGCCTTCTCAATTGGTTGAGAGAGGGGCAGCAAGAAAAGAAAATTTGGAACTGAAAATTTTAAAAAGAATGTTAAAAAATGATGATTCTATAATTAATTAACAACTCTCTACTTCGATGCACTGGAGAAGGAAATGGCAAACTATTTCAATATCTTTGCCAAGAAAACCTCACTGACAAAGATCCATGGGGCATGAAAAGTCTGGCATTGACGGAAATGACTGAATAATAATATTTCAAATTGTGTGAACTACACCCAGGGTTAGGAAGACATGATTTAAATCCAACCACAGACACTTATAAAATGTGTGACCCTGAACAAAGTACTTATAGTCTATCTGCCTCAATTAAAAATGAGGATCAAATGAGATAATGTTTCTAAAGTACTTAACAAGCAGTCAACTCATAGTTGATACTTAATGAATGCTTTTTTCCTTCCCCTTCAACTTCCTCTCTAGCAAAGTGGGTTAATAAAACTTGTCTTCTTGGTGAGCTATTGTAAGGATAAAGATCAGTCAGCAAACAACATGCATATATTAAGAATTTACTCTGGGAGGGCGGAGCCAAGAGGGCAACAAGAATGGATCCTGTCTTAGGTGCTCTCTCAGAAATCATCCAAACTAAGGACTTTAACTAAATTTTCAAGATACTGAACCCACAGAGGGTCCCAGGGAGGCAGTTCTCCTACTCAAGGTAATCTGGAAAAGAACAGAAAGGCTTTGCTCCCTGGCATTGGAGGGGTGGCCCGCCAGAAGGATGGCCCACCAGAGCAAAAGAACTTCAGCCTCCCGGAGGCAGCGCCAGGGCACTGGGAACCATGGCTCACAGCAGTGGGGGAGTTTCCTGAACTATGCCCCAGGGAGCACCAGGCACAAATTGGGGGAACAGCTGGGGGACCTCTGCCAGAGCGAGCACATGAAACCCAGCCCTCAGGGCACACAGCAAGCAGGGAGCAGCAGCGTGGCCAAGGCAGGAAAAAGAAGCAGGCAGAGCCAGTAAGCAGGAGCTCCCCAGGGCAGGAGCCTATTAAACCTAGGGAGGGGAGTGAAGAGGGAGACTTCAGAGCTATGCCCCTGGAACAGGACTCTGGGGCTCTGACCACATTCAGATCCTGATCACAGTCTAGGCCCCCCCATAGAGCAGCAGGGCCCCCCCCCACCTCAGCAGAGGAGGGCGCTTGTGGTCATTCACAGACCAGGAGGGAGGACAGAGCCTCACACACTGAGACCCTTTGTGGAAGTGTCCCAAAAGCTCAGGAAGTACCCCCAAAACAGTCTTAGGCTGGGAAAATGAGCAAGCAGAGAAAAAAGAGGAACCCCATTGAGAAATATTTCGCATATGAGTCCAAGAAGGATCAAAACACTCAGTCTGAAGATGAGGAAGCACAAGCTCCTGCATCTAAAGACTCAAAGAAAAACAGAAATTGGGCTCAGGCTATGACAGAGTTCAAAAAAGACTTTGAAAATCAAATGAGGCAGAAGAAAAACTGGGGAAAGAAATGAGAGAGATGCAGGAAAAACATGAAAATGAAGTCAGCAGCTTAGTCAAGGAAATCCAAAAAAAATGCTGAAGAAAATAGCATGCTAAAGACCAATTTAGGTCAAATGGATAAAACAGTTCAAGAAGTTATTGAGGAGTAGAATGCTTTAAAAAGTAAAACTGGCCAGATGGAAAATGAAATAAGAAAGCTCTCTGAGGAAAACAAATACTTCAAACAAAGACTAGAACTCAGGGAGATTGATAAATTTATGAGAAATCAGGAATCAATACTTCAAAACCAAAAAAAAGAAAAATTAGAAAAAATGTGAAACATCTCATTGAAAAAACAACTGATATGGAAAATAGATTTAGGAAAAATAATTTAAAAGTTATTGAAATACCTGAAAGTCATGATCAGGAAAAGAGCATTGACATCATTTTCAAAGAATTACTACAGGAAAATTTCCCTGATATCCTAGAAGCAGAGGGCAAAATAGAAATGGAGAGAATTCACCAATCCCTCCAAGAAAGAGATCCCAAAAAACGAACCCCTAGGAATATTATAGCCAAGTTCCAGAACTCCCAAGTCAAAGAGAAAATATTACAAGCAGCCAGAAGGACACAGTTCAAATATCGTGGAGCTGCAGTCAGGATCACACAGGACTTAGCAGCAACTACATTAAAAGCTCATAGGGCTTGGAATATAATATACTGGAAGGCAAAAGAGCTTGGAATGCAACCAAGAATCAACTACCCAGCAAAAAAATGAATGTCCTCTTCCAGGGAAAAAGATGGACTTTCAGTGAACCAGAGGAATTTCAAATGTTCCTGTTGGAATGGCCAGAGCTGACCAGAAGGTTTGATCTTCAAATACAGGACTCAGGTGAAGCATAGAGATTAGAGGAGAGAGGGGGAAAATATGAGGGACTTATGATGAACTGCACATATTCCTGCATAGAAAAATGACACTGATAATACTCATATGAACCTTCTTCTCAATTAACAGAGCAGGTAGAGGGAGCTTTCATAGTTGAAACACAGGAGAAAGCTGAATTTGAAGATAAAATATGGTGTAAAAATGGAGTCAATAGAAAAAAGGGAAATGTAATGGGAGAAAGAAAAAGGAGAGGGGGAATAGGCCAAGATGTTTCATATCATAAGTTTTTTTCTTTATTTCAATGAACTATTGCAATATTATGGAAAGGGAGAAGGCAAGGGGGAATGAGGGAATCTTTGCTCTCCTTAGAGGTGGCTAGGAGAGGAAACAGCATATATACTCAATGGTGTATAGGCATTTGGAGTAAGAAGAGGAGGACAGGGGGAGGGGGGGATGTGAGTGATGGAGTTGAGGATGGACCATGGAGGGAGAGTGTTCAGATATAACACATTTTCTCTTTTACTTCTTGCAAGGGGCTGGGATTGGATGGCCTGCCCAGGACCATAGGGCCAGGTGGATTCTGGGCCTAAAGGGTGGTATGGGGGCTCAGGGCTTCTTGGCCCCAGGACCAGGGATCTGTCTGCTGCGCCACTCAGCAACCCTACAGCAGAGTCAGAGTGAAAGGAGAGAGAAAATATAGTACATGGTAGTGGAGAAATACAAAAGGAGGGATTTGCAATCACCAATGGCAATGGTGGAAAAATATGGAAGTAACTTTTGCAATGGACTTATCATAAAGAATATGATCCACCCATGAAAGAGTTTTTTATCATTATTATTATTTGGGAGGGGGGGGTGCTGGGCAAATGTGCCTGGTTGGCCTGCCTGGGGCTGCATAGCAGGGTGATCGTTGGGTGTCTGAGGCCAGATTGAGACCCGGGTGCTCCTGGCTCAAGGGCCAATGCTGTCTGCCACCCAGTCACCCCTACTATTATTACTATTTTATTTTATTTTGGGTATTTTTTCTTTTTTTGGCAGCGGGGCTGGGGTGGCTTGAATGTCCCACAGCTGAGTGATTATTGGGTGTATGGGGGCCAATATGGGCTCGGGTGCTCCTGGCTCTAGGGCTGGTGCTCTGTCCATTGCGCAACCTGGCCATACCTACAATTATTACTATTTTTTTATTTTAATTTTTTTTCTCTCCCCTTTATCGCTCAAGCAAGTCTATATTTTTGGGTGGAGGGGGTATTTTGTTTACCCTTAAACAAGAATATTTTATTAATGTACAAAAAAACATTATTTGTACAAAATGAGAATAAATAAACATTAAATTAAAAAAAAAGAATCACCTAAAGATGTTCTCATTATCTAAAGGTATTCTAACAGCAGAGGTTTGTTTTTTTTAATTAATAATGGAACATGTCTTACTATAGACAATGTTTTATAAAAATTTGTTTTCCGTATGCAGTATAGGATTATTGTATTTAAACATCCGAACTCTTGTTATTTGTTAATCATTTTAAAGCAAAATCATTTGTGTAATAATAATAAAAAAGTCGATTTTTCTGTGGTTAAAAATAAAAACGAATTTACTCTGTTCCATGCACTATACTAGACCCTGGAGATATTAGAAACTCTAAGGGATTAAATGATTTGCTCCTGTTCACTAAGTCAATATATGCTGGAGACACAACTTGTGCTTGCTCTTATTTGTCAAATTATTATATAATGCTTTATAAAGTGCTTTCCTTGCAACAACCCTATCAGAAAAGCAGTAAAAAAAAAATATGTTAATTTCCATTTTAAAGATGAGGAAATTGTAATTCAGAGAAGCTGTTTGTGGTCACAGTGTGAGACTCAGGACTTAATATTAAGTGTTCCAACTTTAAATCCAGTAATATTTCCATCATACTAATAATATATGACATGACAACATATGAGATGACATTTGATTTTATATTTATTAGATCATTTGTAGAGATATATAAGATATTTAAGGATATTGACAGCAGAAGCCAAGGATAAAGAAAACAAATAAACATAAGCAGATAACCATAGAATAATACAATTTAGAGCTAAAAGTGACTTTAGAGAAAGGGTTCTTAGCCTAGTATACACTGAACTTTTTCCACAGGGAGATTTTATCTTTTTTAATGTTTTTTGAATTTTACAATTTTCCCCCAATCTCCCTTTCCCTCCTTCCCATCTCCCACAGAAGGCAGTCTGATAGTCTTTACATAGTTTCCTGAGAGAGAAATCATATAAAATGGAGATTTTAAAAGATCCATGAACTTGGTTGGAAAAGAAAATTGCATTTTTATTTTACTTATCCTCTCTCTTAAAAATTATGTTTTTCAATTAAGAATATAAATTTTAAAAAACAGTATTCTGAGAAGGGGTCCAAGGCTTTACCAGATGAACAGGGGCATCCAAAACACATGCCAAAAAAAAAAGTTAAGAACCTTTGATTTAGAAAATGAGCAAACTGAGACTCAGTGAATTGAAAAGATTTGCTCAATGTCCCAGAAGTAATAAATCATGGAACCAATATGAGTTCCTTGAGTATCGAGGCTGTTTTGTCTTTCTTTGTATCCACAGTACTAAGCACAGTGACTGGCACAGGGTAAGAGTTTAATGAATGCTTGCTGACCTCTTAATAATTTCTTAAGATGGCAGGACATAGAAATAGGACTAGAGAAGAACTATTCTCACTTTTTAAGATGGAGGCAAGCTATTCAGACAGAAAATGCACATGAGGAAAAATCTTTAAAAAAAATTGAGAGGCATAAGGTCACAAAGATATGCTTCCCAAAGTAGTGAAGAAAAATTAAAGATTCAAAAGAGAGTACTGGATTTTATTTTACAGTATCAGTCAATTTTTAACTACAAAATCTACATGACTAATGATGATGTAAGAGAAAAAAAGCAGCTTAATTTTCAGATTCCAGATGGAGGTTATAGTGATGCCAGAGAGAAAAGTCATTCTTTGACTTATAGACTGAGGAGGTACAGCATGGAAGTTCTTTTGAAATATTTGGCATGTTTTAATGTAATTTTATCTTTCAAACATTTGACTGTGTTTTGAAATCTCTAGGGAATTATGAGGATTGAGACTTTTTTTCACTGATGAAAAACACTGCTTAATATTAATCAGGATAAAATAATTAGCCAGATTTACTTAATGAGACAATCTAGTCTTCATTAGTTTACTCATGACTGATGAAGATGAATTTAAACATTAGGTCATGCTTTCATATGTTGGCTAAACTGGTGGTGTTGTTGTCTTTCATAATCAAAGAGGACCATGACATCAACTGACTGATTGTATGACCTGCATATTATGTTTATTATAATGAAGGGAATGTTGTGCAAAGACATCCTTCTCACTGTCTTTTCCAGAAACATTTCACCCCATGACCTGATTTAATAGGAAACAGGACTTCTGGTGAAGGTCTGGATGCTGTGGTAGTCCTTGATCTTAAGAATTTGATGGCTAAATATTATATATATATATATATACATATGTAAATATCATATGATGCCTGGTTTTTTCTCTGATATTTCCTTCATGCATCAGATACTTGATAAATACATGCTTTCAGTAAATATGGAGTGTCTACTATGCACAACTAACATAGATAGGAAGTATGGGGAATACAGAGATGCCTTAAACAATAGAAAGAACTTGTCCTCAAGATGCTTACAATTAGAACAAAATTGTGGTACTTGAGAAATAATTGCTAGAGCAGTGGAATTTTTTATAAATACCACATCCCAAAGCATTTGGATTAATTATTTGTAAATAGAAAGGGATAGAACTAAACTTCTGAGAATGCATTGGTTATCTAAAACTTACTTGCTAATGAAGCCATATGATATCCAAGTGTCTATAGTTCTCTTTTTTTAAAAATGTTTTTGGGACTGAAAACTTGACTGTAGGGAAGGTTTCTGCCCCTTCACTTGGAAGTCATATCATTTTTCATTTGAGGAGTTTTTTTGGACTTAAAATTTTAAGTAAATGTAGGTTTTCTAGCTCCTTGGGTGCAGAGATTTTGCTACATCCTTAAATGTTCAATAACATAACTATATTAGAGCCTAAGTATTTGTCAAATTGAATGTGTTCACTTAAAGATCAATATCTTAAAATCATCAGTGTTTAAACTAGCATAATTAAGTTCTTCTCCATCAGCTAGAAGAGAGAGGGAAGAAGAAAAAGGAAAGAACATATATAGTACCTAATTTGTGTGTCTAATTAAGACAAGACTTAAATTAAAATTGTCATTGTTGTTTGTGTTTGTGTTTTTCACAATTTTATAAGAAACTTTTAACCTCAAAGACCCTAAAATCTCAGTCCTAGATACTTTTTTCTAGAGAAAGCATGCACCAAAGAAAGCACAGCATGTACTATGAGCCAGGCAGGATGTGGGTCTAGGTGTTATCACAATACTCATTTTACAGTTTGAGAAATTGAGGCAGATGGCTGTTAAACGAATCACCTACAGTCACAAACTTGTCTGAGGCCAGACTTAAACACAAGTCTTCCTGATTCTTAAGGCCAATATTTTAGTCACACATATAGCACTTCATATTGCTATAGGTATCATGCTATTAAAATTAATAAAAAATATTAATATTATTTTCATCTTTTTTCCATGGAATTGTGATAGAAATGATAGCTTGTCCTAGCAAAAGTCTTTATTATACTACTATAAGTTTAGATTTATTTTTCTGTAAATTGTGGTAATTATTATTTTCAAATAACTTGCCATTTGAGACCAGGCCTAAGGAAACATTCAAAGTTTTGATGTGATTTAATCTTTGCCCTCATGTAATATATAGTCAGCTAAAAAGAGAATATGCAATAACTGAAAATTGTGCAAGTAAGTCAAAACAAGCTAAGCAATTAGAGAAATGCATATCTAAATTCTGTTTGAAATCCTGGAGAAAATATTATTTTTAAGATAATGAGAAATCATTTTGCAACGTTCATAACACTATAAACAATATTGGATATTATTCTAGTTAAGGACTTGTGCCCATGGTACTCATGTCAACATGGGAGAAAGTTTTTAGCTTTCTCAAAAATTTTGTTTCTACCACTGTTATGTTAGCCCAGGAAGGCAATATTAAAGGCCCAATTCTTCTGGAAAACCTCATGGAATTTTTAAAAATGCCTATGCCAAGCAAATGTAGCTTTGGGACTTATATGGAAAAGAGCTACAGATAGTAAGCTGTAGAGAACACAATTTATCTAACTCACAAAGATGAAAGAATGAGTAGATCCTGATGGGTAATAAAACTTACTCTTCATTTTGTCTCAGGAGATTGTCTTAGAGAATCTGGAAGCTGAAAACAGATCTGTAATTTCAAAGAAAACATTAAATATTGTCTAGGTAAATTGTTCTGACTGTCTTTCAAAATATTCCACTCAGCTTCTCTATTTCTAATGCACAATTAGGGTATCTTCCCCATTCTCCACATTTCATTCAAAAACAAGCTTAGCTGATATGCAGATTTTAATGTTTCAGTTCTACAGTAAGTCCTCAAACTAATTAAGTTACCTTAGTAATTATAATATTACTGAGGTTACTAATGATGTTTAGCAAGAGACAGAATGGTTCTTTTATTAGAAATATTTTGACTTAATTAATTAAGCTTAACCCCCAGCCCCCAGAGTTCTGAGGTCAATAGGAAAAAGATTCCATCTCCTCATCTCCTCACCTTCCCACCTCAAATGGGGCATAAGAGATACAAGAATGAGTGGAATGAGAGCCAGTTGGATTTTCAGATTATTTGTTGATGAAATTTATAATGTGAAATAAGATGAAATCATGAGGATTTAAAGACAAGGTAATAATGGTTACAAAAATAAAAGAGAAAGATTATGAAGAAGGGAAAGGAAGAGAGAAAGAATGCAAAATGGTGATCAAAAGATAATGGAGGAGGAAGAGATTAGAAAAGTGTGAATTTGGAGTCAGAGGATTGGATTGAATTTAAATTTGACTGCTTACTTTATGTGTGACCTCAGAAAAGTTATTTATCCCCCTTTGGGGGCTAAATCTATGATTCTAGGACATAGTGAGGCAATGATGAAAAGATACTTAGATAGACAGATACAAAAATCTTTTCCATCATATCAGCTTCTATGCTGTTTGAATCAGTCATTAAAATCAAAAGACTGTGAACCAGAATGAACAATTATGCCTTTTCTAACGTATGTGTGGATTCTTTTCAGAAATCTTTTCCTAGGGTACTCAGTAGTCTAGCAGAATGATAGTTGTTAACTGAAAGGCTATCAGTGCAGTTGGGAAGTCTGATAAACTTCCCCATGTCAAGTAGCTTGCTAATAGATATATATCTTGTTTATACTTATATATATATATATATATATATTAATATTAAATACTATTGTTGAGTAATTTTCACACCTGAAAGTTTCTTACAAATGTTAACTGCTGTTGATGATGATGCTAATACTGATGTTGATGATGAAGACAATGATAGTGACTGGATCTGTGATTTCATTACTGTGAACTATTTCAAAATCCCTATTATTGTAACGGGAATAACCAAAGGATAAAACATTAACTCACTATAAAGATTAGCATCTTCTCTGTGACTTATAGTCTTCTCAGTTGCCTAAAACCCTGAGATTTTAAGTGACCTGTCTACTATCTCATATTCAATATATATCAGAGATGAAACTTGAACCGAGGTCTTCCTTTTCAAGGCTGGCTCTCTATAAGTTGCTTCATGTTACTTCTCATATTGTTTTCTCTGACAATATTAACTCCTTGAGAACATCAATTATTTTATTTCCAAACTTGTATTCCCAACACCTACCAAAATGATTAGCAACTAGCAGACTCTTAATAATGACACTGAATAACTGATCAGTCAGACTCTGTAATCCTTTAAAAATTCAGTTTTAAATATATAGAAAGTATTAAAATCATAAATTATAGACTTTGATTTGGAAGCAGCTTCAAGATTAGTCTAGCCTTTTCATTTTAAAATTAAGGAAAAGGATTGGTTTAAGATCACAGTAAGTTTTAGATATGATACTTCAACTTGACTCAAATGTTTATCCATGCCCAATTCTTATCCAGGGCACATAAGTGAGGAACTCATCTTCCTGAGTTCAAATCTTGTCTCAGATACTTAATAGCTTTGTGACTCTGGACAAGTCATTTAATCCCATTTACTTCAATTATCTCCTCTGTAAAGAGAGTTGTAAAAGGAAATGTCAAACCACTTCAATATATTTTCCAAAAAAAAATTCCAAATGGGGTCCCAAAGAGTTGGTCATTACTGAAAATGACTGAACAGATATCCCATGTGCTAATGCTATCAATGGTACTAATAGTATAATATAGTAAATATGGTATGGGATTAGAGTCACAAAGATGAGGATTCAAATTTTTGTTCATATATGTGCTATTGTACCCAAATTCCTTAGAGTTATTTTGAAGATCAAATGAGGTAATATTCATAAAGTATATAAATAATTATAAAATATCTGGCCTTTTGTAAGCATTATATAATGTTAACTGTTATTTATTATCACATTTATTATTATTATTATTGTTATTATTATCATAGACTGAACTTGAACTCCTTTCTCATGCCCAACCAAGTAGTCCACCCACTAGTTCATGCTGACTCTCCATTGCCTCTGCCATCCATTTGATTTTGTTTGCTATTATAATAGAGCTTTCCTAAACTTATTGATATGGCACACTGCCAAGTGGCCTACTATGGTGGTAGAAGTTTGGGAGTGGGGAATGAGGAGGAGAAATAGTCCTAGAAAGATTGTGTCTTGGCTAGCTTCTGAAGGTACTTGCAAATATTTTGGAATTGTGGACCAACTGAGATCCTTGATTAGGATTAAAATTGGAGAATGTGGGAAAAGCAATTTCATATGGATTTCAGTATATCCTCAGACAATTAACAAACTCTCAGAACATTAAAAGAAATCAAGAGTATATGGGCCTCAAAGGAATTTAGCAAGCATAGCTTCCTCTGTTTTTCCTCCTAAGACATTTGGAGAATTTGTTTTGAGGACAATCAAAGCTTATAGCTTATAATCAGAGGCTTAGATTGTGTTCAGCATCAAAGCTTGAAGAATGTTTCATTGAAGCAGGCTTTGTAAATCCATTCATAGGATGCTAACTCAACTCTGGTCTTTTCCCTCTTCCCTTTCTTAGAATGCTGATTTTGGTCTTTCTTGCTACTCTTTCTCTTTAAGATCTGTTCTTCCTTTTTCTTAGAAAGGTATATTAGTATTAATTTCCTTTTTCAGTCTGTCTGTCTGTCTCTCTGGGTGTGTCTCTGTGTCTGTCTGCCTGTCTGTCTGTCTGTCTGTCTCTCTCTCTCACCCCCCCTGATTTTTTTAATGACATACCATATTAGACCTCTTTTTGTCTCAACATTCTCTATGTACATTCAATTTAATCAAAAGATGGTTCTCCAAGTACAACTTTCTAATGCTTCATTACTAGTCTTCTATCAAACCTATTCTTTAACATTACTCACACTAGTTATTTGTTTATGAAATTATACTTTAAAAATCTGAGCCAGTATGAAGAGATGCAGATTTACTTTAGGTTTGGGGGAGGAAAGAAACAGCAGACATTCAAGATATTTTTACAGAAAGAAATTTGAATGATTTTCAAAAAGAGATCAAATAACTGGATTTCCACTATCCCTTTTAAGAAACTGACATAAGACTTTTTGGGAGCAAATGGTGGGAAACACTTGAGATGGTTCACAAACTTTTGAACATTCCAGACATTCCAATCTATTCACATTCTGGCTAAGGGTTGAGTGTAAACTCAGGTCAGGTTTGGTTTGAGCATAGATGGTTTGCAGTCCTATATAGATTTCAGACCTGCGTAATTATTTTTCACTTAAAAACTGATAATTTCAGTAAAGTAGAGAATTGAGTAATTAGTTTAACAACATATTTAATCATTAAAATGCCTCATCAACACATTTTAATCATTTGAGTATCTCATTGAAAATAATTTGTATGTTACTCAAAAATTGATTTAACTTAGTCTGTATTATAGTTCAACATATATTTATTAACTTCCCACTTCACTGTGTGAAGAAATATAATACCTCAAAAGCAAGGATCAGGTCTTTGAAATAATACCAAACATGACATGAGGGCATAATAAATTATCAATAAATTATCAATAAATGATAAAAGTGGGGGAAATGATTTCAATTCAGTTAGAGTTCATAAAAAAGAACAGGGGAGGGGCAGCCAGGTAGCACAGTGGATAGAGCACCAGCCCTGGAGTCAAGAGGATATGGGTTCAAATCTGACCTTAGACACGTTATAATTGCCTCACTTTGTGACCTTGGACAAGTCACTTAACCCCATGGCCTTGAATAAATAAAATTTTTAAAAAGAACAGGGTTGTGATCCAAGTAAAGAAATTCAAATCTTGACTTGTTTACTTGATCTTGGACAAGTCACTAAAGGATCAATTTTCTCATCTTCAATATGAATAAATTAAATGGGATGACCTCTAATGATCCCTAAGTTAATGAACTTGTTAAATTCTTGATTTTTCCCGTTTTTCTACTTTTTTGCTGTCTTGATATTATTTTTAAAGTAACAACTTTTTGAGTTTATATGGCATGTCCTGATTAATAAATGGTCAAAAGATATGAAGATGCAGTTTCAAGATAAACAAATTAAATTTGCCAATAGTCATTTTTTAAAAAAATGTTGAAATCAATATTGCTTAGAGAAATGAAGACTAGAACAACTCTGGGATATCACCTCACACCCATAAGATTGGCTAATATGATATAAAAAGGAAACCTAAAAGTTGAAGAGCTTGTGAGAAAATTAAGACATTAATGTAGTATTGATAGAATTCTGAACTGATCAAATTATATTGGAGAACAATTTGGATCTATGCTCAAAGGACAACCAAACTCTGCATAACCTTTGATCGAACACTACTAGGTCTATATCCCAGAAAGATCATAAAAAAAAGGGAAAAGAAACAGTGAAAATACTTTTAGCATTTTTTTGTGGTGGCAAAGAATTGGAAATTAAGGGGCTGTCCATCCTTTGAGGAATGGCTGAACAAGTTGTAATATATGAATATGCAAACTACTATTGTTCTGTAAGAAATAATGAGCAGATATATTTCAGAAAAATCTGGAATGTTTTACATGAACTGATGTTAAGTGAAGTGAACAGAACCATAAGAACATTGTGCACAATAAAAGCAACATTGTGGAATGACCAATTATGATACATGAAGCTCTTTTCAGGGATACAGTGATATAAGACAATTACAAAAGACTCATCATGATGGAAATTGCTAGCCACATCCAGAGAAAAAAAATTATGGATTCTGAATGCAGCTTGAAACCTACTATTTTCACTTTTTTATTGGTTGGTGGGGGGGGGGTTCTTTTTATTCATGGTTTTTCTCTTTTCTTCTAATTCTTCCTTCATAACATGACTAATGCATGAGCAACATGACTAAATATATAACTATATCAGATCGCTTACTATCTTGGGAGGGGGAGGGAAGACAGTGGGGGAGAAAATTTGGAACTCAAAATCTTACAAATATCAATGTTGAAACCTAACTTTATATGTAAATAGAAAAAATAAAATGCTATTTTTTTTTTAAAAGAAGTGTATAGGGACAGATTATATCTTTGGAGTAAATGAAGAATTAAATGTGTAGTAATGACCTAATTGGCCTACAGTTAGAATTCTTTAGAACACCAACTCAAAACCAGAAGTAAGTGAAATGGCCTTGGAGTCCTCTGTTAGCTGGTCTGACATCTTGTCCCTAATTCCCTGTACTTTGCTCCTTAGGACCTCTTTCAAAAACTTACTAGCTCTTACATTGTATTTAGTATGCCATTCTTTAAAAGCTTAGCTATCTGGTTTCTCAGCCCCATAGCAGATAAGAAACAATAAACCAGAAGTATCTGGGCTTTGGAGGTGGAGAAGGACGACTCTAACATACAATCACTAGACAGTGCTAAGTTTCAGCTTGACATTAAGAGAAAGAGGCAGGAAAACCAAAAGCTTTATCTTACAAAGGGGTGTCTACTGTTGGATATGCAAAATTAGGCTCATTCTGTATCACTAAGAAAATATTACATGATGTTCCATAACTTCTGTTTTGAAAGAAAGGAAGGCACATTTTCTTCAAAAAACAGAAAGATGCCCAACTATTTTTTTTCTCTTAAGTAAACATTTGATACTTACAGAGTTACCTACATTCATATGAAAATTTTATTTTTTAAGAACAATTTAATCATGAAATCCCAGACCTGAAAATATCTTTTAAAAATTTCAAACATTTAGGATATCTATATTTAAAATATTGTCGCTTGGACCAAGAAATATGAAAAAATAACAATATATTCATTCTTTCTTTAAGAAACGTACATCTTACATAGCTAGTTGGTACAGTGCTTAAAGTACTGGGTCTGGAGTCAGGAAAACCAGAGTTCAAATTCAGTTTCAGACACTTACTAGTTGTGTGACCTGTGAAATCACCTAACCTCTGTTTTCCTCAGTTTTTTCATCTATAAAATGAGGAGTGATATCAGCACCCATATCCCAGGGTGGTTGTGAGGATCAAATAATTTAATAGTATAAAGTGTTCAGCATAATACCTTATTCTTTGTGAACACAATATAAATCTACTTATTGTTGTTGCTTTTATCCTATTGGGTTAGTTAATGAGAAAGGTATTTGGTAGCAGGCTTTCTTCCACTCTTTGAGCTATAACAATTGTGCAGTACAAATTTCTCATTACACAAAGATATTGAGACTCTGAGAGTATAAGCAAGTGGCTATACTCAGATAAGGACAAAATTTCAGAGATTTTTTTTCTTCCTTTAGTCCTTTCTGTTGCCATATGCTGTCTCTCCCTAATAATTATGATTTTATTTTTGTTATTGCATTGTTTCAGTCATGTCTGACTGGACAATCTCATTTGGGGTTTTCTTGGTAAAGATACTGAAGTGGTTTGCCATTTCCTTCTTTAGCTCATTTTATAGATGAGGAATTAAGTGTCTTGACCAGAATTACACAGGTAGGAAGTGCCCAAGGCCAGATTTGAACTGAGAAATATAAATTGTCTTGACACCAAGCCTGGAACTCTTTCCACTGTATCACCTGGTTACCTTATGATTATGGTACTAAGTTGTATAAGAGTTCCTATATAATTCTGCTTGATACATAAACAACCCTGGTAAAGTATTGCTAGGTGTAACCTACTGGACAGTACCAGATTTAGAATCAGGAAGATCACATTTAAACATCCATTTCTGAGATTTACTAGTTCTGAACACAGTGCCTAGAATATAGTGAGGGATAAAAAAAATGATTCTTGACTGGCAGACTGTGTATAACAACTGACACAACTCACTCTAAATAACACTTAATTGCTTTGTCATTTAACCTCTTGGAACCAAAGAACTCTCTAAGACTGAGTTTCAAAGGAGAGTTGCTAAGCTGAGGAAATCCCAGGTCTTTGAAGCATTGATTAGTTGAGTACTTACCCTTTTCTGAAATGTGAATCTAAAAGGCCATCAATTTTAATACTTAGATTTTTACTGGACTGAAGCTAGAAGCAAAATGGATCATAGATTCAGGGACCAATAAAGAGTTTGTTGGAGTTGGTTTTATTGTGAGCACAGAGGTAATAAAACAAGAAGCATCACTGCTTGACTTTCTTATATGATGATTTCACACTTCTCTCAATGGCAGACAAACACAACAAAAATTCATTTACAAAGGTCTTCCAAAGGAAGATTGTGGAAGAATATAGGCAGTATTGCCAAAGGAAAACATTAAGAAGCAATGGAGGGGGGAAATGAATTTGTAGAAAGCTTTCCATGGAATTCCTTAAGGTCAAATCATTTAGAGTACCTTTGAGAATAAATTTTTGAAATATGATGGAAAAAAGTCACAAAAATAATCATACACTCACATGAGTATATATGTACAGATATATTTTATATATATATATATATGTGTGTGTGTTGCAAAAATAAATAGGTAGGAAAATAATGAAAGAATTAGCTTCGAATTTAAATTAATGAACTTTGATATTATATTAATTACATTTTGATACTTGAATTCCAATGGTAAGTTAAGAATAAAGGAAAATAGTGACAAAAAAGTTGAAAATATGGCTCAGAATCAAAAAAATTCCAGAGAAGAAAGAGTGGTAGACTATAGAGAAGCTTCATGCCTATCAATCATAAATACTTTCTTCATGTCATAAGGCAATTTTCATAACAAGCACCAAATAACATCACAAATGAAACACTACATCTTAACAGAAAATAAATGACTAGTTAGCAACAGAAAAGTCATTTCTGTCTAAGTAGGTGTCTAAATAGATTCATGTCATCAATCTGTTGAAACACAGATAAAAAATCAATATCAAATTTAAATATAAAAATAAGATTTTACATGAATTGCAGATAAATCTCATTTGACCTATTTAGACAAACTATTGATGTAATAAGCAAACATATATGCATATTATTAATAAGCAAATGAATGGATAAAAAATAAGAAGAAAAAAGAAATAAACATTGATTTTGACTATGATCATTTTCTAAGGGTTTTTAACTGAAACAAAATAGTAGCCAGAGAGAAAGTCAGAAGGAACCAGAAGCCAGTTTACAACATTTCTCCTTACTTAACAGAAATGTTTGAGAGACAGTCACAACAAAAATTCATTTGCAGTTTTACAAAGGAAGGTTGTTGAAGATTAGAGGCAGTATTGCCAAAAGAAAATACCAAGAAGCAATAGAGGAAAAAATGAATTTACAGAAAGCTTTCCATGAGGTTCATTTAGGTCAAATCATTTCAAATGTTTTTGAGCATAAAATTCAAAGAATAATGGAAAAAAAATGAAATATGACAAACTCTTTTCTCCATCAATGGAAGTGAAGCTATCACAAATGGATATCACAGTCTCCCAAGTGCTACAGGTGAATGTAGAAATGACACACTAAAGAAGACAAAACCAGAAAGAGAAAGTGGGCAAGACAATGAAAATATCTGAAAGCAGTCCCCCATTTGAAGGCAGTAGGGATTTAGTTCTCAAAATTTATGAAAGAGAATTCTGTTAAACAATTAGAAAAATAAAATTGCAGACATTATTATGCCAAATCATAAGACTATCAGATAATCAACTTACATACTTACATTTTCATCTCTTTGAAAATATGTGAGAATAATTTGTTGTTGTCATTGAATCATTCCAGTTGTGTCACATTCTTTGGAAACCCAGTTGAAGTTTTCTTGGCAAAGATATTGGAGTGCTTTGCCATTTTGTTCTCCAACTTATTTTACAGATGAGAAACTGAGGAAAACAGGGTTAAATGACTTGGCCAGGGTCATACATCTAGTAAGTGTCTGAGGCTAAATTTGGACTCAAGTCTTCATGAATCTAAGCTCAGCATTCTATCAACTCACTGTACAACTGTACTGAGTTGCTACTTGAGCATTTCACTAATGTAAAAAAGGATAACCTTCATGAAAATGTGAGAAGGTAACATGCAAACTTTATTTTTTCCTGGTAAAATTTTATACATTATTATTTAAAACACATTTACCATTTTTTTATTAAAAACAAGAATCACCAACAATCAGTAAGATCCCAATGTACAAAAAACAGGCAGGTTTCAAAATTTTTTCCTGTAAGAAATCATGCCTTTATATTCAGAATGAAAACTACAAAGAACACAAATGTCTCAACAAATTATTATTTGTTTCTAACTTAAAAATCAATTTGGTTCAGTCAAGAAAAGTACTGGTATATGGCAGAGAAGAAAGAACACAGAACTTGAATACAGGAAGACCCGAGTTGGAATCCAAGTTCAGACATCTATGTGATCCTCTGCAAGTCACTTAAGTGTCTGCCTTAATTTTCTCATCTGTAAGATGGAGATAGTAAGAACACCAGCCTCACAGAATGGCTGTTAGGATCAAATATATGTTAATTTCTGTAAAGTATTTTGCACAGTACAACATAAATGCTACATATCAAGACTTATCCCAACTATACATTAAGATCATATAAGATACCTTGGTATCTTAAATAATGGAGACAATTTTGCATTAGTATATATTTATTAGTAAGGTCAAGTGAGGTTTAAAATAATGTAGCATATGATGATCATAATAAATGTCCAGAAAAGAGTTCAAATAGAAGAGAGATTTTCTATTGATATTATGGTTCTTCAAGCTTTATACAATATGCTAAATGCATCAATCATAAAACATTGCAAAAGAGGAGGAAGGAAAAAACAAACATTTATTAAATTCTTACTATGTGCTAGGTACTATAGTAAGCACTTTATAAAATATTATTTCAATATTCAATATCCACACAAGAAAAATAAAGTAGCTTAAAAATATATATTATCCAAGTTATGAAAAGCAATGAGATAGATTACCTGCAGTATTGGTCCATCACTTTCTCTCTGTCTTCTATAGGTACTCAGAAAGACCCAGGCCCAGAATTAAAGAGAAAAACAAACATGCTAGATTGTGTAGCTTTTTTGGTGACTTCAAACTTCTCCTTGAAAGACAATCCTATTCATTACTATAAATCTTGGGATATTAAAATATTTGAGGAATTCGAATTTTGAGTCATACAAAGGACAATGAATAGAAGAGTGATGAACCAACAGAGGTTGAAGTTTATGTATAAAGCAGTATTAAATACACAATCAGAGAGTTGCATATCTACTAAAGGTTTAGCAGATTTAGTAAGAGTTAAGGGTAATATATGGGCAGTCTATTCTTTGCACTTGTAACTTTATAACAATATTGAGAAAAAGATCCCTAGCATGCTAGATGAATATTATGCAAGTAACTTATTCTTGTTGACCTTCAGTTTCTTCATATGTAAAATGAGGGGGGGTTTGACTAGATGATATTTAAGATTCATTGCAGCTCAAGATCCTATATTCTATGATCAATCAGATGGAAATGTACTACACAGGAAAGGCCTTTTACTCAGAAATCAGAGGATCTAGGTACAGTCCTTACTTTTTTTTTTTTTTTTTGTGAGGCAAATGCGGTTAAGTGGCTTGCGCAAGGCCAGACAGCTAGGTAAATATTAAGTGTCTGAGGCCAAATTTGAACTCAGGTACTCCTGACTCCAGGGCCAGTGCTCTATCCACTGTACCACCTAGCCACCCCCAGTCCTCACTTTTGATATCATCTGAGTGATTTTTTCAAATCACTTAAAAAACTCTAGATCTCCCTTGCTTCATCAACTATGAATTAAGAGGGAACAAAATGATCAAAGCAGTCATTTCTAATTCAATCAATAGTCGCATGAATTTCTTCCAAGGGTATATAGTAAGGCATAGACAAAAGAAATATATTAAAGAATGGACGTTTCATAATAGCAATGATAATTATAAATCTTTATATAACGCTTTAACATCTAAAAACCATTTTACACGGGTTATCTCATTTAGGTCTCCCAACTCTATGAGGTAAAAATCTATGGATATACAAAGCTCTCAGTGTGGGATCTGAATTCAAATCTTGTCTCTTATGCTTACTGTCTGTGTGATTTAGAAGAATTCATTTAATCCCCCCTATATCTAAGTTTCCTTGCCTATAAAATAAGTGGGGTTGAACCAGATGGCTACCAAGATCCCTTCTAATTCTATATCTATGAGCATTAAATTTCCTCCTCTACAAGCATAGATCACAGACCAAAAATAACATTGCTGACTCTACTGGGAAGATGCAAAAGACATTACTATTATTATTATTATTATTATTATTATTATTATTATTATTATCTTCATTTTGCATATAAGAAAATCAAGGTTCAAAAGATTCATTTACTTGCCTTGGGTTCAATAGTGAATAAATGTCACAGTATTTTGAGTCCAAGTCTTCCTAAATCAAAATTTCATGCTGCACCATGTTATGTTGCTTCTCTTTGTACCAGTTGAGGGTATATACTTGACTTAATAACATGATGGATACTTTATTATATTAAGCTGGAAGCAGAATTGCAGGAATAGATTTTCTATTAATTATTTATTAAAATACCTATTCCAATGATGATTAAATTTCACACAACTTAGAATGCTGCTCTATTTTCAACTGTTTCCATTGAATTTATAGCAGTTAATTTCATATGACACCCTCTCTTCCAAAAGTTCCATGAACATCAGTCAACAGTATGGAGCATCTTTGGACATTTCCAACAGAAAAATATTCCTATATATTGTTCAGGTAAACTTAAATAAACTACAGAATGACCCAGAGTTTCATTGCTATTTTAAACCATTTATACAGATAATTTTTATTCCTGTGAAAAAATACATATGACATGACATACATATCTCTAGAAAATATTTATTTACATTATGCAGCTAAAAGTAAACAATTTTGATTTTTGATTTATCACTTATATTGATTTAAACTTTTTTCTGTCAGAAATATTTCCTTTTTGAAAGAAATAATGTATAAGTACAAGTTGCCATGTGCAAGGACATAATCTCAATTGCATCTTCTGAAAATTAGCATCAAAAATATCAAATTTCATGGGTAGCAACTCTATTTCCCAGATCCTTATGAATTCAAGAGGAAAAGGGGGCACTAATATTTTCTGAGTGTTTTCTGTGTTCAGAACATCACATAGGGGCATTTTATCTTAAGATCACAATATAAAAGTTACGGTCACTCTAGAAATACATGACAAACTACAAATGTATATGTTTCACTTCACAAAAAAAAGGAACTAAAGTAGTGATTGGTCTGAAGTCTTTAAGACTTTCCTCAAATGTTCAAAACATATGAGATCTTATATCCCTTACTTGACCCATGCTTGTAGAATTTGAAGTCACTCCAGTGGTTTTTAAGCCATCTCAACCATGATAAAAATAGAAACAGACAATGGGGTGCAAGGAACAGATAATTACACTTAAAAAAATTCAAGGTAGGAGGTCCCACCTCCCACTAACTTTTTTAATGCATGGAGCTGCCTACTCAAGCCTGTTATTTCCTCATGGCAAGGTGCCTTCTCACACATCATTTGTCTTCTTCTGATAGGAGATACATGGCAGACAATGATAACTTTTATACTCAAGCAATCTTAATGCTAAGACAGGGCCAAAACATCATGCTTTATTTTTGTAGGCTCAAACAGAGTACAGTAATTGAATGGTAGAGTTAAAGGAGAATAAATCTCAAAATCCACCTGGCTTCTTACTGTGGTATACAAGAGAGTTAGTGAAACATTATGTGTTTCAAGAAAAGTACACTAAAATGCTGTTGACTCAGTTTTTATCCTTGAAACAAACCAAAAAGCCCCACCAAAAAACCTCCAAAACAAAATTCTTTGGCATCTTAGAATTTTCATTTGGTATACTCTTCTTAGAGTATCTCAAAATTTAGAGAAGGGTTCTCTCCACTATTTTCTTCCTACAAATATTTTCCAGTTTTTTTGTGTCTTTCCTTCTTACCCATTATGTTCTATGAGATGTCTTTCTAGTGTTTAAATAAATATTCTAGCTACTTGTCAATGGGAAATAGGAGCACAAATGATTCTAACCATTTTGAGTTTCATTGCTATTTCATTGTGGGTAGGTAGCAAAATACATAGAAGTCAAGCATATGACTGACTAAAAATGGTTATATCTAATTCTCAGCTTCTTTTGCTATGATTGATGTTGTTTATTAGTGTTAACATGTATCACCAGTTATACTAACTTGTCTCTTGAGCTGAATTGGTGGAAGGAAATGTCTGCACACATAAGTCCAAGGCAGAGCTACAAATGCATAAAATTTATAAAACATCATATTAACTTGAGATATACAACATGACCAGTAGAATACATAATAATTTAAAGATGACACAGAGGGGCGGCTAAGTGGTGCAGTGGATAGAGCACTGGCTCTGGAGTCAGGAGTACCTGAGTTCAAATCCAAGCTCAGACACTTAATAATTACCTAGCTATGTGTGGCCTTGGGCAACCCATGTAACCCCATTTGCCTTGCAAAATGCTAAAAAGAAAAAAAAAAGATGACACAGAAAAGAGACAGACTGAATAGAGATTGGGATGGAATTGAATCATTATTTTCATTGGCATAGAGAATTCCTAGATGAGATCATTATATCCATGTTGTTCTTGTTGAGTTATTTCAGTCATATCCCATATCCCATCTTTTGTGACACCATAGGAAGTACTTTCATAGCAAAGATACTGGAGTAGTTTGTCATTTTCATCTCCATTTTACAGATGAGGAAAGCAGGATTGAGTGACTTGCCCATAGTCACACATATAATAAGTGTTTGAGGCTACAGTTCAGAGAAAAAAAAGAGAAAGAAAGAAAAGAAGAGCAAGAAAGCAAAATGATTATCTGGTAGGGCTTTACAAATAGCTGGATAAGGAGGGAAGTGGAAAGAAAAGGAGAAAGATATATCCAACTGAAAGAATTCCAGAGAATAGCAAGGGAAGATATGACTTTCTTAAATGAGCAATGCAAAGAAGTATAAGAAGACAATAAATGGGACAGGCAAGAGACCTCTTCAAGAAAAATGGAGATATTAAAGCAATGTTTCATGAAAAAATGAGCAAAATAAAAGATAAAAATGGTAGGGACCTAAGGGGTGGCTAGGTGGCTCAGTGGATAAAGCACAGGCCCTGGAGTCAGGAGTACCTGGGTTCAAATCTAGTCTCAGACACTTAATAATTACCTAGTTGTATGGCCTTGGGCAAGCCACTTAATCCCATTTGCCTTGCAAAACCCTAAAAAAATGGTAGGGACTTAATAGAAACAGAAGAGATTATAAAGTGCATGCCCAGAGGAACTATTCAAGAAAATCCTTAATGTCACCTATAACAACAATGTTGTGGTTACTAATCTAGAACCAGAAAGCCTGGAAAATCAAATCAAGTGAGTCTTAGGAAGTGTTGCTAACAATAAGGTAGGGGGAAGTGCTAGAATTCCAGTTGAACTTTTTAAAATCAAAGATGATGTTTTAAAATGCGGCACTGATTATGTCAGCCAATTTGAAAAACTCAACAAGGGCTACTGGAATTGAAAAGATAAGTTTTCATCCCAATCCTAAAGCAAGGCAATGTCAAATAATAGTCAAGCTACTAAGCAATTATGCTCATTTCACATGACAACAAAGCTTTGCTTAAAATTCTGTGATCTAGGCTTCAATATGTAAACTGAGAATTAATAAAAGAGCAAACTGGTTTTCAAAGAGGCAAAGGAACTGGAGATCAAATTGCCAACATTTGATGGAAAAAAAAATGGGACAAGTGCTCAAAGAAATGAGAGTACCAGATTTTACTTGTCTTCTGAAAAAAAATCTGTGTATTAGTCAAGAAGCAACAGTTAAAATAGAACATGAAACAACTTGAATGGCTTAAGATTGAAAGAGGAGTGCAATAAAGCTGTATATAGACTCCTTATTTATCTAACATGTGCAGAGTACATCATATGAAATGTCAGACTGGATGAATCAAAATTTGGAATTAAAGCTGACAAGAGAAATCTTAACCATCTCAGATATGCAAATGAAGATGATTGTCCTTTATTCTCAAAAAAAAAGTCATGCCATCAGGGGAGGTGATACATAGTGAATTGGATTTGACTGAGGGAATATTGTGCTAAGTCATCAGTCTCACCTTCTCCTCTAGAGTCATCTGGATCAAGTGGCCAGAGAAGAATCAGGATGACTGGAGATGGCTCTCGATATGAGTCAGTAAGCATTAAGTAACTTGCCCATGGTCACACAGTTAGTACGTGTTAACTGCCTAAAACTGGATTCAAACTTCTATCTTCCTGCCTCTAAGGTCAGTGCTATATCTATGTTCCATCTAGCTGCCCAGATGCCACTCTGATGACAGAAAGTGAAGAATTAAGAAGTATCTTAAGAGGAGAGTAGAAAAAGGTGCCTTCAAACTTAATATTAAAAAAAAAATAAGATCTTGATCACCATTTTCCCTCACTTCCTGAAAAGCAGAGGGAGGAAAAAATAGAAACAATATCAGATTTTGGTTTTGGATTCAAAGATCACAGTAGATGATGACTACAGCCATGAAATTAAAAAAAAAAACATTTGATCTTTGAAAAGAAAGCTATGACAAATCTGGACAATATAGTAAAAACCAGAGGCATCACCTTGACAAAAAAGGTCTAAATCATCAAAGAAATCGATTCGAAGTATTGACTGGAAGATCAGATTCTGAAGATGAAAATTAATACTTTGCCTCAAAATGAAAAAAATAAGCCTCATTGTGCCATTGTGCCTTGGAAACAATGAACTTTGACAGATATCAAGAAAGTGAGGATTTAGAAAGGTATGTCATTCTATAGTCAGTGGTCATTGGGGTCACAAAGAGTTGGGTATTATGAACAACAAATCTTTTTTGACTCCAGGTTCAAATCTAGATAAACTTTGTAACTAAGAGAGTGAATAACAAGCAGAAAAAATGATCTGAAACATAATTTTACTTGGGAATAGACTGCATGTTAATTATTATACTTCTAAACTATTTTTCTTTATATATTTGGTAGCATTTTCATATTTAAATTTTAGGATGATTGAGCAGTAGAATTGAATGATGATAAATTATTGTTCAAATTATCCCTCAAATACTGATGAACTATGTGACCCAGGAAAAGTGATTTCATCTTTAAGGGATTCAGGTTTCTTATCTGCAAAATGAAGGGGTTATACTTAAGTTTCTCTAAGGTTCTGTGCCATTCTTGAACATAGCTTCCATGAAACATATGCATTTACAACTATCTTGTTCTAACTTTTGAAAGTCAATACCAAAAAATATTAATTCCTTTAAGTGAATGTGGGTCCATAGTGATCTGACTTTGCTTGACATAGTATTCCTGCATGATATATATTTATATTAAAAAACTCAAATGGATTGCAGATCTTTTGATATGAAAATTATCTCTACTGATATCAATCACAATCTGTGTCTGCCTTTATATTCTAGGTAACTCTCATCAAGACTTTCGAATAAACTTTCTGGAGAAGGTCCCCCCAACTTTCAGGAGACTTTTCTAACCTTCTCTTGATAGCAAGATTGTTTTGCCTATTATCCATCCCTTGCTTTTCTATTTTACTAAAATCTTTCTTTGCCAATATCCTTCACCTCACTTATCTATATAACCTTTTTAAAAAAAAAACATATGGCAACCTGTTCTTAACTGTCATGAATTCTGGGCTATTTCCCTTTTCCACAAAAGAAAAGATAAAAAAATGTGAGTACAATGTTTAGCATTTGGATCATATATTTTAAGAAATCAAAGCTGTGGGAGGAAATTTAATCTCTAAATTTAATTTCTAAATAACTAATCTCTAAATATTTGCTCACAATAAAAAAATTCAATCTACAGACCAAAATACTATATGATTCCCAACAGTTAAGTTTTCTTGAGTAAACCATTTAGTAAAAACTTCCATCATCTTGTTTATTAACATAACTGGAATTGTGACAGTAGCTAAAATACTCGATCTAAATTTTAAAAAGAACTGGGTCCAAATCTAGCTTCAGTCACTTATTAGGACCAATGAGTGACTGGGTAAATCATTTGAATTCTGTTTGATTCAGTTTCCTTAACTATAAAATGGGTATAACAATAGTGTGTACCACCTGGTGTTATTATGAGGATCAAATGAGATAGTATTTGTAAAGTACTTAAAATATGGGTAGCACATTGTAGGAATTTAGTCAATGCTTGTTGCCTTCCATACTCTTTTACATACTGCTTTGAATTACCTGAGTCTTTTCTAATTGATAATTATGCTCCACTTAAATGCTAAACAATCCCATTGTCTAACATTTCTTTCCACTCACTTGAATAATCAAACTTCCTTAAGCAGTCCATTCATGTTTATCTCTCCCATTCTCAAATTTGTTATTTTCATAAATGAATCTGACACAAAGACATATCTTGTGTCATAGAGAAATTGGGGAAGATAGCGTTTTTGCATTCTGGATGGCCCTGATTCAACACTAGAACATTTAGTACTGTGTAGTTCATATCCAAACATCCCATTAGTGCATGATTTAGGAAGTAAACAATGGTTGAAAATAAAATCCTCATGGATCTTCTGTTGTTTTAAAATCTAAAGGACCAAGTAATCCTTTAAACCTGTAATCACTAAAAAGAAAATCATTGTCACTAAATCATGCATACCTCTAAAGAAATAGCATGTTTCAAGTTCCTCTGTGTATAATTTTCTTTAAAGTTGATTGTGAAATAATAGGAGTATTTTATGAGGATTCTTGTGCATTAATATTATTTACTTTGGCATACCTGAAGACTATATATTTTTTCTTTTTTAAAGTTAGGGTTATTTCTAATTGAATTGTGATAACACACCTAATTAAAGCAACAAGATGCAGAAGAACTAGCTAGAACCTGTTAAATTCATTTAAAGACATAGTTTAATATTTTAAAGGAAAAAAGTGAAAGGAACAAATAACTCTGATGACACAGACTCTCCATGACTAGTATTAATCAGAGAAGGATAATGATATATAACTGCAGTTTTCTAATTGTTGAACTACTAGATTCTGATAATGAATAGTCATTGTAACAATAGTCTGGTAGAGCAGTGATCTCATCAATCTGGATGACAATAATAATGATGATGATGATGATGATAATCCTTGCACTATTTTCTACTCTTTGGAAACCTTAGAGAAGTTATCTCATAAGTTTGCCATTGGGGAAATCTCCCAATATTTTGAGAGTAGTTTTTGAGTTATCTTTAAATTAGATTGAAAGATCAAACTAAAATATTAACTTATGTAAAACTTTAACATATGTGTCATTACAGTGACAAAATTCATTTGAGGTTGCTCATTATTTCTTGATAACTTCTGGGTCAGATACAGATTTCAACTCCACATAAGAAAAAGATTTTTTAGTAATTTAAATTTTTCCAAAGTGAGATGGACGATTCTTTTAACTGATGAATTCTTCATCACAGGAGGTTTTGTAGGTGGTAGTATTACATCACTCTTTGAAAATTATTTAAAGGAGATTGATTTTCACTTATGGATTAGACATTAAATGTTTAATAGTCTTTCCAACTCTTAAAGTTTTGTCACTATTTGCATAGTATATTTCCCCATAAGTTATCAAGAAGTTTTGTGTCTCATAACAATTGTCCTTATGATTTTTATTTTTAAAAAATACATCACAAGATTTTAGATGTGGAGCTGGAAGAGACTCATTAGATGCCATTTTCATGGAGAAGATCAATGATGAGATACTCGCTAGAGCTTTTTTCTATTTTGGAAGCACTCAGATTGCTTGGAAGTTGTCCTTTAGAGGGTATCCAAATCTTCATGCAATGGGGTAGTTATATTAAAGTTAAATTTATATATTATATTATATAGTTTTTGTGATGACAGTAGCAAAATGCCATGAAGATTAAATGACTTGGTCAAGATCTCACCATTAATAGGTAGCAGAGCAAGATGCGGAACCCAGTGCTTTTGATTCTTTTATATTTTCTTTTTTGTTATTTTTTAAATCTTATTCTATTTGGGGGTTTGTTTCCTTCCCCCCCTTCCTACCAAATTAAAAAAATACAGAGGTCATGTACATTCTATTCTTTTCAAATGCTATTTTCTAAAAATTTATATTCAACTAGGACACATAAAATTCATGAAATGAAAATTATGGCAAAAACTGTAATAGCTGAAATTATGGTGATGACCATTTTATAGAAAAAGGCATTACTAGTTTGCTGGAGGTGTCTATATTTTTCCTCCTGATATGTCTGTTCTTTTTCCCAAAATATATTTTTATTTATTCATTAAATATTTCTCAGTTACATGTAAAAATTTTGACCTTTTTTCAATTTTGAATTCCAAGTTCTCTCCCCTTTTCAAGAGAAGAAAAGCAATTTGATATGACTTTACACTTATGAAATGATACTAAATGTCATATAATATAATATAATAAATATAAGTCATGCTACCAAAAGAACACATAGACCAAAAAGAAATAAAAAATAAAGTCTTAAAAATGTGTGATTTGATCTGTATTTATATTCCATTAATTCTTTCTCACAGGGTAGATATTTTTTCATCACAAATTCTTGAAAATTAACCATTCTATAATATGTGTCATTGTTTATGTTTTTCTCATTCTGTTCACTTCATTTTGTACCAGTCCATGTATGTCTTTTCTTTTCTTTGAATACATTCTGTTCGTCAATTTTTATAACACAATAGTATTCTATAGCAATCACACACAACTTGTTCAGCCAGTCCCCAATTGATAGACATCCCCTCAAATTCTAATTCTTTGCAATCACACAAGAAAAGCTGTTATAAATATTTATGTACATAATTGTCCTTTTTCTTTTTCTTTGATCTCTTTGGGACACAGCCTCAGTAGTAAGATTGCTGCGTCAAAGTATACGTACTTTATAACTATTTGGGCATAATTCTAAGTTGCCCTTCAGAATGATTAGATTAGTTGACAACTCCACCATTAGTGTCCCTCCAACATTTGTCATTTTCCTTTTCTGTCACACTAGTCAATCTGATAGGTGATTTTAATTTTCCATTCTCTAATCAATAGTTAGATAATTTTTTCATAGGACTATAGAAAGCTTTGATTCTTTCTTTAGAAAATTATCATTTTTTAATTGGATAATGACTCATATAATTATACATTGACTCAATTCTCTGCATATTTGAGAAATGAGCCCTTTATTAAAGAAACTTACTGTGAATTTTTTTTCTCAGTTGCCTGCTTTCCTCGGGATGTGCAAATTTGCACTTGATTGAATTGTTCTTGTTTGTGTAAAAGCTTTTTAAATGTAATGTAATATAATACAATCTTAAGTGTTCAGTTTATATCCCATGATGCTTTATATCTCTTGCTTGGTCATAAATTTTTCTCTTATCTATTGACCTGAAAGATAAATTTGGCCATGTAACTATTAGAAGACACCCTGTTTTAAAGAACTACGTCCCAGCAAGCAAACTCTGCCCTGAGCTTGGCAGAACAACAGTCCTTTCCACACACCCTTTGGATGATCTCATCCACAGTAAAATTCCAAAATTGTTTCAAAGAATTACTGTATTGCTTTGACCAGCACGGGGAGTTCTCTGAGTTTGGACAAGCTCAGACAAATACTCATGTTCTGGTCATGAAACCCTGTTATGAACTAATCCTATTTCATTGATGCTGCTACCCCTCATTGTCAAGTCTAAAACTCTCTGTGTCATCACTGATATAAGTAGTTAGATTTCCCAACACTAAAGCTAGTCTTTCCACCGTATATGTGTGTGAGGTGTCAGAGTTGGGGGGAAGGGGCAGGTTTACTGATAACTGGCACAGGTATCTACTTTGCCTTTGTATACCATTTCTTTCATTCTGAAACTAAACCTGTTTGTATACTATTTCTTTCATTCTGAAATTAAACTTCTGTTTGATTCCTGACTCACCTGTCTCTAGCCTGCTCTGCTCAGCTCTGGTCATTCACAGATTGGATTGTGTGGCATAGTTGACACTCCTTTAATTTGCTTATGATATCCTCCTTTATATCCAAATCATGTACTTGTTTTGACCTTAAATTGATATGAATGAGTCTTCCAAACAGCTTCCCAAATTTCTAAGAGTTTTCTTTTTTGTTTAATAGTGAGTTCTTATTCTAAAAGCTTGACTCTTTTGGATTATCAAATGCTAGATTACTATGATTATTTACAACTATGTTTTGCACACCTAATCAATTATTTTGATTGCAATCCCATGTTGCAATACAATTTGATATTTGATACTATTAGGGTAACTTCATTCACATTTTCTTTTTATTCATTCCATTGATAATATTCAGATAAATTTTGTTATTTTTATAACTTTATAATTTTTGATTCTATGATAGGCCATTAAATAAACTGTTATTTTTATTATATTGGCTCAATCTAATCATGAACAATTTAATAGTTCTACAGTTGTTTAGATTTGAATTCAATTTTTGAGAAATATTTTGCAATTATGTTCATATACTACCTGGGTTTGTCTTGGCAAAGCATTTTATATTGCACCCAGTTATTGTAAATGGAATTTCCCAGCTCATGAACATTGCGGATGATATATAAAAAACGTTGATGCTTTCATATCTTGTAATTTTGTGGAAGTTGTTCATTATTTTATCTAGTTCTTTAATTGATTTTCCAGGGTTCTCTAAACATGCTCTAAATTATTTTGATTATTTTTAGATAGATACTACTCATTTTAAGAAAAACATTATTTCCCTGCATTTTTAATAGTGATGAATGCTTTATCCTGTCAAAAAATCTATCTCTTTTGAAAGATAGAGAAGAGGGAAGAACCAAGATGTTGAAGAAAAGGCAGGAAGTTGCCTGAGTACCCTTCAATTTATATTGAAAAAACATTAAATCCAGTTTCAAAATGAAATGTAAAGCAACAGAATTCACAAAGAATGGGGTGAAATAATTTTGCAACCTAAAACTGTTTAGGAGGACTGAAGGAAGGTCTATTTTACTTGGGTAAAAGGAGACTGAAGCCCAGCATAGGTGGTATCTAGGCAAGTCAGCTGAGGTCATTACAGTACAGAAAAGCTACTAAGACCTCTCAGTTTTGAATTCTCCGGGCAACATCACAGCAGGTCAGCTGTAAGACCTCCAGCCCAGTGAAACAGGCAAAATGGTAGGCCTAAAGCTTCTAGCAAAACAGGTGAACCCCAACCCCAGATCCCCTTCCCCACAAGAAGGAAGTTAGATAGTTCTGGAAGCAATGTAGCAAGTCACCTCTTCAAATTCAATTATTTCCTCTCTAAAAAATGCAAATTCCTTAATTCCTTGCTTTTTCCTCATCATTGGAAGGATAGACTCAGAAAACATATTCAAAATTCTTTGCAAAATGCTATATAAATGCTAACTCATTAATCTTATTATTTTATTGTATCAATGCAGGAGCTGTTTCAACTGAGAAGTTCTAACATATGACCATCCTTCTGACTGTTTGAAGTAAAGAGAAGGTAGAGGTTTTAGGACTGAGTAATTTCAAGAAACTGAGGAGAGAAGTTTAAAAGGATCTTTATTATGTGGGTACTGATATCTTGAAGCATCTAAAAGGACTGGGAGAGGGTAGCATAACCGGATTGCACTAAAGTCAAAGAACTATTTGGCATCCTAAAATGTATGATATCTTTTAAAAAATTAATTAAACAAATGAACAATTTTAAACAATTTAAAAATTAAACAATATGTCAAACATTCAAGTACTTGATGCTAGGACTTGAAGGAGAGATACAAGTCAGACCCTGTTCTGGTATTGCATAATTTTCAACATTGAAAATTGAAAAACTATTAAAACCTATTTCTATTGATGTCTCATATAGAATTGAAACAATTTATTGACATAAAGTTTTTTTTCCTGTCTCTTCAAGAAATTGTCCCCAAGATGCAGAAGAAATGATCCACTTAACATTTAATAATGTTTGATGAATTTCAACTCTTCTTTATTCCCATTATGGAAGGATTTAGAAACATTCAGAGACAGTAGCATTAAAATGACTTTGGGGAACATCTATATGTGTGAGGAAACCTGACCTAAATGTAATCAAACACTAGCAGTTTTATGAACCCTAAAAGTTTTTCACAAAACTCATTTGTATAATACTCCTACCTAGAACACTTGAGTTAGTAAACACAGGCTCTAGTCCCAGTTGTCATTGTGAGAATATCAGCCTCCCTAGATTATAGTTACAGAAAATGTAAAATAAAAGCGAATCAATAAATTATTCTAAAGTGATTTTTATTCATGAATTCTGTATTCAAAGTAAGAAGTTGTTCTGTATTAATGTATTAATCTTAAATTAAAGATTGAAATATGTTCTTGAATTGGGGGAATTTCATTATCTGAAAAGAAATTACTTTTGTCCTGATGATGGTTTTCTATAAAACTGTCAAGTTCATAGAGTTTCTAGAATATAAAAATTAATCTTAATAATTTCCATGTATGTATATCAGAAGTATATCAACTGAATTTCTTTAAAATTGGGGTCAGAATCAATTTATTCAACTGTAAAATGAGCTAGAAAAGGAAGATACCACTTCAGTATCTTTGCCAAGAAGACCCCCAAAAGGGGGGACACAAAGAGTCAGATACAACTGAAAAATGACTGAATCAATTTTGCTAAGTACTAGGGATAAAAAAACAAAATTAAATATGCCTTGTCCTCAAGGAATTCATACTCTAGGGGGTAAGGGAAGATGATGGAGAATATATGCAAATAAATATATGCAAAA
Organism: Macrotis lagotis; assembly: GCF_037893015.1. NCBI lineage: Eukaryota > Metazoa > Chordata > Mammalia > Peramelemorphia > Peramelidae > Macrotis > Macrotis lagotis. The sequence goes on along the minus strand of NC_133660.1, from coordinate 53,290,392 downwards.
TTGACATAAATAATAAATATGATTTATCATTTTAAAAAATGGGGGCATAGCCAAGATAGTGGAGTGAAGGCAAGAAATCCTAGAAGCTCTCCCACAGATCACTCCAAATGTCTTTAAATTAAGACTCTGACCAAATTCTAGAGTGGCAGAACCTACAGAAAAACTGAGTGAAACAATTTTCCAGTCCAAGACAACTTGGAAGAGCTGTGGGAAAGGTCTATTCCACTGGGGTTGGAAAGGACCACAGAGCAACCCAGGTTGCACAGCTCCTGGAGCAAATCAGATCCATTCATCTAGGAATAGCCCACGGGGTACCTGGGTCCCTGGGGGCAGTGGGTTCCATAGCAGCTGGGGTAGTTTCCAGACCTCTCAGCCCAAGGATTACCAAGGACAGCTTACAAGATCAGCAGCAAAACTGCCACACCAGAGCGAGTGCAGAATCCAGGCCAGCATAAGGCTTCAGTAAAGCCCTGGATATATAGTTAGCAGCAGCAAATGTGGGAAAAAATATTGAAGCAAATTCTCTGATGGACTTACAGTAAAGAACACAACAGAACTGATGATATGTGAATACAGACTGAAGCACACATTTTTTCTCTCCCACTTTATTTTTCTTGAGTTTTCTCTATCTTTGTGGGGGGGGAGACAGAATTATGTTTATTTTTGAAACTAGACTATTGTAGTAATGTGAAAAAAATAAATTTTTTAAAATTTCTCTAAATAAGTAAATAAAAACATAAAAAAGAAAGATTTAAAAATTAAGTGACAAAGTATATAATAAAATCCATTTTTAAATTTGGCAAAACATACAAAATTAAATTTCTTAAGACATTGTCCTGAAAACAAAGCATTCCTAAAACCTCCCATTACTATTAATGTTTTGGAAACAGCCCTGAATTTGGAATTAGAAGACCTGGATTTGAGTTCCAGGTTTAACTCACTAGTTGTGTGAAGAAAGCAAATTCCCTAAGCCCTCTCAATCTCTTTTTTTTCTTATCTGAAAAATGCAGATTATACTTTTAACCTATATTTCACAAGATTTTTGTACAAAAAGATTATTGTAACATTTAGAGTGCTACTAAAATGTATCATTTTTAACAAAAATTTGTGATTTTTGTTGCTTATAGGGACTCCTGGTGTAGAAAACACTCCCCCCCAATGTAGATCTATACCTAAATTATAATTTATAATCTTAGAAAGCTGCCTTGGGAATTGAGAGATTTAGTGACTTAAGTGAAGTACTAGAATCCAAAGACTAAAAAGCAATGATCCTTACCCACAAGGAGGATTACTCCAATGCCATTTGAGATTTTGACCAATTTTGGATTGAAATCCCACAAGCATTAATTCATTCCACTCCTTTTCAAATTCAGAAGAAATCAAAACCTTAAAGAAATAAGTTGTGAATATATACCTTTGATTAAAGAGACCACTTGACTAGCCAAAATCCATAACTAATTCTGAAAAATAACCCTAAGGATACATCTCATTAGTGGAAGTTCTTTATGTACAAAGGCCTGACTGAATGAAGCAGGTGCTATGGAGAAATCACAGTTTGTTCAGACACCAAGATCATCTACTACATCCTGGGCTATCATCAATCATTTTGAGTTTTGTCTTGCTACTGCACCTCAGTGACTAGAAAAATCTGAGGTTGACAACTGTGCAACTCTGCTTTACTTAAATCCAATTCTTGTGCAAGTCAGCCCCCAGGATGTTATTTGATATTCTTCAAAGACAAAGAACAAAAAACAAGAATATTCATATAGTGGTGTTCAATTAATATTTTTCATTTTATATCATTCTTTGAATGCTCCTATGAAGCCCAAGGGTTAAACTTTTTCCTCTACTATAAATTAATAATTCTTCATTTTCTAGCATCATGACTTTACCTCATGATTAATTTTTTGTCCAAGTAAGATAATGGGATCACAAGTTTAGAGATGTAAAGAAATTCAGAGACTATATTGCCTAACTCTCTTATATTATAATTAATAAACTGAGGTTCAGGGAAGTAAAGAGACTTTATCCAGGTTCCATGAGTTTTGAGTGCCAGAGCCAATATTTAAGCTAAATCCTCTCTCTCTCCAGAACCAATGCCCTTTGCACTTGATGAGTAAATGATATATGTAAACAAAATCTATTTTTGACACTTGTGAAGCAGAGGTAAAGCTATATTGTCAAACCTTATGGCAGTTTGACTGTCTATGCATAGATGGATATCTCAGCAATAAATTTTGCCTGTTGCTCAAGGAACTACATGACCAAGTTCAGAGAAACTCATCCCCCATCAGGTTGACCACTAGTTGATTAATTCTTTAGTCAAAGTGACCAAAGACAGAAGCCAAAGTTGAAAGTGACCCTTGGGTCTGTGCAATTCATTTTCCTTCCCTAGGAGGAGCTAAGTAACAGAAAAAGGAGGAGTATCAAGAATTATAATCTTTTAAAATAGTGTAAATACATTAATTTACCTGTTATATTACTTTAGATTTGAATCCTATTCAACATCAATAAATTGACTTCCTCATTATAAGTGATACTAGAAGAAAAAAAGTTGCAACTAAATGAAATTGATGGAAAGACAAATAAAGGAGTTAGTGGAACTGGCTTTATTAAATAACCAGAGGCAACTAGAAACACCATTCCATGGTCATCTTGACTTGAAATGTTCATAATGAACCTCAAAGGACCACCATGAAGGAAATTGTAGTGTGTATGCCAACATCTGCTGCAGAAGATGAAGTGGAGAAATCCTACTAAGCATCTGATAATCCCTAAATCAAGTCGACATATATTTTGATATCAATGATTTCCATTTCAAGGTGCACCCAGAAGAAAAGATATGATTTTAAAGCTATGGTTCAGAATTTTTAAAATGAGTAAAAGAATGGGAAAAAAACATTTAAGTAAGTGTTTGCTATGCACAAAATACTGAAGTGAGGACTGGGAATATAAATACAAACTTGGGCACAGTTCCTATCCTCAAGGAATTTACATTCTAATAGGATGATAACATACAGTAGGAGCTTTCAGCAGCTATTCATTTAGAAATGTGCTGTTTAGTTTGAAGCATCAATGAACATGGTAATGCATCTTCTTATTTATTTGATTACCACCTAAGAGTGTTAAGGATTTTGATAATGAGAAGCTCTGGCTTACCAGCCATGGTGAATGAGTTGGGGATTACAACATTAAAAAAGCAGCTTCCAGGTTATCTTTCCATAGGCATTGCTTCCTGGGATGACAGCTAGAAAGAGGAAATTCAGAGAAAATGTTCAAGGAAAACTCAGGAAAAGGGAAAATACTTTCAACTAAGCTGAGGAGGAAAGTAAATGATATTGTTAGAAAGGCTTAATCTGGGGCAGCTAGGTGGTGCAGTGGATAGAGCACTGGCCTTGGAGTCAGGAATACATGGGTTCAAGTCCTACCTCAGACACTTAATAATTTACCTAGCTGTGTGGCCTTGGGCAAGCCACTGAACCCAATTGCCTTGAAAAATCTAAAGAAAAAGGCTTAATCTGATTCTTGGAGGATTTCTGAGGAATCTTGAAATGTGGAGATAAAGGACAAGATCTGAGTTCAAATCTAAACTCTGACATACATTAACCATATGAATCTTGAAAAGTTATCTAAATTTCATAATAGCACTACCCATATAAGCATATTGAGAAGGTTTTAATGAGACAATATTTGTAAAATGCTTTGCAAGTTTCAAAAAAATTATGAATGGAGACATCTGGGGAGGAGCTAAGATGGTGGCATAAAGATAGGAAATTCTGGGAGCTCTTCCTGAATTCTCTAAAGAGACAGAACCTACTCAAAAAAAAACCAGTGAAACAACTTTTCAGTGAGATATCTTGATGGAACTTTAGAAAAATTTTTGTCTTACTGGTAACAGAGAAGCATAGCTCCAGTATAGTCAGAAGATCTGGGAAGCCAGAAAAATGGTATTAGCCATAGGAGATAAGATTTTGGTATAGCTCTGCCATCCATGAGGATTCCCACCCAAACTCAGAGAAAAATGTTTTAGTCCCTGTAATGCTGGGGTGGCATTGGGTTACCCTAGAACAGGGGAAAAACTGGGAATACAGGAAATGCCAAAGTAGAAAGTCAGGGAACAGACCCTGACCCCAGCAAAAACAAGCAACACAAACAAATCAAGTTGGGACTAATACACTCTATACCATGGGTGTATAGTACAGGAACAGAACTCAACTGTCAAAAAGATATTTAAAAAAAAGGTTAACCATTGACAGCTAAATTTTGATATGGATGATAAAAATGTCATCTCAAAAGAGGAAAATAATGATAAACACTCATGTGAAGCCTCAGAGAACCTGATGAATTGCTCTCAAAACCAAAAAAGACCTCTTGGAAGAGTTCAAGAAGGATTTTAAAAAACCAAAGAAGAGAGGAAGAAGAAAAATGAAGTAAAGAAATGAGAGTCTTATAGAATAATTATGAAAAATTAACTGAAGAAAACAATAATTTTAAAAGTAAAATTGACTCTGGAAAATAAAAATAACTATTGAAAAGGAAACAAAAAAGCTAGCTGAAAAAAATAAAACTTTAATAACTAGAATTGGACAAATGAAATTGAATGATTCTATGAGATACCAAGATTTCATCAAAAAATCCAAAAGACTGAAAAAAATGTAAAGTACCTCTCAGGAAAGGCAACTAACCTAGAAAATAGAACCAGGAAAGATTGGACTGCATAAAAGTCAAGCTCAGAAAAGGAGTCTGGATATATCATGTAAGAAATTATCATGGAGAACTATCCTGGTGTCCTAGAACAAAAAGATAGAATAGTCCTTGAAAGAATCCATTGATCACCCCTGAAAGGAGATCTCAGAATGAAAACTTCAGGGGTTGTTATAACTAAATTTCAGAATTCTTAGTTAAAGGAGAAAATGGTGAAGGCACCCAAAAGAAGCAATTTAAATAGCAGGGAACCATAGTCAAGATTGTATATAACTTATCATCTTCAACATTAAAGGATTAGAGGGCCTGGAATGTGATATTCCAGATGTCATGGGAGCTAAGATTATAGTCAAGAAACAGCTACCCTGAAAAATTTGGCATATTCTTTCAGGAGAAAAGATGGATTTTCAACAAAATAGAGGGCTTTCAAAACCTACTTGATGGAAAGATTGGAACTAAACAGAGGATTTGATCATCAAATACAAGGTTTGAAAGATGCATTAAAAGGTCAAGAGGGGGGAGGGGGAAGAATGATATTTCATAAAATGAAACTTACCTACATCTCTTGAAGGAAAAACCAATTGAAAGGAGCATATGTATGAACTGATTCTGATGTGATCAAACTCAGTTCTTGAGGACTATATATTGGTGCAGTGGAAGAGATTGTTCTTGGAAAGAGTGTGTAAGTATAAATTGATTATGATGAAAGGGTGCTTATGATTCTTGAGAATTGTACTTTTCCCAGGACAACTGAAAGGAGGGAGTGGATACAAGACAACTATAAAACAATTAGGATATGGGAAAAGGAAAAGGATTATGCTGGAAGGTGGAGGCCTAAGAGGATAAATAACACCACATCAAAAGGCACAAAGGATCTAATATAGTAGAGTGGGGAGGATGTAAGCACTGAGTAAATCTTACTTTCAACAGATTTGCCTCAAAGAAGGAATAACATACATTCCCAATTAGATTTAGAAATTTATCCTACCCTAAAGAGAAGTGTTGGGGGGAAGTAGGGGAAAGACAAAGGGAAGAAGGGAATAGTAAAAGGGAGAAGGAAAAATAAAAGCAAAAGGAAAAGGAGGAAAGGGGAACAAAGGGAGGTGGGTTGATAAAAGGGAGGACAAATTGAAGGAGGCAACAATCAAAGAAAAACACTTAGAAGAGGAGGAACAAGGGGAAAGGAGAAAGCAAAGTAAAAATGGGGGAAGTTAAGATAGAGAGAAATAAAGAATTAATAATCATCATTTTCTATGTAAATGGGATGAATTTTCCTATGAAACAGAAATAATAGAGTGGATTAAAAAACAGAATGCTACATTATGTTGTTTATAAGAAACACAATTGAAGTAAAAAGATATACACAGAGTAAAAAGATATACACAGAGTAAATAAATAAATAGACTTTAGAATAATATATTATGCTTCAGCTGAAGTAAAAAAAAATAGCAGTAGAAATTCTTATCTCAGACAAAACAAAAGCTAAAATAGGTCAAATTAAAAGAGATGAGAAAGGAAACTACACCTTCCTAAAAGGAATGAAGGTAATGAAGTAATATCAATATTAAATATATATACACCATGTGATGTGGCATCACATTCTTATAGGAGAAGCTAAATATTACAGGAAGACATAGACAAAAATACATTAGTGGGAGACATTAACCATCTCTCAGAATAAGATAAATCTAATCATAAAATAAACAAGGAATAAATTAAGGAATAAAATTAGATAAAATCATAAAATTAGATAAAATAAATCTAATCATAAAATAAGCTGGAAGGAAGAATAAGGAATAAGTGAATAGAATTTTAGAAAATTTGGATATGATAGATCTCTAGAGAAAACTGAACAGGAATAGAAAAGAATCTGCTTTCTTCTCTGTGATACATAGTACCTACACAGAAATTGACCATGTTTTAAGGCCTAAAAAACCTCACAATCAAAAAAAAAAAAGAAAAGTAGAAATATTGAATGCATCATTTTCAGGTCACGATACAATAAAAATTACATGTAATAAAAGGCCTTAGAAAGATAAAATAAAATTAATTAGAAATTAAATAATTTAATATCAAAGAATAGGTGCCTCAAACAACAAATCATAGAAATAATCAACGATTCTATCCAAGTCAATGACAAGAATGAAATATAATACTAAACATGTGAGATGCAGCCAAAGCAGTTATTACAGGAAATTTTATATCTCTAACTCCTTACATGAATAAATTAGAGAAAGAGGAAATCAGTGAATTGGGTATGCAACTAAAAGAGCTAGAAAGAGAATTAATTAAAAATCCCCAATTAAATAGCAAATTAGAAATTCTGAAAATCAAAGGAGAAACTTAAATTGAAAGTAAGAAAACCACTGAGCTAGTAAAACTGAGTTGGTTTTTCCAAAGTACATAAAAATAAAGTATATAAAACTTGGGTTAATCTGATTTTAAAACAGAAAGAAGAAAATCAAATTACCAGCATCAAAAATGAAAAGGGTAAAATCACTACCAAAGAGGAGGAAATTAAAGTATAATTCAGTTGTTTTCCCCAATTATATACCAATAAATTTGACAATCTAAGTGAAATAGATTGAATATTTACAAAAACATGAATTGCCCAGATTGGCAGGAGAGGAGGTAAAATATTTAAATAACGTCATTTCAGAAAAAGAAATTGAACAAGCCATAAATAAACTCCCATAAAAAAAAAATTCAGGGTCAGATGGATTTACAAGTGAATTCTATCAAATATTTAAAGAACTATTAACTCCAGTTCTATATAAATTTTTTTGAAAAATAGGTAGAGTCCTGCCAAGTTTATTTTGCAACATCAACATGGTGCTGATATGTAAACCAGGAAGAGTCAAGACAGACAAAATTATAAAACAATCTCCTTAATGAATATCAATGCAAAAAATTTTAAAATAATTTTAGCACTCTTTGCTAAATTATAACAAGTTTGTTATCACCAGGTTAATACATTATCATCAAGTAGGATTTTATACCAGGTATATAGGGATGATTTAGTGTTGGGAAAATAATGAACATAATTGACTATATCAATAGCAAAAATAACAGAAATCATGCATTTATTTCAATAGATGTTGAAAATACTTTTGACAACATACAACTTCCATTCCTATTAAAAACAATAGTAAATATAGAAATGGAGTTTTCCTTAAAAATGATGAACCGTATCTATCTAAAACTATAAGAAAATTTAATACATAATAGACACTAAAGGCATTCCCATTAAGATCAGGTTTGAAACAAGAATGCCCATTATCATCACTATTATTCAATATTGTATTAAAATTTCAGCTTCAGCAGTAAGAAAAGAAAAAGAAACTGAAGGAAGTAGAAAAGGTAATGAGGAAATAAAACTTTCACTCTTTGGAGTTAATATGATGGTATACATAGAAAACCCTAGAAAATCTACTAAAAAGCTAATTGAAATAATTAAAAAATTTAGCAAATTATCAGGATAAAAAATAAACCCATATAAATCATGAGAATTTCTATATATTACCAACAATGCCCAGCAGCAAGAGACAGAGAAATTCTTCCATTTAAAGTAACTGTAGTCTACATAAAATAGATGGAATATACCTCCTAAGACAAACCCAGAAACTACATAAAACAAATTGCAGAGTACTTTTCACACAAATAATGTCAGATCTAATGTCAGTTGCTCATGATCAGACTGAGCTAAAATAATAAAATCGACAATTCTACCCAAATTAAATTGTTTATTCAGTGCCACACCAATCAAACTACTACAAATATTTTACAGTGATGGGAAAAATAGCAACAAACTCATCTGAAGAAACAAAGGTCAAGAATATCAAGGCAATTAATTTTTAAAATGCAGAGAAAGGTAGTCTAGCAGTAACAGATGTAAAGCTATACTAGAAAGTGGCAGTGATCAAAAAGTATCAGGTACTGGCTAAGAAAGCAAGAAGTGAACCAATGGAATTGATTAGTTCAAAAGAAACAATACTAAATAGCTATGGCAATCTATTGTTTGATAAATGCAAAGATTCTAGCTTCTGGGATAAGAACTCATTTTTGACAAAAACTTCTTGAAAAACTGAAAAACAATGTGACAAAAACTAGGCATAAACCAACATCTCAATGTTATACCAAGAGAAGCTGAAAATGGATGCAAAATTTAGACATAAAAGGGTTTACTAATGCGTTCTTGTGGAGTTGTGAACTGATCTAACCATTCTGGAAAGCAGTTTGGAACTATGCCCAAAGGGTAATAAAACTGTGAATATCTTTTGATTCAGCATGACTACTAGTTCTGTGTTACAAAAAAAAAAATCATTAAAAAGGGGAAAGAATTCACATATACAAAGGTATTTATAGCAGGTCCTTTTTTTAGTAGCAAAGAATTGGAAATTAAGAGATGTCCATCAATTGGGGAATGGTTGAACAAGTTTATGTTGTAGAATACTACTGTTCTGTAAGAAATTGTGAGTGGTCAGACTTGAAAATCATGGAAAGACATGCATAAACTGATGCTATGTCAAGTGAGTAGAACCAGGAGAACATTATATATATGTAGAGCAACATTGTGATATGATCAGCAACTCCTCTCAATAGTTCAGGGTTCAAGGACAATGCACAGAGACCTGTTAAGGAAAATGTCATCCACATCTAGAGGGGAACAAAACAAAACATTCCGAATGCAAAACAAACTATACTTTGTTCACTTTAAAAAGATTCCTTTATGTTTTTCTTATGTTTTCCCCTTGGTTCTAGCTCACATTGTTTGTTGCCATGGGAGAAGGTGAGAAAGGAGATGTGCAAACCTGTGGAATTCAAAAGCTTGCAAAAGGATGGATATTGAAAACTATCTTTGCATGTAATTAGAAACAAACAAATAAACAAACAATAAATAAATGAGACTATACTATAGATCAGCAGTCATCAAAACTGCCTGGTAATGATTAAGAAATAAAGTAATGTATCAGTGGATTAGAATAGGTTCAAAAGAAACTGCAGTAAATGACTACAGCAATCTACTATTTTACAAACCCAAAGACATCAGCTTCTGGGATACAAATTCATTATTTGATAAAAAAAATTGTTGGGAAAACTGGAAAATGGTTAAGCAAAAATCAGCCATAGATCCACATCTCACATCCCATACCAAAAAAAAATGTTAAAAAGGGAACAGGATTTAGACATAAAGAGCAACACCATAGATAAATTAATAGACCAAGAAATTCTCTATAAGATTTATGGAAAAGGAATAAATTTATGACCAAACAAGAATTAGAACACATTACAAACAGCAAAATGAATGATTTTGACTATAATTAATTTAAAAGTTTTTGCAATGATAAATCAATGTTGTCAAAATTAGAAGGAAAGCAGAAAGCTGGGAAACAATTTTCACAACTAGGAGTTTTGATAAAGGTCTCATTTCTAAAATATATAGAGAATTGCATCAAATTTATAAGGTTACAAGTCATTCTCCAATTGCTAAAGAAGAAATTAAAGCTCCATATAATCATATGAAAAAATTCTCCAAGTCATTATTGATTAGGGAATTGCAAATTAAAACAAAAAAGTATAACCTCACACCTATCAGATTCATCAAGATGAAAAAAAAAGAAAATGATCAGTGTTGGAGAGGTTGTGGGAAGATTGGGACTGCTGGTGGAGTTGTGAACAGATCCAACCATTCTGGAGAGTAATATGGAACTTTGCCCAAAGAGCAATAAACCCGTGTATACAGTTTGACCCAGCAATTCCAATTTTAGGTCTATATCCAGAAGAATTTTTTTAAAAAGGGAAAAATCTTACATGTTCCAAAATATTCATAGCAGATCTTTTTGTAGTGACAAAGAATTGGAATTTGAGGGGATACCCATCTAATTAGGGAATGGTCCTACAAGTTAATGGTACATGAATACTATGGAATATAATTGTTCTATAAGAAACCACAAATGGTTGGATTCTAGAGAAGCATGGAATGACTTAAGAGAACTGATGCTGAGCAAAACAAGTGGAACCAAGAAAACAATGTACATATTAACAGCAGCATTATGAGATGAACAACCTTGATGGAAGTAGCTCCTCTCAGCAGTTCAGAGAGCTAGGACAACTGTATTAGTTCTGCTGTGGACAATGCTATACCAATCACACACACAGACACACACAAACCCAAAACCAACCTTTCAAAATCTGACGAACACTCTGTAAAAATTATTTCTATGTATTTTTCCCTTAATCCTAATTCCTCATACCAAAAAATAACTAATCTGTAAACATGTTTAACAAAAATATGTATGTACAATGCTAACCTGAATATTCGTCATTGAGGGGAGGGGGGTGGGAAGGGAGGGTGGAAGGAAATTTTGTAAGTTAAAAATATACAGGTGCATATGGGAGGAAAATACATGAATAAAATATTTTAAAAACATAACAATCTTTGTAATTAGACAATAAATAAATGAAATTTAAAAAAAAATTAATTCTGATTTTATTGACAAAGGAGGCGGTCTGTATAAAGTGTTTTTCCTTACAAAAATTCTGTGAAATGGATAACATAATTATTATTATTACCTCTTTATAGATAAGGAAAATAAAATTCAAAGAAATAAGAAATTTAAAGCAATGTCATAATATCAAATGTAAACAAGTAAAATTATTCATGGGCAATAATTTTATATATATATGTATATATACATATATGTATATATACATATCAGTGAGGAAGAGTCCAAAAAAATGGAAAGGAAGACATTGAATATGAGGCATTGCTTTTTCTGGCTGCCCTTCTCTAGAAACTCTAGTTTCCTTTGTAGGCATGCTCTGTTCCCACCCATAATACTTAATATATTACCCTGAATACTCAGTCAAGATTTCAGACTAGTTGGGAGGTTCTCTGAAATACAAGTTACACACCAATATTCTAGCAATTTTTCTTAGAAAATTATTATTTTATCTGTACTGTTGAGATCTGTAAATGATTTTTTAGGAATGAGGAGTGTAATTTTACTTTGGAGTCATAGTTTGTTGAACTTGAAAACAAGAAAAATCATAGTTCTATATGGATGGTTTATAAACTGCCAGTTCCTGGGATGAATACCCCTTGGTTATGAAGAGGAACTGAACTTATAAAATAACTCAATGCTTGAATTATATGTCTAGATAGGGCAGACTCCTCATGTTCTACTTTATGAATAAGATGAAAGGTGAGGAACCACTGAGAAACTATTACTACATTTTTATTGGCAAAAATGTTTCCAAAGTCCAAGGTTAGTTGAGATAGACATTCTAATCTCCGTATATCAGAGGTACTGTGAACTTTGTCCTGATGTAGTCTGTTATTTTAAATTCATTAATAACATACAGAGCCCCTAAGATTATTTTTGTGGAGATATTTTGTTTGGTTTGCAATATCAATTATATTTGTCAAGAGTTTCTCCCCCACCTCCCCAAAACTGTAACTCCACCCACAAAGTAAAAGGATTTGGCCATGAGTAATAAAGGTTGGATGGCCTGAAAATATCCATAGACACTTTTCTTTGTCTTATCTAGAGTTCCCTTCTGTTCATTGGGATCAATGTTTAGATTATTCTCAGAGAGGGGACAGACCCTGGACAGACTGGAAAATGTCAAGGGGTCATCTGAGCATGAATCCACCATTGGAGCCTGAGAGGAATGCATTTACCCTTAATAGGCTGCACTTGTAGACTGTGAAAAATTATAGTGTCAAGAACTAGCCATTAAAAGAGTGTTAGTGTAAAGGTAACCACATTAGGATGACTGAAGGTAACCACAGTGGATCACATATAAAACAAAGAAGCAAACCTGATTCTAATGGAAATCCTCAAAAGGAAAGTTAATAGCAAATAATAATAGTAACAAGAATATTACATAATATGGTTTTTTGTAATTATCTTGAAGAGTAAAAAATGTACCTAAACTATTTTACAAATTTAACATTTTATAATATCTTGTTTAAAATGTAGATGCATGAAATCTAAGAGCCATCCATTCTGATTTTCCTTATTCTTAACCATATAGACAATCTTTGTACCAGACCCTCCTCAAACAGGTTTCCATTGTTAATCTGAAAAAAATTCATTGAGTTGAATATACATTATGTAACAAAATGGAGGTTAGTTTCTGTGCTGTTTTTATGACACTGTGAAGGTAAAAAAGCATCATTTGGGAATCAGAGGACCTACATTCCAATACTGATTTTGCTACTAATTATCTTTGTGATTTGGTGTTATACTATCTCTCTTTTCAAGGTCTTATATTAGGTGATATATGATGCAGTATAAAGAGTTTTTGAAGTCATGGAGACCTGGGTTCAAAGCCTCCCTCTAAAACGTTGGACAATTCACTTAATATTCTAAAATATTCTGTTTTCTCCATCTAGAAAATGAAAATAAGTAAATAAGTAAATAAATATTTTTTTAAAAATTAATGCTGATTTTATTTTCAGACAAAGGAGATGGTCTGTACAAAGTATTTTCCTTAAAAAATTCTGTGAAATGGATAAGCATTATTATTATTACCTCTTTATAGATAAGGAAACTGAAATTCAATATCCTTTAGGATTCATTTTCACCACTAAATCTATGATCCTTTGGAATGAAATTCAATAATCAGTGATATTTCAGAACTAAAAACAATGAACTCCACATACAAGAAATACTTTAGGACAAAAAAGATACCTTTGATGAGTGAACAGTCATTATAGTTATGGGAAAAGGGAATGTTATGAACCCTGAAAAGCAAAATGATTCTTCCCTGAAATGATACGGTAAAATGGTCAGAAGTTTTGCTTAATGTTTTTCTGTACTCCCTCTTCCTTCCTCAATGGCAAACTACCTACTAATGATCTTATAAAAATAAATAGCACTATCATCACTCTTTATTTAGTAAGCTGAGTCCTTAGAACAACATGCATTCCACATACCCCATCATGTTTTTATTAGAATCCAGCACTCTCAATTTTACAAACCAATAAACATGCATTTATTGCTTATTATTCTTGTCAGTGGGGCTCTTGCTACTTTCCAAAGACAGATATGTGATGGGAACTTCTCTGCTGAAAACTCTCCAGCTCTCCAAAGATCTCAAGTGCTGGATGATCAAAGAAACAGACAAGGCTGAAGCATGACTTTCTCATGATAAAGTTGTATCAGTATTTGCCATGTTGGAAACAGGGAAAGTGAAGAATGTTAGTAATATATCTTGAGCTTACCAATATATAAATCATTTGACAGTATGCAAAAAAGTTTAGTAATTATATTATTGTCATTATAATCACTTGCTTCATATTCTATTTCTTCCTTATGCAAGGGATGAAAGTAAATAGACATTGTCTCTGAATTCAAGAAGCTTAGGACCTGAGTGTTATAGTTATCGTTGTAAATACTGTACAATATGACAAGTAACTTTATTACCAGGAAAACCCCTTCCTAAATGTTCTATCTTTTGTTCTTTATTGAAGATAGTAAATATACATTGTCCCTGACCTCTAGAAGCTTACAATCTAAAAGTGACAAGTTGCCTCTCTAAATATTTTCCACTGGTTTTAGGGGTTAAGAAAATAAAGGTTAGAGTAGAGTGATGCTGCAGGAAGTTTTGATTAGTTAAGTCACTTTTGGAAACAAGTTATCTGCTGAGATTTTATGATACCTCATTGTCATTTCTTACTTATCCCAAATAAATGTATGCCTTGGCATGAAGATAGAACAAGGGGAAGTGAGAATGATTTATAAGAGGAGAGTCTATAATGCAATATTATCAAAAACTTTCTGAGGTGCTTGTGGGATGCTGGAATGTGTTTCTGAAAAGGACTGAATTCTAAGAGCAAGTTAGGTAATCCCCTAATCTTCTTACTGAAAAAGTTTGTGAATTTATTTTATTTTATTGGGAATTTAATCATCTTTAGCAAAATTGGTGAGATAAAGAATGAAGTCTACAAGGAATAGGACTATCAATATGATTTCAATCTTGATTGAATATTATAGCTATTGTTAAAAGAATGGATCATGAGCCCCTAGATATAGAAGTAGTGATAACAGCATGGCTATGTAAAGGACAGATCATGCTGGAATAATAGTATTTTCCTCTTTGATAAAGTTTGCAAACTGGTAAGTCAGTGAACTATTTGACAGTTTACCTAGGTTTTAGCAAATTTTCCCCCTTTTTAAGCTATTATGGTGAGAAAGATAGAAAAGTAAGCAAAACAGAGGGAGAAATTTGTAATTATAGAATGGTCAGACTCAAGAGAAGTCTAATTGATATCAGCTTGGAAAGTGACTTCATCATAGTGATACAGTGTCATTCTTAGCACTGTCCTGCTAGTTTTATCAGTGACCTCCATCGAGAAATAATCAGCACACACTATTTGTCAAAGCTACAGGTGAAACTAAGAAAGGAAGACATTGTGAAAACATTGGATAATATGAAAAATCCTGATAAAAAAGATTTTCAAAGACTAGAATATAAGACTGAATAAAAGAATAAGTAATATTTTTTGTTGGTTTTCAGTCACATCTGACTTTTGGGGATATCATTTGGGGTTCTCTTGGCAATGATACAGAAGTAGTTTACCACTTCATTCCCCAACTCATTTTACAGATGAAGACAAAACAGGATTAAGTGACTTACCCAGGGTCAGTCACATAGCTAGTAAGTATCTGAAGCTGAATATGAATTCACAATGATGATGATGAGTAGTAGTAGTAGTAGTAGTAGTAGTAGTAGTAGTGGTGGTGGTGGTGGTGGTGGTAGTAATAGCAGCAGCAGCAACAGCATTTATGTAGCATTTTAAGTTTTACAAAACATTTTACATATCTAAACTCATTTGATTTTCCAAATAACTGTGTGAGGCAGGCACTATCATTATCTCCACTTTTCATTTCAGGGAATTTAGTTAAAAGGTTTTTCCAAGTTCACACAGAAAGTTAATGACTAAGGCAGGAATCCAGTTCTGCTCTTCCTGACTCCAAGTCCAACAATCTATCCACTACACCACCTAACTTTAACAAGATTGACTTTAACCTATTAGATTCAATATAATAAAAATAAATATTTCCACATTGACCTCAAGAAAATCAAAATCACAAGACAAAATGGAAGGGGTGTTATTGGGTAGAGGTTCATTTGAAAAAAATCTTGGAATTTTAGCTATCTGCAATCTCTATTAGTCCACAAGAATATAGGAACATTGAAGCAAACATAATCTACATTAAGAGGCATACAATATTTAAGAATAATTATTTAATATTCTTAAGGAACAATAGGAATAATAAGCCAATAGAGACCTACAGTACTCGGCCATCAACCACTTATATAGTATTGTATTGGAACAGATATTAGGGAGGATTTTGTTGAGCTGAAAACTATCCAGAGGAAGGCTATCAGAATGATGAAGAGCCCTGACTCTGACAGATAAGAATTGTCTGGGGAATAGTAGATGTTTTGCCTAGAGAAGAAAAAATATGCTGTCTTCAATTACATGAATGTTGAATAAAGTTATCTGTTATCTTTTGTTTTGTCCCAGTGAACAGAACCAGTAGCAATGGGTGGAAGTCCCAAAGAAGCAAATTCAGACTTGATGCTGGCTAGATCTGTCCAGATAGGAATGAGCTGCCTTAAGAATGGGATAGTTTCAGGGGTGGCTAGGTGACATAGTGGATAAAGCACCGGCCCTGGAGTCAGGAGTACCTGCGTTCAAATCCAGTCTCAGACACTTGATAATTAACCTAGCTGTGTGGTCTTGGATAAGCCCCTTAACCCCATTTGCCTTGCTGGAAAAAAAAGAATGGGACAGTTTCCTTCTCATTGGGGGTCTTCCAACAAATGCTGTATGAGTTCTTCTCCACTATGTTGTAATAGGAATTCTTTTCTGGTGCAAGGTGAGCTAGACTGCAAGTGACATTCCTTCCAAGACTAACATTCCACAATTCTGTGGTACTTTTCAGCCCTGAGGGTAGAACTAACAGCAAGGAGTGGAAGCTGTAAAGAGACACTTTTAGGTTTTTGAGTAATGATTGGAGTCTAATGATTAGAGTTGTGCAGAAGTGGTATGAGCTGCCTTGGGGAAGCTGTAGATTTACCTTATAGGAACTCCTCAAGCAATGTAAGTGTAGAATATTGATGCTTTCCAAAAGCAACATATTGGATGAATGTCATCCTTTCAATTAATATCTTTCTAACATTTTATTTGGAAACTACAACCTGAAACCCTGTTATCTGCCAGAGAAAGAAGCAGAACTTTAGTTCAGTGGTCCTTGGTTGTAACACTGGCTCTGTAGATCCTACTCTATACAAATCACGTTATCATTGTTTAAGTTGCATTGTCTAAGCTATTCTCCAACATTTTTTAATGTCCACATGATCTATAAACTAAAAGTCTAGCCCTGGTGTGTAGTATTTGCCAGTATCCAAGGTGTAAATGATTACACTGAAAATTTGGCATACAAATTATTTCCAACATATCCCTGATTATGAGTGCTGTTGCTATTATTTTGTTATTGATCTTGCATATAATGGGAATATATTAAAGATTTTTGATCAAAAGAGGATATGATGAAAGGAATGTTTTTAAACATTATTAACACTTTCAAATGGGTTGTTGTGCATATGAAAAGACCCGAACAGTATTTACTTAGAGTGGTAGTCTTAGCATTCAGGGATCTCTGGAGTGAGAAAACCTGAATGCAGTGAATAGTTCTCAGCACACTGTATTTGGAAGATAAGAGAAGTCTAATGATCTAAGTTGAATAATTATGTCAGAAGTTAAAGGAGTTTCCCACAAAAACACATCTTGTTTACTTCTTTTTCCATGCTCTAAATAATTCAGTGCTTTCTTGGCATCTACATTGGCAAGTTGGAGAAGACATTGCTATTGCCCACACTTATGAAATTTCTCAAAACTGTCATTGACCACATCCTCCCAAGCTGTGAACCACCATCTGGCTCAACTCGCTTCAGTCCTCTAGAATTTGGCAGCAAGGTTAATACAGCTGTTAGGCTAATTGTCCTTATTAAAACCATGGAAAATCTCAAACAAATTGAAATATATTATTGGAGCCAATCAAACAATTACATGGAAGAGAGGAGAGATCTCTGCACTGGAAGCCAAAGAATCTCCATTATAATTTTGTCTTTCCAATTAACTACTTGGACATTCCAATAACTCACTCACTTAATTAACAAGGACTTATTAGGCATCAAGGCACTATTAAAGATAATGAGAATATAAAGCCAAACTAAGGAGTTTATGTACCATCAGGAAAATGAAATGTACACTTATAGGTAAAAATAAAATATATACAAGGCAAATTCAAGTAATTTCAGGAGGGGGCCAGCAATTAGGTTTCAGGTAGCAGGTTGAACTCAGCTTTGAGGAAACTTAGGGATTCTGAAAGGTAGAAATGGACAGATAAGGTATGCTGGGCATTTAAGGACAGCTGGTGCAAAGATCCAAAGGTAAGTGATGGATATTTTTACCTGAAGGTCAATTTAGCTGAACTGAAGGATTAGTGAATGAGGAATGTATAAGGAAGGGCAGTAGGTAGCACAGTGGTAGAGGGCTATACCTGGAGTCTGGAAGATTCAGCTTCCTAAATTCAAATCTGGCCTCAGACACTCACTAGTTGTGTGACCCTGCACAAGTCACTTAACTCTGTTCCCTTAGTTTTCTCATCAATAAATTGAACTAAATAAGGAAATGGCAAAACATTTCAGTATTTTCGTCACTTAAAACCCAAAATGAAGTCACAAAGAATCAGATGTGAAGCAACTGAACCACAACAATAAATATATAACAATCCTAGAAAGGTAGGTCAGAATATGAGTAGTTAGTATCCTAACCTGGATGTATATTATATATCTATACACATATTGAAACATACATACACATATCCAAACACACATACAAGAACCTATATGTGTAACAGAACTATTAAGAAATGTGGCATAAATTTTATAAACCATATTTTAAAAATGAGAAAATAGAGGCTCATAAATAAGACCTGCCCATTAGAAGTGAGTTGATCTAAAGGATCTTTTAACATGCCTTTCAGATCTAAAATACAATTATATTAAATAATACCAAGAGTTTGCATAACTTTCCTTTTAGAGAGGATTATCCTGTTCTGTGTTTGGAAAGGCAATGAATGTATCCCAAAATAATTTTGCCATGGTTTTTTTTTCCTGAAGAATTTTCCATACAATATATTTTCTCATCAATGAAGAGAGATCATTTGTTTGTATTTTTCCTATCTCTAATTGGCTACATTTAAAAATAGAATAAATGTCTCAAAACATCAACAATTAACTACATATTAAAATTTTTTAAATGTAGAATATTAGAGGTCATAAATTGCCATATTAAAAAATTTCCACTGTTTCATCTTACCTTATACTTTTTCCCCCTGTTTTCTCAAACAACTTTTTATTTGTATAAATAAAAAAACAACCCAGGAGATTCTGAACAGTATTCTAGATCCCTGTTGGAAATCATGTTCAAGGCTCCAAGCTATTATTGCAGGGACTTGTATCTCAGTAGGATGCCCCAGGAAGTGGATTAACTTTGCTCTAAGCATCACTTGGGATAAACAACAGGAAGCTGACCCTACAAGAGGCTGCCAGTAGTTTAGCATGAGCCCCCCTGAAGAGCTCTAGGCAAGCATTGCTCCTAATAAATATCCTGATACTGAATCTGGGGGACTCCGAACTTGGTTTGCAAGATTGCCAACACATGTTGCAATCCTTTTTAGGGCCTGGCTCAGCCACCGCATCATTCTAAAGAAAGCAAACAGTAGTGGGTTAGAGAAGAGTTTTAAGTCTGGATTTCATTTCTCATAAATGAAAGAAATGTGTCTTTTTAAAGTTTTCCTTGTGCAGACTGACAAAGAAGAAGCAAGACAGGACTACAGGGTTGGGACAATGAGGATTGGCCCCTCATCCTTTGTTTGAGAGCAGGCTCAAGGTGAAGAATCAATTTACTTTTTCTCACTACATATATCCTTCTAAACCAGAAGTTTTTAACCTTTTATGTATTGTAGACTACTTCAATAGTCAAGTAAAGTCTATGAATTCCATTCTCAAATTCATGTTTTTAAATGCATAAAAAGCATGGTTACAAAGAAAAGTGATAATATTGAAACACATTTATCACAGTTATTTTTGTCTATTGTTTGTTGAAACCATGTTAAGAAAATCATTTAATTATAAAAAATAATAATTATGATGATGACTATTAGAAGGTATTTTACTAAGAAAATTTTCTATTAATCTTAATTACACTTAAATGCATAAAATGTAATGGATAAGATTAAAATGAAAGTCAATTATATTGAATTACAGTAATCAAAATGTTACAAGTTCATAAACCTCAAGTTAAAAGGTCTTTTAAGGGAATATTGATATACCATGATTTCAAAGAATTGTATATTTTAAGTTTCTTTATTCTTATTCCTTCTTAATTGAAGTGGACTGTGAATATTCATTATTTTTATTTTCTGCCTCTTCCCATGATTACATGGCACAAAAAATAAACTGTTAGAGCCAGACAAGATAGTCAATCCTTCCAAGAAATATTACCGAATTATGTACCTTAAAGCAAGTCCTCTACTCAGAGTATTTTGCTTGGTTTGCCTTCCTAAACACAGGGTGGAGAAGCAAAATACTTGTCATGCTAATAAGTAAGCACCATGGCACAGCAAAGAGAGAAGGCTTGAATCTGAAACCTATTGGCTACATGACTGTGGATAAGTCATTTCATTTCTCTGTGCCCTAGACAATATAAGTGACATATGACACTGATTAATATTGATGGAGATAATTTTTAAGGAGTTCTTTATGTCAATAAAATAGCACATCCAGGCTAACATTCTTTTCAATTCCTTGGCTTATATGAGCACTATTTTCTAAGACTATATTATTATCTGTCTCTTTTAGCCAAATCTTAGACATATTATTTCCTGCTAATGGCATTAATTCTTCTTCTATAAACTATAGAATTAAGCTAAGTATTATCAACAACAACAGTATTTTAAATTGTAAAACAGCTGGCTACCTGCATTTTTAATTTGGTTAAGTGAAAAGTATTTCTATGAGCTAGAATTTCTCCAAATCAGAGGAATAAAAAAGTCAAGTTAAATTTCAAGCACATGTGTACATCAAAGATTTGTTTGTTTATTTGTTTTAAGCCAAAATTATGACTCCCCTATATCAATTGCCTTCAATTAATAAATTAATAAGCTAGGACTTATTAAGCATTTACTATGTGATGAATACTTTTAAGTACAAAAATGAAACAATCTCTGCCCTTAATTAGCATATTCCATTCATCCCTTTTATAACTAATGACAACCAGGTCCTGATAGGTTCACTGGCTCAGAAATTATTTCCAGACTTCAAATAATGTGAATTACAAGAGGGTCCTGGGAAAATATTACCTAATAATTTATCAGTATTTAGTGACAATGTCCTCTGTGCTAACGATGCTGCTGGGTACTGGGGAGAGACAAAGACCCTGCCATTGAGAAGTTTATATTCCACTGACACAGGGGGGAAACCCCTTTTTAATAATGTTGCCAAGAAAAATTATAGATAGCTCAGAATAATCTTTAGCTTTAGTCTCTAATGAAGCAAATGCATCTGTCAGTTTGGAGAAGGAAGGAAGGAAGGAAGGAAGGAAGGAAGGAAGGAAGGAAGGAAGGAAGGAAGGAAGGAAGGAAGGAAGGAAGGAAGGAAGGAAGGAAGGAAAGAAGGAAGGAAGGAAGGAAGGAAGGAAGGAAAGAAGGAAGGAAGGAAGGAAGGAAGGAAGGAAGGAAGGAAGGAAGGAAGGAAGGAAGGAAGGACAGAGGGAGGGAAAGAGGGAGGGTGGATAGAAAAGAGAAAGGGAGGGAGGGAGGGAAGGAGGGAAGGAAGGAAGAAGGGAAGGAATAAGAAGATAATTTGCTTTGAAATTTTCCTGCAACTTCAGCAAGACAAAAAATAACCTAGTAAACAATTTCTACCCAGCATAGAGGACTCTTTGCTGCTGCAAAACAAACAGTAACCACACCAAATACATCATAAACATTACACTAACCTAGCATGACAGTACAGGGTCAGTGAATCAGACATAATCTTATTATTTGGCTGATGCTTGGACAGCTTCTAGGCACAACATGAAAACAAAATTTCAAAGATTACTTTCCAAAATAGTATCTTCTCATTCAAGCTTCTGTTTTCAATTTGTATTCTTTCCTCTCACCCCATTCTTTTCTTTCTTCCCCTTCTCCCTGCAACCTCTCCATTCTCTGTCTCCTTCTCTCTGCCCTCCATGCAGCCACCTTTTGTGAAATGGCAACACACTTTTCTTGGGATTTCCTGGTTGTTATTAATGAACTTAATGGGACTTTATCTGATCAATATGCTAACTATGAAAGGAGGAAAATGATGTAGAGTCCTGTAGACTGGGTCCTTCACATGTCAGATTCTTGCTGTGAAACAGTATTTTGATGAAGAGCCAGATTATTCCTAAATGAATTTACCAAAAACCATTATCAAGGAGCTAGATCTTTGGAAACATTTATACAAACATGGTGATAGTGGGAAACAGATGCTTCAGTTTCTATTGCAATCTTTTCTAGTGGGGGAGGGGAAGGGATCTTTTTTGTTGTTCCTTTTGGAAGACTATGTTTCCATGGCTTTACCAAGGACCCATTGCAGTAAACTATATCATAGTTTGCCTCTACTAATCTGTGACTGTTATTTATATCAACAGAAAAGAGCTATAAATTCAGCCCTGACACAGTTTCAATGGTGTGAACCTCCCAATCTTCTCTAAGCTCTAGATTAGATATTGAAGTGCCACTTCAATTGGGCAGTATTATCCCATCCTATCACTTGGCCCCGTTTCAAACTGGAGCATTTATTGACAATACTTTCAAAGCTGTTGCTAAGTTGTGAGCACTCGTTTTTATCTGCTTCTTCTTTTACAGCTTTAACTAACTAGCTGGACTTTCTTGGAGGAAATGCTATGCTAATAATAGCACCAGACACAGTGAAGCTTTGTTGACACTACCATCCCTACACCTTCTTTGCAAAATGTTCTCAGGCACACTTAAATCATTTACATGTTTAGCATTGCTTCAGAAACTGTGTTATGAACTGTTAATTTATCCAAAGAACCTAATTTCAAACCTTGATCATCACCATTATTATTATTTATTATTATTATTATTATTATTTTTATCAATAATAACTGCCATTTATATTGTTGTTCAGTCATTTCAGTCTTGTCCAACTGTTTGTGAGCCCTTGTGAGATTTTCTTGGTAAAAAATACTAAAGTGGTTTACCATTTCCCTATCTAGCTCATTTTAAAGGTGAGAAAACTAAGACAAAGAGGGTTAAGTGATTTGCCCAGGTTCAAATATCTAGCAAGTGTCTGAGGCCAGATTTAAACTCAAGAAGAAGTGCCTTTCTGACTTCAGACCCAGTACTATATCCACTGTGCCACCTTGCTGCCCAGCATTTACATGAAGTGTCAGCTACTTTATAAATGCCATCTCAACAACCCTAGAAAGTAGGCAATATTATTATCCTTCATTTATAGTTGAGGAAAGTGAGGCAAACAGAGGTTAAATGATTTTCACTAGGAAGTGTCTGAGACTGAATTTGAATTTAGATTTTTTTTCTGACTCCAGGTCTGACACTTGTTGATCTTAAAAACTCAATAGAAGTCACTTTGCTTTATCTCATATCATATATATATATATATATATATATATACATACATACATATGTATATACATATATATGTACATATTTATATGTATATATATATATATATATATATATATATATATTTGGAATGTGGAGTCAAATAACTTTGAAGAAGTCATTTCACTTTTCTTAATCTCAATTTAGTCATTGGAATTAGACTAACTGGTTTCTTAGTTCCCTTCATCCTATAGATTTAGGATTATGATACCTGAAGTCAGCAGTCCTGGGTTTGACCCCAACTTCTTTCATTTTCCTGCCTGAGGACTTTAGAAGAATACATTACTGAAGAAATCTGTATTCTTATCTGTAGGATAAACTTACACAACAATGACCTAACTCTATGAATCATTCAAGTCCTAAACTATGATCCTATCATTGAAATCTCATTTCAACTACTTGTATCTTTAGTGAAGATTAAGAAATTCTGTATTGTATTTGATAAGATATCCATTCAGTCATTTCCAATTATTCATGGTGTCATATGGGGTTTTCTTGCAAAGATTCTGGTATGCTTTGTCATATCCTTCTTCAATGCATTAAGGCTTAATAGTTAAGTGACTTAACCAGCTAGTGAGCAGCTGAGGCCAGAATTGAACTCAGGTCTTCCTCATTATACGCCCTGTGTTCTATTCATTAAGTCACATAGTTATTTCATGATACAATAGATATGGATTCAAATCCCACTCCTGCCACTTGCTACCTATGTGACATTTGACAAGTTACTTAACCTTTCTTAAAGCTTTAATTTCTCTAAAACTGTTTCTTTGCTATCAGGGAGTTAGAGTGCATGGCCCCTTAGATCCTCTCTATGTATATTTAGAGAAAGTAGGAGCAATCTTTTCTTTCTTTTTTTTTTATTAAGGCAATGGGGGTTAAGTGATTTGTCCAAGGTATCACAGCTAGGCAATTATAAAGTGTCTGAGGTCAGATTTGAATTCATGTACTCCTGACTCCAGGGCTGGTGCTCTATCCACTGAGCCACCTAGCTGCCCCAGAGCAATCTTTTCTAACCATCAGTCTTAAAATCTGTCAAATATTTATTAAGTAGCTACTATGTACCTTCAATTTGGTAAGTACAGGAGACTCAAAGTCAGATAAGTTTTGCCTATGAATGTTTTTTGAAGGCTTTTGAATATTAAGCCATCACTATGAATCACTCACTGGGATTAAGAAAAAGATTTTCTATTACTTGAAATACATTTTCTTCACTAAAGGACCATCCCATAAACATTATCAAGAATATGTTGCCATATTTTGTTGATATTATTATTTCTTAAATGGGAGAGAAGAGACATAGGAGTGCTTCTGCTACATTGACATAATATAGTAAATATACTGTTCAGGTGATTCTAAAGGACATGACATCATACTGACATATCTGGTGAGCATCAATATAATTTTGAGTATGACTGAGACTCAGAAATACAAAAAAAATGTTATGCCTGCAGTCATGCTGAGAGTTCTGTCTTCTAACACAAATATGCATAGTAACTTTAGAAAACAAAATGATTTTTTGATATTTGTGGCAGAGGTTACAAATATGGATGAGCCAATAATTTTAAAAGTAATGTTGCTATTGTTATTGAGTCATGGTTTGCTATTTCCTTCTCCAACTCATTTTACAGATGATTAGCAGAGACAAACATTATTAAAGTGACTTGTCCAGGTTCACATGGCTTATAAGTATCTGAAGATAGCTTTGAATTCATGAAGATGACCTTCCTAACTCCAGGCAGGGCACTCTATCTATAATGTCTCTTAGCTGCCCTAAAAACAAACAAATTAATTAATAGAATGACTGAATGAATATATGGATTATGAATAACTAAATGAATAAATAAATAAAAATAAAATTGATTCAATGTGATAAAAAATAAGTAGGCAAACTGAAGAATTTTTTCCAGTAGTCAAGGGAGACACATCTCCTATGGTTTAATGATTCCTTATAGAACAGAGGTATACAACTTTTTAGTTCTTCTGGGTCAGATGGTCCAAAAAAATGTAAGGGTCACATATAGAATTTAGAAAAAGTGAATTCATAATCCAATCTAATCCAAAAAACATTTGTAAAACTCTCCTTTGTAGTGTACTATCCTAGGTTCAGGGGATACAAAAAAAATATATATATATATATATATATACACATATATACATGTATATATAGGAAATAAATAGTTTCTGCCCTCAAGGAGTTTACCTTCTATGAGGTTTCTTTAAATTAGAGCAAAATGAGAAGCTTAGAAATTGATAGTGGACCAGACTACTTATCTACACCAAATCTGGTTAATTAATGGATTAATGAATTAAAGTATAAAATGGAGGTTTTCTCTAAATGACCCAGGTAATTGAAAAACCTAGACTTTTAATCACTGAAGAAAGCAATTAGTAAAAGAAACTATGACCAAGGGAAAAAAATGATTCTGTTACAGTAAGTGTATTAAAGTTAAAGACCCCAACCCAAATGCACAATACTGTGATATAGTGAAAAGAGTGCTGAATTACAGTTCAGAAGACTTGGTTTTGAATCATGAATCTGCTATTTACTAAATGTATGATCTTGGACAAGTTATTTGACTTCTCTGGGCTTCCTTCTCTATAAAAATGAAGGGGAGAAGACCTCATGGCTTTTAGAATCCTTCCCAATTTTTAGCCTGTGACCTTATGCTCTATGAAAATCTTTGCTGGATAGAAACTTTTTTTTTTGAGAATGCATTAACATTTGCAAAATTTGAATGCCCCTCCACTTTTATTAGGAGGAAAAATGCAGTAAATTCAAATTCTTCTGAAAGTAGTTTAATTGTTTAAATAAAAATTAATTAAGAGCATCATTATTCAATTTTTTCCAAATTTAAGTGGTATTTAAAAATCAAAGCAAACATTTCGTGCCTTTCATTTTGGAGTCATCCAAATGTAACAGGAGTACTTTGCAACTTCCAACAAATCTATTTCATGTAATTATTTGCTGTCAAAGTCATTGTTCTCATATAATAAATTCTTTCAGGAACATTTAGAAAGGGGTAGTTTGGATTTATAATCAAACACCATAAACTTATGAGATCATAGAAGCATAGTTAGAGCTAGAAATGATAGGTGAACTATTTCAATCCCTTTATGTTGTTGCTGTATGTTGTTCATTCTTCATATTCCAAGAAAACCAAAATGATATCATGATACCAGGGTCAAGATACAGTTACTTCAACTGTTATTGATGAGTCTGATGCAAGCTTGGAAGACTCTACCACAAGTCAGACATAGATAATTCATTTGAACAATTGAGATGGAGATATCCTTGGATTTGCACAGCTCATATTTCCTTTGTGTTACTGTCTCCTACTTTGCTCATGAAGCACAACCCTTCTTTATACAAGCATGCCATTCTTTGTGGTTTGTGCCAGTGCCTTCCATGTTTTACAATTAATACTAAACTTATCTAGAGAGATCTTGAGAAAGTTCTACAGAAGTATCTTCTGACCTCTTTGTGAGCACTTGCTTTGAATGAGTTCTTTGTAAAATACTCTTATAGGTAAATGTATCCTTGGCATTTGGGTTATCAGTTTGATAATTACTTGGCAGTTCAGCTTAAGAAAGGACTTGACTCATATTCCAAATGAAGAGACTAAGGCTCAGAAATAAAAAAAAAAAGAATTGCCTGAGGTTAAGTTCTATCTTCTAACTTAAAGATTCTTAGTAACTTCAAAAAAGTAAATGATTCTTCCAAGGCAGAACTTATTTTGTGCTTGGGTAGCAGGTGATATAAGAATGAATAAGTTGATAGCTATAAAAATCCTTGAAAATTATTAATCACATGTTGTAATCACATGACTGATCGATTCAATATTTTCAATGCTCATTATGTATGTTAAAGTGTGTTTTCCTGGCACATGGTTACTTTATTTGCATCTTCTTTGATATTAATTTCACCAATGGACTTCACTATGAAACAGGAGTAATTTGATTTCATAAGGAAATCCAAATATGCATATGATATATGTATATCGGCAATGCATAAATAGATGAAAAGAAAAATCCACATATATAGATTTGTATAATTATTTATGGAGAGTATATTCACATTCTGTGCATAGAATGTGTAATAGAGATTTACCTTATTTTTCTTAAATTAAAGATTAAAATAATTGCATACTTCAAATAATTGCATACTTCATAGGAAAATTAAGAAAGAAAATGACATCAATTAAAAGAAAGACTTTCAAAGAGATTTAGTTTCCCAATAATGTTTGAATTGTATTAATGATAATTTCCTGGATTTTGATCTTATGGTTCTATGATTATTACTTATCATTTTCTTTCTCTTGATCTATATTACATAATGAGTACTTTTAAAAATTTCTCACTCTGGGAAGAAGGGTCCTATACTAGAACTAAAGATGAATTAACTCCTCAGTAATACAAGGATGCCTAATCCTCCCAGTCAAATAATTCAAAGAAACGAACTCAGGGCAGATTCAAGAATGAGAAAAGTACAGGGTTTGGTACAGGATGTTAGGATTGGCACATGATGGTATCCCCTATGACTTCACCAAGCACCTGGCTAGCCAAAGTAATAGAGGTATATGAAGTTATTCAGAAAGAGAAGATGAAGGGATTAAATTATTCATTTAATATCTAAAACATAATAATTAGAACACATTCAACACCTATGAAAACAAAATATATTTGAAAATTATACATATAGATGTTTATATAGGTATGTATTATGGATAGGTAGATAGTCTATCTTCAGACCATTAAAAGTATTATTATATGTGCATGTGTTATATGCTGTATCCATTAGTTTACACTTTACAAATTTACAAAGAACTGAGAATTTATAACAATTCACATATGTGAGTCTGTGAAGTATAATGCTAAAGTGGATAGAAGTGTTGTACTTGAAGTCAAGAAGAACTGAGTTCAAATTTTACCCCAAACACTAGTTGTATGACCCTGGGTAAATCATTTAACCTCTCCTGCTCAGTTTCCTCGTCAATAAAATTATGATTCTTACCTTACAGGATTATTTTGAGAATCAACTGAAATTATACTTATAAAGTAACCTGAAAAATATTAAATACCCCATTTAATGTTGCAATCAAAAGTACGAAATATAAAACTTAGCTAAAGATACAAAGAATCATTTATATAACATCCACTAGACATTAAGGCATAAATCATGATCTTTTTCAATTGGCAAAATCCTCACCAGCAATAAAAATATGGAGTCCCTCTGTCAGTAGAACTGACAAATAAATCTTTATTACCAAAGCAGAGGATTCTGAATTATACTAATGCTTTCTCTGCCAAACTTCTAAGAATTTGATCCTAAGTAAAATCGGCTAATATCTCTGTCAACGCTCAGACCAGTGTCTATGTCCTAACAGGGATTAGGACTAAGAGATGTAGCCAGACTGTCTGTGTCCCAAGATAACCTTACACCCTGCATCTCTCAGGAGGCAGGAAGAGATGGGTAGACTCTCTGGGAGGGCTATGTATTGCATGGGTTACTCCATCAGAGAGAGCAAATAACCTTTTGTAAATCAAAATGAAGTTTGATTTTTAGAAAAAGTCTAAAGGTTCTCAAAGTCCAGTCTGGTGTATAAGATAGATGGTCTGCCCATCTCATCCGAGGTCTAAAAAACAAGGGGGTGATTCTGCATTTGTGTCTTATTCTACCCAGCTCTAGACAGCTGGAAATATTTGCCATATACTAGGAATGAGATCCTGGTTCCAACTAAGGACCTTCAGAGGTTATGAGCAAGAAAATCCTGTGACTTAGTTTTACAAAACATAGAGAACCCAGAAATCATCCACTGCCAAGTATATAAATTGCCTGCCATACAGTAGACACTTAACAAATTCATGTTGTTGTTACTTATATCCTTGAAAAAAGTATTTATTCATCACTAAGTACTGTGCTAATGAGGAAGATAGCAAAATTAGAAGAGTAGTGGCCAGTGAGGATATTGTGAACTGGAAAATTAGAGGAATGTTGATTGGAACCTTAAGAGAGTAGTCTCTTTGGAATGAAATAGCATTGAGTACAGTACTCAAAGAAGAAGGCAATATCTTAACCAGGAGCCAGGCCATGTAATATCTTTCCTCTAGATCCCCTTCTCTCCTCTGACATGACCACCTCATCACCTCAAGCCTGAACTATTGTAAAAGACTTCTGGTTGATCTCCATGCCTCAAATCTTTCCTCACTCCAATTCATCCTCCATTCAACTATCAAACTGATTTCCCTAACTTGCAGATCTGACTATATCACTCCCACTCCATTGCCATTGAGGAAACTGCAGTGGTTACCTATTAATTTGAGGATTAATATAAAATCCTCATTTTGACTTTTAATATTGTTAAAACCCTACCCCCTTTCCACTTTTCCAGGCTTCTTGATACTAACTTCCCTCCATCAATGTACAATCCAATGACACTGACCTTCTTGCCACACATAACACTCCTCCTCCTCCCAAATCCCTGCTTTTCACTGGTTGTCTCTATACCTGGAATTCTCTCCCTCCTCAAGTCTGCTTTCCAGTTTCCCTGGCTTCCTAAAGTTTTATCTTCCATAAAACCTTCTTCAATCCTTTTTTATTCTTTAGTATCTTCTCTCTGTAATTACCTCCAATTTATCTTATTTTTCCCTTAGTTACTTGCATGTTGTCTCTGTCAATAGCCTTGGATCTCCCTGAGAATGGGGACCATTTTTTTTTGCCTTTCATTTTAGCCCCAGCACAACGGAACCTGAATGAATTATAGTTATTGACTAGTTGACATTCTAAACAGTGCATATGCTCAGCAAAATAGTTAGCTGAAAAGAAAAAAGGCAAAATTTCACAAGGCAAGAGATCATTTATAGACAAACTATAGAGCCCAAATCAGAGAACTGACTTTTTGCCAATGAATTATTTTAGCTTCCTTCACTAAATCTTGCAAAGGTTGACAAAATTCACTAAAACAAACTGCAAAGTAGAGAGAAGTTTATAATTTTTAATTGAGAAACTTGAAGAGTCATATAAATAAATGATTATTGACAAAGTTGTAAAATATATTTGAAATAAGAAATTGAATAATTAAGATTCAAAAGGATATATGCTGATTTTTCTCTGTTTAAATGAAAGGAGAAGTCTAGGAAATAAAGAATGAAGAAAAATGACCAGTATTATCAATATAACCAATGGAAGAAAAGATTCATTAGCTCTGCATGAGCTTTTAGTTTTATAATTTTTTTTTCTTGGAAGGGATCAGATTTAAAAAGAAAAAACTTCCAGTCTATCAACTTATTGTCCTGTTAGAGAAAATCAAGGAAATAAAATTTGAAAACCAATTTTTCCTTCTGAAGAAAATATCCCAATTTCTTTTGGTACTGTTTTGCTCCCTTATTTTTTAACATATAAGAATATTCTTACTTTTCAACTAGAAAAGACAGCTTTACACCATTTGCAATTCAGAATTTATTAAACATTGAATCCCCAGTTCTAATGATAAATGTTTTATGAGTAAATAGAAGGAGAAAAATAGTTGTATTTAACCTACTTTTTTCATCTTGTTGGACACAAATATTAGAAATAACTCTGAATATTGACTGTATCTTCAGAGACTGAGTGAAGAAGAAAATTTAAACAATTATCCAAACATTGACTAAAAATTATATTCTTTCAATAATTTTATCTATTTATTTTTGCAATATGAGTAGCACAAAACATAACTACTTCCTACTAGAAGCTTATCACATTGAATGTTGAAAGGATAAAAGGCAACCAAGATACTGTGCCTTCCTTTAATATTTCTGGGTGGGAGAAAAATTGGTGGGAAAGAGAAAGCTAATACTAATTAATAAAAAAAATAATATTAACATGTTATTTTCCTAAGGAGAAAAATAATTACACATTTAATATTTTAAAAAATTTCTAAAGAATAGTCAGTTACATTAAATAGAAAGATTCTATGATTATTCTCCAGTGACTTTTTTATCTCAATGAATGCTTTAATTGACATAAAATGCCCAGGTAACCTTTGTAGAATGTCTTACCTTTTTTTAACCCAGGAGATTTAGACCATTCCTATAAAACACTTCCCAGGGTGCAATAATTCTTCTTCTATGCTCAATGTTCAAAAAAAAGTTTTATTGGTAATTTTAAAAATTTAAAATCACATCAGAGGCTCATAGAAAATAAAGATATCTATCAGTGATCAACCCATTCTTCAGAGAATTGATTAGTATGTCTGACACTTAAAATCATGCAGAAGAGTTATTAATAAAATTCCTATTTTTTAAGAGTTGGAAGAGAATTTAAAATTCCTCTAATCCAACTATCTACTTTTAGAGGTGAGAATATCAAGATCTAAATATGTTCAGTGACTGCATAGGGTAATAGAAATATCATAACCCCCCCCCATAAGATATAACTGTAAAATAAGATCTAGTATGTTTTTTTTCAGGATGCTCCTTTTATAAGCCCTGCTCCCAAAATAAGCCACAGTTAAGATCATTGGTGAGATGGACACGTTTAATACACCCATTGCAACACATGATGGATGTATTAAATTATAAAGTAATTATATTAAAATATAATGGGATATAAATGAATAATATTATTTACATCAATACTTAATATAAATTATAGCATAAATTATAATTGAGTATTTGTAAATACCCAAGTGAGTGCCTAGATAAGAGATAAAAACTCAAAACTTATTGCTCAATGACCAATTGGAGTACAGAGACAATATACAAGTAAATAATGTTTACACTTGATAACATCTAGATGGAAAGAAAGTCCCATTTCTAATCATCACTAAGGGCAAAAAAAGATAAGATTGACCATGTTTCAGTCATTTATGTTTCTGAAACCAGTAAAATCTGGTACACATAAGCAGTTATGAAGAAATGGATCGATTTAATGCTGCACTTGTTTTGCAAGGTGGCCAAAGGAGTCTGCTATACTGGGATTCATAAGACATGAAGAACTTCCTTACAGAGAGAAGAATAAATCAATTAAATATTTCTGCAGGAATGACTGCTAGACATACCTGAAAATAAGCCCTAGTGAGTCTTGTGAAGCAAAAATTAATATAAGACCCAGTCTTATTTTCAGGAAAATATGGTAGCAAGTGCTATAGGTAAGATTTGAACCCAGAACCTGAACTTCAAATCTAAATGTCACTGCTTCATTCCTTTACTTGTGAAAACTCTTCTTTAATATGAGCAAGTGATCCACTTCATGTCAAGATATTTGGATGCAAAGGGAATTTTATTTTGAGAGACTCTAAGCCCTACTTAGATGAACATTGTATAAATATTCTCTACTATTCAAATAATTGTATGAAACTTAGTTATCTCTCAAATATCTACAATTCTATCAGCCGTAAATGGGTAGGATTATTCAAATTATTTCCAGGCTACTTCCAGACAGATGTGTTAAGGGTTAGTTGCAATGAATAGTTCACTTAAATGTATTTATCCACTTAAAGAAGAATTAGAAGAAATACTTTCTTAATAAATTTTGTTTACTACTGTTTTTAAAAAGAAATTTAAAATTTTATATCTTCAATGTTTTAGCTGTATTCAAATAAAGAATTATTGGTAATGAGAATTTTTATAGCAAAGATTTGTGACATGTGTTAAATGAAATTTTATATATACTTTCATATAGATGATGATGATGTTTGTCCTTCATTCTTTTTTTTTTTTGCCAAGGAAGTGGGGTGAAGTGGCTTGCCCAAGGCCACACAGCTAGGTAATTATTAAGTGTCTGAGGCCGGATTTGAACTCAGCTACTCCTGACTCCAGGGTTGGTGCTCTATCCATTGCTCCACCTAGCCACCCCTGTCCTTCATTCTTGAAGAAGAACATGAATGACATCAGGAGAGGTGATGCCATGACAAGCACATGAATTAGATTTGAGTGAGGGGTTGCTGTACTGAGTCACCAGCTTCACTTTCTCCTCCAGAGCCATCTGGGTCCAGTAACCAGATATGAACCAGGACAACTGGAGATGACCCTGGATGTGAGGCAGTAAGCATTAAGTGACTACCGCAAGGTCACACAGCTAGTAAGTGGCAAGTGTCTGAAGTTAGATTCAAACTCCAGATATTATTCCTAACTAAAATGGCATAATAGAGCTAATTATGGATTTGAAGCTGGAAGATCTGGTTTCAAAGCCACTTCTTATTCTTAATAGAGCTATGACCATGGACATCACCTTCCCTCTCAAGTTCTCCTATAAAATGGGAATAATACAATTGCAAGGTTAAATCAGATGTAAAAGTGTTTGTAAACTTTTAAAGGATATGTGTGTGTTTTATATTTACAACTATAATTTCAATAGAATTGTATTATGACTGACTGCCCTTTTCTTGCCATTCTCATATTTCTATTTCTGTCTTGCTCTTTTGAATGCACACTTGCAACATATATATGTTATAAGCTTTACCTGAAGGACTGAATTACTAGTCAGTGAAGTTTGATCTTTCCACACATAATTATGTAAACACCTAACACCAAGCTTTGGTGGGAGGCTTTCCTTCCTGAAAGATGTTTCATAGTCTTTTAAAATGCTGCATTGCTTTTTGGATTAACTGTGTAACTTTAGCTCTGAAATTACAAATTGATTTTTAAGACTCCTCCAAAGTCCATCTGTGTATTTTAAAGTATCCCACAAGCCTTCACCTGGGTGATGTAAATTGCTAAGTAACTTACTTACTCTTTAACTTTATTATTAAAAAAAGAAAAGAATGCTGGTGTTTCCTTCTGGGGGAATGTTTCACAACATGACTCCTATGGTTGATTTATAACTTTGACTTGCTAAAGTGTTCTGGTCAAGCTCAGCGCTGGTCTGCTGTTTTCTATCAGCAGCTATCTGCTATATTTATTATTAATAAATAAGGCATCAAATAGTTGTTTGGAGACTCCTTGAAAAAGTGTGAATAATTTTATATGAAGATATTGAAAACAGTCATTTTTACCATGCATTGATAAAATAGGGACTGACTTGTGCTCTGAAAATATATACTCCTTATCTTTAGTTAGAGCTTTTCTCAGCCCAAGAGAACTAACCTTTGATATCTATCAATATTTTGTCCTATTCACCCTGACTCTAGGAAAATGTATTTATCTCCTTTACAAAATGCTGTGCGATCAACTCAATAGTGCAATAGATCCCAGTCAACAGGGATCTAACTACTTCAGAAGGTATCTGAATATCTATGGGTGTGCAGCAATACAGGGTGGGGTGGAGATTGTCCTTTACTGTGAATTCGTTTAGTATGTAACTTAGAGTCAGCAAGATTTCAGTTCAAATACTGTGATCAAGACTTATTGGGACTTATGTTATTTAAGTAAAAATATGACCCTGAGCAAGTCACTTAATACATCTCATACTCAATTTCCTCATTTTTAAAATGGGGATAATAATAACACATACCTCAAAGAATAGCTGTGAATGTAAATGAGATAAAAAAAGGTATGTCCACTTAATAATCACCCAGCTGTGCCCTTAATAATTACCTAGTCATGTGACCTTGGGCAAGTCACTTAACCTCATTGCCTTAAATAAATAAAATTTTAAAAAACAAGGTATATCAAGTGTCTTAGTACAGTTTAAAGCTATTAAAACTTAAAATTTCACTCACCTGCATGTGACAACCTATATGTAAAAGACATTTTACAATCTCAAATTATATATAAATGTTAACATCATTATCAACATCATCATCATCAATTTGGAAAGGAAGCAAAGATGGTTTGCAATCTTGGAAAATTTAGATTGTCATTATGAGATGCCTCCTTTGCTGTGGGATTACGAGAGTTTGTCTCTTCTCTCAGCTTGATAGAGAACAGGATGTTCTCAAGATAATTTATAAATCAAGACAAAAAATTCAACAAAATAGAACATTCACTTAAAGACTAAACTTCACTAAATAAGGTATTCATTAAATCTCAGTAACTTAAATAGTCTCTGTTTCTGTTTTAAAATTTATGAAATTAAAACTTTAGTCAAAAAATAATCTGAAAAGCATCTTTCAAACCCGCAAAAGGTGTTGTCATCTTTTGAGTTTTTTTTTTTAATTGACTAAATTGACTATCAAAATTCTGACTAACAGGAGAACCATTCTTGGCTCCAGAAAACTGACAAGGATATATTTTTGTTCCTCTGAACAGGAAAGTGATGGACTAGAATGTGAAATCTTACATCTACCATCAGATATGCTACCTATGATGGGTTCCTTTGCTTCCCTGGTTTTGTTGTTGCAAAGAATGGTTTCACTGGGTCTATTGGAACAGTAGCAACTAATTAAATTATTAAACAATAGTATAAATAATTGGATAATTAAAACTTAAAAGAAAAAATAAGCACAATTAATTATTTTATGAACTGATTTTTATTTAATTGATTTTATCAGTGTTGGGACTTTATTAGTAAATGACATGTTTTTTTTTAAAAAAAGCAGGGGAGGTAAAATGTCCTAAAAAACTTTTCCAATGTAGCTCCCATCTGAATCATAGCAATTTTGCCTGCACAAGTGCTAATCAAACCAAAAAAGTCTGTCAAATGAATAGATTACTTAGGACATACTCATATCTATCTCATGCTTTAAGTACAAATTCAGCACCAGTGTCCTAGAGGGAAAAATTCTCTATATTCCAACACTGGGTCAAATGAAATGTTACGCAAGTAGAGATGCCTCCAAGGTCATCAAGACTGCATCATCTTTGAAATACTCACATGTAGCATGTTCAATGGATGCTCACATTGATCCAACATCAGGCATCACAAAAATGATGTAACTTTTCAATTCTGCTTAATCTTACACAAATCCAGCTAGTCTCCATGATAAATAGCAATTAGAATTGCTATATCCAAGACCAATTAAAATGCTCTTTTTTCTTCATGGAGGTTTTTTTTATGTAGGTTTACATAGCAATTAAATCTGTGACATTGAGCATTTTAGAAAAATGTTCATAATGGCGACAATAGAAAGGAATAATAGAGAATAATACTAATAGAAGACAGCTGATTACAGAGGGTTGTTTCTGACTTTTCCTACAGTCCTACTTTTTTAGTCCCCTCTCCATGGGCAGCAGACCATCTATGGTAAAGTGTAATTTCATTTATAGTCATGGCAGAATAAGATTACTTTAGTTGACTATGAGATTAGAGTCTTGCCCGCAAATGTGTGTTTTATAGCTACTGTTAGAAGTAAGCAATCATAGCTTAAAACTGGAAGCAAACATACAGAAATCAGCCAGTTGATTCAGACTAGAGCCTCTTAGGCAAGTCACTCTTCATTTGCCATGTCAAGATAAGCAGTGTTAACATTCTCATTATTCATCAATAAAACAGGAAGGATGAAAAGAGTGGGAGCTGAATATGATAAATGCCTAACAAAATATTTAGGAAGAGAGAACACAGCATTCTAGAGAGTCTTAACACATATGCATGCACATACAGATACCCACACACACACACTCATACCTGGGTTACATAGTTAAAAGGCCTGAAGTGCATTCTTTGAGGAATTCTGTGTTGTTTGACGTACATGTTAATTATGAAGCTTGGACTATCCTGCTTGACATAGGTAATTTAAACAGCCAGAGCTTTATCATATATCATCTCCATGTATTGTAAACTACCCCCTAGGAAAACCTTTTTTCAACACAAGACAAAAAAAAAAAAGTTGGGATCCGAGGTCATGGCACCTGCCTCATTTGGAGAAATGGGTATCTTTGGTAACATTCTGCCCTTCTCTGACTTATCAGAGAATGACTTGAAATGATTGTGGCTTTTTCCCCCAGGTTTTTTTAGTTCAAAAACAAAGACAATATAGCTTATATTGCTTTCTCTTACCTCTGGAGACTGGTAGATGACCTAATAGCACTGAACAGCTTACTTTTTTCACCGCTCTTTGACTGGCTTGATACTGAGAGCTTATATATCTCACTGACTAACATTACCTTAATAAATTCACACATACTTAACACAAGTCTGACAAGCACTATGCTAGAAGTATAAAATGCAATGCTTGAAAGAACTAGATATATATGCATGCATTTTCTGAGAGTCTAACATGCTTTCTTGTATGGCTTTGTTAGCACTGTTTGAGCCTCAGTATGTGTTTGATAGAAGATTCAAGAAATGAAGTTTCCATCAGACTGAAGGTCTAGTAACTGTAGCCTACAACAACAACAACTACTACTACTACTACTACTACTACTGCTGCTGCTGCTACTGCTACTACTACTACTACCACTACTACTGCCCCTACTACTACTGCTACTACTAACACTAACACTACTACTGCCCCTACTACTACTGCCTCTACTACTACTGCTACTACTAACACTACCACTACTACTACTAGTGCTACTACTGCTACTATTACTACTACTACTACTACTGCTACTGCTACTGTTACTACTAGTACTGCTGCTGCTGCTACTACTACTACTACTACTACTACTGCTGCTGCTGCTACTACCACTGCTACTACTGCTATACTACTACTACTGCCACTGCTACTACTGCTATACTACTACTACTGCCACTGCTACTACTACTATTACTACTGCCACTACTACTACTGCTACTACTACTACTGCTACTACTATACTACAACTACAACTACTACTCCTCCTTCTACTCCTACCACTACCACTACCACCACCACCATTGAATTGCTTCTTGTTATTGAGTCATTTTCATTCATATCCAACTCTTCTGATCCCATTTGGTGTTTTGCTAGAAAAGATACTGGAGAGTTTTGTCATTTCCTTCTCCAGCTCATTTTACAAATGAGGAACTGGTATAAACAAGTTTAAGTGACCTACACAGGATGAAGTAGCTAGAACTCAGGAAGATTTCCAGTCTGGCACTCTTTGAACTTCTCCATCTAGCTGCCTACAACAACAACATCTACTACTACTATTATTAACAATAATAATGATTGCTCTCTCATCACACTCAATTTGGATCAATGTACAACATGGAAACAGAATAAAGACTGACAGATGGCTCTCTGTGGGGGTGGGGGTGGGGGGGAGGGAAGTAAGATTGGGAGAAATATTGTAAATCTCAAAACTCAAATAAAATCTTTAAACATTAAAAAGACAATAATAATGCCAAATAATAAAAGCTGGCATTTATATATATCATATGTAAATATATGCATATATGTATTTATATGCACACATATATTATATATAAATATTTATCACTTCAAAGTTGGCAAAGTATTTTACATTTATTATTTTACTTCAGTCTCACAATACCCCTGAATTTAAAGGTTCCAAATTCAGAAAGAGATCACATCCCATCAAAGGGTCAAGGAAATTTTGTGGAGGCACCAATGTTACACTTTGTTAGAGATGACTTCCAAATGAAGAATGATAAAGGGAATAGTATTTCAGGCAGAGAGAAAACATTTGAGCAAACAGTTGGAGATGGGAAAGTAAAATCCATCTTAGTACACACCAAGTAATCCTGTTTTGGTCTGGAGTGTCAAATACATATAGGAAATTAATAGGAAATAAGTAAAAAAAAATGGGTTTATATTATGTAAGTCCCTGTATGAGCAAACTGCTACATGTAGTTTTTAATTAGCGATGAGTACATAACCACAAAAGTTTTCTGAACACAGAAATTCTATGTAGTTATGTTTTAAATAAATTATTCTTATAACAACGTATAAGATAAATTAGAGAAAGTATTCAGGGAGGAAAGAGAAATTAGGAGGTAGTTGAAAAGAGTCAGAAGAAACATAATAAGGGTCTAATTTAGAAAGGCAACAGCAGTAATGCAAACCAAGGGGTATATATCAAATGTTGAAGGGATAGCATCACTTAATAACAGATTGATTTCAGGAATCAAGAAAGAACTTGAAGCAATATGCTTTCCTACTGGGACAATCAGGAAAATATTACACTTTAATAAAATGGAGGAGTTAGGAGGAATAACTGGGCTGTGAAATGAGCTGGAGAAGTAAATGACAAAATCGTCCAGTATCTTTACTATGAAAATCCCAAGTTGAATCACAAAGAGTCAGACATGATTGAAAGAAATGAACAATAGGGGCAGCTAGGTAGCACAATGGATAAAGCACCAGCCTTGGAGTCAGGAGTACCTGGGTTCAAATCTGGTCTCAGACACTTAATAATTACCTAGCTGTGTGGCCTTGGCCAAGCCACTTAACCCCATTTGCCTTGCAAAAACTTTAAAAAAAAAAGAAATGGACAATAAGAAACAATAAATTCTAACTGATCGATCCATTAATTTATTATCATCTAAATGTAGTGATCAAATTAGCTTATATTTTGTTTATTTTTGTCCTTTAATCTCTATCACCTAAAAGCAGAGTGAAATGCATATAATAGGTGATTCATAATTGAAAGTTTAATATATTGAATTTGAGTGCATCTACCAAGATAAGAATAAAAGGAAATGAAGACGTGTAGAAATATAGAAACAAGGTTTCTTCATTTGTATTTGGATTATACATCACCAGAAAAAGTAAGGCAAAACCCAGAGATTTAGAAGAAAATTTAAAAATAGATTATAGGTACAAAACGGTATTTTTCAATGGCTGTTTCCACAAAGGAGCATCTAATATTCTATATCATAAAATTATGGATTTAAAGGTGCATTGAAGCTTAAAGGTCATATAATCCAATTCTCTGTTTTTAGGAAGAAGGAATGTGAAACCCAAAGAGGTTAGTCAAATTGCAATTGGTCATAAGGGTAATAAGTAGAACTAAAATTTGAACACAAGTCTTCTGGCAACAAATCTTGATTTATTTCTACTGCATCATGCTGAGTGGAATAGTTTGAAGCTTAGACTTACATCTGTGAGTTAAAGCAAGACTTTTAATGGGCAACATATATAAATATATTTTAAGGTGGGTCAATGTGTGGCACTGTGACTAGGGCACACTGGCAACCATTTGAAAATGTTGCCAGATAAACAATATGAACAATGGTCTCTAAAAGGCTGATAACGTGTTTTGGGTAGGAGCAGAGAATGAATAGAACAGAAAAAAAGAAAGAAGCTTTATTTTTTTATTTTTTAATGAAAAAAATCACATTTTACTTAAAGACCATGCTGTCAGAGATAAAAATCAGACATCTGGAATGCAGAAGTCCTGTCTATACTCTTTGCTGCTATCAGCATTATCTGTCAGAAGATGCAGATACCCAAGAGTACAAGTAGTAGAAGCCGGCTGAGATGTTTTGAGTTCACTGTGAATGTTAATGTTTGCAAAAGAAGAATAATTGCTAGTAATAGCAGGATGAAATTCTTAACCACAAGGCAAAGCATGATTTCATTTTCTTTACCTTCTCATTTTCTTGTCTTCCAATCATTGAAACGGGAAGATGCTAAACCCCAGGTGATATCTAGATAGGTCCTTCCCAAGTAGCCATCTGAAGTACACCTGTGAGACTCTTATAGGGTTGCAAACCCATTTGAATTACATCCACTGCAGCAGAACACATGGAAACAGAACAATCAAAAGTTATTTCTTACAATTCCTCAATGAATTTAAACCTTCCTGATGTTGTTTGAGGCTAGTTTGGAACCAATTCAGCTATTCCTCTCCCCCCCCCCCAAAAAAAAACCCCACAGTATTTAAACTTTAGCATGATCTTGTCTGGTTATAATTTTAAGCTGATAATAAGCCAGAATGACAGAATTTCAGTTCAACCCTTTTTTTCCTAATTGGAGTAGAGAGCTATGAATTGATCATAAATTCGAGTCATTGATTTATTGGTTTTCTACCATTTTTGTTTTCTACTAACAGTTTAAATTTTTTCAACAAAGAAAACAAAATGCTAGCTCTATATTTATATATTTTTTTCTAGCTACAAAATCCATAACCCACATTTAACTTTTTTTTGGTGGCTGACTTTTCTACTGACTTTTTCTACTGACTTTCTGACTTTCTTTTTTGGAAAAGGGAAGAAATGTAAGGCTATCTGTGGCTCAAAAAAAGCCCCATGTTTTGCATAATGCAATTTGGGGGATAAACAGATGGAAACCATTTACTCTCAACCATAATTTATTTCATGGTAAATAAAAAAACATTAAAAGTCATTCCCATTTCAGTATGATTGAAATGCCTAGGTGGCATAGTAGATAAAGTTCTACCTTTGGAGTCAGAAAGACTTGAGTTCAAATCTTTGTGACCTTTAATAGATCAGTTTACTCCTCTTAGCCTCTGTTTCCTCATCTGTACAAGGGGGGTAAGGGTTGTTCAGAGGACCCAATGAAATAGCATATAATTCAAAGTTTATATAATGCAAAACTTAAAGGACCTTATGCATGCAAGATTTTTGTAATGGATATTCTATAGTGGGTTTGTCATTTCTCTAAAAATATGTCATACATCTAATAAACTATTGGTAATTTGTTGTATTCTAAACAGTAAAGTAATCTGATCCTCTATTACTTAGATACCAGGCATCCTGGGAAGCTATAGTTCAACAGATAGATTTTTGCAATTTTTTTTAACAGCCTCTTTAACAATAGAACATAGAGTATAGTACAAACTGTACTAAATTTAAAGGCAGAGGACCTATGTTCAAGTTCAGACTCTCCTATTTCCTACTTCATGACCTTGGACAAATAGATTCATATTTTGGGGTTTCAGTTTCCTCATCTGAAAAATGAGGAGATTGGTCTAGATCAGAAATATTAAACAAGCTGCCTTAGGACCTGTGGAATTCCCTGTGTGACCCAAACCAGATGAAAATATCTTTAAGAGATATCAAACAAAACAGATAAAAGTTAAATAGAACAAAGATAAAGTTAAGCAAATGTGCAGTTATCCAGGGATTATTATGTACTGATCAGTGTCTCTTTTTTCTATTTGAATACAACACCACTGATCTAGATCAGAAAATCATATATTAACATGATCTATATTGTATAGAATATTTTTGTTAGAATCTTCCAATTATATGTAATCTGATTCCAGTCACACTCAGGAGTTTCCTGTGCGACTGATATGAGCTTTGGACTATGTGATCTCTAATCTCTCTTCTAGGTCTAAATGTGTTGTCCTTACACAACAATCCAATGTGTTAGACCAAATGGATGAGCTACCTCAGAGAGATCATAGAACTGAAAAGGACATCAGGGATAGAATTATCATCAAGAACAATTTTAATAAAAATTTAATTTAATTTAAAAAAAGAACAATTTTAAATCTTAGTAGTAATGAAATTTGGATAGACCTACAGAAAGTCTTCATCTAGAAAATAAAGTCTTTGGCCAAGAAAATCCTTATGGTCCCTGATTTTGATGCTATATGACCATCTACAATTCTGTGATTTCATCTAATTACTTTAACAATTTCATTGGATTCTTTATTAATTCAAACAACTGCCAGGAATATAACATTTTGAAGACATAAACCACTGACTCAGTCTGAAGTTTGTATTTATAATTAGTTTTCCTAAAGAAGGGCTATTTAAGATGATCAATAAAATTGTATAATACCTGAGATGGTTCCCCTTACCATATGAATAAGAGAGCATTATTCTTTGAAATGTGGAAAATGATATTTGGGAGAAATCAAAGAACCATTTGATTCATCAAATTTTTATTCTTGGATTTAAAATTAAACTAGAGAGAAATATTTGGTATATTACTATAATACATAATCATAACATTTTTTGTAAAATCTCTCATGTCCACTAGAAATATTGTATTTTGATTAAAATTGCTCATTTAAAAAATTTATACATATTTTAAATTCATTCAAAATATAGGCATCTTTTGAATGAATATATACATACATATATATATATATATATATATATATATATATATATAGGATGGATGAAATGAAGTGAAAATATTATGGAGGGGAGTACAGCTTATTTTCTTATTATTTTTAACTTCACATTATGAAGAAAGTTCCAAGTGAGATCTATCTTCATGAGGAATAGTATTTATTTTGCCATTAACAAAACTCACTTAAATAGAAGGAAATGCTATTCTATACCTAGAGTAAATGTTTAAGCATAGATATAACATATGCAACTATTTTGAGACCATTGTCTAGTCTTAAGAAAAACAGAATGGAGGGTTGGAAAGAAGCCATAGTCTCAAAACATTGTGGTAACCTTGCAAGTTAAAGTGCTCTCTGTTGATTACTCTTACCACCACCCTGCAGTCTTGAAAATTGATTACTCTGGTCTTTTTGGTCCTTTGTGTCAAGGCTATCATCCTGCCATCTAAAGGAAAAATCACTCACT
Organism: Macrotis lagotis; assembly: GCF_037893015.1. NCBI lineage: Eukaryota > Metazoa > Chordata > Mammalia > Peramelemorphia > Peramelidae > Macrotis > Macrotis lagotis. Next base: position 53,246,667 of record NC_133660.1, on the reverse strand, counting down.
GTTTATTTAAAGACAATGTGCTAACTGTTTAAATAAAAGTCCATCTAGGAAAGTCAATTTATCATGCTTCCCCCAAAATAAAGTTTACACCCTGAGGGAGAAAGTTTTCCTAAGAGAACAGAAGAAAACAGTGATATTGTTGGAGCTAGGAAAGCAAGGTTTTATTAAATGAATGGATTGTTCACAATAAATAAGGTTGAATGTGCAAAACCAGGAGCAAAACTTCTCAAACTTCTTCAACTCAATAGAGATGCTGCAACTTACCTGGCTTTTCAACTTAAAATAAATTTTTTTTCTTTTTGACTCATTCAACTCAACAAACATTTTTGGAGCACCTACTATGTGTCAGACACTGTAAATCTTTGAGGATGCAAAGCAAGACAGAAGATAACCACTGCTCTCCAGGAACTCACTTTAATAGAAGAGATAACATACAAACGATCATGCATAAATAAATTGGAGGTAATCTCAGAGGGAAAACATTAATATTAAAGAAGACTTGAAAAGTCTTTTCAAAAATGATGAAACTTGTGCTGAGACTTGAATTTAGTCAGCAAGGCCAGGAGGAGATGATGAGGAGAGAGAGTTCTAAAAAATAGAAACAATAAATGAAGTTGGGGATGAAGTGTAGTTAACAAGGAAGAATAAATAGGTCAGAATTCCCAAATTTCAGAGTATGTAGAAGGGGATAAGGGATCAATAGCCTAGAAAGGTAAGAAAGGATCAAGTTTTGAAGCCAAAGGATATTATATGTTATTCTAGAGGTGATAGGGAGTCATTAGAGTTTATTGAGCTGAGTGTAGATTGATCATATAGCTAGAACTACACTTCAAGAAAATCAGTTTGATACCTGAGGTGAAGCTAGACTAGAAAAGAGATTTGAGGAAAATAGACTTTTAAAATAGAATAGGTATGAGATGATGGAGCCCTGAATCAAGGTTGTGGCATTGGCAGAAAAGAAGAGGGGGCATATAAGAGAAATTTACAAAGATAAAAATCAACAGACCTAAACCACTGATTTGAAATGAGGGAAAGAGGAAGAAGGACTGAAAGAGTGAGGAGTAAAGGATGACTCCTAGGTTGTGAACCTGGATGATTAAGAGTACTGATAGTACCCTATCAGAGGTGTTAAACTCTTTGCTACAATCCGTCCCAAACCAGATTAAAATGAAACTGGAAAATGTTTAACAAAATAAACAAAAATGCAATAAAACAATGATTCCTAATTTGTGGTTTTCTACATTAATATGCTTCCAGTGGGGCTCCCTTGATATTTGAGTATGACACTACTGCCCTAGATAACAATATGTTAGGAAGAGGGAAGGCTTGGTGGGGAGATAATGAGTTCAGTTTTGGCATCCTTGAGTTTAAGATGACTATGAGACATAGAGTTTCACTGTATAATAGGTAATTGTGGATAGAAACTGGAGGTCAGGAGAGAGGTTAGGGCTAGATAAATAGATCTGAGAAATATCTACATAGAAATGATAGTTGAATCCAAAGGAATTAATGAGTTCCCCAAGCAAAATAGTAGAGAAGGAGAAGAAAAGAAGACCAAAACCTTGTGGGAAAGCACAATCTAGATGAAGAGACAACAAGGAAGAGCAAGGAGAAGTAGTCAGATAAATAAGAGAAATGAGACCTGGAGAGAGGAGAATATCAAGGCTTGTGAGAAGTCAAGAAAGATCAGGATTGAGAAAAGGTCATTATATTTGACAAATAAGAAATACCTGATAACTATGCTGAGCTTAGAAGACCACAATTCAGGTAGGAAGGGAGCAAAAAAGGGAAATGGAGGTACTCTTTAGCCATCAAAAGGAAGAATATAGGATGATAGTGATGATGGATACATAATAATATAGATATTTTGTGTTGGTTGTTTTGCTTTATTTTATTTTTGTAGGTGGGGAAAATACAAGGATATCTACATGAATTGGGGAAACCTATAGACTAGGAGAGATTGACGATTTGTGGAAGAATGGGATAACAAAAGGGGAAATCTGGTGGATGAGACAGGATGGAATGGGAATCACTTATGCTCATAGAGTTATTTTTTTTCTTGGGAAGAAATGCCATCTCTTCATGTGAGACAGGGGTGAAAGAAGATACAATAGTGATATGAGATGATAACAACAGAGCAAAAGAAAGGAGTTCTCTGTGAATAGACTTAATTTTTAGTGAAATAGGAGGTAAGGTTTTCAGTTGATAGGATGAGGGTAGAATGAGTTATGGAAGGCATAAAGAGGGATGAAAAGGTGTGGAAATGTTGCTATGGTAAGTAGGATGGTGAATTGATTAGGAAAAGTGTGAAAGAATTGTCTTGCTTCAGTAATCATTTGAGATTATGTGACATAAATTTGAGTGGACCCAGTCAACATAGTTTCATGATTTTCTCTTATCTTTTTTTTCAGAAGCATATGAATTGGAGTAAAGACAGCAGATGGTGGGAATAATTCAAGGTTTATTTTTAGCAGGGTAAAATCTTTGATAGGATAGAGGAGTGAAGATTTCAAAAGAATGAAACCATTAAAGTTGAACTTGTTCACCAAATAATCAATAAGGGAAAGAAGAGGAATCTAGCCAGTGCAGCTATGATGACTTGTGAAGAAACTGAAGGAGGAAAGGGATTAGCAATGGTAAGGAAAGTGAAGAACATACTCTGGGTGTGTGTGTGTGTGTGTGTGTGTGTGTGTGTGTGTGTGTGTGTGTGTGTGTGTCTGTTCTAAAATGTAAGGCAAAGGGAAAAGAGTGATGACAACATATTTTGGTTAGGTAAAAGTATGTCAGAGTTCATTAGTATGGAGTTCATAAATAATTATGAGTGATGGCAAGATCAAGATCCCTGAATGTAGCTATAGTTGGATAAGGAAATCACAGGAAATTTATTTATTGAATAATCAGAAAATTTTAATGTTTGAAAGAATATCAATATACATGTTGAAGTCATAAAGTATTGGATTAGGCATTGAGGTTGAGAGAAAAAATATGATCCAGGCCCTGAACTCATTGAGGAAGGAAGATGAGTCTCCTAGAGGTTGGAAGACCAAACATTAAAAAATTGATTAAATGAAATATATGGATCAAATGAATCTCAAAATAGGAGAAGTTACTGAGCAATGGTGGTAGAGGAAGAGACTGGAAGGGGCAATAGTGTGCAACATTTTAACAGCCTTGTTGGAAGAAGCTAGATTTGAATTAGTATTTGATTATAGATTGTAGTGATTGCAGTGATTATAGACACAATTTTTATACTTCCTAAAGAATAGCATGTATCTCACCATAGAGATAATATTATAATTATGACTATAATAATTTTAAATAAACTGTTAAATATATGCACAGTGCTCTGCTTTTATGACACTGGACTGTCCAGGGACCAAGTTTTAAAATCTACCTTTCACACTTATACTTTAATTAAGTGAGGCCTTAATTAAATAAAGCCTGGATCTTAGGTTCCATAATTGCAAAATGAAGGACCAGGACTATATAACCTCTGAGTCCCCTTCCAAGCTCTCCTTAGCTCTTTAATTCTATGTTATTGCTTAAATGAGAAGTAACCAGACCTCATGCTGGAGAGAGTTCAGAACCTGGATTTATAAAAGGTATGTGACTTTGTTCAAGTGCCAACTCCTTAGGTATGACCACCTGATTCAGAGGTGAATCACAATTTGCTTTTTAGGATGGAACTACCTGTTCTTAATTTAGTGCTGAAAGAAACCTAAAAAGTCATTTATTCCAACCTAGACATTATCAAAGATGAGGTTACTCCCTGCAAACCCTGAAGTGAAATAGTTTGTCTAAGTTCATATAGGTAATAAATATCAAAAGTCAGATTCAAACCTATCTCCTGTGACTCCAAAAGCAATGCTTTTTTCTGTACAATCATATAAAAATATTTAGAGTTGTATGGGATTTTAGAAATCATCTAGCCTAGGATTAAATCTTTTTTTGTGCTTCTTTATCATTTTGGTGAAGGCTAAGGTCAGTTTCTCAGAATCAAGTTTTTAAGTGCACAAGGTAAAATATGTAGGATTATAAAAGCAAACCAATTATATTGAAACTTGGTTGTCATTTTTTTGGTTCATAAGTCACAGGTTAGGAGCTCCTATTCTAAGCCAACCTCTTCATTTTACAGATGAGGAAACCGAGGCCTTCCCATATTTGTGAATCAACAGAATTAAAAGAAGAAAAGATTTTGTAAGTGAAAGATAAAAACACATTTTAATAGAAAATAATTTTTAACTTAAGAAGATAGATTTTTAAATATCAAAACATTTTCAAAGTTGCGTCTCTGATGTGCTTTGAGATGTTTGGGAAAAGCCTTCTTGAAATCAGAAATACAGGAATGAATTAATGAGTATAAATAAAAGGGCTTACATTTCTATGATTCTTCTTTTTTCTCACCGTTGGATTTTTTGCCTGCTTTCTCAGAACTCCAAAAGCCAACTTCATAGATTCATAACTATAAAGTTGTAAAGGGAATTCAGAAGTAAGTTATTCCAACTATTGTTTTCTATATGGCAAAAAATGAAGTCCAGAAGTTTAACTGTGTGTTACACATTGGAGGTGAGAACTGAATTATAGTCCAATGATTTTATTGTTGGCATTCTTTCCTTTGTACCAAGCAACCTCCCGACTTTTAAAGTGTCCACACAAATGCCAAGTTTATAAGATATTTTTTCACCAGTTCTTGACAAGCTTTGGAGGATGAAGATGGAAGGTAGTGAAATGAGATTTTCAATAAATACAATCTGACTAGGAATAAATATACTCTATGTGTCTCTATGTGTATAAGTGTGTGTGTGTGTGTGTGTGTGTGTGTGTGTGGTCACTTTGAAATTTAAAGGACAAATGCAGAGATGGTTTATCTCCCAATATCAATCTTCCCAATATTTCATTGTCTGTAGTGACCATACAAAAAAAAAACCCCACCATGATGGAGTCAATTTGTTCATGACAGCACTGTTTTGAACACTGGATGACTGCATGTTGAGTGCAATATTTCCTCAAGAATGATGATCTCATTAAAATATCTCCTGTACAAGCTTGCCTCTACCCCCCCCATCTTCTTTAGTTTCAGAAAAGAGGAATTGTGTTGTCCTTTGAGAATTATGGGAAGAGATTCTGATCATCTCCTAAGAGATCTGCTGAGCCACTAAAGTACCAAGGCAATGACACTTTTTAATGTCCTACAAAGAGGCGATCTATCAATGCGTCCTAGCAGGACTAAGAAACTCAATGCTATTTGACTTACGCAGTTGAAGGGGTTTATGGAATCCTTATGGTAGGGTTTTCAGTCTTTAGAGGGAAGCCACATGTGACCGCTGAAAACCAGGAGAATATCAGCCCAATAATCCTCCTCATCAGTTTTTTTTTCAAAGAATATAAAGGCGACTTAAAGGAAGGATTTTGAGAATGAGGGTGGTTCTACTAACATGTGGTTGTTGAATTCCTTAAGCACTAAACTTGACAGTAATAATACTATGAAATTTATTTTTGTGGGGCAATGGACTGCAGAAAGGCTGAGAAGGTCTGAGAAGAAAAACTTCTAAGTTAAAGGGGGAAGGAGCATTGTTTATTTTTCAAAAAATAAAAATTCACTGTCACTTAGTTGACTCTCTGAGGTATAAAATACAAGGAGGAAGGCAAGTGATTTTCATTTATAATTGGGCAAATTAGAGATAATACTGGACAGTGAGAATAAGTCTCCAATTCAGATCCTACCTCTAATGTGTAAAATAAAATAAAGAAATAATTTTCTTCCTAATTACAGAAGAATTCTCTATCCTTTCCTGACACCCACCTCCAGGTTTTAAGAAAATAAGGACATCAAAATAAAAAGATTTATGAAAAATAAGACTGAAACAAAGATGAGTAGATAGTGGTTCTAGCCATGTCTATAATTTAAAAGGGACAAAGGCATATTTATAGGTGAAACTAAAGAAGCTTACTTATTTACTCTCACTATAAGTAAGCTTTCTTTCCTTTCTGCTTTGGTTTGAAGTGTGACAGAATGATGATGCTACTTCAGGAAATCAGAGGGAGATACTGAGTCTAAGCACTCACTCTTTGATAAATGGGGATAAAATGTTAAGGTCCACAGAGAATCAAGTGGCCATCCATCACTCTGCATTTGACTAACTTGCTTCATCCTTTAAACACTAAGCTGCCTGAAATATATCATTCCTCTCTGAAGTATGGAGATAAAATCTTATTTCATAAGATGGCTGATGCTATAGCTCAAACAGAATATTTTTGCACATCTTCAAGTTAATGTGCTTCATCTTTTGGAAATCAATAAAATGACTTCCAAATATAGTTACAAAAATAATCAAACCTTAACAAGATCAATTTTCCAAATTCACCATCCTTTTAAAAAAAAAGCATTAGCTCTCTGCCAAAAGAGGAGGGTACCAACAAATCCAAAGTTTTCTAATTAATGTAGTCATGAATTATCAATTTCCTGATAATTGAACCGGTAGGAAACTATTTAAGTGGATTATCCTTTCTTGGAAATTCTATCATTTCCCCCCATTTCCTGCAAATTCCCTTTTAGTAGGGTCAGTTCAATACTGTGTTTCTTGTAGTAATAAGTGGTCTCTCTATATTTGTTTTTCCCTTTACCAATGCTGTCAAAGATCAATAGAAACTAAGAACTAATTTGACAGATGAGAAAACTGAGGCTGAGAGATACAAATAGTCAATAACAAAATGAAAATTGTACTGAAATGTCTGCCTGCATTATCAAATTAGGCAAGTCAATCAGGATATAAAGATGACACTTTTATGTTGATGATCTTTGTCATAAAATAAGGTGAAGGGGCTTTGTGAAAGTAAAGAGATTTTAGTTATTCCATTAGGACATTATTTTGATAAAATGTCTGATGATTGTTTATTTGAAGTATATTATGAAAAGATTATTTAGTAGTTATGAATGGTGGAAAAAGTTTTATTTTTTTTTACAGGAATGAGGATTCAATGTGTGATTTCCTTGATTTCAGAAATCCTCAATACCCATTTCTACCCATGTAATTCATTTCCTTTTCTGCAATTCACAGACATGGAGCTATGGAGAGTGTTGAGGATTTCAGTGACTTACCCAGAGTCACATAGCTCATATATATTTCAGAATTAGAACTTGAATCCAGGTTGTCTTGCTCTGAGATCAGTTCTCTATCACATATGCCAGGATATTTATCAAAATGTATTTATTAATATTTACTCATCTATATTTATTTTAGAATAAACTATTCATAATTAATCAACTCAAAGTAATTCTTATTTAATAAGTGAAGGGATCTGTGTAGAAATAATTGAAGAAGTATAAGAAACTAAGTATCATACTATTTATTTAGAAGTTTTTAAATTAAATAGAACTTTATGTGATTTATGTTCAGCAAGTTCATCTAATGTCCACCTTAATTTTAGATTCAAAAATCAATGTCATAGGATCAAAATTTTATGATTGGACAGAATTTTAGGTTTTATAGAGTCAAGCTTACTTATTATTGATGTACAAGGAAACTAAGGACTAAAGGTAGAAATATGCCCAGGGTCCACAAAGGTAAAAAGGAGAAGAACCAGAATTCTACCCTCATCTTCCTTTTTTCTTCATCCTCATTTCCTCCCTTCTCTCCTTTCCTCTCTCTGTTTCTTCCTGCCTCCCTTATTTCCTCCTACCCTTCTCAGAAGACATTGAAGAGACTTGCTCAGAGTACACAGAAAATGAAAGGCAGAGTTTGGGTGAGGGTTCAGTTTTCTTGATGTATATAAACTTATTATCTTGCAATTTTGCCTTATAATCTTCAAGATCAACCAGTTAACTGGATTTGCTCTCTTAGAGAGTACTGTCCTAGAATGATCTAATGCAATTATATTGAGCAAAAATTTATTGTCTTCCATGTGTCATAAATTGAGATATGAACAACACCCTTTCTTCCTTCCTCCCTCCTCCCTTTTTTCTTTCTTTCTCTTTCTTCCTTCTTTCCTTTATCTTTTTCTTTTTTCTCTTCTTTTTACATCTTATGCTTATCCTGCACCTCTCCCTTCCAACCACTTCCCTAATTTGAAAAAAGGGGAAAAAAATTCTTGGGGAAACTTATACACAATCTAGCAAAGCAAATTCCTTTGTTGACTATATCACCTCTTTTTCAAGTGATAGCTAACATGCTTCACCAAACTCTTTCAAATTATTTGGAATAATAAGGGAAACTAAATGAAACAATGTGGAAGAAGAGGCAATAGTGCATAATGAGTTCAGAGAAGATGTAGATAAATAAGAATAATTACAGCATTGCTGAAACTAGGAGACTATTAGTCATTCTAAAATTTACTAGTCTTGGGGTGTCTAGGTGGTGCAGTGGATAGAGCCCCGGCCCTGGAATCAGGAGTACCTGAGTTCAAATCTGGCCTCAGACACTTAGACACCTAGCTGTGTGGCCTTGGACAAGCCTTGCAAAAAAAAAAAAAACCTAAAAAATATTTACTAGTCTTAAGGTATTAAAAAAAATGTCTTTTAAAATTAGGCACCCCTGAAGAAACAGAATCTTAAATAATTCCAGGGAAGAAGGAGCTCAGAATGCATGGTGTTGTGAACTCCATTGTATCTTTTAAAATATCCACCTATGAGGAAATCAGTCTGCTAACTATTCTTTGTATTGCTTACAAGGATAAAAAAGATTGAAAAACTGTACTTGCCTGTTACTTAACACAGGCCAATATAGGCAAATGGTTAAATGTTAGCAGAGATCATTTGAAATCAAAATATAGAAGGCCAAATAAAGAAAATGCCTATATATATATATATATATATATATATATATATATATATATATAATTTCATTCTAATGCTATATTTTACATGATAATGGAATGGAATAAAGTATTAATGTCACTTTTTATTTTCCTCTACATCCTATAAAAATCAATGCTCCACAACCTGAAGAAATAAAATATAGAATTATTTTATGTTCCCTATAGACTACAGTACATTTCAAGGAAGTATGATTGATCAAATGCTATCATCCATATAATGGTACAGAGAGAAGATGAAATCCCTAAGTGTTCTCTCTCCTACATGCTTTCTATCTAACAAGCACTAGTGAAGGTCCAGGACTCCCTTGATCTTTGTGTTTTCTTTCCTAGGAATATTTTGTCAAACTGCTATGCTACCAAAATTCACTAGCCTCAATTCGAAATAAACCTTAACATGAAAAAGATGAAAGGTTTCTATTTGCCCAGAACAATGTAAATTGTGCCAACTAACTAGAGATTAATTAAATGAAGATTCACTAGGACAAATGTGATTAGGTATTTGGCAATGACATTAACACAGAAGAGCCATGTTGAATACATGAACTGAAATAAAGTAAATTGCCAAGAAAAATATATGTCTAATGACAAAACAAGGTAAATGGAAAGAACATTCATCACATTTCAATACCTTTTGTACAGTAAATGTTACAAAATTATTAGAAACAAATTTTATCTCAAAGAGATATGAGACCAGGAACCTCCTCCTACACCTTTTCAGATTTGGGGGAATGGGAGAGGGTTGTATGTGAAACATTACATAGAATATTATTGTTTTTCTATGTATTGATTGGTTTGGCTGAATTTTTCTTCGCTTCATTTTTTTTAATCCTTTATTATAAAGGATGGCTACTGGTAGAAGCAGAGGAGTGATGATATAAGGAGAAATCTCGGTGATATAAAAAGATATCAATAAAAACATGTCAAAATACTAATAAGGAATGGAAAAAATCTACCAACTTTTCTCTGTGTGTGGAGTACAAATTCACATTTTATCATTTAATAAAATTCACATTTTATTAAATGATCACCCTTTAGGCAAGAATATTCATCTAACTATTTTTTAAAAGAAAAATTCCAAACTAATACTAAAATGCTGCTCTTAGAAAGTATATTTAAATATATTAATATAAACTAAAATAGAAGAATTATTTTAAATTCATGGAAAATAAATATAAGAAAAGACACTATGGATATGTTATTATCCATATATTAATTCATTCAATTAAATTATAGAACATGCTGAATTGCATTGTTAAAAGGACTTTTGTTTTGTTTTTTAGATTTTATTTTTGCAAGGCAATGTGGTTAAGTGGCTTGCCCAAGGCCACACAGCTAGGTAATTATTAAGTGTCTGAGTCCAGATTTGAACTCAGGTACTCCTGACTTCAGGGCCAGTGCTCTATCCACTGTGCCACTTAGCCACCCCTAAAAGGAGTTTTCTTAACAAGAATTTCCTACACCAATAAAATCTGCTTCATCTTAAAAGTCATTCAATAAATAATTAATATGTCTTAGATGGGGGAGAGACTCCAAAATAAGTAAGACATAGTCCCTGCTATTAAGAATCATGTGATCTTTTAAGTGACAAAACAGCATGCACAAATAACTAACAATTCAAGTATATAGTAGAGACAAGAATAAAGTCTTACTGAAGCTTGTAGGATAACTTCCATGGACGCAGTGGTTATGATAAACAGGAGGGGGGATAGCAAGAGGCTTCCACAAAGAAAGAAAATCTTCTTTAAAAGGGTCAAAGTAGGAAGCGTGGGAACATTTCTGAAGGATGGCTCACAGCCCAGTTATTTGGGAATAATTTTTGGTAGGAAATTTTAAGTGTAAAAGTTTTGGTAAGCAACAAGATGTCAGTAGAAGTTTCTTAGATGACATAATAAGAACTACATACTATAGAGATTAATCTGGCCATGATACCTAGGATGGACTGATATACAGATACTAGTCATAAAAATATTTGATGATGACTGTTCCCAAAATGTTTTGTGCCTTAGGGTAGAGATTTAGAAACAACAGAAATAAAAATATCACCTCATCAATATTGTCAAAGTGTTTATAGTTCAAGAAGGAAGGCATCTGAGAATGAAACTTTTGACTATCATAGTGAAAGGGAATTTTTATAACCATGATGGGAGGAAAAACTACAAAAGGATGCAAATGAAGAATGGAAGTCATGATTATAAATTACATAGTCCAGATAAGTTGTGTATTTCTTTTTATTTTGTTTTTTAGGTTTTTTCAAGGCAGATGGGGTTAAGTAGCTTGCCCAAGGCCACACAGCTAGGTTATTATTAAGTGTCTGAGGCCAGATTTGAACCCAGGTACTTCTAACTCCAAGGCTGGTGCTTTATCCACTACACCACCTAGCCACCCCATTTCTTTTTAAATACAGTGAGGATAACCTGGGGGGGAGAGGCAGCTAGGTGGTACAGTGGATAGATCTGTCCCTGGAGTCAGGAGTCCCTCTAAAAGTCATTCAATATATTTATGTCTTTTTAAATATTTACTAGCTATATGACTCTGGACAAGTCTTCTAAGTCTTGTTGGCTTTAGTTCCTCATTTGTAAAATGAACTGGAGAAAGAAATGGAAAGCTGCTCCATTATCTTTGCCAAGAATACTCCAAATGAGGTCACAAAAAATCAGACACAACTAATCAACTAAACAACATCAACAAAGAAGAACTTGAGACTTTATAGACAGAAGGAAAGAAGACTCACGGGGAGGGAGGGAGGGAGAGACAGAGAGACAGAGATAGAGACATAGACAGAGACATATTATACTAAAGGACTCTGGAAGAAATAAAATGAAGTGCAAGTGTGAAGGAGTAAGCCTTGAATAAAAGGAATACAGTTTGAGATTGGCAGAAGAAGCTTGAAGAAAATAAAAGAAGCAATAAGATCATCTGTTAAAAATTGGGAGAAGGAAGCTTAGGTTGTGGAGGTTTAAGTGAAAGCAGGAAAAGTTTGGAACATCAATTTTGGGGAGGGGAAGATATAAGACATAAGAAAGGGGCAACTAGGTGGTGTTGTGGATAGGGAACCAGCCCTGGAGTCTGAGATCAAATTTGGTCTCAGACACTTATTAATTCCCTTAGCTGTGTGACCTTGGGCAAGTCACTTCAATCTATTTGTCTCATTTTCCTCATCTGTGAAGTGAGCTGGAGATGGAAATGGCAAACCACTTTGATTTCGCTGATAAGAAAATGCCAAAAGGGAATGAAAAATGTTATACATGACTGAACTGTTGTGATTGCCATAAATATGAGCTAGAATTAGGACAACACCAGTTAAAACTCTCTAATAAATTCTGTGTTAAATTTCAGTCAATCTTTCAGTGCCCCAAGCAACCCTTAAGTCCTAAAGTGTTGCTCTAGAATTAAAGGGAAAGTTTTTTAACTTAGAATTTTCCATACCTATGAAATCACAGGTCTAATTAAATACACACACACACATAACTCATCAATATACATGTAGTATCCTCCAGGTATATGTAAGTTCCTTGAGATGAGGGACTGTTCAAATTGTATGATTGTATCCCCAACACATGTCAAATTATTTTTAAAATTGGATTAATTGAATGACAGACAAGAAAGAGGAAGGCTCCAATTTTTCTTTGCCATATAATCAGAATATAGGATAAGCTTTTAGCCAACCTGATGTGACTTTCCTCTTCCCTCTCTGGTTTAAATAACCAGAGTGGTAGGTGTGGCAGACCTCAGTAAACCATCTCAGCAAATGGGTTGAACCACATTGAGAGTAAATAGACAGGTCTCAAAAACTATCAATGAATGAGGGAATGTCTACCCCAAGCATAAAAAGACTTCCTCTGGCAGAATGGGCAGATGAAATCAATTTGTTCCAATAGTCATGAAGGCAACTGAAACAGGTGCTATGGAACTGAAATAGGTGCTATGGAGCCCTTAGAGGCTGATCAAACATCAGAGATCTGTATGACAATTCTGAATCTCAGATCATCACCACTTTTTATTTAGAAATTTTTAATAAATAAAATTTAATAGAAATCTGAGTCAATGGCAACACATGCCAGGTTTGGTTGTTGTTTGTCCTTTGTTTTAGGAGGATTTTTATTTACTAAAAATTTTCTACCTAAACAAATTTTCTATTCAAAATAACTTTTTCCTCAGTTTTTAATTCATAATCAAAGTGCCAATAATTGCCAGGGCACCGCTTATCAACATTAATCCTCAATAGTTTGAGGCATTTTTAATCTAGATTTTTGGAGCTTGCTTAATTCTTGATGAAAAACCTATTGTTTCATTAGAATTCCACAATTATAATTTCATCAAACATGTACTAGTTATCCTTCATGTTCCAAATATTTTTGTAGGCATTGGAGATACAAAGATATATATAAAATGCTCCCTGCCTCAAAAATCTTATTTTCTTTTAGGGTGACTTGTTGTTGTTGCTGATGATGATGATGATTAGTGGTGGTTGGTGGTGGTGGTGGTTGGTGGTGCTTGGTGGTGCTTGGTGGTGGGTGGTGGTGGTGGTGGTGGTGGTGGTGGTGGTGGTGGTGAGAAACCAAGAGGCAACACAGCAGCTAGTCCAGGCTCAAAGCAATGAAGCAGAATACCATTTTCCCCAGAAATTAGTCATTTAGAAACTCTTCTAAAGATATCTTGTTAGGAAAGGAAAATGGAACCAAAGTTAAATTAGGTTAAAGTTTTCTCTAGAAACAAGGAAAATTCTAAAGATACTTCAGGAAACATAGTGCAATAAGATTTTTTCATATTTAGAGTAAGTAAATATCTACATGAATATATTTTATCCTTTTGAAAATAATGTTGCACAATATACTTTTACTGTTTTAACATCATTTGAATCTATCAGTTTTGCAAATTCAAGATATGAGAAGAAAAATTAGAATAGCATCCTTGATTCAGTTTCAGGGGACATGAGAAAGTTGTGATTTTTTAAGTGATTTTGTCTTTTTTTTTAACTTGACTATTGTAGCACATTAGATAAAGTGCTAGGCCTGAAGTCAGAAAAACTCAACTTCTGGAATTCAAATCTGACCTCAGAAACTTACTAAATGTGTGACCCTGAGCAAGTCATTTAACCTTGTTGGCCTCAATTTCTTCATTTGTCAAATGAGCTGGAAAAGGAAAAGGCAAGCTGAGTGAAGAAAAGTCCAAATAAAGCAACAAAGAGTAGATGACAACTTCATCCACTGAACAGCAACCTAATTTATTAATTCCCCAAGGTTACTTAGGGAACTAGTATATGGCTGAGTTTTGAATCCAGGCACTATAAATCTAAATCTCTTTCCACTGCCACAATATCCTTTTCCTCTCTGACATTTCATGATTCTAATGTAGCATCTCATTACTATAAATTTCAAAGTTAATGTATTTATATATAATATGGCACCTCTCATAGGATAGGAATATCCTAACTTTTATCACTAATTAAAGAAAGATGATGTTGACATTTCCTGACACTTATGTCACCTCCACCCTAAGCTAAATCAAAAAATACATCGAAATAAACTGCCCAGTATCTAATTGTTACTTTCCAGTGTTATTCAATCAATCAACAAGATTTTATGTTAATTTTTTTGTTTTGAATTAAAGATATAAAATGATAATATCATGATCAAAGTAGAAGAGGAAAAACTGTGAATCTTAATATTATACACTTCATTTATAAAACATACATTATTTACAATAAATTAAAAATAAAATGTTTGAAGTTGTGCTGCTTATCTGTTTCCTTTTTAAATTCCTTCCCTTTTATGCATTCTTAAAAATGCTTCAGTGATTCTAGGCATGCAGTTTCCAAAGAAAGAGACATCTCACACCCTATACCAAAATAAAGTCAAAATGGGTACAGAATTTAGACAGAAAGAGTAAATCACAGATAAATTAATTTATCAAGAAATTATTTATCACATCTATGGAAAGGGGATAAATTTATGACCAATAAAGAATTAGAGCACATTATAACCTGCAAAATAAATGATTTTGACTACATTAAATTAAAAGGTTTTTGCACTGATAAACTCAATGCTGCCAAAATTAGAAGGAAAGCAGAAATCTTCACAACTAGGAGTTTGATAAACGTCTCATTTCTAAAATATATAGAGAATTGCATCAAATTTATAAGGTCACAAGTCATTCCCAAATTGATAAATAGTCAAAGGATATGAACACACAGTTTTCAAATGAAGAAATTAAAGCTATATATAATCATATAAGAAATTCTCCAAATCATTATTGATTAGAGAAATGCAAATTAAAACAACAATTAGGTATCATCTCACTCCTATCAGATTGACCAAGATGAGAAAAAGGATAAATATTGGAAAGGATGTGGGGAGATTGGGACATTGATACATTGCTGGTAGAGTTATGAACAAATCCAACCATTCTGAAGAGCAATATAGAACTATGACAAAAAAGCAATAAAAGTGTTCATACCCAGAAATTCCAATTCTAGGTCTATATCCAGAATAAATCACAAAAAAAGGGTAAAGTCCTTCATGTTCCAAAATATTCACAGCAGCTCTTTTTGTAGTGGCAAAAAATGGAAATTGAGGGATGGCCATCAATTGGGGAATGGTTAAACAAGTTATGATACACAATTATGTTTTACTATTCTCTAAGAAACCATAAATGGATCAGACTCTAGAGAAGCATGGAATGACTTAAAGTATTTAATGCTGAATGAAGGGAGTAGAACCAAGAGAATAGTGTACACATTAACAACAACTTTATGAGATGAACAGCCTTTATGGAAGTAGCTCCTCCCAGCAATTCAGAAAGCTAGGGCACTTGTATTAGTCTGGCTACGGACAATGTCATCACCATCCTGAGAAAGAAGATGAAAATAAAATGAATCACACATAAAAACAAAAGTAACCCTTCAAAATCTGATGAACACCTTATAAAAATTATCTCTTTAGTATCTCTTTCCCTTAATCCTAATTCCTAATACCAAAAATAACTAATCTAGCAACATGTTTATCAAAATATGTACAACGCTGACCTGACTATTGCCTGTTGAGGAGAGCGGGTTGAGAAGGGAGGGTGGAAGGAAATTTGTAACTTAAAATATATATGCACGTATGGATGAAAAAATAAATAAATAAAAATTTTAAAAAGAAAAGTAATCATATAAACACTGCCATCCCTGGCAAAGCACATCTCAAAAAAGAAAGAAAGAGACACAGAGAGAGAGAGACAGAGACAGAGAAAGAGTGAGAGATGAGACAGAGTAAGGGATAAAGATGGATAACTCTTCAGTCTTTGATTTTAGCCATTAGTAAGCAGATTGAATAAGTGCTCCAACTCATCAGCCCTTCACTCTAGCTCTTCCAGTTTCCTATGGACTAGCACTTGGCAGAGAACTCTTGAATCTAATAATTGATAGGAAACTATATTAGATGTATAGTTTGTTTTCATAAAGTTCATTTAGCCTTCTAACCAGTGATTTCTAAACTCAAGGTATGTGTTTGAATAAAGTAGGTGTGACTTATAAACCTAGAGGAAGTATCAGTGTAGAGAAAACACTTATGATTCTATTTCAAGTCCCCTGAAGTTGAAGTGACTTGCTTGTCAAGGGTCATCTGTCAATTCAGCATCTGAAACACGATTTGAACCCTGAGATTCTGAACTCCCATTCAGTGCTCTATCCAATCTGCCACACCAAGTCACAAGGGCTATTTGGCAGAATTGTTGCTAGCTATTCCTAGAGATTCAAGGAATAGACATTTCCAACAGATCTTTGATACTTCACAGAGTAGTGACCTATCATTCAGAAAGTGTGGGGTACCCAAAGTGCAGCTGGAGCTGTGAGCATTATCAGGTAAAAGTGAGGTTTCCAGGGGCTGCAATAAGCAAAACCCTGTTACAGCTCCTGGTATTAATCATAATAAGTGTTTTATCTTCCCCTGTCATGTTTAGTTTCTACATGCAATTTACCTCTCCAGCAAGCTGTTCACAAAATCAGCAGCCTTATCTCTTAACTTATAATCTTCAAGTACCTAAATGTATTTCCCCAAAAGTTCCCACAGTTAACAGGAGGAAAGCCAATATAAGTGCTATTTAAAGACATTGCTGCACGCCCTATTATACAAGGCAGAACTGCTGCCACAGACTCCTCCTATCATCTGCTGAAAAGCTTGCCTACTCTCACTGTTTCTTGACCTAATCACACTTGGAAGTGAGATTTCCAATTTTTCTGATGGGGTTTCCAAGCATATATTTGCAAATGTCCTTTAATTCATTCTTTATCTTGGATCAAATGAATGAAATGAGTCATAGTTTCCCTATCCATGGCCTCTGGTTCACTTTAGAACCACTAGGTTTCTTCTATCAATTGATCCATCAGTCACATCATAAGTTGATCTTGAGAGTCCATGGTATTGGGAGATAAAAAATCTAATGTGCCCTATGAAAGGTATATGTGGGAATTACAATAACAAAAACCAAATTTGGGCTGCCTGCAAAAAAAAGAGAAAAAAGAAAGAAAACTGCCATCATCTAATAGACTCAGGCAGTGGTTTGTATTGTGTAAAGATGCCAAAATTATACAGAGATATGGGTCAGAGATTAGATAGCTCATAATATTCTACTCTCTATGACCCTATCTCACTGTAGTCCTCTTATGATCTATTGATAATCCTTTATAATTAAGCTGCCAGGATAATATTAAAATGTAATCCAGATGAACACCAATCATAGGATATATCAAAGGCTGAAGTAGTAACCACTTCTAGCCATGCGTGACAATTACTAGGCAGTTTTAATTTCACATTTCTAAATGATTTGCCCCAAGATCTGAAGACAAATTACGTTTCATTTCTCTCCATAAATGCAGTAAAAATTGTTCTTATTCAAATCCAAATTGCTACAAGTCTGCCTTAGGTGTTAGAGTTTTAAATTTGCAATTTTTTTTTCCTCTGGGAGCTGAAAACCTTTAAAATATCCCTAGAGAAATGAGGTCAGCTCCCAAGAGCTTTCTGAACATTTTGACAAAATGTTTCTGGCAAAAAAAAAGACTGGTTGTGCCAGACAAGGAGGCCCAAGTTCATTCACATGGAAAGTGCCTTTCATAGGGCTATAGAAAAATAGGATCCCAGATCTGACACTCTATGCACCACAGTTTAATCAATTTTCCTGCATTTCATATAAGTGGGAAATTCTAACTTCCTCCAATTTTCTCATTTCAATAATTTCTTTGCCACCAGATATAAAGCCTAGTATTATGGAATACTTTTAATATTTTTCAGAGAAAGTTGTGTAGTACCTCTATACTTGGTAGGTGGAACTAGTAGCTGAAAATGGAAATGAAATAAATGTTTATTTCACTCAAAACACTGTGACACAACAGAAGCTGATTCTTCATCAAGGCTGGGTTCATTCTAGCACATCAGAATGAGATATATCCAATCAAATGAGCCTATCCTGGTCTTGAGAATAGAATTTGAGAATGTGGACAATATTGGTCTCCACATTTGAGAGCCTGTCATAATGATTCCTAATGAACAGAATCACATGAAACTCAAATCAAGTCTAATTCTACCTCAGTTCTACAAAGCCAGGAGTATTTTGATTAATATTTAAAATGCTTTTGACTTCAATAAAGGGTAAAAGTAGTATTTCAAGTGAGGAAGACTATATTCTCAGCATCACAATAGTGTTTTAACAGTTTTTATCTAGTTTTCCAGAGCTATGAATAGATAATTTGACATTCCAAGAAAATTCTTCTGCATAAAGGACTAGAACACATAACACTGTCCTCCAGACCATCCTGGGGGATGAGTAGAGCAGGTGAAGTGCATGAGGTAAGAGAGATTGTAGGAAATGATTTGATAGAACATAGGGCTAGAGACGAGAGGCTAGAGGACCACTATAGTCGAAAAAATACATCTTCTTTGCCTAATCACTCAACCAAAGGCTCTGGAACAATATCACCATAACCCAGAATATTCAAGAGTTTAACTTTGTACAGTGAATGAATAAATGTATGAGCATTGTTAGTATACAGATATAAAAAGAAAAGAGAAACATTGCTCTCAAGCAGCTAAGGTAAGACAACACATATAAAGGAATCATGGCTAGTGCTTTTTAAGATGAGTTGTCCAAAAGCATTAATGGACCCTTTGGACAGTGGAAAGTTAGTGGGTCAAACTTTCTAGGAAAGTTTGGTTGATGATGTTATTACTGCTTCCAGAGCTAGATGTGCAAAAGAATAGGATGTGATAGGTAAATGGTTGATAATTTCACAAGAAGATGACTGAAAAGCAGTGAGGTTTGGGGTCTGGTTTAAGGAGCTTTGGTGAATTCTCACTAGTCAAAGCCCGACTCCCAGGTGGGAACTAGGGATCCATGTTGGAGACAGAAAGCATGGCAATTCAGAGAGACTGTGTCTAATGCTTTCCCTCTTACCTCAACCTCTTCCTCTTCCTTCAAAACTCAGTTCATAAATCCACTTAATGCAGGTGACCTTTACCTTTCAAACTACTCTGGCTATGCACAAATGTCTTTCTAAGGTTATTTTATACTTTTATTAAAATTGATTTAAAGGGAATAGATACAAAATAACAAATTATAATTTAATTTGTATCTATTCTATTTATACCTTATATGTATAATCCAATTGATACATATATTTTATAAAAAATATATAAGGTATAGATACAAAACATGATTATCTTGTATCATACTATTTATAATGTGTAAATCTAAGAGACATGTAATATATAAACTATTTAAAGTGTTGATACAAAATTGATATATATAAGATGCATGAATTGATGAACACATGTAAAAGGAACAAGTGGGCTTTGTATATGATTTCCTAAAAAGGATCATAGCTTCAGAGTGGCTAAGTTGATAAGGGACAGAGTATATTTTATTCACTTTGATAGTACATATACTATACATAGAGACAAGATAATAACAAAACATTATGACTTTAAGCTTGAAAGAGGTTTTGAAAAATCTTCTCATTCAACCCTCTTATTACTCAGTTGACAGAGGCGAAATTTTGACTAAGCTTCTCTGACTAAAATCAGACTTCTTTATTTTTTTATTTTATTTTTAAAAATCTATTTATTTTCCATCCACATGCGCATGTATATTTTAGGTTACAAAATTTCCTTCCACCCTCCCTTCCCCTCAGCAACCAACAGTCATGTTAGCATTGTACATACATATTTTGATAAACATGTTTACAGATTAACTATTTTCTTATTTTCTTTTTTTTTTTTTTTGCAAGGCAGTGAGGGTTAAGTAGCTTGCCCAAGGCCACACAGCTAGATAATTATTAAGTGCCTAAAGCCATATTTGAACTCAGGTACTCCTGACTCCAAGGCAGGTGCTCTATCCACTGAATGACCTAGCCGCCCCCAGATTAACTATTTTCAGTATGAGGAATTAGGATTGAGGGAAAGAAATACATAAAAGATAATTCTTATAAAGTGTTCATCAGTTTCTGAGGATTATTTTTGGTTTTGTCTTGTGTTTCATTTTGTTTTCGTTTTCTTCCTCTGGATGGGGATAATATAGTCCATAGCCAGTCTAATACAGTTGTTCTAGCTCTCTGAATGGCTGAGAGAAGCTGCTACCAACAAGGTTGTTCATCTCACAGTAATGGTGCTGATGTGTATACATTGTTCTCTTGGTTCTACTCCCTTCGCTCAGCATCAGATCCTGTAAGTCATTCCATGCTTCTCTAGAGTCTGATCATTTATGGTTTCTTATAGAATAGTAATACGTAGTATTCATGTACCATAACTTGTTCAACCATTCCCCAATTGATGGCCATTCCCCCAATTTCCAATTCTTTGCCACTACACAGAGAGTTGCTATGAATGTTTTGTAGGACTTTTCCCTTTTTAAAAATTTCTTCTGGATATAGATCTAGAATTGAAATAGCTGGGACAAAGGGTATGAACACCTTTATTACTCTTTGGACATAGTTCATAGTTCCACATCGCTCTCCAAAAAGGTTGGACCCATTCATAACTCCACTAGCAATGCATCAGTGTCCCAGTCCTCCCAAACCTCTCCAACATTGATCATTTTCCCTTTTTTTTTTAATCTTGGCCAATCAGGATTGAGATGAAACCTCATTGTTGTTTTCATTTGCATTTCTCTAATCAATAATGATTTGGAGCATTTTATCATATAGATTATATATAGCTTTAATCTCTTCTTTTGAAAACTGTCTGTTCATATCCTTTAATCATTGTGGAATGACTTGTGACCTTATAAATTTGATGCAATTCTCTATAGGTTTTAGAAATTAGACCTTTATCAAAACTCCTATTTGTAAAGATTGTTTTCCAGCTTTCTGCTTGCCTTCTAATTTTGGCAACATTGATTTTATTAGTACAAAAACATTTTAATTTAATATAGTCAAAATCATTCATTTTGCAGTTTATAATGTTCTCTAATTCTTATTTGGTCATAAATTTATCCCCTTGCCATAGATCTGACAGAAAGAGTATTATCTTGGTCTATTAATTTATCTATGGTATCGCTCTTTATGTCTAAATCCTGTACCCATTTTGACTTTATTTTGGTGAAGAGTGTGAGATGTGGATCTATGCCTAGGTTTGCCATACTCTTTTCCAGTTTTCCCAACAATTTTTGTCAAATAGTGAGTTCTTATACCAGAAATTGATGTCTTTGTGTTTGTCAGATAACAGATTGCTGTAATCATTTACTGACTTCTTTTGAATTTATCCTAATCCACTGATCCATTACTCTATTTCTTAACCAGTACCAGGCAGTTTTGATGGCTGCCACTTTATAGTATAGTTTTAGATCTGGTAGATCTAGGCCACCCTCCTTTACATTTCTTTTTCAACAGTTCCCTTGCTATTCTTGCCCTTTGTTGCTACAGATGAATTTTCTTACTATTTTAAAAATCAGACTTCTTCAAACCAATTGGCCATTTCCCCCCAATTGACTTTGTAAACTAAAAGTCATTTTTAAAGTGTCTTAAAATAGTACAACTCCTCTATAAACCAAAAATTACTATAAATTAAAATCATATAAGATTCTATGACAGATGTATCCACAGACACAATTTTATTTAATGAGCCACTTAGCATCAACATCAAATATGCCACAAAATGGAAAAGTAGTTTCTTGTGCAAGATTCAAACAGAAAAAGAACTTCCTACTTATGGTGAGATTCTCAAGATATCCCTATTCTCAAATGAAATTTTTTTTTGATTACATCAAAATCTAGAACACTATAAGTCCTTCTCAAAAGGATTCACTATCATGCATATGAGATTGACACTACCATCCACAGTTCAAAAAGAATAATAATAAAGTGGATGAGAAACATTCACACATATTTCAATGAGTAACACATTTGGATTATTGCATCAATACCTATATCAAGGACATGAACCATAGATAATTGATGAACTGATCCCAGAATTAAAGGAAGAGATAGCATTGAATTTGGAAAATTATATAATCTTTTAAGTTTTCTCAACTGTTTAATTCTGAAAAAGATTATAATGTAAAAATTATTAAAGAAATTAATTGTGCCACATGACTGAATTCAAAATTCTTATGATAACATATTATACTCTAATCTCTATTACTGTCTTTCCTGACAAGCACCATAGGGCTTTTAGGTATGACAACATCAGCTATGATAGAGCTACACAAGTGGGAGATGTCAGGGACTTGATTCTAGAAAAACATTCTGTGTTCCCCATGGATGGGAGCAGCCTATTTGTGTCAGCTTCAAATCTGGTACAAAGTCCTATTTATATGTTAGGGAAATTCAGAATGTTTTATCTCAGAAGCAAGTCCTTAGCATCTCTCATTTAGCTATTTCCATCTTGGGTGATTTGGGCATGAACCTAAACTCTGTTTTATATATATATATATATATATATATATATAGATAGATAGATAGATAGATAGATAGATAGATAGATATAGATAGATATAGATATATATGTATATATATATAATATATATGTATATATACATATATGTGTGTGTATGTATATATGTATATATACATATATATATATATTTGCATATGTGGTAGAGAAATGAAGAATGTATCCCAGAAGCAATCAACTCTGATTTGAGTACTTTCAGTATTGTTTTTAAGTTTTTGCAAGGCCACGGGGTTAAGTGTCTTACCCAAGGCCACACAGCTAAGTAATTATTAAGTGTCTGAGGACAGATTTGAACTCAGGGTCGGTGCTCTATCCACTATGCCACCTAGATGCCCCAGTATTTTTTTTAACATTAGGAAACTGAGGCTTACAGGTAAAGTAACTTAACAATTATTAGGCAGCTTGCAAATGTCAGGCTAAGTGTTTAACAGCAAGTCTCCAGATTTCAAATACAGCACACATGCCTCAGAAGTTCCAGAGTTGAAAGTGATGCAAAAGTTATGATAGACATAAGTAGGCTCTAGAATATTGTTTATTTTAAAACTTTAATTTTTATGCTTTTTAAGTAAAAGTATTTTATTAAATTTATCTTTTCTTCCCAGTTGCCCCACACCCATGAAGAGGGGGGAAAAAATCCTTCAGTATATATGAACACAGTTTGGCTACACAAATTCCCACATTAAACATGTCAAGAAATGTGTGTCTCTCTCTTCTTTTTTAAGTTCATCACCTCTCTACCAGGAAGTGAGTGGTATTTTATCTTCATTCTTTTAGACTCATGATTTATCATTTTATTCAAAAGAATTCCAAATTATTTCAAATTTGCTTTTCTTTATCATGTTGTTATCATTGTATGTTTTTCTGCTTAATTCACTCTAAATTGTTCATAAAGGTCCTATTACTTGTCTCTGAAATTGTGTAATATACCATTTTATGACTCTGTAATGTAATGTAATGTTACATTCACATGCCATAATTGGCTTAGTAATTCCCCAATACAACACCCTTTTAGTTTCCAGTTTCAGATTACTATAAAGAACTGCTAGGTTTTTTTTAAATTCATTTCCTCATTCTTTAATTTCTTTGGGGTACATATCTAGTAGTAATTTAATCAAAGAGATAAATTATATTTGAGGTCACTATAACTATAGAGAAGAATTTTCTGCTATTGGCTCAAATGTTTTCCTGTCTTCTTGGACATATTGTTATTTAATATTAACATGTTGTTATAATAATATCCCATATTATTTTTCAAATGCCAATACATAAAAAGCATCTGGTTATGAAGCATCATATAAAAAGGAGTGGCATGTTTTAGAAAAACCTTATCTGATATGGTGCTTGACAATTAACCACTGTTCTATCCTTAACTATGGCAGTCTACAAACTGTTATCTGGCATCCTATTGAACTTAACTGCCAACAAAAAAAACTAACAGCTTAAGGGTGAGCATGGAAAGAGGGCAAGGAAGAAAGAGAAATGAGAAGGTTTAAAGAGAATGAGATAAGGGGGAAATAAAAATAAGAGAAGGTGTAGCAGATATGAGAAATGAAAATATACTAACAAAAATATCAATTTTTTAAAATGTGGGAAACCTGATATGTGTGTGCATATTTTATGTATGTATGTATATGTATTTATGCATGAATGTGTGAATGTATATGTGTATATATAGGGGGTATATATGTACATACTCTCAATACAAACACAATTCCTAGCAAAAGTATTTTTGTTTAATTATAATAAATATGCATAGATACACATATTCAATTTTATCATAAGAAGAATTAACTATTGTCAATTTATTACAAAGAGAAAGAATACTAAAACTGATATTGTGACTATAATACAAAGGGAAAAGATTTTTATTTTCCTTTTTAATAGTATATAATAGTACAAACATAAAAACATCTAAAGGCTAATATGGGGCAGCCAGATGATACAATGAATAGAGTGTTGGGTCTGGAATTAGGAAAATTTATAATCTTGAATTCAATCTGGCCTCAAACACTTAATAGATGTGTGATTCTGGGCAAGTCATTTCACCCTAGTTGACTCAGTTACTCATCTGAAATACTGATCTGGAGAAGAAAACGGAAAACAACTCTAGTATCTTTGCCAAGAAAACCTCAAATGGTCTCACAAAGAGTCAGACACAATTGAAATGACTGAACAAGAACAACATAGCATAGGATGGTGAAGAAACACAATTTTTCATTCTGCAATCTGAGATATCTGATCTTATAATATGTGTGCATGTATTTCTTTGAATTTGTATCTGAATGCTTACATTTTGAAGAACACATATTCTCCATCTGCAAGGAAATGGTAGGGAAGGAGGAAATCTTGTCTCTCTCCCTCTTAAGGCATCTAATGAAATTAAATGGAAATATGAGAAAGAGAGAATAAAATAAACTCATTGGGAGAAGCAGTGGATTTAAGTTTTGTTGATGACAAGAGTTCAGATTCCTTCCCCACAGTCTCACCTGCCTTTCTCCAATTCAATTTTTCACCTGGACATCATGACTGGCAATCACTAAATGAGCTGAGAGATGTTTTGTTCCCTTTCTCATGCAGCAGAACATTTAAGTGTACATTCTTATGCCATGCTCACTCCAATCATTTGCTATTGTGTATTGTTGATATTGTTGCATCTGAGAGTCATGAGCTCTGAATTCCAACAAGAAAGAAGCTGTTTTGTTGTTATATAAAATTAAAAAAGTGAATATAATTTTAAAATAATTTTAAACACTTTAAAACATTTTAAAACTCCTATACTTCCAAGTGTTCTCCATGTTCTTGCTTGATCAATTCAACAGGGAGCATTAACATGCCAAGTAAAATCATTTGTTATTTACTCACTCAAAAACTTTGTGTGGTTTATTTGCTGGTTCTTCTACACCAAAACCATCTGAGACCAGTTAGTAAACAATATTCAAATTCACTCACACGCATCAAGAACTAAAGGGGAAAAAATAAAGGCAGATGATGATGACAGAGAAAAGAGGCGGGGGAAGGAAGTGGGAGGGTGAAATTATAATTAAAATCCTCTTGCTTTCATGTCACTCAATGGATTTTGACCTTGTCTTGACTTTTTTGGGAAGAATTGATTAGCATGGAAGTAACCCAGTAATGAAAGACAGACAAAAAAGATGACATTGGTATTGACAAACACAATGCGTATTTGTTTATATAAATATATATATGCATTTGTGCATGTATATATGAGTGCATAGGTATGTACATATGTATACTTCTACATATAGGCATATATACTACTTTGGAGAAATAAAATCTCTTTTCAGTCAATCCATCTACTTGTTCAGAGTTTGCATTATTGTAAGGAAGTTGCTTATTCCTTTAAGCAGTGATGTTCAGACTAGTAGTTCTTAGAGACGGTGTATAAAACAGATTTTGAAGGATCCCACCCTGATTAGAACAGTTAGCCCATGAACGTCCTCTGTCTTTAGGGTGGATTATTGGAAGGGAAGTAGGGGTTAAATCATCAGGTCTTTCAGCTTCCCCAGGGGTTAACCTGGCAGCCTGTTTGGCACCCACAGGAGGGCTGACAGGTAGCAGGATTTGTCTAAGCAGCCTGCATGAGAGCCAACAAGGAAAACTGAACGCTCTGGATTACTTTTGGATTATGTTGTCAGAGTGAAGCCTGATGGACAAACTGCAGAGGAATAAAATGCAATCTGTTTGGGGAGAGAGGCAGTGTGCATAGCTTTCATTTTTCAAGAAATGACAAGAAAAATCATTAATAATTTGTAAATCCATGTCCATTAACTTTTCTCTTTGTTATCCCAAGACAGCCTTCTTAACATGAATTTGCCACTGTTTTATATCTGTTCTGCCCAGTGACAGATGGTGAGACAGATATTAAATTGGATTCTTAAAACAATAACCCATTCCCTTCTGCCTCATCAAAAAGAAAAAAAACATAGAAATTTTATGCTTTATATGATTTTGGGGTTGAAGGGCATTTTTACCTAACATGAAGGGCAGAAGCAGGTGAGTCAAGTGGCATGGGTCAGGTTCAAGAGCTTACCTTCTTCTCTGATCACTTTTCAGAAATATAAGACTATCCTATGATGACTAATAAATTTTACAATAAGAAGAACTGGACATTTCTAGGAACATTATAAAATTTGAATCAAGTTCATTTTTCCTCATAAGAACTTTAGCTTTAATCCTAGGGATATTTAATTCTCCAATTTTCAGGGATTCAATGACTTTAAGCATTCTATGTGTTTGCTACCAGAAATAGCAAGCAGCTAGAAAACAAGAAAATGGTTATCTTCATAGTGAGTGGACTGCTAGGTTATTACAATTTGGCAGTAGCTATTAAAGATTGTTGAGGGGACAGTTCATTATAAAACAAAATACCCCTGTTTTATCAAATCAGAAACCTTTAATTCCTTCCCTTACCCCCTACAAACTTAAAAACCTAGTCTAACATTGAGATGAATGTATTTTAAAATGCCTTAGTGCCCAGACTATAGGCTAAACAATGCGGGGAGAAAGTTCCCTCTGCAATGCAAGTTGGTTCTTTTGCCAAAACTTTACTTATATTTCCGGTTTTCTAAAGATGACAAGGTAAGAGATTTTGTTTGAAGCCACTTAAAATCAAAACATATATCCTCTCATAGATAATTCTGAAGTAAAAGAAAGGATGATATTCTGATTAATTCAAAAGACCATGAATCATCTCCTAATAGTTGATTTAAATAAAAATAGTTTAGTAGTTAAAATTATATAAAAGAGATGACTTTCAAATAGTCAGAGTGATGTTTCTTATGGTCTCTATGTTATATAATTTTATATAACCCTTTTCAAAATTCCCACAGCAATTTTTTCTATTGTTTCTGAATGAAATAGTTTGGCGTAGGAAGTTTGGTGTAGCAGCATTGCTGATAGGAAAGCACTTCCTCGCTCATATAGGCTGCTCTTCCTCCAATTGTCAATTCTAATTAAATACATCCTTGTGTTCCCTATATAAAATCAGCCTGCTTTCATTCTGCTTTTTAAATATCATTTGAAATATCATTTCCAAACTGTCATTTTATGGCATAGAAAGGGCTTTAACTTGATCTTTTCTTTCTTTGTGTTTGCAAAAGTAATTCAATTCCACAAACACTTATTATATGCACTTAATGAAAGAGGTAGTATGACATAGAAATCAAGACATAGACTTGTCTCAAATACAGCCTCTAAGACATAATTGCTCTTGATTCTCAGCAAGTAACTCAATTTTTCAATGTTCAAGGCAACTCTAACCTGTATTGCAAGAAACTTCCTCGTCAAATTCTCCATTCTATACACCAGGTTGTGAGGAAATACTTCTTTCAAATGTATCACAAGGAAAATTTATGGATTTTACTTTGAATTACAGGAAGCAATATTAATACCAAATAATTTCATCTGTATGTGCTTGTTTTGGGTACCTAATGTTGTATTTGACAACCAATGTAATGACAACCAATATTAATAATAATGTTCATTATAGGAATATTTCTTTTGATCATTTGCTTACAAAACAACAAATGTTATTTGAGTGAGTATATGTGGTTGTGTATATTTCAACCAATGATAAATGAGTCAGCATATTAGTCGGGGCATTTTAAAAATCAACCATACTTATTTAAAGCTAATTTTTGTTTTGACTTAGGCATTCATTATTATGACTAGTGTTATCTAAAAGTCTTGAAAACTTATGATTATTTCAAGAATCATCTAAGATCCTGAGTAATAATAAATATAGTCATCTAGCTTATAAATGTCAAAGGTCACATTTGAACTCTGGTCTGACTTTAAATGTAAGTAATTTATATATTATAGTACCCAGTATCAAGTTATACTATATCACTTATGAAATAAGATCAAACTACATGTAAAATAAAAATTACTTCTAGACCTGAATAATGGTTGTGATGTATTATAAAAGATTAGTAAACTACAAGCAATCATCAATATAAATGTCCAAAAAAGTAAAATGGGAAGTGAGAGAAATGATATTCCTTTTACTTCTCCCTATTTGTGTATAAAAATTTGGTCCTAGGACTCAGAAGATAATAAGATCATTAATTTAGACCTGGGACAAATCTTAGAGCAAAAATGAAGGCCTTGAAAGGTTAGAAGACTTGTGCAATAACTCATCTCCTAGGTATCTAAGTTGATATTAGAAATGTTCATGAATCCAAGTCCAGCAATCCAGTCACTGTCATTCAGATCTAGACTGATTTATCACTATCTTTTATTTATTGTTTTTGCAAGTACAAACTTCCTGGACCTTCATGTCCTCATCTATAAATTTAATAGGTTAGATAATATTTTGTTTCTTCTAGCTCTATCATTCCATAAGACCCTAACTAAAATGTATTCCTATAATGTTATTTTAAGAAATTGAATACTGAAACACTTACATGCATCTATGCCCTCATCAATGTACATTTCCACTACAAGAATACAGATCGCAATCCATTCATGCCTGTCTATCATGTTCAAATAAGTTAGATAAGAGAGAAAAAAGAAAACAAACCAGTTCACCATGATAAGTTGCAGTTGCCTAGACTTCAAGTGAAACTTATGAATGGCATCCTTTTCTGAAACCATTTATAGTGTAATTTGGTTGTCTGTCATTCTTTTGTTTTAGAAATGTGAACACAGAATTCAAACAGATGTGAGCACAACTCTAAGCTGCAATTAAGAAATAGAAAGATAAGCATTTGCAGCTTAAATTGTGTTCTAAGATTGTGGAGAAGAAGAGATCCTTTCATTCATTTTTGCTGGAGTTTTTCAAAACCCTGAATTATTCATAGTAATGTCTTAAGGCAATTTGGAGATGTAGCCCAATTCTCTATTTTTTGTCTTTTTGTTTTGGGTTAGGATCTAGTAAGCTGAATTTGGCTTAAGGATTTCTTACCCTGAGATGGCTGCTGATTAGCCATACTTTCTTGGGAACAAGAATTTAATTATAAACACAATTAAATGACTGCCCTAGAAAGACACAGAATTGGAAAGTGAACCATAGCAATGAAGCATTTAAAGAGTCTATAGACACTTTAAATAAACCTACAGCACTGATTCCCATCATCCAAAGCTGTTCCCTCTTTACTTTATGAGTCCATGGACTTCTAAAATAATCCTGTTTGAAATTATCCCCTACCATATTTCCTGGCCAATACTGACGTCATATTATTTTTTAGATCCAACTAAGAACTACAAACATTGTAGAAAAAAATATCAGTTCCTATGGATATTTTATGCATTAGAATCTTATTAAATTGTATAAGTGCCATTTTTATAATCTCAACTTTATGATCACCTGGGCAACTCTTCAACTATGAAATAAAAAAACAAATGAATATAATATTTATTTAACCACAAGATAATTTGAAATTATTTTAATATTGCCTTATGTCATTCATATAAAATACACTGTATTTTCAGCAATATTTACTTAACAGCATTGATAATTCTTAGTTATAAATATCCAAAATTCATGAAGCTATTACCATATGAAATTCCATAAAATTATGTTGCTTCTTTTCATCTTTCATGATCCTTTTTCCTGTTCCATTCAACCATGATCTTACTTTAGAAATAAGCACAGATTTTGAAACTCAATTAGCAGGCATTTAACACTAAACACATAAGCACTATGCTATCACTGGAGAAACAACGACAAAGATGAAACAGTCCCTACCTTAAGAAATTTATGTTCTTATAGGCGAAATATGATATACCTAAAGTAAAGACAAAATATAGACACAACAAACATTTATTAAGTATTTGCTATGAGGTTTTATTTGAAGAAAGGTATAGGCATTATGTTAAATGCTAATGATATAAAGAAAGGAAAAATAATTCCTATCTGCAAAGAGTTCATTTTTAGAAGAGAAATTAACAGAAAAAAAAGGTATGTAGAAGATATTTAGAAACTTGATGGAAGGTAATTTCAGAAAGGAAGGTACTAGTAAGTAGGAAAACAAAGAAATGACTCCTGCAGAAGGTAGAATTTAGTTGTGCTAAAGGAAGGCAAGGTAGAATTGAAGAGGGGGAACTTTCCAGACATTTAGGACAACCAGGACAAAGCCATGGAAATGGAAAATAGTGTGTCCTATACTGGGGAAGAGCAAATAGCTAGATAACAGAGTACCTGGAAGGAGAGAAAATTATAAGAAGACTAGAAATATAAGAAGTGATAAAACTGTGAAGAGTTTTAGAATTCAAAAAAGAAGAATTTATATTTGACCCCAGAAATAACTGGGAGTCCTTGGACTTTAATGAGTAGGAGATATGAGAGATATGGTCAGATCTAAATTTGGGGGAAATCATTTTGTCAACTGAGTAAAAAATAAATGGAACTAAGGAGAGATCTGAAACCATGAGGATAGTTTAATGGCAATCATAATAGTGAAGAGGAAAGATGATGATATTTTGAAGTAAGATGAGTAAGTAGAAAACAAGGAATATATAGGAGAGATGCAGTGAAGTAGAAATGACAAGATTTGGCAAAGAATTGGATATATGTGCTGAGCAAGAAAGAGAAATCAAGGCTGTAAGTCTTGGGAGGATAATGCTAGGAAAGC
Source organism: Macrotis lagotis (assembly GCF_037893015.1). Lineage (NCBI taxonomy): Eukaryota > Metazoa > Chordata > Mammalia > Peramelemorphia > Peramelidae > Macrotis > Macrotis lagotis. The sequence continues at coordinate 53,215,337 of NC_133660.1, read as the reverse complement.
CCTTGTGAGGTGGGAGTAGGAATGTTTGAAAAGGAAAGGTAAAGTATTATCTTTTAGAAATACATTTGACTTTGAGATTCCGAGGGGGCATTTTATGCAAAATATTCAAAAGGTGTTTGGATGTGCAAGGCTAGAACTCAAAAGAGAGATCTCAAGAGTGATCTGGAGATGCTGATCTAGGCACCAGATTCATAGTTTAACCACTGGGAATTGATGAGATCAATGAATATTAGCGTATGTAGGAAAAAAGAAAAGATCCTTGAGGAAGATCCAAGGATGAGAACAACATAAATAAAGATATAGCAAAGGATACTGAGAAGGAGAAGTCAGACAGGCAGGAGGAAAAACAAGAATAGTAATTTAAAAAAAAGAAAACCTAGAGAAGAGAGACATTGTGTTCACACCCCTGCTAACATCTAGATCACCATCGCCTCTCAGATTCTGGATGAGACAATCAAGGATCCTGAGATTAATATACCTGGGAAAAGAAGTATTTTCTGGGAAATAATGAGGTCTGAGTATTGTGAGATGAGGAGAAAGGCAGAATAGTGACCTCCCTGGCTTGATAATTTAGAGGATGAACTAGCATCTGAAATGAATCTTTGAAGACCTCATGTAGTAGCAAGCACTTGAATGAGGTTTAGAGAAAACTAGAGACTATATGAGGGGAGTAGGGATTGCATTCCAGGCAAGGTGCAAAAACATCAGAATTTTCTATGTGAAGAACAGTAAAGAAAACCAATTTGATACCAGTAAAGAAAACCAATTTGATACCTGAATACTAAATCTCCTAATGTGAGAAACAACACAGAGTAGAGAAATTTGCTACCATTGAAGTCAGTGGCCTTGGATTAAAATTCTAAGTCTACCAGTAACAGAGGAATCTCAAAAAAGTCTTTTAATCTCCCTGGGGCTGCAATTTCCTGATTTGTAAAATGAGTAAATAGTTCTAAATAATCCCATAATATCCCTTCCAATATCCTTGAGCAAGATATGGAGATCTAGGTTCAATAAAATCAAATAGATAATATATAGAAATGATGGTGAGAAAATAATTCCAAATTGGAGCTCTATAAGCAAATTTATTTATTTTGACACAATGATGTATAACTACTCTATTCCTATGTAAGGTACTATTTTTTATTTTGATTTTTATATAATCAGCATTTCACCAAGTGCCTGACATATAATAACAGAAAAAAAACTATGATTGATTGATTAATTCACTTGGTAATATGGGAAATACAAAGAAGAATAAGATTTGGTCTCTGCCTACCTTAAAAGATCTTACAGTAGGAAAGATAAGACAAGTGTGTGAATAAATATAATAAAATGCAGAATAGGTTTAGATGCCATCAGAGAGACATGAATAAAATACTATGAGATTTTCAGAGAATGAGACCACTTCTGGCCGAAGGAGAGAGGTAAAATCAGAGTAAACTTCATTCAGGAGGTAAATTTGAGTTCAATCTTAAGGGTATAAGCAAAAGTTCATCCTGGGGGAGGTGGGAAGGGGAGAAGGATGGAAAAGAAGAAATTTTTAAGAAAGGAACAATGTGAAAACTGGATCAAAAAAAGGAGTAGTACAGTTGTAGAGAGAGGATGACAATAAAGGAGAACAGAGATAAATGAAGAAGGATCTTGAATAGAAGACTAAAGTGCTTTGACATCCATTATCATATTTTATAGCTTGTAAGTAGCAGCAGAAAATTTTAAACTTATTATTCCTTACTTAGTAGCCAATAGGCAATGAAGTTAATGAATGTTTTTGAGCTGTTGAATCATTGGATCAGAAAGATGCTTTTGCATGAGTAATCTGGAAACAGAATGAGGCATGAAATGGAAAAAAGAGAGGAGTACGAAGACATGTTAAGTGGCTAATAACTTCATCTAGGTAAAAAGTAATAAGGGTACATTCCATGGCAGTAAAAATAACAATATAAATGCATAAAATGATTTGAAAAACACTAAAAAAAATACAAATCAGTCTAATGACAAATATCTAAAGAAGGCAATTTAATTAAAATAGGAATAAACATAGAGGTCAGCATAAAAGAGCTTTTGTGGTCATTGTTTAAACATATCTGACTCTTTGTGACTCCATTTTGGGTTTTCCTGGCAAAGATACTAGAATGGTTTGCCTTATCTCCTCTAGCTCATTTTACAGATGAGGAAGCTGTGACAAACAGACTTAAGTGACTTGTCCAGAGTCATATAACTAAAGTCTGAGTCCATATATAAACTCAGGAAAATGTGTCTTCTTGATTCAAAGCCTAGTACTATATCTACTACACTACCTAGGTGCCCAAGAAAAGATTCACTCTGTTCAGTGAAAGCTCTTCTTTGCATTCATTTGCTTACCTGTTAATTTGATTATCTCATTGAAGTAAATCACGTTAAAGTCTGAAGTCATCTTCATTCTAAAGAAGCAAGTTCTTTATCAAATATATTTTATTGATAGCTATCAAATATATTTTATAGATATTTGGTGACTTTTCATATTAAGATGTTCCTCCAGTCCTCCTTCTGTACTCTAGGACACCACCAACATCTCCAGTGCAAGTTTTTCAAAGAGTAAAATGCATGGAAGTAGCATCCACCTCCACCCATTTTTAAAAATCTTTACTAAGAATTAAATATTCCAAGAATCCTTAGACAATATATTACAAACTGGAAGAGACTTCTGAGGTCATCTGGTTCAGCTGCCTCATTTTACAGACAAATAAAATGAATTCCTAAAGGAAGAAATGACTTGTTCAACTGAGAGATGATGAATTTAGGACCTAGTCTCTCAGTGTACTGAACATAAAATCTCTCTATAACTATCCATGAAATCCAATTAAAATATTCATTAAGTAGAAAGACAATATATTCAAAACCATGTATCAGGTATGCACAATTGTATGGTTATGTTTATGGTCTAGACCTGTGTTTGTATTACTAAAGTGTCTCCCTGTAATGTTTGGAGAAGAAACTCCCTGTAACAATGCATTTGTACCTTTTTTTTGAAATTCGGAGGTTCCTCCCAGAGACAAATTAGAATCTGTTGTTGCAACATTGAACTTCATTTTTAGCAATGTAGACCTAGGACACTATCTGTCTAGAATAATCCAGATAATTTAATGATACATTGTACAGAAAAGAATTGAATATGAACAGAACCAGTTCTCATTCTGTTTTTCATTTTCATAATGAGAATAATCATAGCACCTACTTCTCTAGACTGGGAGGGACTAAATGATTTACCTAAGATCACATAGCTAATATGATGCAGGGGGAAAGATGAAGAGAATTGTGAATGTAGAAATTGTGGAGCTGTAAATTGACTATCACCTACTCTTGAGATATAAATCAACTACCATTATTTTATTGTTTAATGTAAAATTTGTATCCTGATCTCCTTAGGGTTCACTTCTACCTAATTCCAGATCCAGTAAGGGGAAGGGAATTCACCTTTTGCAAGGCATGACATAAAATCCTGGGTTGAACCCCCTCTTCAGGGCCACTGTCTTCTCTGACCTGCTGGCCCAGCCAATATTGCTTGACTGTTCTTTTATCTCTCTCTCTCTCTCTCTCTCTCTCTCTCTCTCTCTCTCTCTCTCCCTCTCTCCCTCTCTCCCTCTCTCCCTCTTTTTCTACCTATCCCTTCCTATGTGTTGTAACTTCTTTTAATAAATTTTTGTTTTATTTCCACCCTTGCTTTCCCAAATTTGAATAATGATTCCTCATAGGCAGAACTGAGCTCAAGTAGCCAGTGGCTACAAATAGATGTCTAGAGGAAAATTTGAACTCTAGATTTTTTATTGACAAGTTCAGCACTCTATCCATTTAGCCAGGCTTTTAAATTATGGTTTCCTTTTATTTCACTTTTCATTGATGAATTTTCTTTTTTATTATGTCTTTGTTTCTTTTAATTCAATATTTTTAGGAGAGAGGGAAGTAGCACTTTAAGGAAATAGGATAAGGTATATTAACTTTTTCATTTTTTATTAATTTTGAAAAGTATCTTGTAAAGAAGTAGAATTTAAGAACAGGAAACCTGACAAATGTGATACTGTAGAGTCAGTTCTTCATTCTTACTTTCTCCATATACACCCCCACTTGAATCACAGGGGAGAAACTTCTAAATACAGCTATCTTAAACTCTTCTCCAAACATTGATCTGAAATGTTTTTAATCCTCTCATGAGTTCTATAATGGAAGCCTCATATAAAATGCTCAAAGTAACACATAGGAATAAGAGGAAACATAAGTTATGTGTGTATGACATGGCAGTGATACCAGAAAAATGACAGATAAATTTTGCATAACTCAGATGTTAATAGTTAATATCCTAATTCTATGAAGTTATTGCTAATTATATATCATGGAAGCTGGGAGAGGTAATAGCAGTTTGTTTCTGTTATTTGATTTGATCTTTTTAGAACAATATTTCTAGATTATTCTAGAACAATCCCTCTTCTTTTGAAAGACAGCCTAGAGTAATTTTTAAAGATCAACCACATTTTAATTGCCAAAAGATCCATTTTTCATGAAACTAATGTTAATTGACTATTTTTCACTCTTATGATTAATTTTTGTCCTTTTTTCCTCATCTTTTGTCCTAGGCTATAAGATTTCTGGTACAGAGAGCTGAGTAGTTCTAGGTAAAGAGCAATTGGGATATCCATCCAAAATGACAGAGTGAAGCCAGGAACTTTCTTAAACTCCCCTGGGTTTCTCTCTCTTAAATTTTGGAGTAACACAACTCACAAAAGAACAGAGTAGAACATCATTCAGCAAGTTCTGTCATGCAGGGACTGTGAATATACCCAGGGCAGAGAACAAAAACCCAGTTCACAGATAGTTGAGTGAGGCAGAGACTACCCTGAGATTCTTGGCTATAAGGGAGATTTCCAGCAGAGGCCTTCGCAATTCAGACTGGGCTACATGATAGACAGTCCAGGAGAGTTCCAGCTCAAGTACCCAGGATCCCCATTTAGCTAGTGCAACTGGTCTTGACTACTTGAGCCAAAAGGTAAGCTACTGGTGTTTCCAACAGAGGGAGGAAGGGGCAGTAGGGTTCTAGCTGTACAGACAACCCAGACACAATCCCAGGTGTTACCAATTTTCCCAATTTCCCAGCGAGTAGGTGACTGACATCACATTGATGGTCCCAGGCCAGAAAGCAAAACTCTAGGATTCTCAACACATAAGGTTTGCTGGTGAGCCCCTCCCCTGCCATAAGAACCTTGTGATAGGGCTCAGTAATAAAACTTAAAATGAATAAGACAGGTTAGAAAAAAGTGGAGTCTATAGAAAGCTACCTTGGAGATAAAGAAGGGTAAAACACTAGCTTAGAAAAAAAAGAGATGTGAGGATTTGGAAGAGAATATGAATTGGTCTCCAGACCAGAGAGACTTCTTGGAAGAATTCAAAAAGAATTTTAAAATCAAGTGAAAAGCCTCATACCTCTCAGACTAGCCAATATGACTAGAAAGGATAATGATCATTGTTGGAAGGGTTGTGGGAAATCTGGGACACTAATGCATTGTTGATGGAGCTGTGAACTCATCCAACATTTCTGGAGAGCAATTTGGAATTATGCCCAAAGGGCAACAAAAATGTGCATACTCTTTGATCCAGCAATACCACTACTAGGTCTCTACACTTGAAGAGATGATGAAAAAGGGTAAAAACATTACTTGTACAAAAATATTCTTAGTAGCCCTGTTTGTGGTTGGCAAAGAATTGGAAATGAAGTAAATGTCCTTCAATTGGGGAATGACTTAGCAAATTGTGGTATATGTATGTCATGGAACACTATTGTTCTAGTAGAAACCAGGAGGGATGGGGAATTAAGGGAAGCCTGGAGGGATCTGCATGAACTGATGCTGAGTGTGATGAGCAGAACCAGAAAAACACTGTACACCTTAACAGCAACAGGGGGTGATGACCAACCTTGATGGACTCATCAGTGCAACAATCAGGGACAATTTTGGGCTGTCTGCAATGGAGAATACCATCTGTATCCAGGGAAAGAACTGTGGAGTTTGAACAAAGACCAAGGACTATTGCCTTTAATTTAGAAAAAAAATGGTATCTTATTGTCTGATCTTGCTGTCTCTTATATTTTATGTTTCTTCCTTAAGGATATGATTTCTCTCTCATCGCATTCAATTTGTATCAATGTATACCATGTAAAGACTGGTAAATTGCCTTCTGTGAAGGGTGGGGGGGAGGAAGTAAGATTAGGGGAAAAATTGTAAAACTCAAAATAAATAAAATCTTTATAATTCAAAAAATCAAAAGGAAAAATGGGAAAAGAAAAGCAAGAGAAAATTAACATCTTACAATTAAAATGATAGAAGAAAACAAATTCTTTAAAAATACAATTGGACAAATACAAAACAAAATAATTCTTTCAAAAATACAATTGGGATAATGAAAAAAGATAATACCTCTTTTAAAAATAAAACTGACCAAATGGAAAAGGAGATACAAAAGCTAACTGAAGAAAATTACTCCTTGAAGAATAGGCTGGGGCAAGTGGAAGCTAATGATTCCATAAGGCACCAAGAATCAGTTAAAATTTTTAAAAATGAAAAAAATAGAAGAAAATGTAAAATACCTAGTAAAAGAACTGACCAAGAAAATAGATCCAGAAGATATAATTTAAGAATAATTGGACTTCCTGAAAGTCATCATCATCATCATCATCATCATAAGAGACTGAATAGCATTCTTTAGAATATCATTAAGGAAAACTACCCTGATATCCTGGAATCAGTGGGCAAAACAGTCATTGAAAGACTCAACCAATCACCTCCTGAAAGGGATCCCAGAATAAAAATGCCTAGGAATCCTGTAGTCAATTCCAAAACTTTCAGATCAAGAAGAAAATCCTGCAAGTGGCCAGAAAGAAGCAATTCAAATACCAAGAAGCAACAATCAGAATTACATAGAATCTGGCTCCATCAACATTAAAGGATCAAAGATCTTGGAATACTATATGCTGGAGAGCAATGGAGTTTGGATTGCAATCTAGAATTATCTATGTAACAAAATTGAACACACTCTTTCAGGGGAAAAGATGGACATTTAACAAAATAGGTAACTTCCAAGCTTTCCTGATGAAAAAGACCAGAGTTGAACAGAAAATTGATCTTCAAACAGGAGACTCAAGAGATTCATGAAGAGGTAAATAGGATAAAAGAAAAAGATTGCTATTCAAAAAAAAAAATTAAACTGGCTATATCCATACATGGAAGGAAGATTTCATAGCTCTTGAGATGTGTAATTTTATTAGGTGGAGTATACTTAGGTATGGACATAGTTGATTTTGATGAAATGATTTTTAAAAATTTAAGACATTTTAAAAAGGGAAGGTTGCAATGAGATGGGAGGAAGGGGGCAGAATGGAGTAAATTACATTACATAAAGAGGTACAAAGGACTTATTACAGTAGAGGGAAAGAAGGGAGGGGTTAAGAACAGCTTGAATGCTATTCTCATTGGATTTGACTCAATGACGGAATAACATACATTAAGTAGAGTTTTTGAAGTGTATTTTACCCTTCAGGTATTAAGAGAGGAAAGAGAAAAAAGAGGAGACACTGATAGAAGGAAGAGAAGGATGAAGGCGAAAAGGGAAAGCAGGAATAAAACAGAGGGGAGCTCATAGAAAGGGGGACAGATTGAGGGAGGGAACTTTCAAAAGCAAAACACTGGTGAGGAGGGATAGGGTGAAAGGAAGAAAAAGAAGTACAAATGGAGGGGAGATTGCATGGAGGGCAATAAAGTGTTACTAATTACAATTGTGAATGTGAAGGAGATGAATTCTACCACAAAATAAAAGTGGTTAATAGAGCAAATTAAAAGCCAAAAGCCTACAATATGCTGTATACAAGAAGCACATTTGAAACAGAGAGATACACACAGAGTAAAGGTAAAAGACTGGAGCAAAACATATTATGCTTCAGCTGAAGTGAAAAAAAGCAGGGGTAGCAATCCTTATCTTAGAAAAAGTAATTGCAAAAATAGATCTAATTAAAAGAGAAAAGAAAGGAAACTGCATCCTCCTAAAAGGTACCATAGACAATGATGTGATTTCAATACTAAACATACATTCCCTAAGTGGTATAGCATACAAATTCTTAGAGGAGAAGCTAAATGAGTTACATAGACAGCAAAATTATACTAGTGAAGAATATCAACTTGCCTTTCTCAGAATTAAATAATTCTAACTATAACAAACAAAAAGAAAGTTAAAGGGGTGACTAGAATGACAGAAAGTTAGATATCATAGACTCTGGAAAAACTGAATGGGGATAGAAAGGAATATACCTTTTTTCTGTGGTACATGGAACCAACACAAAACTTGACCATGTATTGAGGCATAAAATCCTCAGAAAGGCAGAAATATTAAAAGCATCATTTTCAGGTCATGAGGGAAAAAATACATGTAATACAGGGTCATAAAAAGATAATCTAAAAATTAATTTGAATTAAATAATAAATTTAAAGAATGAGTGGATCAAACAACAAATCACAGACATAATTAATAATATCATCCAAGACAATGACAATAGAGAAACATCATACCAAAACTTATGTGATGCAGCCAAAGCAGTTATTAGGGAAAATTTTATATCTCTAAATGTTTACATATATAAAATGGAGAAAGGAGAGATCAAGGAACTGGGCATGCAACTAAACAATCTAGAGAAAGAACAAATTTAAAATCCCCAATTAAATACCAAATTTTGAAAAATCAAAGGAGATATTAATAAAATTGAAAGTAAGAAAACTATTGAACTAATAAAACTAAGAGTTGGTTTTATGTAAAAAAAAAAAAAACAATAGGGGGCAGCTAGGTGGAGTAGAGGATAAAGCACCTGGCCCTGGAATCAGGAGTACCTGGGTTCAAATCCGGTCTCAGATATTTAATAATTACCTAGCTGTGTGGCCTTGGGCAAGCCACTTAACCCCATTTGCCTTGCAAAAACCTAAAACACAAAAAAAGAATGGAAGGGTTGTGGGAAATGTGGGACACTATTACACTGTTGGTGGAGCTGTGAACTCATCCAATCTTTCTATAGAGCTATTTGGAACTACACACAAAGGGCAACAAAAACGTGCATACCCTTTGACCCAGCAATACCACTACTAGGTCTATACCCTAAAGAGTTGATGAAAAAGGGTAAAAATATCACTTGTACAAAAATATTTATAGCAGCCCTGTTTGTGGTGGCAAAGAATTGGAAATCAAGTAAATGTCCTTCAATTGGGGAATGGCTTAGCAAACTGTGGTATATGTATGTCATGGAACACTATTGTTCTATTAGAAACCAGGAGGGATGGGATTTCAGGGAAGCCTGGAGGGATCTGCATGAACTGATGCTGAGTGTGATGAGCAGAACCAGAAAAACACTATATACCTTAACAGCACCATGGGGATGATGTTCAACCTTGAAGGACTCGCTCATTCCATCAGTGCAACAATTGGGAACAATTTTGGGCTGTCTGCAAAAGAGAGTGCCATCTGTATCCAGATAAAGAGCATGGAGTTTGAACAAAGTTCAAGGACTATTCCCTTTAATTTAGAAAAAACAAGATATCTTATTGTCTGATCTTGTTACCTTTTAGACTTCTTGTCTCTTTCTTAAGGATATGATTTCTCTCTCATCACAATCAATTTGGATCAAGGTACAACATGGAAACAAAGTAAAGACTGACAGATTGCTTTCCATTGGGGGGTTGGGGGGCAAGGAAGTAAGATTGGGGGGAAAATTGTAAAACTTAAATAATTTCTTTAATAAAAATAAATCGAAAAAATAAAGTGCTAAGGACAATGGGAGAGTAACAGCCTCAGTTGTGACTGCCAAAATGGGTCAGACATATGAATATTAGAGCAACAAGGTTTTCTTCATTCAGCCCTGCCCAGCTCCAACCCAGCTCTTCTGTTGCTTCTATGAACTCAGACCCAAGGAAAATGAATTTATGTAGTTATTTATGTAGTTATCTTCAAAATGTTTATGTTTATTCCAAAATATTTATTGAAAGTGGAAAAAACAATAGATAAACCTTTGGGTAATTTGATTTAAAAAAAGAAAAAAATCAAATCACTAATATCAAAAATGAAAAGTGTGAATTCATCATCAATGATGAAATTAAAAGTAATACTTCAGAGTTATTTTGTCCAACTGTATGCCAATAAATTTGGCAATCCAAGTGAAATGAATGAATATTTATAAAAAATATAAATTGCCTAGATTAACAGAAGAAGAAATTAAATATTTAAATAATGCTATTTCAGAAAAGAAATTGAACAAGTCAGCAGTGAAATCCCTAAGAAAAGTTCTCCAGGGCAAGTGAATTATGCTATTTCAAGAGCAATTAAGTTCAATTCTATATAAACTATTGGAAAAAATAGGTGGGACTCTACCAAATTCCTTCTATTTATACCAGTATGTTGCTAATACCTAAACTTGGAAAAGTCAGAAGAGAAAAAGAAAATTATAAATGAATTTCTCTAATGAATATTGATGCAAAATTTTTAATGAAATTTTATCAAAATGCTTACAGCCAGTTATTACTAGGTTAATACACTATGATCATGTGGTATTTATACCAGGAATGCAAAGTTGGTTCAATATTAGGAAAACTATCATCATAATTGAACATATCAATAATAAACCTAACAGAAATTATATGATTATTTCAATAATGCTGAAAAAGCTTTTGATAAAATACAGCACCCATTTCTATTAAAAAAAATTAGAGAGCATGAGAATAAATGTAGTGTTCCTTGAAATGATAAACAGTATCTATCTAAAACCGTCAATAAGCATAATATATATATGTATACATATATATATATATGTATACATGTATATATATATATTGGGTATAAGCCAGAAGCATTCCCAGTAAGATCAGGGATGAAACAAGGATGTCCAATATCAACAGTATTATTCAATATTGTATTAGAAATGTTGGCTTTATTCAAGATTAGAAAAAGGAGAAATGATCAATGTTGGAGAGGTTGTGGGAGGATTAGGACATTGATGCATTGCTGGTGGAGTCATGAATAGATCCAACCATTATGGAGAACAATATGAACTATGTCCAAAAAAGCAGCAAAACAGTTCATACCCTTTGACACAGCAATTCTATTCTAGACCTATATCCAGAAGAAATTTTAAAAAATGAGAACAGTCCTACATGTTCCAAAATTTCCATAGCAGCTCTTTTTTGTAGTAGCAAAGAACTGGAAATTGAGGGAATATCCATCAGTTGGTGGATGACTAAACAAGTTATGGTACAGGAATACTATGGAATATTATTATTCTATAAGAAACCATAAATGGCTGGACTCTAGAGAAGAATGGAATGAGTTACAGGATCTGATGTTGAGCAAAGGGAGCAGAACCAAGAGAACAATGTACACATCAACAACATTGTGAGATGAACAATCTTGATGGAAGCAGCTCCTCTCAGCAGTTCAGAGAGCTAGGACAACCGTATTAGGCCAGCTATGGACAATGCTATCCCCATCCAAAGGAAGAAAAACAAAACGAAAGGAAAAGAACTTCTGGCCAAGATGGTGGAGAGAAGACAGGCAGAGTTCTAAAGTCTCCTGATCTTTCTCCATCTACAATATGAAACAAACCTCTTAACAGAAATCCAATCCACAAAACCCAGAAAGAAATGGCAGGAGAAAGAACATCTATCTCAGCATTTGTCTTCCTTGGTCCTGGGTGAGTCTGGGCTCAGAGGTCAGATCAGCCCTGAATCAGCCTGATTAGCCTCAGGGTTGGAGCCCGGGGGAGCCTGAGGGCCCAAGAGCCAGACATACTTGATGAGTGGGGCTAGAGCCTGACTACCATCGAGGCTTGAGTCAGCTAGAGAGCAGCATTGGTGTTGGTGCTGACCCTCTGGAGCTTGCTGGCAGGGATGGGTGTTGACACCATCCCTGGACTACTCTGGTCTGAGGAACTCCAAGTCCACACCACCTTTGTGGCTGAGGCCTCTTCCCAGAATAAACACAATTACAAACTACTTCTGCCCCAGGCACAGGTGTGTGAGGAAGAACCAACTCAACTGACAATAGGGAGAAGGATGACTTCACCCCAGGGTAAAGCCCACCAATGATTGAAGACAAAAGGATTTAACAGCTTCAATCACTCCCTCCAGGCTAAGGGAGTAGGTCTCAATCAAGGTCACAGACACTCCAGAGAAAGCAACCACCACCTCCTACTGGTTAGCTAGAGAAATTGCACTCAGTGAGTAAAGCCTCTAGGGATCCCAACACCAAACCTCTGTGAACCAGCCCCTCCCCAGCTCAAGGTCTTAGCAAAATGAAGAAAGGTCAGCAAAAAGGTGGATCCATAGAAAAATTCTTGGAAGGAAAAGACCCTAACTCAGAGAGACCTAGAACCTCTGTGGAAAATATGATCTGATCTCCAGCACAGAAAGATTTTCTTGAAGAAATCAGGAAGGAGTTTAAAAATCAATTGGAAAATTTGGGAGAGACAATAGACCTTGCAAAAACAAAACAAATCATTGGAAAATACAATTGGACAAATAAAAAATGAAAATAAATCTCTCAGATCCTCAATTGGAAAAATACAAAATGACAATAATTCTCTCAGATCCTCAATTGGGCAAATGAAAAAAGAAAATAATTCTCTCAAAACATCAATTGGTCAAATGGAAAGCTCTTTCAAAAGTAGAATTGATCAACTGGAAAAGGAGTTGCAAGAGGTAAATGAAGAAAACTCCTCTCTAAAAAAAAAAAGAATGGAGTCTGTGGAAACTAATGACTTCATGATACAGCAAGAGCCTGTTAAACAAAATCAAAAAATAGAAAAAATAGAAGAAAATGTAAGATACTTCATCAGCAAAACCACTGACCTTGAGAATAGATCAAGGAGGGGAAACCTGAGAATTATTGGACTTCCTGAAAACAATGCAGAGGAAAAAAAAGCCTGGACTTAATATTACAGGATCTAGTGATGGAAAATAGCTCTGATATCATGGAACCAGAGGGCAAAGTAGTTATTGAAAGAATACATTGATCCCCTCCAGAAAGAGATCCTAAAATGAAAACACCAAGGAATGCTGTGGCCAAATTCCAGAACTATCAGATAAAATAGAAAATCCTGCAAGCAGCCAGAAAGAAACAATTTAAATACCAAGGATCCACAGTAAAGATTATGCAGGACCTGGATGCATCAACATTAAGGGATCGAAGGGCCTGGAATGAAATATTCCAAAGAGCAAGGGAGCTTGGAATGCAGCCAAGAATCCACTATCCTGAAAAGCTGAGCCTTCTTTTTCAAGGGAAAAGATGGACATTTAAAGAAATGAAAGAATTCCAAAAATTCCTGATGAAAAGACCAGAGGTAAATGAAAAATTAGTACATCAAACATGAGGTTCAAGAGACACATGAAAAGGTTAAAAAGGGGGGGGTAAAGAAAAAAACTGCCATCCAATAAGCTGAAATTGGCTATATCCTAGAATGGGCAAAAGATTCTCATAACTCTTGAGAATTGCAACTCTAACAAAGAGAATATACCTAGCCAGAAGTGATGGACACTCATGACTTATCCATGAGTGAGATGAGCAGAACCAGAAAAACATCCAATAGAATGAAACTGGCTATAACCCTAGTTGGGAGAAAGATTCTAATAACTATCAAGAAGTGTAACTCTATTAGATAGAATGTACTTAGCTAGAAGTGATGAAATACTCAGAATTTTCTATGACTCAGATAGAATGATTTAAAAACACATCCTCCTTAAAAAGGGGGACAGGAAGGATACAGGAGGAGGGAAGGGACTGACTGGGGTAAATTTCATTATACTAAGAGGTGGAAAATACCCATGGTAATATAGGGGAAGAAGGAAGGAGATGAGAAACACCTGAATCTTCTTCTCATCTGACTTGGCTTAAAGTCAACTTACACACATACTCAGATAACTTTAAAAACATCTAACCTCTCAAGTATTAAAAGGGGAAAGGGGGATGGGGGGATAGAGAAAGGGAGGGTGAGAAAAAAAGGGGGAACTAACAAAAGGAAGGGAAGGGAAAACAGAAAAAGAGAAAGGGGAAAGAAAGGGGAGGAGTGGATATAAGAGAGCAAACACACTGAAGGGTGTGGTATTCAGAAACAAAGGTGTGATATACACCCAAGATGGTTGTAGTAACACCTCTTGCCATACCTGATTTAAAATTATATTATAAATCATCAGTCATCAAAACTGTCTGGTACTCTGGCTAAGAAATAGAGTGATGGACCAGTGGAATAGACTAGGTGCAATAGCAGGAAACAATTATAGTAATCTGCTGTTTGATAAACCAAAGAGTCCAGCTATCGGGATAAAAACTCTCTCTTTGATAAAAACTGCTGGGAAAATTAGAAGTTAGTATGGAAGAAACTGAGATTAGACCAACACCTCACATCCTATACCAAGATAAGATCCAAATGGATACAGGATTTAGACAAAAAAACAATACTATCAGCAAATTAGAAGAACAAAGACTAGTTTATCTGTCAGATCTATGGAAAGGGAAGCAGTTTATGACTAAGGAAGAGATGGAGAACATCACTAAAAAACAAACTAGATGATTTCAATTACATTAAATTAAAAAGCTTTTGCACAGATAAAACTACTGTAACCAAGATCAAAAGAAAAGTAGTAAACTGGGAAACAATCTTTACAACTAATGTTTCTGACAAAGGACTCATTTCTAAATTATACAGAGAAGTGAGTCATATTTTTTTTTAAAAAAAAAAGCCATTCCCCAATTGACAAATGGTCAAAGGATATGCAGAAGCAATTACAGATGAGGAAATCAAAGGAATCCATAGTCATATGAAAAATTGCTCTAAATCATTACTTATTAGAGAAATGCAAATTAAAGCTTCTCTGAGGTACCACCTCACACCTCTCAGATTGGCCAATATGACCAGAAAGGGTAGTGATCATTATTGGAAGGGTTGTGGGAAACCTGGGACACTATTTCATTGTTGGTGGAGCTTTGAACCTTTCTGGAGAGAAATTTGGAGCTATGCCCAAAGGGGCAGCAAAAATGTGCATACTCTTTGATCCATCAACACCACAACTGGGTCTATACCCTGAAGAGATGATGAAAAAGGGTAAAACCATCACTTGTACAAAAATATTCATAGCAGCCCTGTTTGTGGTGGCAAAGAATTGGAAATCAAGTAAATGTCCTTCAAATGGGGAATGGCTTAGCAAATTGTGGTATATGTATGTTTTGGAACATTATTGTTCTATTGGAAACCGGGAGGGATGGGAATCCAGGGAAGCCTGGAGGGATTTGCATGAACTGATGCTGAGTGAGATGAGCAGAACCAGAAAAACACTGTACACCCTAACAGCAACATGGAGGCAATGATCAGCCTTGATGGACTTGCTCATTCCATCAGTGCAACAATCAGGGACAATTTGGGGCTGTCTGCAATGGACAATACCATCTGTATCCAGAGAAAGAACTATGGATTTTGAACAAAATGTAAGGACTATTCCCTTTAATTTAGGGAAAAAACCTGATATCTTATTGTCTGATCTTCTTATAAGGACTGTAAAGTAAAGGACCGAAGGAAGATAAAATCTGGATACTTTTTAAAATCTTTATTTTTTTAATATAAATTTTTAAACATATAAAAATTTTTCAAAAATATTTATTTATTTGAACTTAAGAAATAAATTGAGCATATCGATAGCATTATAGAATTGGGGAAACAAGATGGCTGCCCAAGAAGCAAAAAGTTATCATGTACATCTCCTTATTACTTTAAATTTAAATAAAGTTATCATGTAACCTTTGTATTTCCTTTTTGTCTTCCCTCTCCCCCACCCTATAAATGACTACCACTGGACACAAATAAGGTAGGTGTGTGTGTGTGTGTGTGTGTGAGAGAGAGAGAGAGAGAGAGAGAGAAAATATTTATACTTCTTTATCAGTTCTTTCTCTGGATCCATATAGCATCATCCTTCATAAATCCTTTCTAGTTGATTAGGTAGTTAAAATAGTCAAAATGACTTATTCACTTGAAATAGTTCTTAAAACAATATTACTGTTACTTTATATACCATTCCCTTGGTTCTTCTTATTTCACTTTTCATTATTTCATGAAAGTCTATAAATATTTTTCTGAGATTGTCAAACTCATTATTTCTTATGGTACAGTGATACCCCATCATAATATTATATCATAACCTGTTCAATCATTGCCCAATTGACAAGTGTCCCCCAAATTTCCAGTTATTTGCCATGACCAAGAGAACTATTATAAGCTTTCTCTTCTTCCCTAATCATCTTTGAAAACAGACAGTTAGCTGTCTTGTTGGACCAAAGGGTATATAGGCAATTTAATAACACTTAGAGCAAAATTTCAGATTGTCCTTCCAAATGGTTGGATCAGTTCACATTCCACTAAAAATGAATTACTGTCTCAATTTTTCCACATTCCCATCAACATTTGTCACTTTCTCCTTCAATCATTTTAGCCAACCTGGAAGGTGTAGAATACTATCTTAAGGTTGTTTTAATTTGCACTTCTTTAATCAATATAATGATTTAGAACATTTTTATATGATTATAAATTGTTTTGATTTCTTCATGAGAAAGCTATTTGTAAATATCCTTTTATCAATCAATTGGGAAATTACTCATATTCATATAGATTTGATAGTTTTCTTTATATTTTTGAGATATGAGCTCTTTCTTTATAGGCACCTACCTGCCTGTGAAAAATGTTCCCTATTTTCTGTTTTCTTTCTGATCTTAGCAATACTTGTTTTAAACTTTTTTAATTTAATGCAATTTGAATTATCCATTTTCCACCTCATACTGCTCTTTATCTCTTGTTTATTCATAAATTATGTACATATCCATTAATCTATGTTCCATATTCTTCAAATTTTCTTGTAATATTTCTTTATATCTAAGTCATGCATCCATTTTGACATTATCTTGGTAAATGGTGCAAGATATTGGTCTATGCCTAATTCCGGCCAGACTGCTTTCCAGATTTCCCAACGATTTTTAACAAATAATGAATTCTTACTTCTTAAATTTAAGTCTTGACACTTGTCATTACTATCACTTGTTACTACAGTTACCATAGTCCTTTGCTGCTGTATAAATTATATGTCTACTCTGATCTACTTTTCTCTTTCTTAACAAGTAGCAGATAGTTTAAATTACTGCCTTAAAATATAGTTTAAGATCTGGTACTGTTAAAACTTCTTTTCTTTAAATTGTTATCAGTTTCTTTGACATTCTTCCAAATGAATTTTGTTATTATTTTTTTCTAACTCGGTAAAATAATGTTTTGGTAATTTGATTGAGAGGGCATTGAATATATAAATTAGTTTAGGTAAAATTTTGTCTTATCTTTACCTTTATAATATCATCTTTCACTTCCAGTCAGAGAATTCCATTTTAATAACAATTGCCAGTTAGTATTAACTGTTGCCATTTTGCAATCTATCTCCTCTTACTCATCTTCTTTTGCAGCATCTTGTCATCTGGGTAAAGGATTGAAGAGAGTGAATAGCCTGAGTTCCAACTCTCTTCTCCATGTCTTTGTATATTCTCTCCTCTAAAATCTGCCTCTTTAAATTCTTGGCTTCCTTCAAAACTCAGTTCAAATGATACATTCTGTAGGAGGCTTTTCACCAAACCTCCTAGAGCTTTCATCTCTAAGATTATCATGTATCTGCTATGTATGTATCTTGAACATGTATTCACCTTTAGAATGAAAGCTCTTTTAAGGTCAGGTATTTTTTAATTGTTGTTGTTGTATTCCCAGTGCTTGTTACTAAGTGTCTGACACATAGTAAGATAGATTTGGGGGAGGAGGGTTGCTAAGCAATGGGGTTAAATGGCTTGCACAAGGCCACACAGCTAGGTAATTATTAAGTGTTTGAGGCCGAATTAGAAATCAGGTCTAGGGCTGGTGCTCTATCCACTGTGCCACCTAGCTGCCTGGTAAGATAGATTTTTAAGAATAAAATTATTTACTAATTTCTTGATTGGTGATTGAGGACTAGAAGTTGGTAAAATGATTTAGGTGATTAGTGAGCAAGAGATTACAGTTTGATACAGAGAATTTCAATTAACAACATAAAGAAAAATAAAGGAATATTGTTTCTGAGTTTCTGTTATTAATTTAATTAACTGCCTCTGCTATTAATTAGCTATATGACCTTTCTGCAGATTCTCTAGGCTTCTATTTCCTCCACTTTTATATGAGGAGTTTAGACTAAGTAATCTTTTAGATCCCTTCCAACTCCGAAATTTCCATGATTTTTGCTGAGAGCCTTTTAAATCACCTTCATCAATGTCAGGCATTGTAGGTGGCACCAAAGAAATAAACATATAAACAAATTCCTAAAGAGATTAAAAACTTTTTGTAGAGATAATGAAAACGTATTTTTTTTTTAAAAAAGTATATTGTTAATTAATTTACTAGGGATAAAAAGGGGGAAAGAATAAAATTCTTTTATTCAAGGACCTTACTTTCCATCTAGAGAAGTAACCAGGAGAGATATAAGTATAATGTACATAGAGGGTAAATATAGAATAATTTCATGAGTCAGTAGTATTTAGATGATCAAAAAATATATCATACAAGAAAGTCAATAACACACATTTACTAAATATTTTTATGTGCTAGGAACTATGCTAAGCCATGGGAACACAGAGAAAAGCCAAAGGACAGTCCCTTTCCCAATAAGGTCACATTCTAAAAGAAGAGATGACATGTAAATAGCTAGATCTGTACAGAGTAGTTCAAAGGTAATCTTAGAAGGCAAGTCTGTCACAGCTGAAAAGAACTGCAGAAGGTGGAATTTGAGTCAACTGTTGAAGGAAGCAGGAAAACTAAAAGATTGTGATAAGAGAACAGGGAGTATAAGATTGGGGGGACAGCCAGGGTAAAATAATAGTGAAGAGGTATGGAGTATTGTATTTAAGTAAATTCATAACTGTAGAGTGTGTGCTTCCTCTTCTCTCACTCATTTTCTTTAGTAGCATCCCATTACCTGGGTAAAGGGTAGAGAGAGTGGATAGTAGAAGTAAATAAGAGCATTAGACTGGTGTGAAGGGGTCAGGTTATGAAGGGTTTTAAAGGTGCAAAGGACTAAATGGGAGAAGTGAGAAGGAAATTCCTTCCAAGCATGGGATACAAAAGGGAAGAAGATTATTTATGAAGAACAGTAAATACTACAGCTGATATGAGAGAGAGAGAGACAGACACAGACAGAGAGACGGAGGGAGAGAATATCTTGGGGAAGGAGGAGGAAAGTAGACGTGTGATTTCAATGATGTAACTAAAATATCTAACTCTAATTATAAGTGTGACAGGAGTTCAGAAAAGGGAGACATTATTTTGACTTGGAGAAGTATAACAAGGGTTCGCAGGGGCAGCTAGGTGAGGCAGTGGATAGAGCACCGGTCCTGGAGTCAGGAGGACCAGAGTTCAAATCTGACTTCAGACATTTGATAGTTATCTAGTTATGTGATCTTGGGCAAGTCACTTAACCCCATTGCCCTGGAAAAACTAAAAAATAAAATAAAATAAAATAAAATAAAATAAAATAAAATAAAATAAAATAGGGTTCACAGAAGAGATCTGTAATTGGAGAGATGTACAGAATTGTATTAATGTTACAAAAGGAGAGGGCACTACAGATGATGTAAAATAACACGAGCAAGTTCATGGTATTGTATAACAGGTACAGTAAGGAATTTGAGCTTTACTGGAAGACCAATTAAGAAGTATTGCAACTTTTCAATTATTTAGAAAACTAGGCCAGTAACAGTAAAAATGAAGAAGGATGCTTGGAAAGAGATTTTCGAGGAAGGAATAATATACCTTAGAGTCATCAAATGTTTGAGTTGGAAAGAATCACAAAATTCATCTTATTCAACCCTTTATCTCGTACATGAATCCCTTCAACATTTCAGAAAAATAGACACTTAGATGTTTCTTCAATATCTCCAGTGATAGAAAATTCATTCCTTCCCTCCTGTGACAGTCTTTTTTCATTTGGGGAAGTTATAAAGTGACAATATAATTTTTGTTATTATTTAGTTGTTTTCATTTGTGTCCAAATCTTCATGATCCTACTTGGGGTTTTCTTGGCAGAACACTGCAAGTTTGCCATTTTCTACTCCAGCTCATTTTACACTTGAGGAAACAGTCAAACAGGGTTAAAGGACTTGCCCAGGGTATCACAATTTGTAAGTCTCTATAACTAGATTTGAACTCATGAAGATGAGTCTTCCTGATTCTAAGTCCAGTCTTCTTTCCACTATGCCATTAATTTTAATAAATAGGTTTCCATTCCTTGGTTGTAAGAAAAAAATTCCATTCTATTAAACTTAAACTTGTCTCCCTGCAACTTATATCCTTTGGTTCAAGTTATAAGTTCTGAAGACATGCAGACTAAATCTAACCTATTTTCCACAAAGTAACTTAAAATATTTAAAGACATTTATCAATTCCCCTTTCCCATTATTCCAAATCTTGTCTTCTATTTTTAGGCCAAATATAAAAATGAAAGGGTCATATTGGATGATTTCTAAGGTTCTGTTCTGAGCCCTAAACTTTCCTTATCCAGTTCCATTATATATAAAATCTTAGATTTAGAGTTTGAAGAGACCTTAGCATTTCTCTTGTTCAAACCTCTCAGTTTATATATGAGGAAACTGGCTCCGAAGGTGACAGAGATATTAGAAAGGTATAAGGAGGTATAAGAAAACTTAGAGGACAACTTCCTTAATGAGAGAGGGACTGAGGCAAAGAAACAAAGAGACAGGGACAGAAAGAATAGGCAGAGAGGTAGGAGGAAAATTGAAAAAGATAAGACTGCACAAGTCAAGAAAGAAGACAGTTTCAAGAAGGGGAGATCAATAGTGTCAAATGCTATAAAAGCTAAAGAAAAAGAAAAAGACATTGCATTTTTGTTTTCAAAATGTTTTTTGTGCTGCTGTGTTAATATGCTGTGTTTTAGGGAGGTATACCTAGTAAGTACAAGACCAGAGAATGATCTCATATTTTTATGATCTTTTGCAAAGCTCTTATGAATATTATACTATTTGATTTTCATAACAAAGTTTGGCATGTGTTAGTTTACAGAGAAGGAAAGGAAGACTCTGACTACTTGCTAACCCAATAACTGCCTTATCCAGGATAATAACATTAATACTTGAGAATAATGTGAATCCAGGTCTTCATGTTACCAGGTCCAGAGATTTATTTACTATACCATACTGTTTCAAATGCCACATTCTACCTAGAGAAACTATTTGATAAAAAATTAATAAATTAATAAAATAAAAAATTAATATAATTATTTAGAAAATTATCTGATTTTTTCCTAATACAGGTTTTAGTTTCCTTTTCTTCTAGAAACCATAATCATTTTGCAGCAAATATACACATACACACACACACACACACACACACACACACACACACACACACACACAAACATATATCTTTGCGCAAAGTTTACCACCTATTTTCTCCTGGATTTGCCTTTTGACCTGCTATAAGTCAGATGTAGATAGGAAGAGTGTGTGTGTGTGTGTGTGTGTGTGTGTGTGTGTGTGTGTGTGTGTTCAAAATACCTGATATCTGAGAGGCTGTCTGTCTGTGTCACACTCAGTGAGTAGAGTGAATGGAAACTGACACAATATCATTTCCCAAAATTTTTATTATTCACATTTTCTTGAGATATAGAAACAATGAAAATTGCTTTAATATTTTAAGCACTCTTCAGATAGAGGAGATGGAGTCATGTGGATTCTAAAGAGGCTGTGTTACTCCAGAGGAAAAACATGGAACAAGGGGAGGAAATGAGTAATGAGACAAAATGAATAGCAGGGAAGAAGTTGCTGAAAGATTGGACTTTGCTGCCTCCTACCCATATGAAATTTGAGAACCTCAGAATACTCCAGTGATAGGGCAACCCATGTATGTATAATGTTTGGAAGGAAAAATAGAAAAGTAAAGATCCAAAGAGGGTTGCAATGGTGAGAATTGTGGGTTACCCTCCTATCTGTGTGGAGTGAAAATGGGAATGAGGAAAATCATCCTTTAAAAAAAAGATTATATTTCATGTTTCTCCTATAAAAGCTGAATAAGGTAGGGAGTATCATAACACAATTAGAATTGAAACACAAACCTTTGTTCCCAAAATTCTAGCTAAACAAAGGTTTGATTAAATTCAACTTGAATTTCTTAAATGACTATTCTGCACAAAACATAGTTCCAGTCACTGGACATACTAGGAGACGAGTCCTTGTATTCGTTGAATTTGCATACTACTTATATGATACAACCTTTTCTTAAATAAGTTAATGCACAGTACACGCAAATTAACAAGCATTCTCTGTTACCTACTATGTATTGGACATTGGAATGGGTTGTAAAGATACAAAGACAAGAGAAAGTACACTAACAATTGGGGGAATCAAGAAAAATTTCTTGAAGCAAGCTAAGGACCAAGAAGTGGAGGAATGACTGTTCATGTGGTATGAGAAAAATCTGGACATAAGCATGCTGATAGGAGATAAAGTGTCTTACCCAGTAAAAGCAAGTCCACCAGTTTGACTAATATTTATATAGCAATTTTAAATTTCCAAAGCCCTATACTTTTCTCTCAACAACACGGGGAAATATACTTTTATGCTCATAGATCTAAGGGTGAGAGGTTAAGGAACTTGCTCACAGTCACAAAGGAAGTAAGTGTTTAAGTGTAGATTTTGAACTTCTCTTCCCAAATACAAATTCATATCTAAACATATTAGATAAATTAGATAAATTTTTATGTAGATCAATAACTTTTTAACTGGAGTTTAGAATAACCAAAAACAAGTTCAACCAGGTAGAAGAAAGACTGGATTTACAGTAGTTCCAAACTGATATTTTCTTGCAATGTGACCTGTACTGGCAATATGATCCAAATTTACCAATTTGTAAAAAGGGAATTATTTTTCACTTTTAATTCCATCAAGAATTTTTTTCACCTGTGTGTTTGATGAAGGCTATTAAAATAAAATTCAAAGATTAAAAAGGAAACCAACTATATTGAAATATTTTAATAAAAAATATTTTTTAAAAAGACAAGCTCATGCAGACCTATATAAACTGATGCAAAGTGAAGTAAACAGCACCAGAAGAACACTATGCAGAGTAAAAGCAACATTTTGTGATGATCAACTGTGATTGACAATTCTCAGCAATACAATGATTCTTGGATTCAGATTCAAAAGATTCATGATGGAAAACTCTCACCAAATCAAGAAAAAGAACTGATGGAATCTGAATGCAGAATAAAGCACTTTATTGTGTTTTCTTTTTGTTCTGTTCTTCTTTTACATGACCAATATGGAAATATTATACATAAGTTATATCAAATTGCTTACCATTTTAGGAGGAGGACATGAGGGAAGTAGAGAGAAAATCTGAATTCACAATTTTATAAAAAGTGGATGTTAAAAATTTGTCTATAAAAATAAAAAATGAGTGAATAAATAATCAAACAAATAGGTAGATAGCAAATTCGTGGACTCCAGGCTAAGAAACCCTAAATTACTTGATTTCTGTCTAAGGGCCTTCTCATCTCAAAAGCCTCTATTCCTTTATGTTAAATCCAGTAGATCCAAAACTTCCTAGTTATCTTACTGCAAAGGAAGCAATTTGACATTCTGAATAGATTTCCACTCAAGCTTTTTTGTGATATCTCATTTTGGATGCAAGTGAACATTGTCTTCTCAGTGATTATTCTAATGAGACATTAGGAAAGGAAGATTCTACCAAATTGGTCAGGAAGGGCATTGAGTATATATTTGAATATAGGCTGAATATCCATCATCTGTGATATCCAGGGCAAAGATTGAGGCAACTAGATAGCTCAGTGGATAGAGTGCAGAGCTTGAAATCAGGAAAACATGGGCTCATATCTGGCCTCAGTTAGCAGCTGTGTGCCTCCAGGCAAATCACTTAATCTCTGTGGCTCTCATTTTCCTCAAATGCAAAAAGGGATAATAAAAGCATCCTCCATCTAGGTAGGTTTTTGTGAGGATCAAATGAGATGTTATTTGTAAAGTCAGGTAGAATGAATACTTATTTCCTTCCTTCCAAAGAGCACCATCAACAAAGGATTGGCCACAAGCTAATTTGTCAGGTCACTGAAACTCATTAAAAGGTTTACAAAGGCAAGGAATAAACTGATGGAGACACCCATCAAGAGAGTCATGCATTTTTAAAGTAATGAAATAATATACATACCAAAAATATAGATTAATTTCAAAAATCTTTCATGAGAGACCTTTCACATAACAAACAATGGGCTTATCTTCTAGTTTCCACAACATAAGGGAAACCAGCAATGCGTTATAACTATAAAACTAACTTTATTATAAATTCTTCAAAGCATTAGAGATAGTAAATCAGAGTTCAATTTTGGGGGGAGTCCTTGTTTTGTGAGGGTCTACTCACAATTTCATATTGGATACTTGTCAGGATACTTGTCAGCTATGGCTCAAAGTTTCTGGAGATTATAATCTCAAAGTATTTTCATTACTAAGCTATATTATTACTTATACATAATCTATATCAAATTGCTTACCATCTTAGGAGGACACAAAAGAAGTAGGGAGAAAACTTGAACTCACAATTTTATAAAAAGTGGGTGTTAAAAATTGTCTATAAAAGTAAAAAAATGAGTGAATAATCAAATAGGTAGAGAGCAAATTCATGGACTCCAGAATATTGTATTATTTAGGCAATTTTTGTTGTTTAAAGAATTATGAATAATAGAAATAATCTCATTGTGCATTTCTGCTTACAAATCATGAGTTTATAGACCCTAAAAGTTTATTAGTGTGACAAAGCATTATTTCTCATTATACTCATTTAGTTCACTAACTCAGAATCCTTTTATAATATTACAACTATCACCTACAATTTCATATAGTCTATGAGTGTTGGGAAGTCAAAATTAGCTGTGTTGTTGTGGTAGACTTTCTCATGATTTCTCATGCATCACAATTTTGAAGTTGCAGTGCCTGTGTGTTCTTTTAGAAATAGGAACCTGTAAAGAGCTAAGAGCTATATTTGTATGAAGAGGCAATGAGTGGTGCAATGGATAGAGGGGCCTGGAAACAGGAAAACCAATCTTCCTGATATCAAATACAGCCTAAGTGAACCTGGGCAAGTCATTTAACCCTGTTTGCCTCACCTATAAAATGAGCTGGAAAAGGATATGGCAAATCACTCCAGTGTCTTTGCTGGGAAGACCCCAATTGGTGTCGTGAAGAGTTGGATGCAGCTTAAAAACAAAGCACCTACGTGAGCTTGCCTTAATAACTTCTTCGGGCTTCAGTTTCATTTGTCAAGTGAGAGCATTGAACTATGATGGCTCAAAGGCCCTTATCAGCTCTATATCTTATGTTCCATTTATGCTCCCATGATTCTACCTTTCTTTTGTACTTAATATTTCCAGATATTTTGGTATTGTGATTCCTTTCACAACGTAGTTCAATTGATTTACATTCCTACTATCATCAAAAGTCCCTCAAAGGATTTATTGGTGAAGGAAAGCATGGTTTATAGAAATCATTTTAAGCCACTAAAAGATATTTGTAGTTCAAACCAATAGACCCTCAGGGTACAATATTCATTTCCAGAAAACTGCAGACATTATGGAGTTCTTTCTTACCTAGATCCTACTTGGATTTGTGATCCCAAGAGTCAGGAAATCAAGATTAGGTTACCGTTTCTGTCCTCATTGAGTAATTGTGAGAAATAACATTATTTTTGTCCCTATTTTCTTGATCTGTCACAACTCCTTCCCTTGACAATGCAAATGAGTCATTTTTTGTAAAGCTTACTTGTGGTCTCATTGATACTTCTACTCCACGTGTAAGTAAGAGCTCCCTACCAATACAGGTCAGAGCTATACAATCTGAGATCTCAGAGAAAGCGGACAGTGGATGGAGATGTGAGTGGTCAGGAAGAACTGGGGTCAGAGCCTGCTGACACATATTATGTGACAAGTACATGAATTCTCAGTGTCCCCTGGCCACATACTGTGAGCTATCTAGTAAGTTATATAGCACCTTTGGTTACTCTATGTCAACCTCCCCTGGTTTTCCTTTCTTCATCCGTAAAAGGAGATTTTAGTAGATGGTTTCCGAGATGACTTTGGTTCTAGGATTTAAAACCTTAAGAACATGGGGAGAAGGAAGGAGAGAAGGCCATGATAAAAATTTGTCATACTCAACAGAATGACTATCCTGAAAAATCTTCTTATAGAAGAAAAATAATGTTAGATTCTGAGGGGATCTCAGGGGCATCTAGTATGTAATGAGGAACTTTTCGAGTTTGCATGGATAAATGCCATCAGCTGACAGCACAAACTAAAGTGATTATTTGCAGGAGAACTTGGAATGCAGCGGCTTCAGGAGGCTGTGGCGCCTATTAGACGGCCCCTAACTGGTTCTGCTTCAGGAACCATGTGGTTGATCGTAACCTTTTTTTTAATAATTGGATTCACCTTGGAGATACACGTCTCCAATTATGTAATTTTTTAAAAATAATTATGTCCACGAAGGGCAGCACGGGGAGAAGGCGTTCTGAGACTTGGACTATCTCTCGGTGAAGGCGCGCTAGCCCGGGCCACTCCGGCCGTCACCAGGGACAACACGCGGGGGCCACCGCTGCTGAAAACGCAGGCCCTTCTTCTCCCGCGTCCCCCGAGGGCCCACTCCAGCCGCGACAGGCTCCACGACCCGGGGCTCGTGGTGGGGGGCCGAGTCCAGCTCGTCGCCTCGACACTGAAGGACCCGAGGCTCTGGCGGCCTGGCCGAGCATCGCACAGCGCGGCACATGGCGGCGGCCGGGACGGAGCATCCGGCCCCGGCCCAGGCGGAGCATCCGGGCCCCGGCCGAGCATCCGGGCCCCGGCCGAGCATCCGGGCCCCGGCCGAGCATCCGGGCCCCGGCCGAGCATCCGGGCCCCGGCCTAGCATCCGGGCCCCGGCCGAGCAGCGGAGCATGCGCCGAGAGCTCCAAAGTCCGGCATGAATGGGCCCCGGCCCGGGCGGAGCATGCAGCGGAGCATGCGGGCCCCGGCCCAGGCGGAGCATCCGGGCCCCGGCCGAAGCGGAGCATGCGCCGAGAGCTCCAAAGTCCGGCATGAATCGCGCTAAGTGGCCAGCCTCAGCACCAAGCCTCTGTTAGCACCTTGTGCGGCTCCCCTCCTTGGGGCGCTCGTCTGGTGGGGTGCCCCGCTCGTCTGGTGGGGTGCCCCGCTCGTCTGGTGGGGTGCCCCGCTCGTCTGGTGGGGTGCCCCGCTCGTCTGGTGGGGTGCCCCGCTCGTCTGGTGGGGTGCCCCGCTGTGCTGACCGAGAAGTCCTGGAATAAAGACCCCTCCCTTGTAGCGCAGGCAGCCAGGCGGCAGGGACCTGGGCCAGGAGGGCCCGAGGCACCCGCAGCCTGGGACGAGGGCGCACCGGAACGAATCGCGGAAAGCCTCAGTTTCCTCACCGGTAAAACGACCGAGTGAGAGGGCATTTGTGAAGGGCGTCGCCAACGGAAAGCGTAACATCACTATCAACTATGACGAGAGGCCTCGTTGAAATACTCTTGTATGGGATGCCGAAGACCCCTACCCAAGTTGACTACTCAGAGGCTTCTCAAAGTTCGGAGCAGAATGTCATTTATTAGAATCTTGCAGGAAGCGCGTGGTCCTCCGGGGAGCAAAGGGGACCCCCAGGGTGGAGGCCGCCTGACAAGCGTCCAGCCAAGCTTTATAGGCGAAAACCACAACCTTCCTAATTTCTGTTGATGATTGACTCAAGCCTTGCAATAGCGTGGGGGACTTTTGTGGTTATGAGAGCTGCAGTGATGATACCTGACGTCTGCTCTCAGGGGGCCCCCCTTGACCTATTTGAAGGGACTGATAGTTCTTGGAAACTTGGGGCCCCTCACCTATTTTGAAGGGACTGGTGGTTCTTTTCTTCAGACTGAGAGACCTCCACCCATCCACTCACTTTCCAGTCACTTCAGGGACCGCATCTTCTAGAGGACTCTACCTTTCCTTCAGCAATGACACTCTTACAGCATTGTGGCCTGGCATTGCCATCTTTCCTCGTTACCATTGGCACTGGGGCACTCAGACCCGAATCATTATGGGACCACAGGAAGCAGGCAGGGCCGTGTGGACTTCTGGAGGGGGAGGAAGGCAGGACTCCCAGGCAGCTGCCCCCAACCCCACTTGTTGCTGCAATGAAAAACCTGACTCCACGGCACTCGCAATATCATCCATGTGCTCTTCAAGCCCCTCCTTAGCTATGTATCAACAGTCGTCCACTTCCAGAAGAATCACTCAAGTAATTCTAGACCTACCTTGGACTGCCAGTTCAGGTGAGTACAACCTGGAGACCTCTAGCCACAAGAGATCCTCAAAGTCCACCCTGTGGCCCACTTCATATACCTCACAGCTCCTTCACAGACGTGCTGTGGTCTCACAGACTCCGCATCTGAATTTGAAAATGAGGACTAGTTGGACTATCTCTGGTCTTTTAAATGAACTGAACATATGTCTACAAGGTGAATCGACTAATAAATGCTATGTTTCAGAGCGAGGGCTTTCGAAATGAAACTGAAATTGTGGTCATCTCAAATTAAGAACAATAATAATTCACTTTGAAACACTGAACAATGCAATGTAAAAAGTGATAGGCAAAAATTTCAGATGAGCATCTTGAAAATAAATATTCTTCTCATCACTATGACCTCTATTAAACCAAATATACATAACAATGGTATTGAAAAAGCAGCTTCAATATTCATATTATAAGTGTCATGTTCTTATTTTTGTTTAAAAAGTAAATGTTTTATTATTATATTTTTATTACATTTTATTATGCTTTATTAAATTATTTTATTACTATACTCATTGGTAATATCAAAATATTTTATACTCAAAATATTTCATTATATATTATATATTTTATATATATAATATAATATTATATATTATATATATACTCATTCATAATATCAGTTATATTATAATTGTAAATATTAAATTTTATGTGCAGCTTTTGGTTGTTTTTTGGGGGGGGCAAGGGCAGAGGAGCTAAAAGATTGGACACCTGTGTGCTAGAGTTATAAAGAACATAAAATAAAATATTCCAGGACTTCAGAAAACCCCATTCTATGGGAATGGATATGACCTAGAAAAGTTTACAAGTGCCTGAGGGCAAAATTTTGAGGAAATTCAGGTCAACTTTTTTTGTTTCTGTGTTTAAATAAAGATAACAATTCAACTCCAAATACTAGACACTCTGTTCATGACTTGAAAAATAAAGAAAAAAGATGAATTACAGTTGTCTCCTAATATGTACACACACTGAATTAGTAGAAGTAGTAGTAATGATACTTACCTTTTTAGGTAATAGTTGTGCTAGTATTAATAATAGTGATGATAGTAGTGGTAGTAGTGGTAATAGTAGGAGTAGGAGGAGGAGTAGGAGTAGTAATAGTAGTAGGAGTAGTAGGAGTAGTGGTGGTAGTGGTGGTTGTAGTTGTGGTCATGGTAGTTGTAATAGAGTCGTTCATGCCTGATTGTATAACCCTGAGCACCATATCATACCAATGCTTTCCATCAGATATTTTTTTGGCAAAGATACTGAAGTAGTTTGCCATTTTCTTAATTTTGGAATTAAGGCAAACAGAAGTTCAGTAATTTTCCCAGGATTATGCAGTCAGTAAGTGTCTGAGACTAGATTTGAATTCAGGTATTCCTGACTACAGGCACAGTGCTCTATCCTCTGCATCATTTATAATCTCAACTGGGTCTTTACTAAAACAAGGCAAGACCCCACTAACCCCAGCACTTTTTTAAAACCCTTTTATCTCTTCTTCAGACTCCCGTAACTCTCTGAATTGATCCAGCTATTAAAGCTATATATTGGAAACTTAAATCATTCACATTCTCTTTATCAAGAAATATCACTATTAGGTCCATACCCCAAAGAAAGAGAAAAAGGATCCATGTGTTCAAAAGTATTTATAGCAGCTATTTTCATTGTAACAAAGACTTGGAAACTGAGAAGGTCCCCATCAATTGGGGATTAGCTGAACAAGTTATGATATATGAATGTAATGGGATACTATTGTGCTATATGAAAAAATAAAACATAGTTTTAGAGAACTCTAGGAAGAAAATGAACTGATAAAATATGAAATCAGCAAGCTACATACATATGTAGGTCTATATGCATATATTCATCTGTATGCATATAAATTTGTATGCACATATATGTGCGTGGGGGGGGTAGTCCAGGTATGAGGTATTGAGGGCCTGCACTAGAGTATTGGCCTTGTCAGTGGAGAGAAGGGAATATCTACTAAAGAGTCTGTGGACAATTGTTTCTAACACATAATGACTCTATTCTCTGTTCCCTTTACTCCACTAGTATGGCTACCACTAACCTGGTGAAGATTCTCATTGCTTCATCCCTAGACTTTTACAATATGAACCCACTGGAGTTTATTGAGTGGGTGAATTCACATAATCAGAGCTATCTAGGCTTTAGGAAAATCACTTCGGTGGCTAAAAAGAGAAAGAATTGTATTGGGGATAGATCTGAGGCAGGTGGATCTACCAAGAGATTACTGCAATAATCAGGTTGAGTTGATGAGAGCCTGTACTATATAATGGCATTAGTAAAGGAGAGAAGATGTATTTAAGAGATGTGAAAGTGAAATAGACAGACCATGAGAGAGACTGTATAATCTGGTTTCATTTTACTTATGAATGTTTTAAATGATGTATATGTTAAATAAAGTAACTGAACTGACCTAAATTAGTAGTAGTTAAATAGAATTTCTTGGAAAGAGTATTATAGCATGCCAAGAACTATATTCCCATAAACTATGATTATATGGTCAAGTCTTATAGCTTTCATAGTCTTGTAGAAACTTTTGTTTTCAATATATGAAAATCTACTATCACAATTTTAATAAAGTAAAGGGAAAATATCAAATAAATTCTTGTTCTTAATGAATTATTAGGGTATCATCTTGGCCTTGCCAGTGCCCCAACATGTCCACAGCTGTCCTAGGTGCAAATTCTGAACCAATTTTTAAAAGTCTGCAGGAGTTCACAAATGATAGA
Organism: Macrotis lagotis; assembly: GCF_037893015.1. NCBI lineage: Eukaryota > Metazoa > Chordata > Mammalia > Peramelemorphia > Peramelidae > Macrotis > Macrotis lagotis. Next base: position 53,184,114 of record NC_133660.1, on the reverse strand, counting down.
ATGTAAGGTTGCTTGTAGTATTTTTTAATATAAAGAGAGAAAACAGTTTTATTCCAATACATCTTTTCACTAGAACTAATGAAAGAATGCCACCAATTCCAATGCAGAAGAGCCTATCTACTCACCAAAAGTGTTCAGCTCTAGTTAATGGGGTCCCAAGGATCCATAAGGATGAATCTCTGGCTTTATGGCAGAAGTAAAGAGAAAATAGAATTATGTATAAATTTAAAGAATTAGAAAATGAAAGGAACATAACCTTTCATATAAGGCTTTTTATTAGTGCTTTCTGTTATAAAAAAAAAAAAAGAAAAAGTTAAGACACATCATATACCAAGATAAGGTCAAAATGGATGCATGATTGAGACATAAAGGGTGACATCATAAGCATACTACAAGAACAAAGAATGGGGGGGGGGCAGCTAGGTGGTGCAGTGGATAGAGCATCAGCCCTGGAGTCAGGAGAACCTGAGTTCAAATGTGACCACAGACATTTGATACTGTATGACATTGGGCAAGTCACTTAATCCCATTGCCTCACCCCCCCCAAAAAAAGAATAAACAATAGCATACCTGTCAGATCTATGGGGAGGGAAAGAATTCATAGACAGCAGGAGATAGCATAATAAAATGTAAAATAGATAATTTTGATTATATTAAATTAAAGCACTTCTATACAAACATAAGCAATACAAACAAGGTTAGAAGAAAGTAAAATGAATAATTTTTACAGAAAATGTCTCTAATAAAGATCTCATTTCTCAAATATATAGACAACTGAGTTGAATTTATAAGAATATAAGCCATTTCCCAATTGATAAATGGTCAAAGGATTTGAACATGCAATTTTCAGATGAAGAAATCAAAGCTCTTTGTAGGCATATTGGAGAAGTTCTCTAAATCAGTTTTGATTAGAGAAATGCTAGTCAAACATCTGAGATACAACCTCACAACTATCAGATTGGCTAATATGACAAAAAAGGGAAATGATACATACTGGAGATGATGTGGAAAATTGCAACTAATGCACTGTTGTTGGACTTGTGACCTGATCAATCATTCTGGAGAGCAATTTGAAACTATCCCCAAAAGTCAACTAATTTGTTCATAACCTTTGATCCAGCAATACCAATACCAAACAAATCACAAAAAAGGAAAAGAACCTATATGTGCAAAAATATTTATAGCAGGATTTTTCATGGTATCAAAATATTAGAAATTGAAGGGGTGCCCATCACTTGGGGAAAGATTGAACAAGATGTGAATGTTATGGAATACTATTCTGCAATAAGAAATGATGAACATGCAGATTTCAAAAAAGCCAGGAAAGACTTAAATGAACTAAGTCAAAATGAAATGAACAAAATCAGGAAAACAACATACAAAGAATGGGCAATATTTTGTGAAGATCAACAATGAAAAACAATTCTTCTCAGGAAAACAATGACTCAAGATAAATACAAATGACTACAAAGGAAAATGCTGTCCACATCCAGATAAGGAATTGATGGACTCTGAATGGAGACTGAAACATTTTTTCAATTATTTTAGTCATACTTACTTTTTTTCCTTTGATGTTTTTTTCTTCTGTAATTGAGACTAAGATGGAAATTTGTTTTACATAATAGCACACGTATAAACAACATCAAACTGTCTACCACTTTCAGTAGCATGGAGGGGAGGGAAGGAGGGAGAAAATTTGGAATTGAATATTTTGTAAAAATAAATGCTAAAAATTATATATCTTGGTATACAATTGGATAAAAATAAAATACTATTAAAAAACTGCACTCTTTTTCTCCAGAGTAGGTTATTACTTGAGTAGCAGTTTGGAAATAGAGAAGAGGTGCAACATGGCAAAGCAGAGTGAGTGCTGGAACTGGCTGAATTTAGGGTTAGAACTTGGTATGAAACTTGGATTTGCTACATACTACAAGAGTGACCATTGAGAAATCATTTAACTTTTCAGGGCCCTTGAGGACCTTTAAGGTAGCCCTTAAAACCATACTTTTTTTTAAGATTTTATTTATTTTGAGTTTTACAATTTTTCCCCCAATCTTACTCCCCCCCCACAGAAAGCAATTTGTTAGCCTTTACATTGTTTCCATGTTGTACATTGACCCAAATGAGTGTGATGAGAGAGAAATCATATCCTTAAGGAAGAAACATAAAGTATAAGAGATAATAAGATCACACAATAAGATAGCAGCTTTCCCCCCTAAATTAAAGGGAATAGTCCTTGAACTTTGTTCAAACTCCATGGTTCTTTCTCTGGATACATATTGTATGCTCCATTGCAGACAGCCCAAAATTGTCCCCGATTATTGCACTGATGAAATAAGTGTGTCCATCAAGGTTGATCATTGCCCCTATGTTGCTGTTAGGGTGTGTGTACAGTGTTTTTCTGGTTCTGCTCATCACACTCAGCATCAGTTCATGCAGATCCCTCCAGGCTTCCCTGAAATCCCATCCCTCCTGGTTTCTACTAGAACAATAGTGTTCCATGACATACATATACCACAATTTGCTAAGTCATTCCCCAATTGAAGGGCATTTACTTGATTTCCAATTATTTACCATCACAAACAGGGTTGCTATGAATAGTTTTTTACAAGTGATGTTTTTACCCTTTTTTGCCATCTCTTCAGGGTATAGACCCAGTAATGTTATTGCTGAATCACAGGGTATGCACATTTTTGTTACCTTTTGGACATAGTTCCAAATTTCTCTCCAGAAAGGCTGGATGAGTTTGCAGCTCCACCAACAATGTTAATAGTGTCCCCGATTTCCCACAACCCTTCCAACAATGATCATTACCCTTTCTGGTCATATTGGCCAGTCTGAGAGGTGTGAGGTGGTACCTCAGAGAAGCTTTAATTTGCATTTCTCTAATAAGTAATGATTTAGAGCAATTTTTCATATGACTATGGATTGCTTTGATCTCATCTGTAAATTGCCTTTGCATATATCCTTTGACCATTTGTCAGCTGGGGAATGGCTTTTTTTAAAAATATGACTCAGTTCTCTGTATATTTTAGAAATGAGTCATTTGTCAGAAACATTAGTTGTAAAGATTGTTTCTCAGTTTACTACATTTCTTTTTATCTTGGTTGCAGTGGTTTTATCTGTGTAAAAGCTTTTTAATGTAATGTAATCAAAATCATGTAGTTTGTTTTAGTGATGTTCTCCATCTCTTCCTTAGTCATAAACTACTTCCCTTTCCATAGATCTGACAGGTAAACTAGTCCTTGATCTTCTAATTTGCTTAAGGTATTTTTTTTTGTCTAAATCCTGTATCCATTTGGATCTTATCTTGGAATAGGGTGTGAGTTTTTGGTCTAATCTCAGTTTCTTCCATACTTCCAATTTCCCCAACCCTTTTTATCAAAGAGTGAGTTTTTATCCCAATAGCTGGACTCTTTGGGTTTATCAAACAGCAGATTACTATAATTGTTTCCTGCTATTGCACCTAGTCTATTCCACTGGTCTACCACTCTATTTCTTAGCCAATACCAGACAGTTTTGATGACTGATGCTTTATAATATAATTTTAGATCAGGTAGGGCTAAGACCCCTTCTTTTGCACTTTTTAAAATTAAATCCCTGGAAATTCTTGACTTTTTATTTCTCCATATGAATTTATTTATAACTTTTTCTAACTCATTAAAGTAATTTTTTGGAATTTTGATTGTTAGGGCACTAAACAGGTAGTTTAGTTTTGGTAGAATTCTCATTTTTTCATTATATTAGCTCAGTCTATCCATGAACAGTTGATATTTGCCCAGTTATTTAAATCTGATTTAATTTGTGTGAGATGTGTTTTATAATTGTTTCCAAAAAATTTCTGAGTCTGCCTTGGCAAACTGACTCCCAGGTATTTTATATTGTCTGAGGTTACTTTGAATAGGATTTCTCTTTCTAGCTCTCCCTGCTGTATCTTGCTAGTCATATATAGAAAAGTTAAGGATTTATGATGGCTTATTTTATATCCTGCAACTTTGCTAAAATTGCTAATTGTTTCCAGTAGTTTTGGGGATGATTTCTTGGGATTCTCTTGGTATACCATCATGTCATCTGCAAAGAGTGAGAGTTTTGGTCTCTTCCTTCCCAATTCTAATTCCTTCAATTTCTTTTTTCTTCTATAATTGCTGAAGCTAACATTTCTAATCTGATATTGAATAGTAGTGGTGATAATGGGCATCCTTAAAAACCTACCTTCTTACCAGGTCTGAATGGCTACTGGAGACTGGTAGATTTCTTGAGCTCTGAAGTTCTGAGATACAATGACCTAAGCTAATTGGGTGTCTATACTGTCACCAGTATGGTGACATGTTGGTAGAGGGTTACCAGGAAAGATAAATCAGTTAGAATCAGAAATTATTAGATCAAAATTCTCTTGCTGATCAATAACAGAACGGGACCCTGAGGTGGCCAATGTACTTCCAGTCTGGTTGAGCTAGGAAAACCACCCCCAAACACCCCAAATCTAAAGACTATGGTGAGAGTGGGAATTGGAGGGGAGAAATATACTAAAATGCTGGTTACTTGAATCTATTTAAAGTACTTATTGGTAGAGGTTGATTTATATAAGAGTTTCATGATAAAAAAATTGAGATCCAAATTACATTTACAATCCTTTATACATTCAGAAACATTGAAAGCCAAAACATTATTCTGCTTTTCCTTTAAAGCAATATACCTTTCTTTTTATTCCACATATTTTTCTCCCCTAGAGAAACAATTCAAATCAGTTTTAAATATGCAAGAATCTTATCTTAGGGTCTTCTAATAAAGGAAAACAGAACTGCTTCCCAGGAAAGGTTACTACATCCCATATATATCTACCCCAAAAGATTTAGAGTTAGATTTATGTGCTGAGAAATCAAGTAATCATTGCTATCTCATGTGAGTGTCTCCAAAGTTTGGATTTAGCTGAATGATATCAACTAATGGAGAAGAAACAGATGTCTTCTAAGAACTAGGGGTAAAAAAAGACAGGATGATAGCTCCAGAAGAAATTACATGAGATGCATATGTACTTAATTTTGCCATATTGATTTCCCTTTGAAAGTATATCTAGAGAATGCACTTCTTCAGATCATTTGATCATTAAATTAAATATGACCACTTAATTCTTGCATGGACTTAGAATGAATGACTAATCCTCTAAATGTAATAAAGAAATACCACTATAATAAGTTTATTCAGATTAATATCAGTACCTCTTAAAAGGACAAATGACTCACACCACTCTTTAATGTATATATCCTGACCATGAATTCATGAAGGAGTTAACAGAGAGTCTTTGGGATTTTTTCCCTTGTTTCATTATTAGGTAATAATGATATTTTCAGCATGTTGATCCATAAACACCCTCCTAATTTGATATTTGGATTTGCATTTGAAGAGTTAAAGATTTTAAAGAACCCCATACTTCAGAGGGCGGCTAGGTGTTGTAGTGGATAAAGCACCGGCCTTGGAGTCAGGAGTACTTTGGGTTCAAATCTGGTCTCAGACACTTAATAATTACCTAGCTGTGTGGCCTTGGGCAAGCCACTTAACCCTGTTTGCCTTGCAAAAAAACCTAAAAAAAAAAAAAGAACCCCATACTTCAAGTTCTTCCAGTTCAATTAACTTCAGATACTCCTTAATATGAAGGATCAAATATAAAATTGTTTGGCTCTTCGTAACTTCCCCCCCATCTCTTTTTATCCCTCCCACTCCACAAATTTCAATTTTCTTTTATATGTTGTCTTCTCCATTAGTATGTAAATTCCTTGTAGTCAAAAGTTGCATTTTTTTTTCATTTAGCATAGTGCCTGGAACTACTTGTTGGTAAACTGACCCTTTCCTACCATTCTGGTTTCCTTACGCCTTGCTCCCCTTGTAAACACTTATAAATACCATATCGTACTTATCCCCTCTTTTAAACCCAGTTGAAATATCACTGTTTCAACAGCTTTCTGATTTGATAAATAATTCTAAATTGCTTGAAATACCAACTCATAGCTCCATCAAAAATGACTTCGTGGTAAGGAGTGACTTTCTTCCCACATAGCCTCCAACAATTTTCCTTTTCCTTTTAAAAAAAAACCTTTTCAAAAAATTCTGAGGTATTTGCTTTATTATTAATAATTTGTAACATTTTCATATAGTCTGATATTTTTCTTTTATTCTTTTAAAAATTTCCTAGGTGGGGCTGCTAGGTGGAGCAATGGATAGAGCACCAGCCCTGGAGTCAGGAGTACCTGAGTTCAAATTTGACCTCAGACACTTAATAATTACCTAGCTGTGTGGCCTTGGGCAAGACACTTAACCCCATTTGCCTTGCAAAAAACATAAAAAAAATTTCCTAGGCATATTTTTGACCATTTGAGGAACTGATTTTGTTCTTATATATTTGGATCAATTCCCTAGGTATTTGCATATTAATCAGAGAATTTATTGAAAACATTTTGCCCAGTGAACTTTCTCTTCTAATATTAAACATGTTGATTTTATTTTACCAAAGGATTTCCAATTTTATGTAAACAATGTTGAATACTTTATCTTCTATAATTCCCTTATTTGATCAACTTCTCTTTTCCTATCTGTAGTCATAAAAGTTATCTAGTTCCTACCTTTAATTTATGTATGATGTGACCTTTTATATCTAAAGCATGTATCCAATTAGTGTTTATGATCAGAAATGGTGTGATATGTTGCTTTAAGGCTAATTTTTGCCAGAATTTTCGCCAGTTTTCTTAACACCTTTTTTTAAATAGTAGACTCTCTTCTTCCCCCCGCCCCCCCAGAAGTCAGGGTCTCTGGGTTCAATGACCATTATTGCTTTATATTCATCATTTTACTTTTAAAATATTTTAAGCATTCATTCTTTTAAAACATCTAATTCTGAATTTCACAAATGTCAAAAAAGAACATTTCCATATTTAAAGCAAAACACCAAATGAGGATTGTATTTGATACCTCAAATCTTTATTATGTACTAATTGTTTTTTGATTATATCGTAAGTATAATTTTAAGTCTATATAAGGAAATAGCTACTCAGAATAATAAATTCAACATGTTACTTTCAGAGTTGTCATCTGTTTTTCCTTCTGAACTTCCTTCTGTTCTCTATTCATTTAAGAATGTTTCATTGGTCTTCTTTTCTTTTTCTTTTATTTAAATGGGGGAATACTATCACTTTCAGTTTTTCCTTTCATTCTCTCCCCTTAAGGAAAGAAAAATACAGCCCTTAGGGAAAATAAACATGACCAAGCAAAACAAACCCACCTATTTGCCATGTCCACAATTGTTTAATTCATCAAGCACTTTGATTTCTGTCACCTCTCTGTCAGGAGGTAGATGACATGTTTTATCACTAGTCCTTTGAAATCATGATGTATCGATTATTGCATCAATCAGTGTTCTTTAGCTTTCAAAATTATTTTGTTATTATTATAGCCATATAAAATGTTCTCCTAATTCTTCACTCTTCATTCGGGATCAGTTCAAATAAGTCTTACCAAGTTTCAAGGTTCTCTGAAATGTCCTTTTTTCTATTTTTATAGCACAAAAAAATTGTATTAATTTGTAATCAGGTTTTTGCTAGCACAATATGAAGTGAAATAAACATGTCTTCCTTTTTCTTTGATCTTTTTTGAGTATAGAATCAGTAAATATATCATTGGATTAAAGGGCATGCCTCTTTGGGGGCATAGTTCTAAATTTCTTTTTAGAAGGACCAGAGCCATTCCCAACTCTTCCAAGAGTACCTGAAAGTTCCTGACTTTCTATACTATCTTCAACAATTATCTTTTTTTTTCTTACCAGTCTGATGAGCTTAATGGAGAGCTATGAATTATAGTTGCATTTCTTTAATTATTAATGATTTGGGAATGTTTTAGATGGCTGTTGATAACTTGAATTTCTTCCTTTGCAAAGTCCTTATTTTTATTATTTTATAATAATTTAGAAATAGTGAATAACTCTACTTAGCTTGATACACAGCTGAAAGCTCATTTATATAAGACTCTCCTCATTGGTAAAGATTGATTACTCAGTTTTCCATACCTTCATGAGGAATGGGATTCTTGAGAGTTTAAAAGAAGAGAAAGTCAGGGCAGCTAGTTAGTACAGTAGATAGAGCACTGGCCCTGGAGTCAGGAGGACCTGAGTTCCTATGCGGTCTCAAACACTATGTGATCTTGACCAAGTCACTAACCCCATTGCCTTAAATAAATAAAATCATAAATAACATATATATGTATACATATATATATATATATATATATATATATAGAGAGAGAGAGAGAGAGAGAGAGAGAGAGAGAGGGAGAGAGAGAAGAGAAAGTCTTCTGACTTCAAGATTCAAACAAGACACAGTTCTAGAATTTATTCAGGTCAATGATGAAAGAGAAAGACTCTGGGAAGAAGCTAACATGATTGAGATTCAGCTGTTCCCTATATCAATTTCCCCAAATATCCAACATATTGTAGACCTGTACCTTGATGATATCATCATCTTTTCAGAGTATTTTTTCTCCCTTCAGGAACCTGAAGATAAGTTGGAACCATATTCTCTCTAGGAATAGTAGTCATGGAGCATTGAATAATCAATCTTCACCAATGAGGAGTCTTATACAAATGGTTTTTTGAGAATCTCATTACATTTGAAAGTGCTTTTCACACATAAAGATGAAATATGACTTTCTATTAACTTCCACCTAGCACTTCTAGTTCTCCATTCCAATGATAATGATACATTTAAAATATTTTCCTCATGATAGCTCTTCACATAGAGTTTGCTTTTGTGTCCCTTCTCCCTAAATCTTTTTCTTTTCTCTATGGCAAATATATTTAGTTTCTTTAATCTTTAAGCTTTTGTGATAAGATCTCCAATCATCTGACTGTCCTAGCTGCTATCTTCTGGATGCCCAGAAGATATTCCCATTTATCAATATCCTTTTTAAAATGTGGTAGCAAAAAGAGAATAGAATACTTGAGGTAGGAGAAGCTATACTTCTGGGTTTCATAATTCTCTTAATAGAGTCTAAGGTAGTATTTGGAATTTTTGGAAGTTATATCATAATTGTTTCTTATCTAGAGCTTGTATTTAATGGGATTTCTCAACATTTACAGAAAAGGCCACCTATATATCTTGCTATCCTTATCCTACTCTGTACTTATGAAATTAAAATTTTAAACCCACCAGTAAAACTTTACCTTCATACTTAATAAATTTCATCTTATTAAATTTGAACCATTTTTCCTTGTTTCCTGAGAAATTGTTAGATCCTAATTCAACAAATACATTGCCTATTATTCTCATCTTTGTGGGATCTAGAAATTTTATGATCATAGTTTTATTGGTTTCTTGTAAGATAGTAATAAAAATGTTGAACAGTTGATGGACAAAGTAAGATCCTTAGTCTATAATTTTGATAAGATCAAGAAAAAACTCATTGGTTTATAATTTGCAATTTCCACCCTCTTTCTATTATTGAAAAAACAGAGGAACATTTGCTTTTCTCTATCCTATTCTAATATCTCTTTCATTTTTCAATGTCTTTCAAAGCTCACCAATCATATTCCTCAATTATCTTAGTACTTTTAGATGTAAAATTACTCACTTAAGGTATTTGAGCTCAATAAGATCTAGGGGCTTTCTTAATACTTTTTGAATTATCTTCAATTTCAACATTCAATAATAACCATTTTTTTCTCTCTTCCTCAGGACAAAAATCTTCCTTTCATCCATATATAGTATGCTATATATAGGATAAATAGAAATAATTAATAGAGGAAAAACACTGGAATTAAGAGAAATCAGGGAAGGTAAAATTTAACTGGGATTATTCTTATAGGACCCTGCTACTTACTAGCTGTGTGACCCTTGACAAATCATTTCACATCTCTTTGCTTCAGTTTCCTCAAATGTAAAATAAAAATTATAATGGCACCTATCTCAAAGACAGTTGGGAGGATCAAATGAGATAATATTTGCAAAAATGGCTTGGACAAAATATACATAGCAAACACTATATAAATGTTTATTCTCTTCTCCTCTCCTCTGTTATGTTCCTCCTTCATTAACTGTCCTTTCCTCTATGTTGATGTGGTTCATCCTTCATATTCAAAGAGGATCAGTGATTTCATGATGTTGGGGTCAGCATGTACGACTGTAGCTGATTAGTCCATAGGAGCTTGGAAGACTCTACCACAGGTTGGGTATAAATAATCCGTGTGAAAATTGGAATGGAGATATCTCTAGATTTGTGCATCTCAGATTTCCTTTGTGCAATTCTGCTTTGCTCATAAAACACAGCACCTTCTTTGAGAAGGGCTCACTATGCTGGGCAGTCCCTTCTCCCATGTCTTACTATTGATACTAAAGTTCTTCAGAGAGACGACTTCTGGCCTCCATATGAGTGCTTGCCTGGTTTGAATACTCTGTAAAATAATCTTTTAGGTAAACATAAATTTGACGTTTGAACAACATAGTCAGCCCATCTCTGTCAGCCTCTGAGGCTGACATCCAACAATGGTTTTTGCTAATTTTCACTTCAAAATCAACATCAAGATTTTGCACTATTTTTTTCTTCTACCCTCATCAAGATATGAAGTTTTTCAATGAACTAGAGAAATTTTAGGTCCTGACCATTGAATAAATGTGACACATGAAATCAACAATTATTACTAAAAACATAAAATTTTAAAAATAAAATCTCAATTCATCAATATGTTTCTTATAAGCCTCAAAGATCTCTTTGGGCAGCTTCCCTAATATTTGACCTAGAATTGGCTTAAAATATTAAACTATTGGATTCTATTTATCCTTTTACTGAAGCTTTTGAATTTTTTTTACAAAAAACTAGTATGCACATCAATATTTGTAGTTTTCTTCCCCCGTATTACATTGCACATTTCAGCCTAACATTCCATTCCATTTTCTTTACTAACTATAATAGTAAATTATCTCTTTAAATTAACACTTTAATCTATCTTTTTTTGCTGACTCTTTTTTTATATTGTCTTTCACAAATTACTGGTCCTGCTATTTAGTTTCTAATTTTCTGTTACTCTCTATTTTTTTCAAGTTTATTAAATCTCTGTGGATAGCTTTCCTTTTTCCCCCTTCCCTCTTCAGTGTAAAGCACTTTTGATTAAATTCATAAGTCTCCGGGCAAATATGCTTTCACTGGCCCTTACTAGGTACACTCCAGGCCTGGTAATGGTCCATAAATGCAAATCCTATTCTCAGATACCATTCTATTTGATAGCTGTTGAATTCTCAAATAAACATTTTCCATCTGATCCCTAAGCTTCAATAAACAGCAGTAATAAATATACCTGTGCTTCTAAGACTTTCAGTTTTTGTACTCCATCCTTGTTCATGGCCCAGAAATACAAATCCTGTTTTGTTTGACAGTTTTTGACTTCTCAAATAAACATTTTTTTCATCTGATCTCTAAACTTCAACAAACAACAGTAATGAATACCTGGACTTCTGAGATCTTTAGTTTTTCTTCTTTATCAATGCTTTCTAGTTTCATTTTTGCTCTTTTGGTAATGTATTTAGGAGTGAATAAAACTTAATCTCGAAATTGGGAGTTGGATCATTTTTTTTTGTCTTTGTAACCCCCAATGCATAGAGAAGTATCTTGAAGTTATTAGGTATTTAATATATGTCTAGTAGATTGGGGAAGTCTTGGGAAGTTGCTGATGAAAGCCTAAGAATAGGCCCAGGGAATATATTGGACATTTCTATTGTTTGTGTTGGGTGAACTAATAGTTTGCTCTTCAGCCTCTTCACCAGACACTATTACTCATCTTTTTGATTCATAAAATCATTTCTGGGAGGAAAAAAAAGTTTCTCCCTTTTGAGTAATATAGCTCCCAATCTATAAGGAAAGAACTTGAAACTTTTTCCCAAACATTCAGTAGTTCTTCTCATCCTTCTCCATATCACATTATACATATTGCTGAAATATACTCTTTCTCCTCCTCCTTCTTTTACTTCCTTTTCTTTTTTTCTCTTCCTTTGCTTTTTCTCCTCCTTCTCCTCCTCCTTTTCCTCCTCCTTCTCCTTCTCCTTTTCCTCCTTCTCCTTCTTCTCCTCCTCCTCTCCTTCTACTTCTCTTCTTAATCCTCCCCAATTCTCTTCCTCCCCTGTTCCTCATGCTTACCATTTTCAAAGCACTGTGCTATGCATTGGGAATACACATAGATAAGCAGTTCCCACCTTAGAAGAGCTCACTGTCTAATGGGGAAGACAGCATATAACAGATTTCAACTGCCAAAAAAAATGGAAGTCATTTAATAAACAATATCTATAGACCTTGTTCTTGTTACATAAATTCTATAGGCCTCATTTTCCTGCTTAAAAATGTAATAGTTGATCAAAATGACCTCTCATATCTCAGTCTTAGATCTTAAAATCACCTATAATACTCTGGAAGTTTATTGAAAAAGAAAATATAAATCTTATCCTTATCACTCATCCTTCCATGCTATGCAACTCTCCTCTATTATAAAGAACCTTGGAGTCAGAACATCTGGTTTCAAGTCCTGTCTCCATGACTTACTATGAAAATCTGAAGGAACTAAATTTCTCTAAGACTCAGCTTTCTTATCTAAAAGATGGGGCTAATAATGCTTCTGCTGCTTACTTCTCAGGCTAGTTGTAAGCTAGCCCATATAAAATTGCAACTGTGATTATTTCCTGCATACAATTCACAGATTTAAAAGGGAAAGTATATTCTTCCAGGCAGTCCCTCCATCTTCATGTTGATGCTGCCCTAATGCTCTCTAAGATAACCTCCACCTCTACTGAAATTCCAGTCTTTAACTACATCTTTGCTATGTGATCCTGGGCAGATCCCTGGTGGATTTCTCATCTATAAAATGAGCAGGAGAAGGAAATGACAATTCACTGTGGTATCTTTGCCAAGAAAACCCCATTTGGGGTCATGAAGAGTCAGATATGACTGAAATGACTCAATGACAACAAAAACAACAATATCATAACAACCCAGCATATTAAATGAATTTTTTCAGCTTGAATAGAGATAAAACTCCTTACATTTTAAGTTCCTTGAGGGCAAGGCTGTCCTTTGACACTCTATAATCCCAACACTTAACTCAGAAACATAGTAGGTACTTAATAAATGTTTAATGATTGCTTAGTTGACTGGGACCAAATGATCATATATAGATAGTTGCCTCTTAGGTACCCCTGAGAATCTGTAAGAGCTTGGCACGGGGCTTAGGAGAATATACTGTTGTCGACTTCTCTACTTCAGAGATGAGAATCGGGCTAATTATTTGTATTTTCACCCATTTTAAATCCAGGAAAACTAATCTAAATTTTGACTTCATGGAAAAATATAAAATATTAATCATGAATTAGTAAATATAGCACCACCTTTCCACCTCCTACCAAGTTTTCAAATGCAATAGCTATTGTCACTATTTGGTACAAGTTCTAATATGTCAGTACATGTTCTGCCTTATATTACCATCTCAAAGGGAATTTCATTTCTCTTTTCTCCTCTCCCAGACAAACTATAAATTAAACCTCTTTTCCTTAAGAGGTTCAAGAGATGAAATGCCAACTTTCTGATTGCTATCTTTTTATTAAAAGTAGTTACAACTGATCTTTAAAAAAGTGGTTTTTTTTTTTTAATTCATGCTACTTTTTTCCATTGTCTTTTTTTTTCACCAGTTTCAGTGAACTTCTTTTCTGGCACCAAAGGGTTCAAAGGAAGTATATTTTCAGATAACTTTTCCATTCTGCTAATGTGTGAAAAAGGAGTGTTTTGAAGAAGGAAGAGCAATGGACTTGAGTCAAAAAATCTGAATATAAGTCTCTGTTCCACCACTTCCTTGAGCAAGTTAAGTTTCTTCTTCAAGCTCATTCTTCATTTGTAAAATGGAAATAACACTGGTTATACTGCCAGCCATCCTTCTTATTAGTATGCCCAATCCAATAACCATATATTAAGCACTTCCTGCTAAGCATTGTGCTTAATAATAAAATAGGTTATTTAGGGAGGACGAGAACCTCTGATGTGGGGTCTTGCAGAGCCCTTTTCAGAGCTGCTTATCTACATTTTATGTACACCTCCCACCCAAACTGTGGCTTCCAGGAAGTTGAAGGCATGTGCAGGGTCCACACCCTGGTAATACAATCTCAGTAAATGGGCTAAAGTAGATATAGAGTAACTGAAGATCCTCAAGCTCAATAGTTAATTAGAAGGCAGTCTATCCCAAGTATGTGAAGACTTCCCCTGGTCAAATGAGCTTATCAGAACAGTTTGTTCCAAGGGCCATGAAGATGGATGAAGCAGACATTGTGAAGTGCTTAGAGCTTGGTCTGGCTTCAAAGATTACAAGTTCATCCACTACATCCTGGACCATTAACAAATAGTCATCCTGACTTTTGTCTTGTCATGGGACTTTGATGAGGGGTGGAGGGATGAAGGCATATGATGACTTTGTACAACTCTACCTCACTTAAATTCAAATCACTCTTAAGTTAAAACAGCATCTATGATGTCATTGATCTATTTTAAAAATTGAACAATGAACAACAACAATAATAAATAGCATTTGTATCAGTTTTAAGCTTCAAAAAATCACTTTACATATACCTCATCTTGTCTCTTTTAGGATCGTCTCTTTTACAGATGAAAAAACAGAGTCTGAGGGAAGTTAAATGATTCATCTTGATATAGACTAAGTGTCTGCGGCAGGATTCAAACTCAAGTCTAACTGACAAAAAAAAGTCCAGAAACTCTGTCTGCATATGGCACCTGTCTATCCTGGAGATACAAAGACCAAAAATGAAAAAGAAAACAAAACTCTCTCATTAGAGAGCTTTCATTCTATTGGACTGATAAAACATGTACACAGGGAGAGGATAAACAAGGTAACTTAAAGAGGGAATGTGTTCATCGATGTTTAACAATCAGCTAGCTCCAGTTCAGTGATCAAGGACAATTCTTAAAGACTTGTGACAGAAAATGCCATCCACATCCAGAGGAAAAAACTATGGAGTCTGAAAGCAGAGCAAAGCATACAATGTTCACTCTTTAAAACTTCTTTTTATGTTCTTTCTTTCTCGTGTCTCCCCCCCGCCTTTGGTTCTAATTCTTCTTTCACAACATGACTAGCATGGAATATGTAAAATATGACTGTACATGTACAACAGTTATCAAATTACTCACTGCCATGGGGAGAAGGGGAAGGAAGGAAAAGTGGTAGAAAATGTGGAACTCAAGAACTTACAAAAAATGAATATTGAAAACTATCTTTGCATGCAATTGGAATAAATACAAGAATGACAAAACAAATCAAGTAATTTTTTGAGAACACAGAGCATACCTTTAAGTTTACTATCCCTTGTTAACATTTCCTGTATCACTTTCTTAAATATAGATAATCATCAAAATAACACCTAGGGCCCTGTTTTGTAGCATTTGTCAGTTTCCTACATGTAAATGTCTATAATGAAAATTTAACTATTCTTTCTCTTGAGCAAGTCATTTAAACTCCCAGTGTCCCAGGGAACTCTTTAGACTATGGAATTGTAAAGCAGATAATAACCTGGATTGATGGGATTGATTGGAAAAATGTTTATGACAAAAGCAACCAAGCACATACATACAAGTGCATAATATGAACTGTTAAATCTAGTTAGAACATCAGAAATTCATGTTGCTTAAGGAGAAAAGGACAAAAAAGAAAACCCATGCCTAAAAAATGAACTATATCTTCCAATACTAACAAATCTATTCATTTATTTAATATTTCCACAGATTTTTTGGTCATGTGAAAATCTTTCACGTGGAAGATGTTCTTTTAGGCAAATGCTGCCATCTAGAGAGAAACAGATGATGGAGAGCTCACTAAATGAGGTCATTTTCCAAAACTTCCTAAAGAAGATGGTTCCAGGTCCTCAAACGAAGTCAGTATTTGAGTGACATACCCTCTAAAGCTCCCCATATCTTAAATGGACTACGAAAAGGCAGTTCATTAGAGAAGTGATTCAGCAGAACTGAGCTAAGTCCTCTGAAGAAAAATATTGTTTGCTTGATTTTTATAAGAATGCATCAAATTACACTTCTAACAGTTGAGTTTTATTTGTGTAAAGGGATAATAAGAATAATGTATTATTCTAATCTATAGTGTATAAATTTCTTTAAAAAACCATGAGTTGTGGAATATTTGTTGCCGGTTTTTCATTGGCCTTTCTTTCCTGGTACAGTACAAAAACTATTTACTCTTTAAGTGATTTTGAAAGGGCAAGGATTACAAAATTCAAACAGTGGGACAAACACAAAGGCACTTAGGAAAATACCTGAAACACCAGATATTTAAAGCTCACACTATGGAAAAAAGAGAAAGAATTCCTAAATGAAGTCAGGTCTCTTAAGTTACAAACTGTTCTCAATGATCCTTGCTTGAGAATGCACTGCTTAAATTATTAGAAAAGAATGAGTCAGGAAATGCTTAGAGCCTAAGAAATGCCCTAAACTATCCTGAAAAATCAAACAGTACCAAGAAAAGTTGTACCTAGAGTCTGCCAGATTTGCCCTTGGTATTTTGTTCCCCATAGAAAACTGTCAAGTCTAATACTCTATTTTGTAGTCCAAATTTTTCTGAGTTATATGGTTTATATGTCCATATCATATGTCATATATCTATACAATTAAAAACATTTGAAATAATAAAATGCTTGGAAATTGAAGTCAGGCATTTAAGCATGTTATAAATGGATGTATTTGTTGCCTTGCTTACCACACAAGAGGGGGGCTCTCTGATGTGCCATGGTAGATTTGAAAAATAAAATTGAAGTCACTTACTCCACTCTGAACCCCCCCTAGCTCTCTTTGAAAGCTAAACTCTACCAACCCTTCAAATGCCATTACCTAGTATTCAAATGCCTTCTCAGAGATTCAAAGAATTTTAGTTGGATGGGATTTTCTATAAAGCTTTCCCTATCCCCCTTCTCACCTACAAGTAAGCTTCTCTTTTTCTCTCTGTCTCTGTCTCTGTCTCTGTCTCTCTGTCTGTCTCTGTCTCTGTCTCTCTCTGTATCTCTCTCTCTCTCTCTCTCTCTTTCTCTCTCTCTCCTCTGTCTCTCACATACACAGACACATATGTGTTCTTATATAAATTTGAATTTTATGCCTTTTATTATACTTATCGTTACCATGTCTATTCTCCCCTAATATACTTTCATCCTATGTTTCATTATGTCCCCAGGGGAATAAACAGAGAAACTACTCAGTATAGTGGAATGAGTATGATATTTGGCATAAGACCTAACTTCAGCTGTCTTGTCATTAACTAGCTTTGTGACTTAAGAAAAATCTCTTAATTTGAGTTTTCTCATCAACAAAATGGGAATCCTTATAAAAAATCCTTGCATTTACTTACCTCACTGTGTTGTTACCAAGAATAAATGAGGAGACATGTAGGAAGTATTTTGTAACTATAGTATAAATACATTCTATTAAGTTGTCATAGTGGGAAATTCCATATATGCCCTGAATGAATACAGACATTTAAATATTTCAAGGATTAGAAAATTTGATATTCATTGAAACAATAGAAGGTATCAAGAGGAATATTGAGTCATATTTCACAAGTTAGGCATATTCCAGGAATGTTTTGGGGCTCCCAACAGGGCTTCATGAATCCCAAGTAGGTTGCTGGCTAAGGACCTAATACTGCTCAATTTTCTAAATTTCAAAAGCTTTTCTGCCTCATGACTTTTGCTATAGAAAAGTCCATTCTAAGTATCCAATTGCTTACCTGCTTCTTACTTATTCTGTAAGTTGAACATTGTTGGCTGTGGTAACAAAAAAATTTCCAATAACCCAAGTGAGCAATAAGAGTACTAGATTAGACAAGGAAAGACTCCATCACAAGTTACACTCCTTAAACATGAAGTAATATTTTTTTTGAGGTTTAGAGAAATTGTATGAAGGGTCTTTTTTTCTCTGCACTTTGTCTTATGTTGTAATTTTTATTCCTCTCTACATTTCTCAGTACTTGGATTCCTGAAAGTAGATTTGTAGGCACACTTGAAAGAAAGGCTTATGTTGTAGCATTTGAAGTCTGACCAGAAATAAGAAATGCAGGAAATCCCATGAGAGGGCTCAGTTTCATGAGATTTCAAGGTCAGTTTCTCATTTTTAAGAGGCTCCAACAGTTTGAAAAGTACTTAGGTGAACCCCTGAAACCATCTTGCTCAGAGGGGGAAAAAAAACCAAACTCTGCTTTCGTTATGTGAAATCTTTAAGACATTTCCTTGGAATATTATATACGCTGATGGCAGAGATCTAGACTATCATACACAATGCATCAGCTAAATTCTTTCAATCAGTGGAGAAATAAGACCATGCCAAGAAAATAGTAATATCTCTGTTCAGTAGTCTTAGAAATTAATTGGATAATTATTAACCAACCTATGATTTCATTTTCAAAGAAATTTTGATGAGAAAATTCCCTCTATTGTTACTATGACTAATAACAATAAGTAACATTTATAAAGGCCTTACTGTGTGCTAGGTTCTATGCCTTAATTGTTGCCCAGTCATTTTCATTTGTGATCCGTGGTGGGGGAAAAGGTCTTCTCCTGCAGAAATAATGGAGTGATTTCCTATTACCTTTTTCAACTCATTTTACAGATGAAAAAACTGAGGCACGCAGAATAAAGTAACTTGCCCAGGGCTAACAACTAGTAGGTGACTGTGGCCAGTTTGAACTCTAGTTTTCCTAATTATAAGCCCAATATACTATCCATGGTACCACCTGGCTACCTTTTGGGTGGTATGTCACAATTATTGTAGCATTTAATCCTCACACCAAACTTGAGAGGCAGGTGATAATATTAATCTCATTTTACCAATGAAAGTAAGGCAAACAGAAGTGACTTGCATAGGGGCCTGCAGGCAGGAAGTGTCTAAGACTGGATTTGAACTCGGATCTTCGCTCCAGGAACTGTGCACTATTCATACTGTACCACCAAATTGCTCTATGTAGAGCAGCACTTGCTCTACAATTTGTAGCCTTTAAGCAAGGACTCTAATTTTGGTTTGGGGAGGTGAGGAATCATGAACCCACTTTGGCCCTCTGATGAGAGCTATCAATTACTTCTCAGAAAAATGTTTTTAAATGTATAAAAAAAGAAAGCAAACTATATCAAAATATGGTTATAAAATACTTAAAGAAAAAATATTCTGATTCCAAGTTCCAAATTCCTAAAACCTCTGTTTTGCTTGAAGAACTAAGAAATTAAATTATGTACGCAGGCTCCCATATGTGAGTTCTGTATATGTCAGGAGAGGTAAAGTGACTTAGACAATGTTAAACAAAATGTAGGAGAGCCAGAGTGTGAACTCAGTTCTACACTCTAGTGTGCCATTTGCACCCCCTTAAATTAGATAAAAATAATTCTTTTTATTAATAGTTTGCAAGCTAACCTCTGAGTGAGAAAGACCTAGTTTCAAGTTCTTCCTGATGTACTTCCTAGCTGGGTGACTCTGGGAAAGTCATTGTTCTCAGTGTCAATTCTGTCATTTCTAGAATGGGGTTGGCATACTTACTTCCTGGGTAACATATATGAAGTGCTATATAAATGCTACATATTTTCATTTTTGTAGTTCACTATCATCCATCCTGAGTTAAAATATTGCAACTCTCCTTTCACTGTAAATACCCCCAAAGAGTAATACATTAATCTATTAACAATTAATATAAAATTATTGACATTTAGAGTGAACCTATTTATCTGAGACTGTTCAAAGTGACAGCTAGCCAAAAAAAGTCCTTTCCGATAAGTAGAAGGTAGAAATATTTGTCAGGGTGGTATGGAAACAGGGGAAAAAGTCATCCAACCTGGGATTAAGGTCTAGGTGGCCTTGGACAAGTCACAGGCCTATAACTCCACTGGGTCTCATTCTTCTCATCATTGATTGTTTAACAAGCTTTTATTAAGTGTTTACTCTTTTTCAGATTCTATTCTAGGTACTTGCAATACAGACAAAAATAAAACATTCTCAATTTTTAAGAAGTTTAAATTCTATCAGGAGGGAAAATTTGTACATATGGATGCTACACAAAATAAAATGTTTGTGTTTTATATAGGTTCAATAGGGAGCCTATAGAAACTCACTAGAGTTTCTATAGAATTTCTATAGAAGTGGAGTAATAGAGGAAATTCTATCCTTTAGTAAAATCACAGTGAAAGATATCTTCTAGACTCTAGGGATACCGAGAAAAAAATGAAACCAAAAATATCTGTGCAATGAGCAAGTTGAACTACTTAGCCCTTCAAATCTTTTTCACCTCTGTAACAATATAATAATAGCAGTGATAGTAATATTAACAATAATAGCTCAAATTTATATCATGTTTCCTATGCAACAGCACTCTACTGAGCACTTTACAATTATTATCTCATTTAATATTTACAACAACCCTGGAAGGCAGATGATATTACTATCTCCATTTTACAGGTGAGCAAACTGAGGCAACCAGAAGTTAAAAGGGTCACATAGATAGTGAATGTCTTAAATAAATCAAAAGTCAGAAGCAAGGGTTTGGCCCTGGTTAGGTGCCCCAGGGAGAGTCCAGGGAATTAAAGAGCTGAACGATGTTCCCCAGATGCAGAACGAATAAGTACAACAGTGAACAAAAGAGGTCAAAGGGTGTCAAAAGGAAAACTTGCCCTATTCTGCAATTTTGCCTAAGGATGCCCTTAATATATAGCATGTGCCCAAATATAAATTTCTAATACTGCACTGCAATATATCATCTACTGCTGTCAGCTAAGCTACATAACATTTTAGAAGGAAAAAATGAACAGTAGATCATACTCAACACTTCTGGCCCAGTTGTTCATAGCAGAATGTTATTTTCCAGCTCATTTCTTAGAAGAGCATAACACATCCCCATAAGTTAACTGTCCCAAGTAGAAAAAGAAGCATTTTAATTGGAGAAGTGAGGCATGACAAAAACCAAGATATATAGACCTGAAAAGTTACTTTAGTTTTCTTATTCATTGACTTTATGCCTCATTGAAGGGATGGAAATGATCCAGGATTCTCCAAGCTGAGTAACACATGCTCTGGCAAGTTCTGCCACCTGAGGAGGTTTCACATATGGTCCCTGAAACAGGGTTTATCTCCATACTGAAGGTCCATTCGCATGGAGTGATACTCATCATCAGAAGGTTGATCAACAATAACAATGGCAACAGCAACTACAGCAGCTAGCATTTTTATAGTGCCTCAACTTTTGTAAAGGTTTTTTAACATAGTATCTCATTCAATCTTCATAATACATACATATATATATATATATATATATATATATATATATATATATATATATATATATATATATGATAAGGTACTTGTTAAAACTGTCCTCATTTTGTAAATCAAGAAATTGAGGCTGAGAAATCAAATGACTTGTGCAAGACTATGGTCTATGGTACTATGGTACCTGAGTCTTGACTTGAATTTAAGTCTTTCTGACTCCACCAAGCTTTATATCCATATTTATGTTTTTGCTTTTAGTTTAATGCTCTTTGGTGCTTTCAATTAGGAACCCATGGACAGAATGTTCCTCTACCTGGAGGACCAGTGCATCTAAATTAAGTGGGGTTTATCAAAAGAAGACTGAATAAAAGTAATGATAACAATCATAATAGTTAATTCTTTACTTTCAGGTTTTCAAAGCACTTTCTGATCCTCCTATCCTGGAAGGTTAGTGTTATCATTACAGATGAGGAAACTGATTTACAGATTAGGAAATTGAGACTAAGAGAGGCAAAATGACTTGCCTTGAGTCACACAACTAGTAAGTATCTGAGACAAAATTAAACTTGGGTCTTTCTGAGTCCAGGTCTAACACTCTATCCTCTGTACCCCCCACCCCAGCCACCAACAATAGATTACCTACCTATCTATATACCATCATCATCATCATTATCATTATAATCAACAACAATCTATCATCTGTCTGCACTCTCTCTCAGACTACAAGGTCCTTGAGAGAGCAAGGACTGTTTGTCATTTTTTTTGTATCCTCAGTGATTATTACAGGAGCAGACATAGTACTTAGTAAATGATAATTAATTGGCTATTTTTCTATCTGTCTTTTTGTTACAATGATAGGCAATTTTGCAATGGTGATTAGAGATCTCAAGTTAAGAAGATCTGGATTTCAGGGATATCTTTGATATGATGGTGATGATGATGATGATGATGATGATGATGATGATGATGATGATATTTTTACTTTGTCCCCAAAGAATACCATTACATCAGGGAGGTGATGCTGTGACAAGCACATGAATTGGATTTGAGTAAGGGGATGCTGCTGTACTAAATCACCAACCTCATTTTTTTCCTCCAGAGTCATCTGGATCCAGTGGTCATATATGAATCAGGATGCCTGGAGATAGCCCTGGATGCAAGGCAATCAGAGTTAAGTGACTTACTCAAGGTCACACAGCTAGTAAGTGACCAGTGCTGAGGCTGGATTCAAACATCCATCCTCCTGACTTCATGTCCAGTGATCTATCCACTGTACCACCTAGCTGCCCTATGTCTGAGATATTGACTGTATGACCCTATTTCAGTCTCTTAACTAAGAAAACAAGGTGCAGAGTAAGGTACTGCTCTGTATTTGGAGAAGGAGTTCCTCACCATAAGATCTCTACACCAATGGAATCACAAATCAGGTCTTAAAAATAAATACTGCAAAATAAACATAGCATACTGAAAATATGAGCTCATTGTTAACATGAGTGAAATATTCCTCAACAATTTCCAAAAGGAAAAAAAATTGTCTGGAAAAAAGAAAATAATAAGAGGTGGTGAATTTCCAACTAACTTAGATTTTTTTAAAAAGATGAATGGGGATGTGAATATATATATATATATATATATATATATATATATATATATATATATATATATATACATATACATATACATATATATTTGAAGGCAAGAGAGAAATAAAGTAAATACAAAAGCATGGCAAGGTACCAGGAGCACTGAAGTTCAGAATAAACTGAGGTTGGACAGGGGTCTAAACTTTATCAAAGTGTTTGAAATAGAAGTTCACTATTTTTTTCATGAACACATGAACACAATGACCAGATATAAAACTGATTGGATGAGCAGACACAAAATGTATCTCTGAATCCACTGTTTGGTGTCAGTTTGAAAAGGGGTCTCTAGGAAGGTGATCCAAGTTCTTCTCTTTCTTTTCTTCCTCCTCTTCTTTCTCTTCCTTGTCTGCTTCCTTTTCTAACTCTTCTTCCTTTTCCTTATCTTTCTCTTCTTCCTCTGTCTCTTTTTTTCCTCTTCCTTCTTCATTTTTTTATTTTTTAGTTTTTTTACCCATATGCACATGGGAATTTTTAGTTACAAAATTTCCTTCCACCCTCCCTTCCTACCCTGCTCCCCTCGGTGGCAAACAGTCAAGTTAGCATTGTATATATATATTTTTGATAAATATGTTTATAGATTAGTCATTTTTGGTATGAGGAATTAGGCTTAAGGGAAAGAGATAACATAAGACATGATTTTTATGAAGTGTTCATCAGATTCTGAAGGTTTTTATTTTGTTTTGGTTTTCTTCCTCTGGATGGGGATAACCTTGTCCATAGCCAATCTATTAATAGAGTTGACCTAGCTTTCTGAAATGCTGAGAGGAATTGCTTCCATTAAGGTTGATCATCTCACAATGTTGTTGTTGATGTGTACATTGTTCTCTTGGTTCTGCTCCCTTTGCTCAATATCAGATCCTGTAACTCATTCCAAGCTTCTCTAGAGTCCAACCATTTATGGTTTCTTATAGAACAATAATATTCCATAATATTCGTGTACCATAACTTGTTTAGCCATTCCCCAATTGATGGGCATCCCCTCAATTTCCAATTCTTCATCACTACAAAAAGAGCTGCTATGAATATTTTAGCGTATGTGAGACTTTTCCTATTTTTTTATAATTTCTTCTGGATATAGGCTTAGTATTGGAATTACTGGGTCAAAGGGAATGAACATTTTTATTGCTTTTTGAGCATAGTCCTATATTACTCTCCAGAATGGTTGGATCCATTCACAACTCGACCAAGGAATGCATCAGGGGAAAGTATGCTTAGACAGTAGAGGATATAAAAAGTAATGATGATGATAATATTGTTAGATAACATTTCCATAATGCTTTGAGGCTTGCAAAATAATCTGAAAATACTATCACACAAAAGATCTGGAAGTTCTGGTAGACCAAAAGATCAATGCAAGTCAACTGTACGATAGGAAAGATAAAAAATGATTAATAATGACCTTAGGTTTCCTTAGGTGACATTTTTGTAACAATAATGAAGAGGTCAGAGTCCTGCTAAGGTTTGTCATGATAAGACCACCTCTGCAGTGTTATGTGCAATTATAGTTCTGTGGAATTTGACTTCAATTGTTACTTTAGTTGAGGAGATATTTCTCTACATTTATCATCACTACTTTGCAAATATCTGT
Source organism: Macrotis lagotis (assembly GCF_037893015.1). Taxonomy (NCBI): domain Eukaryota; kingdom Metazoa; phylum Chordata; class Mammalia; order Peramelemorphia; family Peramelidae; genus Macrotis; species Macrotis lagotis. The sequence goes on along the minus strand of NC_133660.1, from coordinate 53,159,565 downwards.
GCCTATGCAATTGCTGAAAACAGAGAAATGAGAGAGTCCTGTTCTATCATATGCAGAGTTGTATTGTTGACAAAATGCTGTTTTCTCTTAGGTGATTTGCTAGTTTATAGTGAAAATATATCCATGCAAAGGGTATCCCTTAAAGGTGAGAAAACAGGTGAGAACAGAGAATATCTTTTCTTTGAGATGTTTGTTCAATAAGTATGACATCATTTTAATTGTTAACATTGATTCCCATTGTCTTTTCTGAAGGTTTTATTTCCATTACAATTTTAAAGAAATTAATATTTTAACACTATGCATCAATGTGTGATAAAATTCCTTGAACTCTGAAGGCTCAGAAAACCATAAAAAAATGTCTTACTGAAATTAATGGTAATTATATTGTTACTTAAGAGAATTGCCCACAGGGAGTCTGGGGAGGATTAAATTACCCTGATAAGGGGAAGATCTGTGAAAGGTTGTCTTGTGAAAGAGGATTAGATTTGCTCTATTTGGTCCCTGAGGGCTGATCCAGGGGAAATGGGGGCAAATGGCAAAAGGTGCTTTTGGTCTTGATGTCTGGGAAAAAAAAAACCCAAAACTTCTAAACAATTAGAAGTATCACCAAAGTGGAAATGGACTGTGTCAAGAGGTAATGTGTTCCCCTCATTAGACAGAAGCTGAATAAACACTTAATTGGCATGATGAAATGAAAATTCTTTTTCTAGAAATGGGTCAGACTAGAGAGTTGCAAAGATTCCTTCTAACTCTAAACTCATATTCAACTCTTTATGATCTTATTTAGAGTTTCTTGGCAAAGAACTGGAATGATTTGCCATTTCCTTCTCCAGCTCATTTTACAGATGAGGAAACTGGAGCAAATTGTGTCACATAACTAGTAAATATCTGAGACTGGATTTGAATCCAGATTTTCCTGACTCTAGGGTCAATCACAAAACCACCTTCTGATTCTCATTGCTATAGCAAATCAATAGAACTTTTTAATATCAATTTTTCAGTTCATAAAGAACAGGAAAAGACTGGGGCTGTGTAGTATAGGTGCTCAATTGTTTCTAAAACATGTTTTATTTTTTGATAAATGGACTTATATTTAATTTCTCTAGATAGAGCATAGAAAATTAGGCAGTATGGAGGTCATTCCTAAGGTTTTTATATCTTCCCATTGTACAAAAAATAATGTCAGAACAAAATTAATTAAAGTAAATTTTGTTTAGGACAGAAGCAGGCCATTCCAAAAATCTGGATCTCAGGATTATATTCTTAGAGTGTCAAATTAGTACAGAAGCCATCTAGTTCAATATCTTCATTTTAAAAAAAAGGAAGTTATAATAACAATATTATTATTAATAATAATAATAACATAGTAAAATAGTAGAAGTAATAGGATCAATACATAGTATTTATACTGTGCTTTAGGGTTGTATTACATGTATGCCTCCATTATCTCCCACCTTTGCAAAGAGGTATATTTTCTCAATTCTTTTGGAGGTACCAAACTTTATCATTATACTTAAATAGTTCAATATCAGATATTTTAGTGGAAGATAAGAGTTATTTTCTTTACATTCATAAAGACATTGTATATTTTGTTTTTTTCTGGCTCTGTTCCCCTAACTTTTCATATTAGTCTTCCTCAACTAGTAGTCCCTGTATGCATCATTTCTTTTTGATACAGTAATATTACACTACATCTTATACCATCAATTATTATCTACTTTGATTCAAACTCTTTGTTTCTACAAAAACATTTAAAAAATAAAAATCTTATCACTCTATGTCTACTATTCTAAAAATATATATGTCTACTATTAAGTTCTCTGGATTAATGGTCATGGACATTTTAGCCCACACTTAGCAGAATTCCAAATGACTTTCTAAAACAGTTGGACCAAGTCACATCTCTATCCAATATACCAATAAACTCAGTAAACTCATTTTTCTATAGCCCCTACAACATTAACAATTCCCATCTTTAGCTATCTTTGTAAATCTATTGGGTGTGAGGCAAAACCTCAGAGTGGTTTTGATTTACATTTCTCTTATTATTCGTGATTTGGAGGAATTTTTCATAAGGTTATTTAAAGTTTGCAATTCCTTTGAGAACTGTTCATATCATATGTTCACCTGTCCATTGGGAATGTTAGAGAATTTGAACCAATGTGTTGGCAATGAATAATACAAAAGAGAACAAAAAAAAAATCTTCACCTTGAAATGATTTCTTTCCTTGCCAAGTAGTCCCCAGTGGAGAAGTTCCTCAGGAATCTCATCTGATTGTCAGTCATGATACACTAAGATTTCAGAAGAATCAAAAATTCTGCTGACCCACAGTGGAGAGATGTGTGCTTATTGGAAGAAGGGAGCAACATATTGTCAATAAATATGGCATTTTTTTCATTTCACTTCTATTATGCAGATCAAAAACAAGCATGCCATGAGAAATAAGCATGCATTAATCACTTATGATGGGGTGGACAATGTCCTACTTTTTGAGAAAGTTAGACAGGTGCTGATTTCAAGGATTTCACATTCCAAAGCATGGGTGTCCAACCTTTTAGCTTCTCTGGGCCACATTACCCAACAAAATCATGTCAAGAGCAACATGTAGAATTTAAGAGTTATTTACTATTACAATATAACCCATTTTATCAATGAGATGAAACATAATAATGCCAACAGGAATGGACTCTGAGGGTCACATGTAGCCCTCAGGTTTTAAGTTGGGGACCACAATTCCCAGGTACAATTGCATTCCCTAGCATTTTTCTCATGGCAGGCTTGCCCTTGATCTACATATTAGAAGTGCTGCCAAAAGTGATGGACTTCAGAGTGATGAATATCTGATTTCAAATGCTGCCTGAGGACACTTATTAATTATGTGACGATGACTTTACCACTCTCAGTATTAGTTTTCTCATATGTAAAATGGGGGTAATATTTATATATGCTTCACAGGTTTCTGTGAAGTGAGGGCTATATGGTAAATATTTAACAATCAGTTTGTCAGAAATTAGGCACACACACTTTTAAATTTAATCTAAATTATTAACATTTTCTCCATCCTTTTAAAAAATCAACAACCCAACCAACAAAACAATGAATTAAGTCTGAAGTGTAAATGCTTCTACAGAAAATTTAACAGTTGAATCCCAACACAAACTAGTTTCAGGACACCTCAAGATTGAGGTAATAGATAGAAAAATGATTTGAAACCTTTAAAACACAATAAAATGGTACTTTATCATCAGCATTATTGTTTATCAAAACTATTGTTATCTCAAAGTGAAAAGGCCTAAAGCCAATTTTCCAGTCTGATAAATTTTCTGAAATCATCCATAAATTTGGACTAACATAGACTCATGTAGATATCATTTATTCACACTTTAAAGTTTATAAAGTGCTTTCCTCACAACAATCCTGTGAGTATCCCTAGTAGTCTTATTCTTATTTTACAGACATAAAAAATAGAGTTTCTGCAAAAATCCCACAGTTGGGCAATATTTAAGATGAGATCCAAACCCAAATCTCCTGATTTCCACACCAGTCTGCTGATGATTACAGTTATCCAACCTTCAATCAACCAATTATCAACAGGTATTTATTAAGCACCTACGGTATGTGTTTAAAACATCAGAGAAACAAGGACAAAAGCAAAAGAGTGGGTCACAAAGAATTTTGCATTCCTATGCAAACTCCTTGCCTTCTTCTGTCCTTTGGATCTGGAAGAACATTAGAAACACATTCTGAATTCAAGAACAAGAAAACTTATCTCTAAACGTGACCCTTAACCAAGAGAAAATAACATATCCTGGCTGCCTGCGGGTTTGTGACAATTGAAAGAGAAACTGAGCTCCTTCAAGTCAAGAGCAATGAACTGATCCAATAAACAAGTGTTTATTGAGTACAAGCTACAGATCCTGCTTCTTACTAGGTGCTCTGTGGATAGGCTAGTAGTATAAGCATAGTGTCTGTGTTCAAGGAGTTAACAATCTTCTTGTGGAGGTTTAGGTCTGCTGTATTAGCAAGAAGTCAGAGAGGCTTCCCAGGAGTATCTTCCAAGGAGATAATCAGACTCCTTCAGTAGCTTTCTTCTATATCAGAGACTCTTAACAAGTATGTTTGTGTGTGTATGGTATATTTGTGTGTTTGTATGTGTGTATGTGAATGTGTCTCTGTGTGTGTGTTTGTGTGTGTATGTGAGTGTGTGTGTGTGTGTGTGTTTGTGTGTATGTGAGTATATCTCTGTATGTGTGTTCTGGATGCCTTTGGTCATTAGTCAATCAATAAATGATTATTAAACACCTACTAAGTGTGAAAGTGGTAGGGGATACAAAGGCAGTATCTTAAGGGTCTCGGAGTCTAATGAAGCAAACTACTATGTTCAAGTAGGCTATATAAATATGGTAAACTGAAGATAATCAAGAGAGGGAAAGTACTAAAATTAAGAGGGTTTGGGAAGTCTGTTGGATTATTTCTCAGAATATTTTTAATTGCATATAATAAAATGCAAAAACTTTCAAAATCAACCAATTCAATTAAAATGAAAATATCTTCCATCCAAGTCCATGAAACCTAAAATCTAACCATGAACAAGATCCCTTATGGTTCCTGAATCTCAGGAGAAGAACTCCTCTTAAAAGTCATTACATCAATAGAGCAAGAGGAGGGACAACCTGATGGGAAGGTATTCAGGGGAGAAGAAGAAAAAAGGATAAAAGGTCTAAATACTTATAAAACTTTATAAAGTATGTTTAAATGGCCAATCCCAATACAGCTCATGGTTAGATTATAATCTTTTTGAGGAAAGTTGATGTAATTTCCTGGAAAAGTAACAAGTTTCTTGTCATAAAACTCAGGTCTCAGTTATTGGCTCCAACACTTACTAGCAAAACAATGCAGAAATCATATAATCTCTGGGAGTTTCAGATTTCCCAAGTGCAAAATGGAAATCAAAAGAACAAGAGACTGATACTTTGTGAAGAAAGTGCATTATAAACTGTAAACCATTTTATTTTCCTTTTCAGTCTATACTTGTGATTTCATCAGATTTCTGAGTCCCTAAAGTAGAAATGGATACAGATAAGTAATTGGTTTATAACTTCTAGTTTTAGTTGCATAGGGTCCCTAAAAACTAAGTGACCTACCCAAAGTCACACAGTTCTTTTTTGTGAGACAGGGCTTTCTTTCTCCAGGACTGTTAATCTGACTACTATATAACATTACTTCTCAAAATACCATATATACACAACAATCCTGTGAGTATCCCTAGTAGTCATATTCTTATTTGACAGACATGAAAATAAAGTTTCTGTGAAAATCCATAGTTGGGAAATATTTAAGATGAGATCCAAATCTCCTGATTCCCACACCAGTCTGCTGAGTATTACAGTAATCCAACCTTCAATTAACCAATTATCAATAAGTATTTATTAAAACTGGTGTGTGTGTCTGTGTATGTCTGTGTATCTGTTTGTGCCTATGTCTGTTTCTGTGTCTGTGTCTGTGTTCTATTTGGGTGGGGGGAGATGTTAAGAAGTGAAATTATTTTGATCTCCATGCATATCAAAGAAATAGAAAAAACATTAGAAAGTTTTATCTCAACTAAATTTCTCCGAAAATTTTCCTAAATTTTTATAAGTTTCCATTGACTACCAAATTTGAATCTTTCACTTAGCTCCAATTTGTTGTTCACTTTGCTCAGTCATTTTTCAGTTATGTCTGACTTTTTGTGACCCTATTTGGAATTTTCTTGGCAGAGATCTTTGAGTGGTTTGCCATTTTCTTATCCACCTCATCTTAATAGATTTGGAAACTGAGACAAATAGGATTAAATGACTTGCCTAGAGTCACCCAGTTAATAAGAATCTGAGACCAGATTTGAAATTGGTAAAACCAGTCTTCCTAACTCCAGGTCCAGTACTCTCTGCCATCTAGTTACCCCTTCCTTTTTTAAATCCTTTTGTCAAAAAGTGTGCCTATATAAACAAATGTGTTTCTGCTATTGCTATGGTAGTAGTAACTAATATTTAACCCATATTCCTGTACTCTTTGTCATAGACCATGAGTACTCAAGTATTATATGAATATTATTCTAATAGACACAGGGCCTGAGCCCAAATCCAGCTCTAGAACTTATTACCTGTATGATGGTATAGGGTATTCAAGGAAGACTATCATCTTTAGTGGGAAGACTGCTGAGCCCTTTTCAGGGCTGCTCATCCCTCCCGTGTCTCTACCTGCCTCCCAATTTTCATCTTTGTCTCAAAAAAGCTTTAAGCATCTACAACCCAGTAATATTGCTTCAGTAGAAGGGCTAAGCCAGGTTAAGGGTAACCAACCTCTTCAAAGCCATCAGTGAATTAGATAAGTCTACCCTAAATAGGTGAAGACTTCTCCCATCAGAATGGGTAGAAATGAATAATTTGTCCCAGCACACCATGAAGACAAGGAAGCAGACAATGTGGTTAGACATCAAAGACACCATGGACATTCAGCTCATCCTGAGCCATCTCTGGAAATCTTGACTTTTGTCTTGCCAGTGGACTTTGATAATTCTGGAAGAGAGGGTAAGACTGAAAACTTAATGAAACTCTGTCTCACTTAGATTAAAATTAAAAAAAATTAAAATTAAGAAAATCTGTGTCCTCTTGGGCAAGTTATTCAACATCTCTTAGGCCTCAGTTTCCTCCTCTGAAAAATATGAGCTTTAATGTCCCTGCCAGCTCTACCCCTCTGACCATCTGACCCTATGAACAGCTGAGTTTTCAATATCAAATAATAGTATCAATAAAGCTAAGATTATGGGCTTGATGCTGGTACAGACCAGTTAGATTTGCTCTGACCCATTTAGGGGAGCCAACATAGTTGGACCATTTCAAATCTCTTTCCATTGTTAAAAAGACAACTCAAATCTTTGCTCTCTTAAGAGAATATTTGGGTGTAGAGTGTTTTCTACTTTTTCAAAGGGCTTTCACATACTATGCATCATTTGAAGCATGTGTCTCTCATTCACTTTGGGTACACATCTTCTTCAAATATGAGGGGAACACTCCATAACCCCAAAGATGTGAATCTAACCATGAAATGTACTGAGATATTCTATTACAGCATGTGTTTTGCTGTGATCTCTAAGAATTAATGAGATAATGCTGCCCCCCTTTTGTTCTGTGTACTTCACATCATGCTTTGAATATGCCATCACTCCAATAGTGACATTATCTAGACAAATCATTGATTTGATCTAGTCCTGAGGCTAAAATACTCACCATTTTTTTAAATTGAAAAACTTAGGCTGGGGGGAATTTAATAACTTAAGAAAATAGATATGGCTAATAAATGGTTAATCAGCATTTTGCAAAGCAATGCAGACTCATTCTTACTTTAGGGCTATTTCATGATTGTTATTTTCTGCTTTGATGACATGTATTTTGCTTGTGTTTGTATTGTGCAGGTTTAATGTTTGTTTTCCACCTATCATGATTTCTCTAACCTCCTAAGTGATAAACTTTACATTCTGCTAATAGAAAAGGCTACAAAAAATTAACCAAGTTAACTTTTATTGGCTTGTTTTCTTTGACTAAAACATAATGAAATGAGGTGCACCTCTGACCCCCTTAACCATCAAGCCATGTCATATGACTGAAGTGACTAATGTCTATTGCAAGATCTGTTGGCTAAGCATTGCTTGGAAAAGTGAGGAAATCTCGCTCACCTAATGCAATGTTAATAAATCAGTCTACTGCTCAGGATTTGGGCTACCCATTTACCCAAAATGTACTTCAAAAGTTTAAAAAATTTTGAAAATGGTCATTAATTTTATCAGAGATAAAAAAAATGCTAAAGTTATCTGATAGGAATATTTTGAAAAAAATGTGTTTATTATTCTTGCCAGATCTGCCTTTTAAAAAGAGGAATATAGTCTTTTTAAAGGTGATTTTTAAAATAACTTTGAAGAGAAGAAAAACATCCACATTTTCAAATTCTAAGAAGCATCCAAAGTAAGGAAGGAAGCAAGGACAAATTAATGCCAGATTTCAAAAGAACCAAAAAGATAATATAAAATTTAAAAAATATTGAGTCAGATGAAAGATATGAATAATGCTCCTGAGGTATTGGTTGGGCATTTTTATAATACTCAAGTGGCCTAAGAGTTAAATCTTTTGCATAATGCTTGCATAATGCTCAGTAAGAAACCAGTTAGTTCATCCATAGGATTTGGCTCATTAAATCTTCATACTTAGTGAGAATCATTATCTTTTGCTTTAGATACTTTTTAACCTTTCTTGAATTTGAAGAGTCTTCAGTGGTCATCTAGTCCAATGTGTATCGAATTAAGGATTCTCTCTACAATATCCTCAACAAAGAGTCATAAAAAGATAGGATCATACATTTACAACTGTAAGAGACCTTTGAGATCAGCACTCCACTTATTCTATAGATAAAGAAATTAAACTTAAACCCAGAGTGTTTAAGTGACTTGTCCAAAGTCACATAGTCAGTCGATGCCCAAAGTAGAATTTGAATCAAGTAATCCCTGACACTAATTTCAGTATTTTATCCACTTGATCATCCAGCCTTTCCTTAAAGATCTCCACTGATGGAAAAGTATAACAATGGAAATCATATCTTCTAATCAATAAATGTCATTGGAAAATTTAGACCTCACCTCTTTTTTATTCATATTTTCATTCATATTTTCTATGGAACCTTTTCTACAAGATGGCAGAGATAAATTGTATGAAGTATGTTTCAAGGAAGCATAAATTTTATCTATGACATTATATTATTATTATCATTATTAATCTGAATTATTTTAGACAGATTTGACTATTTTAATTCCAGTTTTCAGGGTACTAGACAAATAAAAATCAGTTCTATTACATGTCTGTTCAAACATAAACAAAATCCCAACATTTTCCACCATACCTATTGGTTAATCTATTAAAGAATTATTCATTAATTCTTCAAGTTTTTAGGGAGGTCACTTCATTATTGTCCACAACTGTTCTTAAATGTTTATAAATGTTCACAGTTAACAAGCTAAATAATAGAGATATTTAAACATTTTAATAATAATCTACTGTTCTTCCCAACTACAATTCTACCATAGAATTTCAGTGGCAACTTCATTTAGTCATTAATTTTTCTCTGAGTCTAAAAATAAGATACTGGATTAGAGTCTCCTAGGAATCACTGACATAGCTAAAGCTTGTAAAGTTTTGCCTTTCCACAATTGTTTTGTATAACAGGGCATGGTATTTGCCATTGTCTTTTTTCAATAATGGATAAAGTCTAAAGCCTGGGTCAAGTACATTATTATTTTACTTGAACCCTTCTTTCTTTTAGGCTCCTTTCCTCCCCTTGGATTTCTCCTATTCCAAAATATTTAGTATTAATGTTTTCACCCTGATAAAAGTCACATCAATAATCATTTTAATTGCATGATGATGTGTACCAGGTACTCTACTGAGCACTTGATATATAAAGAAAGACAAAAACAGTCCTTTCTCTCAAGGAGATCATCTTCTAATGGAGGAGAAGGCATATACATGATAGGGATAGATAGATAGATGATAGACAGACAGATAGATAGATAGATGTTACATATCACTAAGTGCATAGATTAAATATATATGTATATATATACATATATATATATATATATATATGTATATATATATATACACTGCATGGAAAGTAATCTCAGAGTAGAAACACAAGCAGGTAAGAATTCTGGGAAAGGCCTTCTGAAAAAAGAGTTGACCCTGTCTTGAAGAAATCCTGGGAAAATAATAGGCAAATATTAGGCAAGTATTCAATAAGTGTTACCTGCCCCAAATTTTCAGATACTCAAACTGGCATTGGAAAAAAATATGGCCCTCTATACATTACATAGGATGATCTATATAAATACAGATATTTCCAGGATGAAAATATTTTTTTTTTCCAAATCAACACAAAAAGGAGAAAAAAATATGGGTGAAATAAATGTCATAAAATTTCAACATAGAACAACTGCATTCCTAAACATGTGCAAGAGGGAAAATTTCAGTAGGTGTACTAGAACCCAGAGATAAACTACCAAATACAATTGAACTTTTCTTTCACTAAATAAGAGAATATAGTTAATACAATTATTTAGAGAAATTTTATCATAATATTGACAATAGACCTTAACTAAAATGTCTCCCATTGAATAGAAAACATCTTTTATTGTCAGATATAGTTCTTCATCTCAGAACTCTACCTTTTATTAAGAGAATGGTTCTGTAGTTTGAGGGCATTTTCCCAGAGAACAATGAGCAGGTCAGATCAGCAACCAACTTTTTATCCACTGACATACAGACTGACTGATGGAAACTTCTAACAGGCTTAAGACTTTAAGCCTTGGTACAAGGGTTTACATCAGACCCTTCACAGGAGGGAAAACCCATTTAATCCTAGAAATTGTTAAAACTTCCCACAAGGCAAAACCATGCATTTGTGTATTTTATTTATTATTTCCAGGAAAAAATGAAGATTTTTTTAAAAAGTTGAATCTTTCTTCACTTAGGTTTGCTTTGCTTTTTTTCCTGTTTGATTTTGCATTAGTCAGGATGAATTAAGAGCAATGCTTGAGGTGGTGATGCCAATTTCACTGGGTATCACTCTTCCCTCTTCCCATTAAGTCTCTCTGTTTGGTAATGTCCCAGAAAATAATTGCTCACACCTCCTCATAAAATGACATGAAGAGAATGAAGGAGAAGCTGGGGGGGGGGGGGCGCATAATGTGCTTATCCTTTTAAAAAGCAGAATCAATTGTTTCATAATTTAAATGGAAAGTGATTTCAGTTGACATTTGCCCAACTGCTTTTTATTAAATTATTGAAAGCTTTTTTTGACTCCTCTGCATTTTGAAATTCTTAACACCACTCTATATCATCCATATTTTTCCACTTCTCCATACTGAAGGAGGAAAAATTCCCAAATGATTACATACCAAAGAACAGAGCCTCATTTTTTTCCTGAGGTTGATATATGTTTATAAGGAAATCCAGCATATGAGCTTCCAAATCTGCAGGTCATTGTAAGTTAAACCATGTGCATTCCACTCCAATCATTCCCTTCCTCCAAAGTCACTCATCAGAGGTCCAAATTGTCTTCAGCCATTTTGAAGAGTTCTGTACATCAGAAGACAAGACTCTTCTGCTGAGTCCCATGAGGGAATTGACAGGGTTTTGTTCATTTGTGCAAGCATCTGTCTGGCTTCCCAACTCCACAAACAACAGAAGCAGTCCTGCTTGTCAATACTCAACCACCCCAGATCCAAAACTAGGGCTGCTTTCATTTTTACTTTTGTCTTTTTTCCAGGAGGGGCAAAAATTAAAAAAGAGAAGACATGTAACTCTTTAATAGAATGCTGAGGTTGTCATTAGTGCATGGGTATGATTCAAAAAAATCCTGCCGAGTGAATTATGCTCTTACAAGAACAGAATGTACATTTTGAAATCATAATTTGCTGACAAAATTTGAACTGAACCTCTGATTTCCGCACTTAGCAGAGGCAATGGTATATAGTAAATCTTTACTAAATCCTTGGTTGATCTACTGGATGGTTTTATTAGTGTAGAGACTTCAGATGAGGAACCTCTCTGAACCCTAGGGGATCACCACTTCTCTGAATCCTGGGGCACTAAGAAATGACAGGGACACACAACCCCACCACACAACATCTCAAAGGCAAGATTTGAATCCAGCTCTTCCTCATTCCAAGTCCAGCTCAGTTCACTGTGCTTTGCAGACTCTCAAATAACAATGGATTCTTGTTGGAGGGTGGAAAATACACTCAACCCAGTGAAACTTTTACCATGTTTCTGCTCTGTTCTATGTGTCATCACAGAATCGTAAAGCTCTTTAGTATAATCACCACTGATTCTAATGTATAGTTTACAACAAAGCCAGACATTCTTAGCGAAAAGCCCACAAACTGTCCATTGCTGTTTAGTGATCAATCTAGTTGACCTGTCCATATTCTGACACTTTAATTCTCAGTCAAAAGAGATTAGATAGATAGATAGATAGTTAGATAGATAGATAGATAGATAGATAGGTAGATAGATAGAGATGGATAGATAGACAGATAGATGATAGATATAGATAGATTTAGATGGGATATATAGATAGATTTAGAGATATAGATAGGTACATAGATATATAGATGCATAACTGAGCTGAAGAATCTGCTGTCCATCCTCCCCACCCCCTAGCTTTGTTTGTTCATTTTCACTCAGCCTAGGCCTCATTTACCACAGGATTTGCTCAGGATCCTTCTGGAGTGCCTCAGAGTTGTTAAGTGACAATCTAAAAGCCGATTTCGGATTAGCTAGCTTAACCAGGTGAACTGAGGGCTTCACTTTGATTGGAGAGGAAAGCTGGGGCTGTGCTTGGAAGTCCATATTGTGAGACTGAAGGGCTTTATCAACATCCTGAGAGGCGTGCATTCAGAATAGCTGCTGATGAGAATCTCACTAATCAGGGAAGGATTAGCAAGGGCTCAAAGCTCTCCTACTTCTAATTCCTTCTCCATGACGCTGTTCATGCACTGCAAAATGGTCTAGTACAATACAAGAAGTATAAATATTAGATGAGGCTCTCTGCCATCTTAATTAGCACTTTCTAAGGGAGCTTGTCATTGAGCCTTACGTAGTAATCACTGCAAAATCACAAGGAAGGAGGGCAATATTTCATTAGAGAAAAGGATAGCAACAATGAAAATGAACATGGCTTTATAGGGCCAGGTAGGATGCTCATTCTTTCTAATTTTTGAAAATAAGGCCATTAATAATTGTTCCCTTACCATTGCATTTTGCTACCCAGGATAGCATGTGTTATTAATAAGATTTTTTTCTCTGAGAAAAAAACTGTATTGTAGTTGATAAAAGGAAAAGCCCTGTGTTCAAGTTTTGTCTGTGCATCTCTAAACAAATCACTTCATTCTCTAAAACTTATTAAATTGCATTGGTAGATTTTCTGCACCTGAAATTCTAGAAATAGGCCATGAAAAGTATTTTATATATATATGGTGAGAAGTCTAGGAAAATAAATGTGAGAGAAAAGAAGAAAAAAGGAAAAGTATTTTAAAATAGAGGTTGAGTAAATAGTGGATAAAGGCCAATTAGTTCGGGATCAAAAAGACACAGGTTCACATTTTGCCTCTGACATTATTCGCTCTATGACCTCGAACAAGTCATTTAATCTCTATCTGGTTTAGGAAAATCTCCTAGGAATTATCTGCTAAGATGGAGGGTCATCTTCCTTGGTTGAAGATGTTCCCACACCAGGAATTCCCCACTCCAATCCATCCATGTTTTATTTTTTTCTAAAAAAAAGCATTATTTCTTATGATACAAGATAGTATCACCAAACAATTCTGCAATGATCATGCCAAATTTGGATAATTGGAAGAATGAAAAATCAATGATTGACAAAATCGCTCCATTTGCATCTTGATTGTTGACATTGTGAATTCTCAGGTTTATCCAAGTGCTTTAACTCCATTAACCTTCGAGAACATGAACTTTTCTCTAGTGTTTTATTCATGTATCTGCAACCAGGCCCTTTTCCTTTCTTCAGTGTCAAACTTCCCAGGCTTCCCTATATCCCCCTCTCAAGATGCTTCATTCTCATTTTTCACCTAGTAAAAACTGCATTACCTATCACTGACAATGCAGAATTGCACTGGCAAAGAGATATTCTCTCCATTGGTTAAATATTCTCAGAAGAAAGCATGACTTTTTTTTACCCTTTGCTGAATTTGACATCTGAGAAGAGTTTCTGGGTAGGGATATTGCGAAAGCAAGGAAGGAAACAGAAGAAAACACAGATGGGTTTAGCAGAAGCTATTTGGGGGGGCTATAAAGAATTTTAGTCTAAAAAATGGGAGACTAGCCTGTCAACTTAGGCTGTGCCCTTGAGCAAGGTATTGAAAAGTAGCCTCAGAATTTTAAGATTTATTCAATATGGCATGAGGAGTCATTGAAAGTTATTAAACTAGGGTTATAACTAATCTTAATACTATTTTAGAGAAACTAACAAGTTGAGAGTCACAGCCTGGTCCATCATATCATGAGAAAGGCATAGGCTTAAGTTCTGCCCTTGACCACTACTAGTTACGTGAATGCTATCCATCCCAAAGAAATAGTTGATGGTGTCTGAATACAGACTGAAACACTTTTTTTCTCACTTTATTTTTCTTGAGGTTTCTCTTTGTGTGTGTGTGTGTGTGTGTGTGTGTGTGTGTCTGTGTCTGTGTCTGTGTGTGTGCATGTGTGTGTGTGTGTGTGTGCGTGTGTGTGTGTGTGTGGAGGGGGTTGTTTACTTTTACAACATAACTATTGTAGTAATGTGTTTCATGGCTACATATTTTTAACCTTCACTAAGTAATGTGCTTTCTCAATGGGTGGAGTAGGATGGGAGAAAGGGAGATAATCTGAAACATTGTTTTGGAAGTAAAAGTTGAAACATTCTTTTGCATATAGCTGGAGTAAAAAGAATAAAAAATTAAATTGGATGGAATACATTTGACAAAATTGTATTTTTTGGTTGGTTAACTGTTAATAATAATAACTGATGTTTCAATGAAGTTTCAAGGTTGGTCAAGGGCATTCCATGTTATATTTGAAACAACAGCCTTATAAAGTGACACTATTATCCTCATTTTATAAATAAAGAAACTGAGAATCAAAATCGTTAATGACTTCCCCAAGGAAACAGCAAAATATGCAAGTCTTCCTGACTCCCAGTTCAGAGTTCTATCTATTCTACCATGCAGTCTCTTAATAGTTTAAAGAGCAAGGCTCCAAGGAATTGGAGGTAAGAATTGGACAGTGTTGATAGTCAAGAAAGGTTGGAACTTTGGATACAACACGATTAGCAAACCAGTGTGTTAGTCAGAGATCATGAAGTCACAAGATGACAAGGAGAAAGTGCTAAGAGTGAATTAGGGAGAGATCAACAGAAGGATGAGATTTTACCAAAGCTACAATAGTTTTATTTTAAAACCTTAGGTTCAAAAAAAAAACCCTTAGGTTCAAGATTGAACAAAATCTTATAATTAAGCCCATTCTATGTACCAAGCCAAGGCAAAAAAGCATATATGAAGTGTCTACCATGTGCTGAGTTCTATTGGTTCAAAAAAGACTAATGGGAACTACGATAAGCAATTGACTATGAACAAGAAAGGTATATACAGGATGAAATATAGGCAAGACACAAGCATTATAAGAGAGATCAGAAAAGTTCTGAATTTAGCTGAGGTTGGAAGAAATTCAGGGAAGATAGAAGGCAGAGATAAAGAAGAAGAGCATTCTAGGTGGGTGGCAGGAGGCAAATGATGAATATACAAAAAACTCAGACATTAGATCATATTATGGAAGCAATAGGAAGGCCAGTTTTCCTGAATTAGAAAATACAAAGAGGAAAGTAAAGGTAAGAAGACTGGAAAGGATGGAAGGGAACCAATTATGAAGAGCTTCAAAGGTCGAAAAGCGCTTGGCATTGGACTAGTAGCTCAGAGCTCTGGGTCTGGACTCCTGAAGACCTGAGATCAAATCTGATGTCAGACAATAGCTGTGTGACTTAGTGTTAGCTTCTTGATGTTTTCAAAGAATTCTTTAAAACTGTTAAGTTGCTAACAAGTGCCTATCTGCATAACTTGAGGGGCTTTACTTATTAGGACTTCACTATGTGAAAACAACCATTAGGCTCCTTAAACAATAACAAAAACAAACAAATTACCAAAGGAACAGCATAAACATTCTTGTAGTTGCTTTTTTTTTTTTTTTTTTTTGGCAAGGCAATGGGGTTAAGTGGCTTGCCTAAGGCCACAGGGCTAGGTAATTATTAAGTGTCTGAGGTCGGATTTGAACTCAGGTACTCCTGACTCCAAGGCCAGTACTCTATCCACTGCACCACCTAGCCGCCCCTATAAACATTCTTGTAACTCATAGTTCATTTAGTCATTCACAATTATGTTCCATTTTCAACATATTAACATATGCATAGTGTATTAAAAAATTCTCATAGGAAAAAGTGCTATAAATGTGTTTTGGGGCAACATCACATGGTATCATATATTTGCATTTATGCACACATATCTATTTAATATACATATTTATATATATATTTTGCTATATGCATATTATAATTGTTATATCAAAACAAATTTATAGCATTATGTCTTATTATGAATCATTATATACATTTCAATAGGGTAGAATGAGATCTTTTTAATTTCGTGACATACCTAATTAGGCCAGTATCTGAAAGACCACCCTCAGAGAAGAAACTCAGTGCTATCACTATTACCATTTTGAATATTTTCACTCATATTCTCTTTACCTCTTAACATTTTCCCAGAAAATTTTTCTTATCTTTGTGAAAAACTTAAATTTTTCCATATCAAATAAAGATAACCTCTCTTGAACCCTGTCTTTTCACATGACTAGTCATCATTCCAACAAAAATATCTTCTACAAAAATCTTCAGTTACCTAGAGATATAAACAAATCATAGAAACAATGAAATGCAGAAATGTAAGGCAAACATTGCCTTACCAAAAATTAAATTTCCTTTATATCTAATATATTTAAATTTGTAGTCAATAAAATATGAACAAATATCTAAGAAAGCTCTCACCCAATAAATTTTTAAAAATAATTTGCTGTGAAAAAATCTAGCAGAGAATTTTGATTTTTATTTAATATTTTAGTAAGCAATGCTTTTTTTAGTTTTTTTGAAAGTATATTTCCTTCTATTAGTTAATGCTATAATCATGCTTGTCTTTGATCTGGGGCCAAAGCCCATTCTTTCTTTCAATAGGCCTACCATATGGTGGGGAAAGAGGATAGACCAAGCATCCTAAAAGCCTGAAGTTTAAAAGAACTATAACATGTTTAAATTTAATATCATCCTCAAAACCAAATAGTGAGGATTTTTCTCTTCCTTTCCTTGGTACCAAAAAAGCACATACATCCAGGTAGCCTTCAGATATTGTGTCGGGAGGGTTTCCATTTCCATCACTCCCTCATGATGAATGAGCTGCTTCTTTTAAACACATAAGCACTTCAGAGGATGACCCTGACAGGGTTGTTAATCCAGGGAGCCTGGCTTATCGTTACAGAGTTCAAGGGCTGAGGTTGCACAGCATCCCTGTACTGCCTGGCTCTTGCTACATTCTCAGACTGGAAGTTAGACCATGATCACCATTTTAACAAGAAATGCTAGACACTGAACAACTACAGGCAGAAATCAATAGAGCTCCTGCACTGATGCAGGACCTACTGTATAACAAACCCGATCCATTTGCATCACAGATGCCTTTGTTTTATACACAATATTTCCATGAGAACTTTAATCCAGTTCTCACATAGAAAAATCACCATATTTGTCTATGCAGTATGTAAATGATTTATAATAAGACACATGTTATTAGCTTACTCTGATATAGAAATCATAATACACATATAAATAAAAATATACATATGCATACATATTCAGACCTACTTATATACATCTGTGTGTGTGTGCTTCTGATTCTTTCAATTTATTGGAAAGGGAAATTCCCAGTGTGGAAGCTTCATCCATCCATGGCTGATATACAGATCTTCAATACTGAAACGTTAAGTGATTTCTTCAGTATTCCACAATTAGTACATGTCAGGTCACTCTCCTCTCAAAACTGAATGGGCTGAACAGAAAAGAAGGATTAAATGAACAAAGCAGTTCTTAGTAATGCTAGACACCATACTAAATTCTTCTTGGAGCTTCCATTTAATAAAGGAATACAAAACATAAAAGTTAGCTAAAAGAGGGGTGGCAGGAACAAGCATATTAGCACAGTTGGAAAATGTCCAGATGTGATCAACTGATTCAAAGCAAGATAAGGGAGAAACACATCTATCCATTTTTTAGTAATTTTCATTCTTATACAAGAAAATAGAAGCAATAAGAGACTGGTGACTGGTGACTGGTTACTAGATCCACAACAATAGAAATAGGAAATTTCCAATTTCCTATAAATGAAACATAAAAATTCCAATTCCTTCTTCAACATCTTGATTAAATTCAAAATTTATTCATTAATCAATAAGTAATCAATGAGTCTTTAGTGTGTTAGACACTGTTTAGCACCCACTCTGTGTAGAGGCTTGGAATAATCATTTTCATATGCATAGTGAGTTATTATTTACAAAGATTTCCCTTACAGCCTTCATCTTTTAGATATTGAAATTGAAACAATAATGACATGTCTATTATCACAAAATTAATAAATGTCCCAATGGGACACAAACTCAAGTTACTTTGCTTCTAAGACAAGAGGTTTTCCCACATCTTTCTACTATGCTTCCCTCAGTCCTTACAAGCTGTGGATTGGAGGTTAGACAGCCATGCTTGATTCCAAATTAACCAGTGGTCTAGCTCTGTGATCTTGACCAGGTGACTAGACTGCTCTGGTCTTTAGTTTTGCTATCTATGAAAGAAGGATATAATAGGACACCCTTGAGGTTCCTTCCAGCCTTAAAATTACATTAGAACGATTTTCTTTCACTGACTTTTAAATCAAAGGTATTTCTATTATATTTCAGAAATTCTTAGGAATCAGTTACAACTCTTAGTTACCCTAAGAAAGGGTGAATTGAGCCGGGTAATAATGGTGCACACCTGTAATCCCTTCTACCAATATAGTTAAGATTGGTGGATTATTTGAGTAAAGGAGTTCTGACCCAAATAAATCCAATATCCATCCTAAATCTGATACAAATGTTGTGAGTCAATGATTCGGGATGCATGTGGGGTGAAACCAGATTGCCTAAAAAAACGGCAGAAACAAGTCAGAAATGGAAGAATTTAAAATCTAGAGCCAATCAGCAGTGTAGCAGATTTCATTACTGATTACAATATAAGGACAATATAAGAAGAATCAGAAGGAGGGAGGGAGAGAGAGAGAGAGAGAGAGAGAGAGAGAGAGAGAGAGAGAGAGAGAGAGAGAGAGAGAGAGAGAGAGAGAGAGAGAGAGAGAGAGAGAGAGAGAGGTGGAAGGGAGGAAGTAAAATGGGAGGAAGGAAACAAGGAAGAAAAAAGGAAGAGAGGAATGAAAGAGGAAAGGAGGAGGGGAAGGAAGGGGAAAAGGAAAGATAAAAGGAAGGAAAGAAGAACAGAAATGAAGGAGAAAGAGAGGAAGGGAGAAAAGGAGGAATAGAGGATCTGTTGCTTGATCGAAATCAAAGCCAATTCATGGAATATCAGAGGAGACTCTAAAAACTATTGAATCCTAGTGATAGTACTGGCTGAAAAAGGAATTAACATGGCATTATTTATTTTCAACTATACTGTCACTTTTAAAGTTTTTATATAAATCTATAGAAAAATAAAGTTAAAGCCACTGTTAATTATTATACTCTTTTATTCTTCCTCTCACAAGCCATAGAATACCACAAGAGTTATTCAGAAATAACAAATGCATATTTTTTATCCCAGTCACAAGCCCTATGTCTTAAAAGGTTTAGAAGAGGCATGTGACGATGCCTGTTTGAAAAGCAAAGCATAATGTGTTTCTAGTTTATAAATTATAAAATATTCAAAAGCACAGGCTAACTCTAAGGAATTGGTTACATTGATATCTGGAGCTGTTTTATCCCTTTTATCTGTTGATTTTTTCCTCCTTTATGGATATAATATAAACAAAATGCAAATGTGATGCTTTGGGTCTTGGAACATAAGAAGGGAAGCAAAGGTGCCAAAAAAGAAAAGAAGGGGTTCTCATTAAATAGTCTATTAAGCAGATTGCTAATGCATAGAATCATCCTGCTCACAGTTTCCTGGGATATTATTTTTCAGAATGTGCATGCTGCAAGAATGTTAAGTAATCAAAACCTATACTTGAGCTGTACAGACACACTATTCTGTATTCCATCTGCCTACATAATGCAGTCCAAAATTTACAGTTTTAAAAGATAGTATGCAGTGACTGGATCACAGTGTTCTTTCCAATTTGATATAGCTGCAAGTCAATGAAGGACAAACAATAAAACAACAGCAACAGGAGCTGATTTCAGAATATCATGTAAACAATTTTACCAGTTTCACTCTTAGTTAATTGTATCTTTGTGATCAACCTAGGAGCAAGAGTAAGAATGTTTAAATATGTTGAATGTTAAATATGTAAGAATGCCTAAATAAAATATTTAAATTTACATTTCCGGTACTCCAGGTATATTCATGCTTCATTCATTTCACAAAAGCATAACATTAGGTATAACATTGTAGGGGCAATATGACCTTTAGAACAATATTGGGAACTGGCTCCCAAGAGCTTTGAGGATTTCATTCTGACTTACATTTCAGTTGAACAGATCCATCAGTGGAACTTATCTTAGCAAATTAATAATGTCATTGTTTGGGAGTAAGTCAACTAGAGCATACCTGTATGCAAGAGTTTCACTTTAAGCAGAAAGCTGAGATTAGGGTGCTAGGCACTGTAGTGGAGTCAGTGTGAAGAGAAGAACCTATGTATGTATCAGATTCAAACCGGTAGGAATGATTAGACTCAGGACACTCAAATTCTAATAGTTAATTTGCCTCCAGATTTACCTGTGTAAAAATTCATAGACAAGTCACTTCATTATCCTGGGGCTTGTTTTTGTCATGTGCATATTGATGGAATTGGACTAAGAAATATATAAAATTGCTGTAAAACCAAAGTTTCATAATCATCACACTAGCAGACAATTCCTGCATTTCCTGCTATACTCTGGCAATTTAGAAAGGTAAATATTTCATTAGAATCAATTCTTTTATGGATACACATGAATAAAGTATTGGACTCACTCTAAGAATCTCTTATTTAATAGCATAGCAGTTATTTTCATATTTTACCCTCATATAACTGCCTTTAAATTTCAAACAGTTTTTAAATCATCTACAAATATTAACTGTGCAGAATAACCAACTAATTGATACCTTCCTAAAGTGTTAGAACCACACCCATAATGACATTCACTTTACATGTGAAATCAAAGCTAAAGATAGAGTTAAGTGGAAAGAAGATTCCCAAGCTACCTGAGAGAGGCAAACAGAGGAACTGGCAAGATTGACTTCATCCTGCTTTAGAGTTAGTAAGAAGTATCACTTCATTTAATCTTCTTCCATTACAATGATGAGGATCAGAATGGGAAGGAAAAATATCTCAACATTTGTTGCAATGAATGAGATAAACTCCTTTATCAACCATGAAACTCTATATGGCATTAACATTGTGATTATTGTTAATAAGTAAAAAATTATGAAGTGATTTGTTAAGAAGCTCCAAATTAAGTCCATGTGTCAAGCTAACTCAGTGAATATCATGCCTATCTACTGGTAGTAGATACTAAGGATGACTGGAAATGGCCCTGGTTGTAAGGCAATCAGGGTTAAGTGACTTGCTCAAGGTCTCACAGTTAATAAAAGTTAAATGCCAGGTCAAATTTGAACTCAGATCCTCCTGACTTAAGGGTCAGTGCTCAATCCACTGCACCAATTTAGCTGCCTCAGATTCATATTTGTCCACTGGTCCCAGATGACTCTGGAAGAGAAAGTGAGGCTGGTGACAGCACAGTACCCCCTTACTCAAATCCAATCCACTGACTTGTCATGGCATCACTTTCTTCATGTCATTGTCCTCTTCTAGAATGAAGGAAAAACATCTATATCATCATCATCATCATCATCATCATCATTTTCTTCATTATGATGAAGACAGGGTCAAAGATTCTCTTGTTTAATATCATATAATAGTTAACAGTATCAAGGAGCAAACAATATATATCAGAAAATATGTTTTAGGAATGATCTACCAATGGCTTATAGATTACTCACAAAACTTATTCTTGTATTTCATGAGTAATTTCTTTAAGAAGACTACTGGAAAATATTGGACATAATGAGTGTCACATGCTATGAGATGAAAAAATGAATACATATTGACAGGAAGCAACTTGAACAACACAGGAATAATTTAAGAATCAGATATGTACAGTCAAATTATTCACTGACTAGTATAAATTTCAAAGTTAGTTTTTTGGGGTTTTTTTTTAGGTTTTTGCAAGGCAAACGGGGTTAAGTGACTTGCCCAAGGCCACACAGCTAGTTAATTATTAAGTGTCTGAGACCGGATTTGAACACAGGTACTCCTGACTCCAGGGCCAGTGCTTTATCCACTACACCACCTAGCCGCCCCTCAAGTTAGTTTTCAAGAAGAATTAATAAAGATAAGACAAATGCCATTGCAACAGCTCCAAACTGACCTATTTAAACAAAACCTCTGACTTTGAAAAATAAGGAATGGTAAAATTTAAACTGATTCATTTCATTTTCAATTGTAAAATAATTGTCCATCTTTCACTCAATTCCACCTGAAGTGGAATTGAGTGAGGGGGGCTGTGCTGAGTCACGAGCCTCACTTTCTCTTCCAAAGTCATCTGGATCCAATGGCCAGATATGAATCCAGACTACTGGAGATGATCCTAGATGCAGGGCAATCAGATTGAAGTGACTTGCCCAAGGTCACACAACCTAGTAAGTGGCAAGTATCTGAGGCTATAGTCAAACTCCCATCCTCCTGACTCCAAGGTCAGCGTTCTATCCACTGCACCACCTAGTTACATAATAGATAATAAATATTGGTTGAATGGTTGATAAAAGATTCCAGAAACTTCACCCAAACAGTAGGTAATTGATCAAATTTCTAGGCAGAGAGACATGTCAGTCAAAAGCAAGAGCTGCTTTGAATACAAACTCATTTAAACATTATGTAGGAATGTGACAGAGGATTTTAAGCAGCATCACCTCACCAGACAGAGGAAAACAGTAAGATGAAAATGAGCCTGAAAGTTTAGTAGGAGAAACCCCCAAGATAGACTATCTCCAAATCATTTGTAAATATATCTGAAAGGAGAACAAATAGATGAAAAATGGAGCCAGGTTTTAGGCATGTCTTTACTATTTTATTCTCATCCATAAAGTCATGACATCTGGATCCAGAAACTGTGGTGTAATTATGGCATGAAATTATAGAATAGACCTGGATAGGCTAAAACACTTCTTGAGATATCTGTATCTTCCCAGTGACAGTATATGACTATCAGTCATGGCACATCTTGATTCATAAAATAAAAATTATAAAGTTCACTAAAAATTATAATGAATTAGGAATCAGAGAACTTGGGGTCATCCAAACTTTGCCACTTCCTAGATCTATATCCTGGATAAATTATTTGACATCAATTATCTCATCTGCAAAATGAGGGTTAATAGCTATCTTGCTATCTAAACTTGTATACATATGTATTTGTCAGTTTTTTGGGGAGAGGAAAATAAAAACCACATTGACCTTCTCTGACAAACACAATTTGTCTTTGCCTTTTTTTGTGGAGGGGGTATCTATGTACTTTGTCTTTTCTATATCAGATATTCCCTGTTTTTGCTTATGGAAAGGTGTCCTGCTACTTAAAAAAAAGTACCATGTCTTTGGTTGTTGGGCTACATCTCAGTTAATTTTGCTGTCTCTCATTTTCCAGATAAGTAATACCTGAATAGTTACTATAATCTGAATTATGGTATGTTCCTAAGCTATTAATCAAGAAGAAATGGAAGTAAACTGTGTGTGAAGTGACTAGAGAAAAAAAAAAACTTGGTAACGCCTATTTCAGATGTCTCTCCTATTCATAGTACAGTAAATTCATCTCCTCAATGATCCATTTGTCTTTACATATCTATTGATTATGTAATTGAGGTAGAGCTCAAACAGAAATATAACCTCAAGTATGGTATTATCAAATGTGATGAAATTGCCCCATACAAATTTTGTCCCATGTTTTTCTGCCTCTTATCTTAAAAGACAAAGCTCCTGGGATTTAATTGCAGTTTTAACCCTGCAATAATTAACAGGTTAGTTTTTTTTATTATTATATGGTAGGTTGAATATTTCCTAAATATACAATTTAAGTATCAAATTGATTTTCAAATTGGGAACTGCTTGGCAACTGATATTTAATAGCTTTCTAGAGACCTGATAGAAAGAGATGAATTTTATTGGAAAGATAGTTTAATGTTATTCCAAGTGTAGAAATTGATTTAATTGGCATCGGACTCACTCTTTTCATGTCAGATAACATCTTTCTTTGATAGTGAATTATTGTCTTGGGTTTTGTTTTGTTTTTTTAAACCAAATACATAAAAGAATGTCTTCTATTATAATAACCTCTTCAAATCAGAGATGCCAGGATAAGGAAAGGATTCTTGCTCCTCTTTTGACATACAGGAGGTAGAATTCCTATTGTGCTTAGGCTTAGATAACACCCTTTCATAGTGAAGCCAAATAAAAGCCCACAGGAGATAACCCTCAGTGTTATCTTCAGGGCCACTAAAAGCTCATGAGATTTGGCTTCAAAATGAAATGGACAAATGGAGAAAATATAATAGAATCAGACTCACAAAAATCTAGAACTGGAAAAGGTCTCAGATGCCATTGAGTACAAACTCCTTCATTTTACAAAGGGAAATCTGTGACCCAGAAAGATGAATAAAAATTTCCAGTGTCACAGTAAGCATCAGAAACAGGATTTGAACCTAGACCCCAAAATAAAACAATGCAGGAAAAGTTTCTTTTTTTATGTCTTCCTGAAATTATTTTAAAAGGCATAATAAAAAAATGTTTCAGAGGTATTCATAAAATAAAATTTAAAACTCAGTAAATAATGACTATGAATAATATTGACAGCAAATAATATTAAACTATTTTGATTCCAAATAAATTCCCTGAAATTTGTAAGCCTCATTGTACCCTAGGTACAATGTCATCTGTAGGAATTTTGTTAATAGGAATAATTATGAAACATAAAAAAGTATATGTAATTGAAGGTGTGAGCAAAAACTTCCAACTGTAGCTTTTAATGTTACAACTGCCCTTCTCCCCCCAATAGGATTATGATAATTTTAGGAAGATAATTTTAGACCAATCAAACTATGGTAGCCTGACAAAATTCTAATGCAATTCTTTTTTTTATAATAGTCCTATGTAAATTAAAGTCTTAGTTTCTAAATCCTTAAAAGCATGTTTTTTTTTACCACCAAAAGTTTCTGAAGAGATTTGAAAAGCACTATAAAAATATTGATATATTTCTACTTAAAAAAGCAATCAGCAAAGACATGTCTTTTTTCATCTGCTCTTAAACAACATGAAGTAATTTGAAAAGCTTACATATTGAGTCAAAATAGCTTATCAACACTTAGTTTTGCTCCAATCCTCCCCTTCACCTAAGCAAGATGAATGATTCAGTGGTGAGAGGAAAAGCCATGGGGCCTCCATGTTGACTAAAATGATTTGCATGTTGAACCATCCTAGTTTCTAAACTTACTGACATGCTATAACTGAAGAATAAAGAGAATGTGAGGATCTCCAAAGGAAAAAAAACATGCTGGAAAATTTCAAGTTAAATACAATCAACTAAATTACATTTACCAAATGTTAATATGAAGGAAGGTCAGTGGTTGCAGAATTGCAATCACATAATTTGAATTCACATTTCCCCAATTTGCATTATTCACTACTAAATCAACTGTGAGCAAAGTCTCTATTCTCATCGATTGGATGAATTTCAAAGACCTTTTCCCCTGATCTCTGTTTGTGTAGTTTCATATCTTTATGACATGGAATGAACTGCTGGGCGCCAGGTTACTGTTATCCATTAACTGCTCCTGTTTTCCTAATCATCTCTGACTCCATCTTTCTCTGTCCTATCTATTATTGTCTTCAGAAAAGAGATGTGAGCTTCCCTTCCTCTGTTCTGGTTTGCATGACATGATTTGTGGATCTGCCTACAAGAGTTTCTCCAATGAACCCTGAATGTTATCTTCTTTCCTCCCCCCCCACCCCACCCCCGCCTTTTCTGTAACCAGAAGAGGATCATACATCTGTATAGATGACAGTACTTATGAAAAATGAGAGTTTGGTACACATGGCTCTCATCAGACACAGACTCATCTTCCATGCCACAGACACTACTTGCTTCCTTCTGATGCAGACTGATTGAAAACCTTGGCAACACCTAATAAATTGCATGGCCCATCAAGGGAACAAATTATCAAGAACCTACTCCAATTATCAATGAGTAAAGAAAACAGTATTATCACTTATTCCTTTTTTCCAGAATCACAATGATGCAATCATTTCTTTGCTCACTTATTTTTCATGACTTCAACAGCAGCAAAGTATATTTCTAGAAATAAAAATTCCAACTCAAAAGTTGAGAGGGGAAGCCAGTTGATTTTCCTTCTTTAGCTGTAAGCAATACACAAAATTTGATAACTCCCATCTCTTTTTGGAATATATTTTCTATTGGGATTCTTATGTATATATATTTTAAAAATAAGAAGAAATTCAATTTAGAACAAAATTAAGCTTCCTGATTGGATTTCAAATTATTTTTGTTAAATTAATGTTTCACTTTCTTAATAAAAATATGAGTAATACTAAATTTCTTTTGTAATTATATCTATGATGAATTACTTTTTACATATCTGTGATTATTAAAAAATTAATATGAACCATGACATTAAAAAATACTACCTTAAGCCATGTTTGGGTCACTGAAAAATGTAAAGAATTTTAACTTTTGTAGTACAATTATTAACCCAACTATTTACCTAGTTCCTTCCTTTCCTTCTCCCATATATGTTACCCCCAAAACTTGAAAAAAATCAAATTGTACTTGTAGTACTGATAAATTCTAATCTTCATTTCTCTTCTTAAAATGTTTTCAAAAACTGTCAAAAGAATTAAATTTTTTTTGGAGGAGGCATCAAACTTTTCCACTTTATTCTATAAAGTATTACAGCAGTATCTTTTAACTCCTTAATTCTTTAGGTACAACCTTACATATTTTCCTGGCAATTTGTAATGGGCAAATTGTACTGATCATGTTCACTGAAATCTTTTTGTAGTCATAGAAGTCAAACAAAATGAAATGTCAGTTCAAATAATGATGTAGAGTGGAGTGAGTAAAAGAAAGAAAATTTCTACAATAACAACCATGAAGGAAAGATACTTAAGAACTCTGACTGATGCAATGACCTATTAAGATTTCAGGCAACGCATGATGAAACAAGTAGATCAAAGAGATATGATAGACTCAAGGTGTAGATTGAGACTTTCATTTTTTTTGGACATGGCTAATGTTGGAATTTTTTTCAACTTTGTCCAACTATAACCAAAAGACCAAAAGGACTTGGTTTTTCTTTCTTTGTCAATGGGAAGAGGGAAGGAATGGGAGAGGTTAAATGTTAATTTGGGGGAAAAAATAACAATAGAAACCAGCAATTCAAAATGGAAACCTTTATTTCAAGGCTAGGAATTAAAGTTTTTTCTTTTTTTTGAAAGATTTTATTTATTTTGAGATTTACAATTTTCCCCCATTCTTACTTCCCTCCCCCCACCCTCCGTTCTGTTAATCTTTACATTGGTTCCATGGCATACATTGATCTAAGTTGAATGTGATGAGAGAGAAACCATATCCTTAAGGAAGAAATATAAAGTATAAGAGATAGCAAAACGACATAATAAGATAACTCATTTTTTTCTAAATTGAAGGTAATAGTTTTTAGTCTTTGTTCAAACTCCACAATTCTTTCTCTGAATGCAGATGGCATTCTCCATCACAGATAGCCCAAAATTGTCCTGGATTGTTGCACTGATGGAATGAGCAAGTCTATCAAGCTTGATCATCACCCTCATGTTGCTGGTAGGGTGTACAGTGTTTTTCTGGTTCTGCTCATCTCACTCAGCATCAGTTCATGCAAATCCCTCCAGGCTTCCCTGAATTCCCATCCCTCCTGGTTTCTAATAGAATAATAGTGTTCCATGACATACATATGTCACAGTTTGTCAAGCCATTCCTCAACTGAAGGACATTCACTTAATTTGCAATTCTTTGCCACCACAAACAGGGCTGTTATGAATATTTTTGCACAAGTGATGCTTTTACCCTTTTTCATCATGTCTTCAGGGTATAGACCCACTAGTGGTATTGCTGGATCAAAGGGTATGCACATTTTTGTTGCCCTTTAGGCATAATTCCAAATTGCTCTCCAGAAAGTTTGGGTGAGTTCACAGCTCCACCAACAATGTATTTGTGTCCCAGATTTCCCACATCCCTTCCAAAATTGATCATTATCCTTTCTGGTCATATTGAGGAAGTGAAATTTTGTTATTTTCCTAGTTAAAAAGTGTTTAAGTATCTACTATGTACCAGGCACTGTGTTAAGTAATTGGAATACAAAGAAAGGGAAAAAAGTCCTTTTTTTCAAGTAAAATAGGGGAAATAAAAATGCAAATAATTGCATAAAATTTATATATAAATGGAGATAATGGGGGAGAGGACTTATGTGGAGCCCAACTTGAGTAAATGGAAGGAAATTAAGAGAGATAGTTCCAGACATAGGGTCAGTTAATGAAAATGCCCAGCAAGAAAATGAAATCTTCTGTTTGAATAACATTAAGAAACCCTGTTTCCCTTATCTCAGAATATTTGGAGGGGAATAAGTTGTAAGGACTCTAGTACTCACAGGTGACATAAAGCATTTCCAGCATCTTGTTACAAATATGTTAATATTTAAACTATTCTGCCCCAAGTCATCTTAACTTGTCTTGTACTTGAACAATCCCATTAGGACCGATATTGACAGTCTTTTTATTTCTTTGGTTGGGTCAAGATTATCTTATAATGTTAAAGATTAGTTAAATGATTTCATAAAATAACTGAAAAATAAGTGATATGTTAATCCATGTTTGCTAACATAAAATAACATCTGACTTTATTGGGAAATTTAGGCAGTATTAATGAAGACTCAGTGGACACAATTTTGATTGGTTTCATGAAGGAGGCAGTAGAGAAAAATATGCCGAATATGTTATATAAAGTCATCCAGTAGATCTGGTGCTGAAACAAGAGTTGTGAAGATCTTGTTTCAGATACTTATTAGCTTGGCTGTTACCCAGGGCAAAACAAATGACTTGTCTCAACCTCACATTCCTCATCTGTACAATAGGGATAATAGCAATGTCTAACTCACAAGATCAAATGAAATAATATATGTAAAGTACTATGCAAACTATACTAGATTATATATGTGGAAGTGTTATTATGATTATTTATACTCTAATTATGGGCAAACATATATGCATGAAATAATAAGTAGCATTATTAGGCAGTCCATGGGATTTCCTATGAGAATTTTATTCTTGCAATATTACGCATTCCAGAAGTTTTTCCCACCTTCTCTTCCCTCTCCCCTCCTCAGGAGAGCAAACAATCTGATACACGCATGTACAATTATATTAAATATATGTCCACATTAGTCATATCGTGAAAGAAGAATCAGAACAAAAAGGAAAAACTTTGAGAAAGAAAAAACAATAACAAAAAGTGAAAACAGTATGCTTTGATTTGCATTCAGACTATATAGTTCTTTTTCTGGTTGTGGAGAGAATTTTGCATCATGAATCTGTTAGAATTGTATTGGGTCATTGTATTGCTGAGAAGAGCCAAGTCAGTCATAGTTGATCATCTATTACTATGTACAGTGTTCTCCTGTTCTGCTTACTGCTTGCAGCAACAATTCATATAAGTCTTTACAAGTCTTTCTGAAATCTGCCTGCTCATAATGTCTTATGGGACAATAGTATTCCATTATAATTTCCAATTCTTTGTCAACATAAAAAGAGCTGTTATAAATTTTTTGTTTCTATGGGTCCTGTTCCCTTTTTTATGATTTTTTTTATGTAGATCTAGTAGTTGTGTTGCTAGGGGAAAAAAAGGATATGCATTGTTGGGTTTAGTTTTGGATATAGTTCAAAATCAATCCCCAGAATGGCTGAATAAGTTCACAACTCCAGGAAGTGGTTCAATAATCAAAGAAAAGTATTTAGAAAATGTTGTAACCAAGTTGTAAAATACCTTAAAGTGATCTTTGTAGCCATCTCATTTTAACAAGTGAAAAAATTAAAATCAAGATTAAGAGACTTTTTTTTAAGACAACAAAACTAGATTGGGAATCTATTAATCTGATTGCTACTCCAATTTTTTTATGCATTTGCATATGTGCATGCATGTCTGTGCATTTGAGAGACTGAGAGAGAAAAGATAGAAGGAGAGAGAGAGAGAGAGAGAGAGAGAGAGAAATTAGTAGAGACAGAGGGGCAGAGACAGAAATACAGAAAAAGCAGAAACAGACCCTGAGAGAGATAATCAGAAACAGTGACAGAGACAGAATGACAGAAACAGAGAGAGAAAGAGACAGAGACAGAGAGAAGAGACAAAGGAAGATTAGACAAAATTAGAGGGGGGAAAAAAACAGATATGGAGAAAAAAACATAGAGCCCAAGAGCCTAACTGAGATGGAGGAACAATGGCAAAGAAACAAACAAAGTATACATTGATCTAAGTTGAATGTGATGTGAGAGAGAAATCACATCCTTAAGGAAGAAATATAAAGTAAAAGACATAGCAAGATCAGACAATAAGATAGCAGGTTTTTTTTTCCTAAATTAAAGGTAATAGTCCTTTTTCTTTGTTCAAACACCACAGTTCTTTCTCTGGATACAGATGGTATTCTCCATCACAGACAGCCCAAAATTATCCGTGATGGTTGCACTGACGGAAGGAGCAAGTCCATCAAGGTTGATCATCATCCCCATGTTGCTGTTAGGATGTACAATGTTCTAGTTCTGCTCATCTCACTCAGCATCAGTTCATGCAAATCCCTCCAAGTTTCCCTGAATTACCATTCAGGAGTAGCAATTATAATCTTAGACAAAGCAAAACAAAGATAGCCTTAAAAGAGATAAGTAGGGAATTCGTATTTTCCTAAAGGGAAAAGTAATATCAAAATTTTTACAAGATTTTGATAAAGTCTTTGCTTCTCAGATTAACACAGAACTAAGTCAAACTTACAAAAATAAGAGTCATTCCCTAACTGACAAATGATCAAAGGATATGAATAACCAGTTTTCAGAAGAAGAAATCAAAACTGCCTATAATCATATAAAATGCTCTATATTATTATGCAAATTAAAACAACTCAGAGGAACAATCAAATAACTACCAGAAATTATAAATACTGGAAGGAATAAGGAAAAATAGGTACACTAATGAACTGCTAATAGAGCTGTGAAATGGTTCAATCATTCCAGAGAACAATTTGGAAATATTCCCCAAAACAATAAAACCATGGTCTTCTACCCCAAAAAAGAGCAAAGGAAAAAGACCTATATGTACAAATATATGTGGCACCTCTTTTTGTGGTGGCAAACAAATAAAAATTGAGGGGATATCCATCAATTGAATAATGGAGAACAAGTTGCAACATAATTGTTATAGAGTACAGTTGCTCTAGATAGGGTACTATAAAAATGAAGGGGATGGTTTCAGATAATTCTGGGAAGACCTTTCTGAACTGATGTAAAGTAAGAACCAGAAGATCACCATACAAAAAAAACAGCATTATTGCAGTAATGATCAATTGTGAAAGAGTTAGCTTCTTTGATAAATACTATGATCTAAAGTAATTCTAAAAGACACATGATGAATGATGCTGTGTACTTCTCTCTAGAACTGAGTGCAAACTGAAGTATTGTTTCTACACTTTCTTCATATTTTTACTTTTTTAAAGATATGTCTAATATGGAAATATGTTTTGCATGATTTCACATGTATATTTGATTATTATACTGCTTATCTTTTCAATGGGTGATGTAGTGGTGGGAGGAAGGGCGAGAATTTGGAATTTAAGTTAAAAGAATGTTAAAAATAAATAAATTATAAATATATTTAAGGTATCTTTAAGTTTATTTTTTAAATCACCTAATACATATTGTTTAGATGGTCAAAATTCTGATATTTAAACCAAAGGTGTAATTTTGATCTCTATTATACTAGTGAAGATATCATTTTGCTCCAGGCCTAAAGGCTGCCCATCCCAGACACTCAATATATATATGATCCCAAAGAGTCTAGCTCAAAAACCTTATGGATAGAGATAATACAGACAAACATATCATCATAATACAACTATAGTTCCATCCTTCAATCAAAAAATATTTATATATACATATACTATATACACCACTATATATCACTATATACCAAATATTTATATATACTATATATCACTATACACCAAACACTAACACAAGTACAAAGAATGAAACAATCCCTACTCACAGGGATCTTGCAGTCTGATGGGGGCAGACTGAAAACATATTTGAATATACATAGCATAAATATAAAGTGAATATTGACAAATATATGGAAAGTAGTTCAATACAAAGTAGTTTGGGAGGCAAGACCTAGTAGTTAGGGAGATATACATGAGGGGCACCCTTTGAAAAAAAACAGACAGTAGATAGAGTATAAAAAACAGGGAAATGAATATTTTGATCAGGTCACATTGAGGAATGTGACAACAGGAGACTTGAAACATAAATTGAGACTAGCATGTGAGGGGCTTTAGAAGTTAAAGGGATACCCAGCCAAGATGGCGGAGAGAAGACAGGCACTGTTTTAAGTGCTCCTGGTCCCCCTTCAAAAATAACATGAAAGAAACCTCTTAACAGGAATTCAGTCAACAAAACCCAGAAAGAGAAGCTAGGAGAAGAACAGGGGACCCTGGGTGCAGAACGTAATGCAGAGGGCTAGTGCAGGGACAGTAGCAGGGAGAAGCCAGAGAACTAGCCTTAGTCGCAGAGGCTTTGGTGAGTGGCGGTCCAAAGACCAACTTTAGCCCCAGAATCTTTGGCAGTGGGGAGAGGAGCTCTGGTGAGCCCCAGTCTGAAGGGTGAGTTCCAACACAGAGAGTCACAGAGCACACCTGGAAATCAACCAGCTGGGCAAGGTATCTAAGCCCCATACTTTTGTGGAGTACTCTTTCCAAAACCAAGGGTAAACACCCCCTCCCCACCCCCTCAGGCTCAGGCTGAACAACAGAGTTCAGTCAGCTGAAAGGGAGATTAACTCCCTCCCCCAGGGCCCAGGCCATTGTTCAAGGTCAACCCTGCTGCTAAGAACCTCGAACTCTCCAGAGAAAGCAACCAGCACTCCCTACTGACCGGCCCTTGGAATTACTAAACCAAGTGAACAAAACCTCTAGGGTTTTCAAAAGCAAACCTTTTAGAGCCAGCCTGGGAGAAAGATTCTCATAACTCTTGAGAATTGTAACTCTATTAGAGAGAACAAACTTAGCTAGAAGTGATGGTGACTCATGATTTTTCCATGAGACTGTTATCCAATAAGATGAAACTAAAAGTTCACCTTTTTCATTTGTGATATTAGCAATTTGATTTTCTTCTTTTTTTTAAATCAAATTGAACAGAGGCTTATCAATTTTATTGTTTTTTTTTCATAAAACCAACTCTTGGTTTTATTTATTAGTTCAATAGTTTTCTTGTTTTGGTTTTATTAATTTCTCCTTTAATTTTTAGAATTTCTAATTTGGTATTTAATTGGAAGGTTTTAATTTCTTCTTTCTCTAATTTTTTTAGTTGTATATTTAGTTCATTAATTTCCTCTTTCTGTAAGAATTTAAAGATATAATATATCCTCTGACAGCCACCTTGACTGTGATCCGTAAATTTTGGTATTTTGTTTCATTATTGTCATTATCTAGGATGAAATAATTGATTCTTTCTATAATTTGTTGCTTGGTCCACTCATTCTTTAAAATGAGGTTATTTATTTAGTTAGTTCTGGGTCTATATATATTTAGTACTGAAATGACTTTATTGTCTATGGTACCTTTTAGGAGGATATAGTTTCCTTCCTTATCTCTTTTAATGCTATTTATTTTTGCAGCTGCTTTGACTGAGATAAGGATTGCAACCCCTGTTTTTTTCACTTCAGATGAAGCAAAATATATTTTGCTCCAACCTTTTCCCTTTATGTATCTCTCTGCTTCAAATGAGTTTCTGGTAAGCAGCATATTGAAGGATTCTAGTTTTTAATCCACTCTGCTATTTGCTTACATTCTTTTTATTTATTTGTTTGTTTATTTATTTATTTTTGCAAGGCAATGGGGTTAAGTGGCTTGCCCAAGGCCACATGGCTAGGTAATTATTAAGTGTCTGAGACCAGATTTGAGCCCAGGTACTCCAGGGTGGGTGCTTTATCCACTATGCCACCTAGGAGCCCTATTCGCTTACATTCTAAAGGAGAGTTCATCCCATTCACATTCAAAGTTATAATTACTAACTCTTTATTGCCCTCCATGCTATCTTCCCTCTGTTGTATTCCCAGCCTTTTCCCTTTAATCATATTCCCCAGTATTTTGTTTCTGAATATCCCCACCTTCAGTGTGTTTGCCCTCCTGTATCAACCCCCTCCCCTTTCTTTCCCCTTTCCTTTTTCCCCTTCTTTCTGTTAGTTCCCCTTTTTCTCCCCCCTTCTCCATCCCCCCTCCCTTTTCCCCTTTTAATGCTTGAAAGGTAAGATAAGTTTCTTAACTTAACTGAGTGTATGTAAATTAACTTTAAGCCAAGTTTGATGAGATGAAGATTCAGGTGGTTCTCACCTCATCCCTTCTTCCCCTCTATTACAATAGGTCTTTTGTACCTCTTAATGTAATGAGATTTACCACATTCAATCTCCTCCATTCTCCCATATCCTTATTGTTCCCCCTTTTACGGAGGTATTGTTTTTAAATCATTCTATCTGAGTCACAGAAAAGTCATGAGTGTCCATCACTTCTGACTAAGTATATTCTCTCTAATAGAGTTACTATTCTCAAAAAGGTGGATCATTGAGTTAGAAAAAATTATAAGTAAATTCATATGGACAAATAAAAAGTCAAGAATTTCCAGGAATTCAATGAAAAAAATTGCAAAAGAAGGTGGCTTAGCCTTACCAGATCTAAAATTATATTATAAAGCAGCAGTCATCAAAACTGTCTGGTATTGGCTAAGAAATAGAATGGTGGAACAGTGGAATAGACTACGTGCAATAGCAGGAAATGATTTTAGTAATCTGTTGTCTGATAAAAACTGTTGGGAAAAGTTAGTATGAAAGAAACTGGGATTAGATCAACACTTCATACCCTATACAAAGATATAATCAAAATGGATACAGGATCTAGACATAAAACTATATTATAAGCAAACTAGAAGATCAGCCAGTAGTATACCTATCAGATCTATGGAAGGGGAAGCAGTTTATAAACAAGGAAGACATGGAGAATATCACTAAAAACAAACTAGACCATTTTGATTACATTAAATTAAAAGGCTTTTGCACAGACAAAACCACTGTAACCAAGATCAAAAAAGATATGGTAAATTGGGAAACAATTTTGACATCTAGTATTTCTGACAAAGGACTCATTTCTAAAACATACAAAGAACTGTCAAGTTTTCAAAAAAAAAAAAACAAGCCATTCCTCAATTGACCAATGGTCAAAGGATCTGCAAAGGCAATTTACAGATGAGGAAATCAAAGTGATCCATAGTCATATGAAAAATTGCTCTAAATCACTACTTATTAGAGAAATGCAAATTAAAGCATCTCTGAGGGACCACCTCATACCTCTCAGACTGGCCAATATGACCAGAAAGGACAACATCAATGTTAGAAGGGATGTAGGAAATCTGGGACATTAATGCTTTGTTGTTGGAGCTGTGAACTCATCCAGTCTTTCTGGAAAGCAATTTAGAATTACTCCAAAGGGCAACAAAAATGTGCATAACCTTTGACCCAGCAATACTGGGTCTATATCCTATATAGATTATGAAAAAAGGGTAAAAACATCACTTGCACAAAAATATACATAGCAACCTTGTTTGTGGTGGCAAAACAATTGGAAATTAAGTGAATGTTCTTCAGTTAGGGAATGGCTTAACAACCTGTGGTATATGCATGTCATGGAACACTATTGTTTTATTAGAAACCAGGAGGGGTTGGAATTCAGGGAAGTACGGAAGTATTTGCATGAACTGATGCTGAGTGAGATGAGCAGAAACAGAAAAACATTATATACCCTAACAGCAACATGGGAGTAATGATTTATCTTGATGGACTTGTTCATTCCAATCAGTACAAGGATCTGGGACAATTTTGGGCTATCTGGGATGGAGAATACCATCTGTATCCAGAGAAAGAATTGTGAAGTTTGAACAAAGACCAAAGACTATTACCTTCAATTTGGGGGTGGGGGGACATTTATGTTTCTTCCTTAAGGATATGATTTCTCTCTTATCACATTCAGCTTAGACATAGAAGCAATGCAAAGACTAGCAAACTGCCTTCTATGGGGGTGGGAAGCAAGAATAGGGGAAACATTGTAAAACTCAAAATAAATAAAATCTTTCTTTAAAAACTGAAGTCAAAGGGATAGTTTATATCTTAGTCAAGAGTCAATTCATCTAGAAAGTCAACTTTGTACAGTGATCACTCTGATCAATTAACATCTTGTTGAGAGGAGAAAATGAATTGTTAAATAACTTGAATTATAAAATAGTCCCATCACTGCACAATGGTATAGTGTTGAAATAAAAAAACAGAACTGAAACAAAGATAACAAAAATAGTGCCAAGTAGAGACCCTTAAAAGGTCAACTAATGAATAGATAGCTCTATTTCATGATCATCAAATCAGCTTATTTGTATGAAAATGTTCAAGTTCTAAAGGACTTGAAAGTAGTTTCCTTTAATGTACTATTATTATCGATCCTACCAAATGTTGTATACTATGAATTTTCTTCTCATTTATCTTAAGTTTAGCTCCTATCCTGGATCAGTGGTGATTTTATTTGTAGGGCTTCACTCTTGTGAAAATAAGTTCACTTTTTTCTTTTCTTTTTGAATTATATTTTATTTGGTAGTTTAGATCAACTTTGGATTTTTCTATCATGTTTTTAGGGATCATCTAAGTACCCTCTGCCCTACTCTGATTGGAGAAAAGAAAAAAGAGCTCTTCTCAAAGCCTCCATTAAAAAAGAATGCCCCATTCAAACAATTCTTCTTCTCCTACCTACTATCCTCCTTAACTTCATCCTTTTGGACTTCTCTATCATGTTCTCACACACCCTACTTTGCTTTGCAGATTTTTTTTGTATATTGTTTTTTCATTTATTAGACTATAAACTTCTTGAAGACAGGAACAGTCTTTCTTTGCAAGGCTCTCCACCCACTGTCACCCCCAGACCTCATGCAAACACAAGAATATTTATCTCTACCACTTTGGACAGAGTCTTCTATCAATGTGCTTTGGAACTCGGGTTATACCTACCTATTTGTATCCCCAGTACCTAGCATAGAGCAGATGCTTCTTAGTAAGAGTATGCTGACTGACCAGCACCTTTGAGTTGTAATAATAACAACCAAGTAAACTGATCTTTTGATAACAATATTACTCAAATAGGTAAAAATAGTATGTGAAGGGTCTGTAATTATATCCCAGCATGAAAAAAAATAATCAAAAACTTAAAAGGTCCATAGATCTGGAGCTAGAAGGGAACTTATTCTGACTTTCTCATTTTACAGATGAAGACACTAAAGTTGAAGGAGATTATGACTTGCCTAAAGGACCTTAGGCTAGTAATTGTTAGAGCCAGAGTTGGAATTCATATTCTTTGACCCCAAAGCCATCATTCTTTCCAGTGCTTCTCTCTGACAAGTTCTAGGCAATTAGGATAGGCATAAGTGATGTTCCTATAGTTATTCAACTTGTAAGTGTCCTATGAATTTGGATCCAGGATTTCCAATTCTGTGCTCAGCAACACTCTACTTGCTACCCTGCCCTTTTAGACATGATACAATAGACACCATCAAAATGTCAACATAGAAGGTACAATCTATAATCCGAAATTAATAAGCTCCTTTATCTAATTCACCACTGAAATAAGAGATTACTATTAACCTGCACATTTCAAGAAAAAATACCAAGGGAGCTAAATGATAAATGGATCTAAAACTTGGAGGTGCTCTAAATGGGGAGGATCAGTGGTCAGAAGTGACTGCAAATTTTAGTGTTATTATTGGTGTTCAGTTGTGTCTGATTGTGTCTGATTCTTTATGCTCCCATGTACAAAAGTCTTTGGAGTCTTTTTCCTCTTTTTAATTGAAATTTTATTTTATTTTTCCAATTACCTGCAAAGGTAGTTTTTCAACATTCATCCATTTGCAAGTTTATGTATTGCATATTTTCCTACCACCATCCCTTTTCTCCCACCTCCCCATGTACAAGTTGTACATGTACAATTGATTTAACACTTTTCCATATTAATCATGTTGTAAAAGAGGAATTAGAACTAAAAAAAAAAGAAAAAATCATGAGAAAGAAAGGAAAAACATTCAGACTCCATAGTTTTTTTCCCCCTGGCTATGAATGACATAGTCCACAGCAGATCTTTCAGGATCATTCTTGATCTTTGAACATAGTTGATCATCTCTCAATATTGTTGATAATGTATACAGTGTTCTCTTGGCTCTCAGTTTATTCAGCATCTGTTCATGCAAGTCCTTCCAGGATTCTCTAAAGGCAGACCACTCTTGATTTTTTACAGAACATTCATATACTATAATTTGTTCAGCCATTCCCCACTTGATGGAGATACCTTCAATGTTCACTTCATTATTACATAAATAACTGCAATAAATATTTTTGAACATGTAAGAACTTTCCTAATTTTTATGATTTCTTTGGGATATAGATCTAGTATTGGTATTCCTGAATCAAAGGGTATGAACAGTTTTATTGCTATTTGGACATAGCTCCAGATTATTCTCCAGAATGGTTGGATCAGTTCACAGCTCCACCAATGGTGCAGTAATGTCCCAATTTTCCAACATCTTCTTTAATATTTATCATTTTGCTTTTTTTGGCATCTTATTCAATCTAATAAAATGCTCCAAATCATAGTTGTTTTAATTTTCATTTTTCTGATCAATAATGATTTGGAGCATTTTTTCAAATGACTATAAATAGCTTCAATTTCATCTGAAACTTGCCTGTTCATATCCTTTGATCATTTATAAATTGGGGAATGACTTTTAATCTTATCAGTTTTATTCAGTTCTCTACATATTTTTATTATTTTTACTGGAGCCATTTGCCATTTTGTTTTCCAGCGTATCCCCACTTTGCAAACAAGGAACTGAGGCAAATAGGACTTAGACTTACCCAGGGATATATAGCTAGTAAGTTTCTTTCCAGGTTTGAACTGGGATCTTCCTGACTCAACATAAGGGCACTATCCACAATATCACCTGGTTGCTCCATAACTTTTAATAATTGATATCTAAAGCCAGTGGGATCTCAGTCCTGGATTGTTAAAAGAGAAATGGCAATAGACCAACTCAACAGATAACTAACATGCAAAGCCACTGCCCGGTTTTATTTTCCTCAGAGTATTGAGAGACACTGCAGTAGAGAAAACTATCTTATAGCCCAAGACAACACCTCCATTGAAGCACTAAGAGCCGGAGAGTAGTGAAAAAATGTACCTAGTATCAGTCACCCCATCTAGAATTGCAAAGGTAGTGATGTACAAATTACATCTGAGACAGGACCAAAATCAAATTACTAACCCCATCCAAGAGTATAGGAAGAGCTAGAGCCTAGCTTTTGACACAATCCCAACCTAGGAAATGAGGCCAGTGGCATGACTAACAAAATAAAATAATAAATAATAAAAAAGAGAAACTCAAGAGAAAAAGCATAATTCTACCATTAAGCAGATATAGACTCTCAAAGAATAGAATGATTTGGTCATAAGGAGTAAAGAAATGTTTGGAAGAAATGAAGCTGACAATTAAAACTTGAAAATGAAAGAAAATCTTGAGAAATAAAATAGGATGATAAATAGCTTAAACCTGAAGGTGGAAAACATTAAGCAAGTAAACATTTTCTAACTGATAAATGGTCAAAGTATTTGAACAGGTAGTTTTTAGAAGAAGATATGAAAGACATATATAATCATATAAAAATCTCTAAATCACTACTGATCAGAGAAAAGCAAATTAAAACAACTCTCACATTTCATTTCACTCCTATCAACTTTTTTTTTGGTTTTTGCAAGACAAGAGGGTTAAGTGACTTTGCCCAAGGTCAAATAAGTGTCTGAGATCAGATTTGAATGCAGGTCCTCCTGACTCCAGGATGGGTATACTACCCAACTTCCCCACACCTATCAACTTTCAAAAAATTCTGATGAAAAGACCAGAGTTATTTAGAATTTTTGAAATGCAAACATAGTAGATAAAAGAAATTTAGAAAAAGAAATATATTTGAGTAATGGGAAAGGGGCCAAATGATGAAAAAATGTTTATACTCTCATGGGTGAAAAGAAGAAAATGACATTTCAAAATCCCACTGTATTTAAGGATCATAGTGGGTGAGAATTCATTCTGTTGTGTTGGTTTTATGGAAAAAAGAAACATAAGAGAGGGAAAATACATCTGGGAAGAAGTGAGGAAAAAGAAATGAAGAATACTCTATTTCACATAATTGAGGTGCACACATTTCTTAAAATATAGAGGCATGGGTCAGAATCAAATATTCCATGAAGCTCACATTTCTTTGAAGTAGACTAAGATAGATCAAACATACATATGGATTCACATATATAGAGTTTGTAGACATTCATTTAACTCAACATAGAAAGAGGTAGAAATTGAGAGAAGATATAGGTGGTTTTAAGAAGGATGAAGAAGTGCAATGAGGGATTTTCAAGGCATGGCAAGAATTATGGAGGGGAACAGGAGTAATAGAAAGAAACGAAGGAAGGAAGGAAGGAAGGAAGGAAGGAAGGAAGGAAGGAAGGAAGGAAGGAAGGAAGGAAGGAAGGAAGGAAAGGAAGAAGGGAAGAAAGAAACAAAGAAAGAGAAAGAGAGAAAAAAGAAAGAGAGAGAGAGAGAAAGAGAGAAAAACTGAATCATTTAATAATAAACAGAAGTGAGGGAAAGGAAATACAGAAAGGGACACTGACAGGCAAGATATTTTGGTACCACCCCCAATAAATGTAATATATACTTAAAAAAAAGCTACATTAAATATGTATGATTATATATATATATATATATATATATAATAATGCTCTTTCTGTTTTACAAATACATATTCATTCATATTTGTTGTTTATCAAGTTCATGAAAGAAATTTCATTTTTTAAAAACATGCAAATTTAAATGGATAAAAGTATCAAAGAAATAACTGAAATAAAATAAGCACGATGCAAAGACAGAAAAATTGTCCTGTTCTCTTTCTTCCTTTCCCTCTTCCATGTTCACACCTTCAGTTTCTCTGGCCTCATCTGATTGCCTTGGCCTCTAAGCTTATATCTTCTAAAATTAATGAAAATCTTCTTAAATCTGAAAAAAATTTTAGAGCACTGGCCTTGGAGTCAGGAGTACCTGGGTTCAAATCTGGTCTCAGACACTTAATAATTACCTAGCCGTGTGGCCTTGGGCAAGCCACTTAACCCCATTGCCTTGCAAAAACTAAAAAAAAAAAAAAATCTGAAAAAATTTTGCCAGTAGCTGTTTCTATTTTCTATATATTTTTTAAAAAATTCTATTCTGATTTAAAACTAAGTTCAGTTTAGAATTTACTTCTTACAGTCATTCTAAATCATTCTTGGTTCAGATTCTCCAGGAGATGCAAGTGATTTCAACAATCCCACCAAGAAGGTTAAGTGAAATAGAAAAATTTAGAAAATCAGCAAATGTAGAAATAAAGGGATAGTGTACCCATTGGCTGTAGTACTAGAAACTAAAAGGACAATAAGAACACGCTTCAGATCACACTAATAATAAGCAATCTTTGGCTTAGAAGAAGGGGAAACCATGGGAAAAGTCTTCTCTCGAGAGGAAAAAAATTTGGTTTCAGACTCAATTTCTGATATTTGTTAC
This sequence comes from Macrotis lagotis, assembly GCF_037893015.1. Taxonomy (NCBI): domain Eukaryota; kingdom Metazoa; phylum Chordata; class Mammalia; order Peramelemorphia; family Peramelidae; genus Macrotis; species Macrotis lagotis. The sequence goes on along the minus strand of NC_133660.1, from coordinate 53,117,599 downwards.
CTATGTGACCCTGGACAAATCTCTTAAACAGAACAACAATATCAATCATTATCATTAAGAGAGCATTTACTATGTACAAGGCACTGTGCTAGGGCTTTTGCAATAATTATTACATTTAAGCCTCACAACATCCCTCAGAGATAGTGCTATTTTCCCTATTTTGAAGATGAGGAAGCTGAGGGTAAACAGATCCTGAGATCTCATTATCATAGAGCTATTAAGTGATTGAGGCTGGATTTGACATCAGGTGTTTCTAACTATTGTTCCACTTTGCTACCTTTAGTAATTATCTAATAAATGCTCACACATCTGTCCATCCATCCTTCCATCTATTCATTTGTGACATTTCATAACTAAGTTTCAATTCACTCACATGCAAAGTGAAGGGGAACTAGATGGACTCTATGGTCCCTACCAACTTTAAATCCATGATTCCATAAAAGTATACCTCCCACATTTAAGGTTGAAAAGGTGAGGGACTCTGGGTATGCAATATTGTATACATATGTTGCCCAGATGGGTAGGTTGGTTTTGCTTAATTGTTTTTTCTTTGTGGAAAAAAAAAAAAGCATTGATTGGTAAATGATATAAGTTTAAAGTGAGCAATAAGAAGCAGTCATTTAATTTTGCTGCTCAAAAATTTTCTGGATGGCTTTTTAATATTAAAGAATTTACTCATTTAAATGTTCATGTAGCATCCTGTTTAAATTACTGGAATTTTGTCCTTTTCTCAAATTTACTTTGCACTTAACAGATGTTCATCACAAGGAGCTCTACAGCATTATAAATTATAACAAATTACTAATTTAGGGAGTTGACAAAATGGTTCTCTAAATGTGTCCTTGCTATGTGCTGGAATAGAGAAAGGGAAAGGTGAGGACATGAAAACCAACATGTGGGGGTCCCAAGAAAGAAAAAAAGTCTTCTGTTTCAGAAGGTGACGCTGTCATAGAAAAGTTATGCCTGCTCTTAAAGTAGCTGGACCAGCTGCCTTCCATGTGCCACGAATGTTCTTGTCTCTTATTTCTCCTGTTCAATTATTGTGTCTATAAATTGCAGGAGGCCACCTGTGCAATGCACTCATCCAGAAGAGCCCCAAAGGAAGCATTAACATATCAAGCCTCATAAAGCACAAATCCTTAAATGTAAAAACTGACACTTTCATCCTCTTCAGCCTATATCTATATAAAATTTGAGAAAAAAAATAAGAAACACTCAAAGATGGATCATCTTTCTGTGTTATGAAATGCCTAATTGCCATTGTACAACTATGGCTTTTCAAAATATAGGATTCCAGACTGGGCTACTTAATTGAAAAAGCCTAAATCTGTGCTTCAGAAATTATATAGTATAGCTAAACACACACCCGTTAACTTATGTCCATCATCACCAATTCATAACCTTGACTAATACAATAGTGAAAAGGTACACCTGCTCAGGTACCTAAAGAGAATCAGTTAATAGGGCCAACAAAAACCAGTTAGTAGACCCAATAGTAATTAAATATTTGCTTTTTCTTCCTTTTTGTTTGTTTACATAGGAGTTGTAGTTTCACATGTGAATCATTTTCTGTTCTTCTTGTACATGAAAATATCCATGGTGATTGGTGGCTATCAAATCCATAACAACAAAAAATGTAAAACTATTATAAGAATCATAGTTTCAGGTCTGAAAGAGACCTCAAAGGTTGCCTTTTGCAGTTGAGGAAACTGGGTACAGAAAAGTTAATTGATTGTCTAAGACCAAGCTGTTACTGACAAGATTTGAACTCAGGTTCTAGGACAACACTATGTCACTCTTTTTTCAGTACTTTTTCTTTGTTTTTCAAGTAATCTCTTATTTGTTGAAAAATGCTCAGGAAGAAAATGTACATGACTACACACCAAATCAAACCATTTTGGAAGCAGCAAATGGATGGGACAAACAAAAAAGAAAAGAGAGCTCAACATTTTTTTTAAATGTCAAAAATAAATAATAAAATAGGAACAAATAAAAAAATGGAAATGCTACCAAAGAAGGTGCTAACTAATGCATGTGCTTTGCTGCTGAGGACAACTAAAACTTTTCATCTGATTTACAGTCAAAAAAGTTTTTTCTGAGTTCAATTATATAAGGCAATGATGATTATTTCATGAAAAGGAGAATAAATGGAGCTAGTAAATGTGAGTGAGCTTAACCAAACAGCATTTATTGTTTGCCTGGCATTATAGTAAAGCTGAAGATAAAATACAAAAAAAAGTATTCGATTCTTGCTCTCAAAGAGCTTACATTCTAATTGGAGGATACAATATCTTCAGAGATAAAAAAAAAATTCCAGACATTTATAAAATAAAAACACTGAATTAGGGTGTCCAAGTACTACAACTGGGGAGAAGCAGGAAAGACCATTTGAAGGCAGTGGTGCTTGGAATGAATCTTGAAAGGACTTATAAATTATGGAGAGGAAGAGCATTCTGGGCAAAGGGAAAATCTTGTCACAGACATGGGGGGAAATATTTTGAATGACAATAAAGCATATCAGTTTGGCTGAACTACAAAGTGTCATGGGTGTGGCAGGGGGAGAAATGAACAATTAACATGAAAAGATGAGCTGAAGACAGATTAGGAAGGGGTTTAAATGCCAAATGGAGTTTAATTTTAATCTAAAAACAAGAATAAGCCATTGAAGCTTCATGAGGAGAGGAATGACATCACTACACTTGTATTTTAATAATATTAATTTAGTAGTTGTCTAGAAAATGAGATTGGAGAAGGGAGAGACTAGGTGCAGAGCAATGAATAAAGAGGTTATTTCAGTAATTCAGGAGGATGGCCAGGAATGCCTGGGCTAGTTTAGATGTAGTGTGAATAAAAAGATGTGACAATGTAATCAATCAGACCTGGCAACTTATTTGAATATGGGAGGAAGAGTGAAATCAAAGGATGATTTATTACAAATTAAATTGCTTTTAATCTCCTTTATGTGTCAATCCAATTGCATGCATATCATCCCAGCTGAAATAAATGAAATATTTTAAATAGTAATTTTCTTGTTAATTATCCCCAATCCTTCCCTAAAGCCTTATTCTAATGTCTCATCAAGTTGTGAAGGTGCTGATATATAATTCAAAGACTATACTGGTGGAGGCTAAATCTTGTGTTTTTGCTCATGGGCTATATTGCTATTTTCCAAGTATCATTGTAATTTTGGAAAAGTTCATTATCAAGTCAGCTACAGATAGTAAAGTCTGTTTGCTTTCACAGGAACCTGAGTTCAAGTCCTTCCTTTGATACTTAGTTATGTGACTCTAGACAAGTCATTTAACCTCTGTGTGCTTTAGTTTCCTAAGCTCTAAAATATAGTAATAGCATCCATCTTACAGAGTTATTGCGAAGATAAAATGAGATTAAAATGTGTAAGGCATTTGCAAACCTTAACTATATTAACGCTATTTTTGTAATGCTATATTTGTAAACTTAGAGCCAATACCCACTAATATGACTTTCTCTTTATTTGTGGAAATCAAGACTTCCACACCTCCCATCTATCCTCAAGTAGATGTTTCACCAAGACAACTGTTTTAGTGAGAGCAAAACAGATTGACTTTCTTTGAATTTGGGTCTCTTTAGGTCTCTTCTTGGGCTCTGTGATTGCTTCTAGTTCTTTTGGCTTTCAGTTTCAAGAGGCAAGATAGGATCAAATCTATTTAAGGCTGCTGAGAGAAGACTAGCAAGAAACTAATATATGAGGAGTTGATAATCTCCATCATGCCCCTATCACCACCTTGCTACACTAGAAACTTCAGGGAAGTTCTCGAGGGTGAAACTTGCTATTTTTCTCCTATGAATAAGGGTAGAGGGAAAAAATGGAAAAAGAAATGGAGATTAAGAATGCTGGGGCAGCTAGGTGACAGTGGATAGAGCATCAGCCCTGGAGTCAGGAGGACCTGAGTTCAAATCCAGCCTTAGATACTTAATAACTACCTAGCTGTGGGACCTTGGGCAAGTCTCTTAACCCCATTGCCTTGCAAAATTCTGAGAGAGAGAGAGAGAGAGAGAGAGAAGAATGCTGTAAGGAGAAGGGAATGTAAGTATAAAATATATCAGGTCTAGGAACCTGAATATATCGGTAAAGTAGTAATCAATGATTATTCAAGAACTGTCTAGCTAGGGAGAAAAAAAAACACACTATCACACACACACACACACACACACAAAACACAAGTACAGCATATGCTTACAGACATGCACACATATAGTATGGCTCTGGTATATGAATTTTAAGCATGATTTTACAATAAGGACTTTCAATATTGAAGCCTGGATAAAGACATGCATACAGTACTGGAGAAAGAATGAATTGATTCATTTATTCTGAAAAACAATTTGGAACTACCTTGGGATGCTCAATATATATTTGCTAAATTTTATTGACTGTTAACTCTTGAAAATTTAAAGTTATAATATGAAATATGTACATAATACATTATTATGTTTGGGAATTACATCATTTGCAAAGTTCTGTACCTTGGAAATGGACAAATCATTCATGAGCTATGGGTAAGAGGAGAGGGATAAGGCAAATAAATTAGCTTGTCTGGAATTAAAGAATTATATAGGGAGCAATACAAAATTAAGTTCATTAAATCATGATCCTCTGGACTATATCAAGTTAAGATTTCTCAGTTAAAATATTTATTTCAAGAACTACCAAACTGGTCCTCAAACACCACACCCTATATCCCAACACTTAGTCTTTGCCCTAGCTTTACTCCACACCAGGAATTTCCTTCTTCATTACCTTTAACTCCTAATTCCTTTTGCTTCCTTTGAGACTCAGATCAAATTTCACCTTCAGTAGGAGACCTTTCCCATTCTACCTTTGATGCTACTGACTCCTCTCTGAAACTGCTTTCCACCTACAATATGTGTGTGTATGTGGATATAAATCTTGTATGTATCTAATCAATATAATTCAATAAATGTTTATTAACTGTCTGTCGTGTGCCTGGCCTTTAGTAAATGCTGGAGGTAAAATTAATAAAAAGAAAGATTGTCCCTGCCCTCAAGAAGTTTACAATCTGAAGGGGAGACAACAAAAATGTGAGATAAGAGTGGGAGGTGATGGGGGCCCCAAGCTAGAGGCACCATATTTCATGGAATAGAAACCAGGTAGAGCAGTGGATGCAAAATGGAATAGGCAGAGAATCTAATTCCTGCTTTCTATGAAGTAAGTCATTGGGAGGAGTGTGGTACTCTGCCCCCCTGTCCTTTAATCACAGGGGAAAGGAGGCACAGGGAGATGTTCACCAACCCTAGGGTTAGCAACATAGTGGTTAAGTTTATGAGATAAGCTTATCATGAAAGGATCCAGGATGCAATATTTAATATGGACTCTTCCACATTACAATGTGAGCTCCTTAATCAATTTTGATCAATGAATATCATGGAAACAGTTTAAGATTATCAGATTGCCTTTTGTTGGGGGGGGGAGGAAGGAAAAATGGGGGAAGGAATTGTAAAATTCAAAACCTTACAAAATATGATAGATAGAAACTACTGTTGTATATAATTGGAAAACATAATATGTTAACATAATTTTTAAAAATGTGAGCTCCTTGAGGGTAGGAACAGGATTTTCACCTTTCTTTACCCCTCATATTGAATATAGTGCTAAGAACCCAGGAAGTATTTAATAAATCCTTGGGAACTAAGTGATTCTATGATTCTGGATAAAGAACAGTATTCAGAAGTACAGATCTCTCTCTCTTTTTTTAATCATGGATTAACCAATTCATTGTTCCTCTAATAGCATAGGATTGTTCCTGTCTTCCTGTAATTCCTTCAACAACCAATATTTCTCTCTTTTGTCAGTGACTTTTTTCACTTGTCACCCATTTGCTGCTGCAAAGGGGAATGGAAGATGAAATATTAGATAATTATAGATATGCAAAAATGCATTAATGAGATATTAAATGTCAGAAAAAAAGAAGTTATATCCACAGATGTAGATGCAGGTACAACTTAAACTGTCTACCTCACAGAAAGTTTAGATATTATAATTTTGCCTTAAAGAGACAAAAGGGAATCTTGAGAATGAGCTTCTATCATCTGTGAAGAGAATCTCAAAATAGGGACACAGAGAAAGAACTAAGAAAATTTCTTCACCAAAGTGATTAGATTTACTTGTTAGGGAGAGAGTGAAAGACTTCTTTGAGAGAAACCAAGGAGATATTTTGTGAGAACAGAGTTCATCTCTTATTCTATGAAGAAGCCATTGTAAGGAAAATTCCTGAAAGACTTCAAATGCCATGCTGATAAAACTAAATTGATGGTTCCATTATTTTTGGAGGATTTAATAGATACCATTATTAATTGGTAAGAGGTACTAGGGCTGTGACTGGGACCTTACTCAGTCAATACATTGTTCCAATGTTCTTCTGTTTCTTTATTGATATTCATTGTTAATAAAGTATAGTGAAAAAATATTAAAGCTTGCTTAAACCTATGAATTTGGAATTTGAGAATGAGAGAGGAAAGCAAGTTTATGTGAAAAGAGGTTTCTCTGATTTTTTTAAAAAGGATCAAGCTAATTACATAATTAGAGATTTCACATCTCTACCATTTTATGAGGAAATATATGTCTTTATTGTCTTTGATCAAGTAAGAAAAATAAGCAATAAATAATGAGTTAATAAAAAAAACTAAAAATGGAAGTTTAATATATTTGGTCCTGATAGTCCTTGAATAATGTACTTTTCTTATGATACATGTTTTTATGATACATATTCACATCTACAACTATAGCTATAAGCTTCCTACAGGTGAATTAACCTGGGTGATGGAAAGAAGGTACCTTTAGAACCAGCAAGAGTTGTATTTGCCCAACCCTTGCTCTGCAGCTCTAAATAGCCCCTTCATCTCAGTCCTTTAAGGAAAGAGAGAAGGCCCTAATTTGCAGTAGCAAAAGGAGTTTCCTTAACTCAGAGTTGCTGTATCAGTGAAATCACAGGCCAGGTATCCATATATGCTAAGTTGGCAACTTTAAAGAAACATAAATATTTCATACACAAAGTAAAACAAGAACGAAGATTGTATGAGAAGCCAGTTATATAGCATATATGCATAAATATATGTATGAGTAAATACATACATGTGTATTTGCTCATGTATGCATATATGAAATATTTATGGATTTTAAATGGTTGTCAAGTTCACAATAAAAAGATTTATAAAAAAGATGTGTTTAAGTAGTTTATTATAGTTTTCTGATAAAAATTTTTATTCTATGAAGCTTATTGGACTAGAGAACTGGGAGAATCACATCATTAAAAGGCATCTGATAATTTCAATGAGCATAAAATTAAATTAGTCACATCTAAATTAGGACCCTTATAGCTATTTATAGGAAGCTAGGTTGTGCAGTGGATAGAGTGCCAGGCCTGGAGTCAGGAAGACTCATCTTCCTGAATTCAAATCTAGCCTCAGACACTTATCAGCTGTGTGACCCTGAACAAATCATTTAATCCAGTTTGCCTTACTTTCCTCAATGGCAAAATGAGTTGGCATACCACTCTAGAATCTTTGCCAAGAAAACCCCAAATGGGGCCATAAAGAGTCAGGCATGACTGAAACAAATTAACAATAACAATGGCTATTTCTATGAAACGCAACATAAAAGTTCTCAAATTAGCTCTGACAAAACTCATTAATTCAATATTCCTATAAACTTCATTATATCCCATCACCTTCCTCGTAATTCAGGTTGTCTACCTTGGATTGCTATAGAATCTTCCTAACTGGTGTCCTTCTCTCCAGAATCTCCCCTCTGCAATTCATCTTCACACTGTTGCCAAAGTAGTCATTCTAATGTACAGATTGGGTAATATTTATTCCCTGATCAAAAGTTTCACTATAAGTTAAAATATGAAATCCTTAGCCTGATTTTCAAGGCCCTCTATTCTCTTATTTCAATCTAATAATCACTACCTGGGAAAAAAATTACCCTACATTTGAATTCTGCTAGTTTTTCAACAAGGTCTAGTTCAAGTGCACTTCCTCTGTGAAATCTTTCCTTATTAGTCCAGTCAAAAGTGATCCTGTCCTTCCTGATTCTGTCATGACATTCTGCTCCATTCTTCCTTTCTTTGAATTATGTATTAGTTATTTGTATACATATCTTCTCTGCATTACTAAATTGTGAGTTCCCTCATGAATTCTTTTTATCACCTATCTCCAAGGCCTGCAACATATTTATAAATTATTGAATTGAATAGAATTTTAGTTCTACTGATCACCCATGGGCCTTCCATTTGGAAAATAAAAATGCTAGGACAATTCTACTACCAAGAATAGAGTTATCTGAAACAGTCAGAAACTATAACTTGGAGATCTCAAAATATTTAAGAATCTTGAAAAGCCTCCATAAAAAAGTTTGATTTCTCCTTTCCTTTTGGGGAAAAAAAAGCAAAGAATATTGAAGCAAATGACATAGACAGAAAAATCAATCATGATTACTTCATGAGTGAACCACTTCTCATTTTGAGATGTTGCAAGTAATAAATATTTTGTAAAATAAAAACTTCAAAGGAGGGAAAATAACCCTGGCATCCCTATGCCTGGAATGCTTTCCCACCTCACCTCTACCACCTGGCTTTACTGAGTTCCTTTCCCATTCCCTCCCTCCCTCCCTCCCCCCACCCCACCCCCATCCCAGTCCAAGTTGGTGCCTTCTTACTGGGATTAGTTTCATTACATTTATTTATCACTTGCATGTGTATAGTTATTTGCTCATTTTTTCCCTAGTTAGAATGTGAATTTGTTTATATAAGAAAACTATGTTGCCACAGTTGTTGCCTTTCTTTGTATGCCTACCCTTAATGTGCTTCCATTACTAGGCAATAATGAATGCTTAATAAATGTTCATTGACTCTAACTAACCAACTGCCATCCTAAGTCACCTCAATGTCTTGGGATTTTTGAACTTCAAACTCCACTGTGTTCATAGGTATGAAGAAATTTCATATAGTTCCTGCATTTGTCTTGGCGGGTAGATTCCTCAGTACTTAAATTATCTGTAGTTATTTTAAATGGAATATTTCTTTCCATTTCTTGCCTCTGAACCTTACTGGTAATGTGTAGACATGCTGAGGATTCATGTGGGTTTAGTATATGTTCTACAACTTTGCTAAAATTGTACTTTAATCTCTAGAATTCTTTAAGTCTACAAAAAGCAAATGGTTTTGTTACTTCCTGGTCTATTCTAATTCCTTCAGTTTTCTTTGTCCAAAATTTCTTCCTTTTCCTCATTTATTGCTATAGTTAACATTTCTATTGAATATTGAATAAGTATCTACTCCTAAACATTGTTCTCTTCTCTCCTTAAAACCAGGGCACGGGTATTTTGAAAAATAAGAAATATATAGTTGCATATATGTGTGAACATAGAAATGAGATAAGTCATGCAGGGAATAATGAGATGTAACAATGCTTTCTAAGCTCTTAAATCAATTAAAATTGGTTACAAATAAACGCTTTTGATTTTTTATTATTAGTTATTTCTTCATCAATGTTCTATAAAACTAGTGATTAAATGACAATGATCTCTCTTTTATGTAAGCTTTTATTTGCCTATGGGCGGGTAGGGATGCGATAAAAACTAATGGATAAATTGACTATCAAGAAGTTCACTAAATAAAAGTCCAAATGTAGACTATCTTTATGAAAACATATTCTATGGTTAATATTCTCTCATTGAATCTACTACTATCTTTTTATGACCCTGCCATAATATTATTCTACTACTTACAATTAAAATACTTTTATAGAAAGACAAAAGCCCTCACACATGCTGACATTGAAATGAAAAAAAAAAAAAGATTAAGTGATAATAAAAATGTAAACATCAAGTAGTATATCCTGCCAGAGAGCTGATAATTTTCAGCCTGGCATTTCCAAAAACCTAGGATTTGATTACCCAGTCAGGTCAGGAATCAAACTATGTTGGAATTCGTATTTCACAGACCTATAAAAAAATGGAATTTGGGTTGGTAAGTGATAGAAAGATGGTGAAGAGTGCACTTACACTTTGCAATAATTGCCCACTGAAGAACAAGCCATGAAATCACGTGACACTTTTGCTTCATCTAAGAAAGATTTTTAGTAAATGGATGATTCAATATGTGATCACCAATCTCATAATGAAAAGAATTTTGGACCTTTATAATACAACCATCTCAATTTAAGGAAGGGACTGAGGTGCTGAGATGCAAAGTGATTTGTTCATAGTCCCAAAACTAATGTTAGAATTGGAACTGGAACTTGAACCCACTCTGACTCCAGTCTATGCTTTTCCTTCTTTTCATTTTAGTAAGTCTCCCAGTAGTTTTGTAAAAATTCACCTCCATTTGATAGGTCTGCTAAAGTTATTATTTTTAAAAGTTAATCAAAAAGCAACAATATATACCATTTACATAATTCAAGTGGTTTCGGTGGGAGGGAGTGGAAAGAGCCACTACCACCAAGAAAATCCCATCCTTCTTTGCCCATGATGCTTGGAAGTTCATATTTCTTCTGTTAAGATGGAGGACGACCAGGTCTTACTAACTGCATGACTTCCCAAGATCTTCCAGGATTTATAATCTATGTCTATTCCCTGCAATCTGCTGGCACTATTATATCAATCAACTAGATAGATTTCCTAAAATCTTCTTACCCCAATTGTTGTACCCCTGGGATCTGGATCTTTTTCTTTGCCCTAAAACTGAACTTTATTTCATGTGTTATCTCCAGTTGAAGCAAGAGCTCCATGACAGCAACCAAGTCTTGTTTTTTCCTACTTGTATTTCAGAACTTAACATAGTTCTAGGCATATCTAGGCAATTTTTTTTATTATGAATCCGAAAATGAGTGAATAAATTAAGAAAGCATTTATTAAGCACTTTCTAAATTTATTCCTTCACTTTCAGGTTCAAAATAAAAAATATGAATTTAAATAGAAAAAAATGAAAAAATAATTTTCAAGGAATGAGGTAACAAATAAACAAATAAAACAAATAACCTTGACAATATAATTAAATTACAAATTATGTTTTATAAAATATATAGAATGTTTCATATGTTGACTTTTTTTTCATTTCTATAGATATCCTCTATAGATCCATCTCAGAAAACCATATTGTTCAAGAATGCTCTGAGATGTATCCAAGCTTTGATCCCAACATTGGTCACTTTCCCTTATTAACCTTATTCATTAATGGGCAAAGACTTTGGAAAATCTATTTCATGGTAAAACATAAATCAGATGGTCCAGAGGGCTAATCAACATTCTTTGGCCATCATCAGATAGCATGAGTCAAAATGAAAGTGTTACTGCATGTCACCAAATGCTGTTGTACTGTGTACTGACAAGATGGATGGATGGATGAGTCTTATGTTACAGTTCAAATTCATTAAAACTTTTTCCTAATCAATCCTCAATAGCTCTTTGAGGAGCTTTCTAATACACAAATGGATATGTCTAGTTGGTACTGTTGCTCAAAATGTTTAATTATTTTAAAAAGCCTTATGAAAGAATAATCACTCCTTATTTTATGTAAATTGATTTGACTTGAAAAATTCTTCCACAGAACAACTGACCCTAAGTAATGGCTGCTAGCCAGGGAAATCTCAACTTCAAAATTCTTAGGAAATGCAAAGGTGGAATTATTAATAGGCTCCACAGTACTCAGCTATTTACAGTACTCCTGCATGGTGGCAATGTGTCATTGAGATCAGAGGGTTGGCCTTAGGGCAGGGGTTCTTAATCCTTTTTTTGTCATAGACCCTTTTGGCAGGATGGGGCATACCTTCTCAGAATTATGTTTTAAATGCATAAAATAAAATACATAGGATTACAAAAAAATTCTCTTAAAAGTTAAAAATTCATAGTCCCCAAGGTAACAATTTCTGCCTTAGAGTCTGAAAAGAACTGGCACCAGTTATTGGCTATGAGAATCCTGGTTCTAGACTCCTAGTCTTGTTACTTAGTTTTTAACAAATAAATTACTGAGCCCCAATAGTAGAGGAAGCTTCCACACTGGAAATTCACCAAACCAAAGAAAACATGAGACATGACCAAAAGAGAAAAATTAAACTCATCATGTACAAATCATACCGAATAGTAAGATTTAAGAGACAACATTACTCTAAGCTAACAGCTTGAATTCCAAACTGAAAGTCTTCTGAGCACTTTATGAAATATATACATTTTGTTCCAAATGTATATGTTATTTACAATGCTGTCTACTAAAAATGTATATTGTTAGTCTAATCATATAAATTATTCACATTCCATTGTGCTTATTTTTACAGGAATAAAATAAACAACTTGTATCACATTAGAACTCTTGGATTTTTTTCTGATAGCACATATAGTATATAATGGGCTAACCAAAGATATTGTCTACTTACAAGGGCAGGAATAAAAGATAAAAGAGTCTAAGGAAGAAAAAAATATTTTACTGAAAAAGAATGAGAAATATCAGCCCTTTCAAACAACAGAAAGGCACCCACCATTAACTGGAAGTGGGAAATTTCTCTGTTAATCTTCTAAAATTTCTTTGTTTCAGAGAGAAAGGGGGTGACCTCCAATTGGGCATATCTATGCCACTTCAGAAGAATACTGAGGAATAATTTATCTCTAAAATTATATATATATATATATATATATATATATATATACCAGCATATTCCTATAACTCCCAAACTTCTAGTCTATAATAATCTTCAATTCAATTTAATTCAACCAACAATTATTAAATACCCATCAAGGATAGTCTGTCTCGATACATTCAATTTTAATCAATGTATAGCATGGAAACAATGTAAAGATTATCAGACTGCCTTATGAGGGGGCAGCGTAGAGGGAGGGAAGGGAGAGTGGGAGAAAATTGTAAAATTCAGATACTTACAAAAATGATAGGTAGAAGCTACTATTGTATATAATTGGAAAACAAATAATATACATATGTAGATATATAAATATGAATACTCTGTCAGATCCTAGAGATATAAAGAAAAAAAAGTCTCCTGGCCCAATAGGACATAGTCCAACAGGTTGATATCCTTCTTTTTTTCATTTCTTTGAATAATTACATTCTAATGATTCTAGGTTGGGGAAAATAAAATTCCTATTTCTTTTTTTTTACATACTGTGCTGTATAACCTGTATAATTCATAAGATAATTGATCTGGAGTTTGAAATCACTTCAGAGATTTCTCTAGTCCAATTGCATTATTTTATAGATGAAAAATTGAGGTTAAGAGAGACTCAATGACTTCCCCAATATCAAGCAGCTAATAATGGCAAAATCAAGATTTGAATCCATGCTTTGAACTCTGAATCCAAATCTAAAAACTCTTTCCATTATTCCATTATCTTTCTATAAGTGTCAAAAAATATTGGAGAGAGTTGCCATATAAATCTTCCTTTAAATAAAATCATTCAATATCCATTTAAAAAAAATAATAGTCATTCCGAAACTCTCAAAGTTAGATGATTAAGTTGGATTTGGTCATTTTGGAACGTCTTCTAACTTTCCCCAGAATAGTGAAGAATGAGAGATTAAAAAACATCACTTTTGTCTTTTTTTTTTCCAATATTATATATAATTCACTTTAAACATAGACTTGCCCTTCAGTGACCTTTGGACGCTCTCAGTTACACATGTGTGCAGGGCAGACACTGGAGACAGGAATCCTCTTTGTGGAAGCCACACCTGCCATTTTCATCAGACAGCAGCAGCAGCCTCAACAGGGACTGTAAATCTGTCAGTGGGGCCTAGCACCAAATAGCACCAGGTTCATATCTGGCCATTCAAGACAAGCTCAAGCTCCATCTTCCCCACAAATAAACATAAATGCCACACTCAAAAGAGTTGATATCATAAGCTTTTATTCAGTTACTTTTTTTTCTTAAATTTAAAAAAAAGGATTATAAACTGATAAGCCTAGCCATATAGCCAAATTTCAAAGAACTAGCTAAAAATCTATCTTTGCTGGGCTAATCAGGGAAACTCATTTTGTTTCGATTCACCTTCTCAAATACTATTTAGTGCCTGAAGAGGAGGAGATAAAATGAAGGCCATGCAAGGAGCAGACAGCTTGACAGTGAGTGAGGATTAGGTTTCTAAAGATTCGTCAAACCACTACAGGCTGAAGGCCTGTGTTTATCCACCTTGATCCCAGAACACTCTTAGGCGAGCAGCTCCCTATCTGAACTTGGCAGATCTCCTGCCTTTGATCCCCACATTCAGGGCTCTCAGTGAAACCATGTGATGAAATGAAAGTGGTTTCCCAATGCAATCAAACAATAAAATACCAATGAGGATGAATTATGATTACTGTTACCATTGGAGAAAAGTGATATTCAATAACCACTAAAACATCTCACCAAAGTGAGTAACTGTAACTGTAATTATATACTCTAAAGATCCAGAAAATGATTAGTCTGAATCATAAGATCATAGATTTAAAACTAAAAAGGATCTTACTCTGTCACTTCACAGATGGAGAAATTTATGTTAAAGTCAAATGACTTGCCTAAGGTTACAGAGACAGTAAATGGCAGAGTCATGATTTAAATATTGGTCCTCTGATCTTGCATCCTGCATTCTTTCTACTGCACAATAGATTTAATATTAGGCAAGAATATAATAATATAATAATCATTATCCTTCACACACAACAAGAGCTGAAATACCTTTCGTTCAGACAGATCATGATAACAGAGTTGGATACAGTTACCTAGGCTTTGTTCATGCATTCAAATTGCTTTTTTCCCCCAAACATCATATTTCATCTCCCACCTCTGGATCTTTGTATAGGTATATCTGAAATGTATTCCGTTCTCAAATCCCCTGACATGCTTTGTTTCCTTTAAAAATCATGTTCTGGTGCCACCTCCTGATTCAAGCTTTCCCATTCCACCTCCCCTCCTTGAAAAGTAGATAGTAGTGTACTTTGCCCTCTGAAATTACTTTTTACAACTCTGTAAATACTTTGTTTTATTTCCTTTTATTATATCTATCACCACTAGCAAAATGTAAGCAGCTTCAGTCCAAAAAGTCTTTCATTTTCTTACAGGCTATTGCCATTCAGCTATTGCAGCTGTGTCTCATTCCCCCTGGCCCCCTTTGGGATTTTCTTAGCAAAGATACTAGAGTGGTTTATCATCTCCTTCTCTAGCACATTTTGCAGATGATGAAACTGAGACAAACAGGAATAAGTGATTTGCTCAGGGTCACAAAACTAGTAAGCATCTGGTACCTTGGCCATAGCTAAAAATGTTTCTTGAATTGCATTCAATTTATCTCAATGGAAATGAAACAGTTCTCGTATAGAACCACCTTTCATCATAATTTTTCTATTTCCTTATTTTTAAGAGTGATTAGCAGCAGCCTCTTTCTCCAGTAAAGACTCGATGTACTGAATTCAAGAAATGCAAGGTATAATGACTTGTGTATAGCTTCCCCATACCCCTTTACTACAAGGAGAGAGCCATCATTAGAACTCCTCTTAGAGGAGAAGGTCAGTATTTATGTAGTGGGAATCATGCTAGCTAGTAATAAAGTTGTGATAAATCCTTGTAGCGCAAGCAGTCCACCCTATCGTTTCCTTTTGCCACAGTCGATCAACAGGTATTTATTAAAGACGTACTATGTATTGAGCACAATGCAAAGAAGAGGTGAGATAATTTTTAAAAAGGCAAAAAATATGGGGCAGCTAGGTGGCATAGTGGATAAAGCACCGGCCCTGGAGTCAGGAGTACCTGAGTTCAAATCCTGCCTCAGACACTTAATAATTACCTAGCTGTGTGGCCTTGGGCAAGGCACTTAACCCCGTTTGCCTTGCAAAAAAAAAAAAACTAAAAAAAAAAGGCAAAAAATAGCCTTAAAGAGCTAATCTTTCAATGGAAAATAAAATGCGAATAGCTAGGTATATGTAAAATAGAGTATCAATGAAAGATCATCTCAGAAGGAAGGCCTTGGAAAGGAGGAGAGGGAAGGGAGAAAGAAGAATGACCTCCTGAAGAAGATGGATCAGTGGAAAATAAAGTATCAGGCCTGGAGTCAGGAAAACTCATCTTTGTGAGTTCAAATCTGACCTCTGACAGTGGGCAAATTATTTCATCTTATTTGTCTCAGTTTCCTTTTCTGTGAAGTAAACTAAAGGGAATTAGCAAAGTACTTTTTCCTTGCCAAGAAAACTAAATAGGGTCAGGAAAGTTGGAGACAGGAGTGAAAAATGACTGAACAACAAGAACTAGATTTATGAAAGGCAGAGTAGCTAAGAGAAAGAGATAAGCATGGGTGAGGTCAATAAAAAGCTATTGTTGCTATTTATTTGTAGTTTCTGAAAAGTACTAAGACATCCGGAGATGATGACACAACATGAAAGGAAATTGAATTTAGGTGAGGGAGGGCTGTCATCAGTCTCACTTTCTCCTCTGAAGCTGTCTGGGTCCAGCGACCCTATATGCTATGGGAGACCTTGGCTTTTTTTAAATGAGGATCTCTAACTGAGGCATCAGCAGTTAGTGGTTAAGCACCCTCCAAAAATATTTATTTCAAAACTGGGAAGAGAAGAACTTCAGGGTTTTGGCTCAAAACAGGAACAATTACTATTTAGGTTTGTTCTGATCCATTCAAGGCCCAAGTAATGACCAGGTGGGACTTGGCCTGGGATCTGTTGTTGGCCAATCCATAAGAGTCAGAGTGATTTGGAGTATACTGTAGGAGAAATAGTAAGTAACTAGTGGAACTGAGAAGTAAGTCTTAAAATGTATGCTTTTCTGGAATATGACTTACTTAAAAGTTAAAATTTTGATAGAATTCTTCAAATATAACATTTGAGAAAGTGCCTAGGCAACTCTGCTTCTGTCTCTGGCCCCTGACTCAGCCTATCTGGTGAAAAACTAGCATTCACATTTTAGTTAGAATCTGCACAACTAGACAATGTACAATTGTCCCATGGTTATTAAAAGCTACAATTATCAAGGTTTCCCTTGAATTAGTTCCAGGGGTCCAAAATAAATGAAGCTAGAAAACAAGACGTTTCATCCATCTCTCTCCTCTGAAGCAATGCTTTCTCTGTCCTATCAGTTCATTCCTCAAAGAGGTTGCTTTCTCTCAGGTCCTTACAGAGTTCTCAGTATTTCTGTCTAATTATGAAGGGGTGTACACACACACACACACACACACACACACATCAATTTGTACCCTTCCATCACTAAATAACCAATAATGTTTCACAATGTTCTAAGGAATATCCCCAGCATCTTCAGAGAGTTCATGAGCCCATAACTAAGGCAGGATGACCAGACTTCTTCTGTCAGGGTGCTGTCTTTTTCCTAGGAACAGTGAATGTTTTCTGTACTGAGCAGTACAATCCAGTACTCTCTTTCAGGTCCTAGATCATCCCTCAGGGTGGAGGGGGTAAAAAAGGAGAGAGGAAATTCCCTTGGACTTGAATTCTTCTCCATCATTCATGGATGTCCCCCTCTGAACACAATCACACTGTCACAGAGTTCTCTGCATTGACATTCCCACCCTCTGTGCTTCTCCCCAACTATTTTTGGGGCTGTTCTCTAAACTGTCAGTAGATTTCACCTGACCTTAATTTGTGTCCCAGACAAAAAACTTCTAGAAACAACTTTGTCCTAGCTAATCATTTATATCCAGACTCACAGCTAGGAAAAAACCTTCAGGATCTATCTTAGCCAGCTGATAACTTGACATTTTCTCAACAAGCAGAATCTTCTTTTTTAATGAAAGAAAATGTTGTTCATGTAGCCAATTCTGACACTTAATAGATGTGTAACCTGCTAGGATTGTTTATTTATCTTACAAATTTGTTGTGAGGCTCAAATGATATCATGTATGTAAAGAGTTTTAGCTTTGAAAAGTGGCATGTAAATATTTGTTAGTTATTAGTTTATTATTTGAAGAAATGTTACATATTCTATATTTATAGGGTAGCTAGGTGGTACAGTCAGCAAGAATCATCTTCTTGAATGAAAACTCTGGCCTTAGATACTTAGAAACTATGTGATCCCTAGGGAAGTCATTTAGCCCTGCTTGCCTCAATTTCCTCATCTGTCTAATGAGCTGGAGATAGATATGGCAAATCATTCCAGCATCTTTGCCAGGAAAACCCCCAACAGAGTCACAAAGAATCAGATAGGACTGAAAGGACTAAACAATAACAACAAGTAGACCACATCTAGACCTTTGATAGGATAAGCTGACAGCTTCTGGATCTCCAATTGACCTTTCTTCTTCCTTCTCTACAAAAGTTGTTGTTACAAAGGCTGCAATCATCTTCTATAAGCTGACCGAAATTTGAGATGACTAAATATCCCACAAAATATAGTGCTTTATTCATAATAAGTGCTTTTTGTTCATTCATTCATTTTTGTACTATTTGTCAGACAATGAAATTGATACCAGCAATGGTCTTTAAAAGGAACCTGTGAGCCAATCTTCCACCGAGATGCAACATTTTTTTCTGCCATTTATATATAACAAGAATGTCTGTGTGTATGTGTTTGTGTCTGATGTCTGTGTGTCTGTGTTTTTTGTGTGTGTCTGTGTGTCTAAATGTATCTTATTTCCTCCAGTAGTACATCAGCTCATTTGCTGTTAGGTTTTTGCAAGGCAGACGGGGTTCAGTGGCTTGCCCAAGGCCACACAGCTAGGTAATTATTAAGTGTCTGAGACCGGATTTGAACCCAGGTACTCCTGACTCCAGGGCCGGTGCTTTATCCACTGCGCCACCTAGCTGCCCTCATTTGCTGTTAGACAAGGATCTCACACTAAGCAAGTTAACAGTTAAAAATAGGATTTATACAATTTGGAGCCATATTTCGAAAGATACTAACAGAGAAAACCTTTTGTTCCAACTATCATTCTTCTAAGAAAGAAGAAAAGGCCATATATGCACCAAAAAATATTGATAGCAGTTTTTGTAATATCCCAAAATGGAAACAAAGGAGCCATCTCCTTTGGGAAATAACGATACAAAATGTGGTATTTGGACAAATTGAGGATTTTTGTGCCAAAATACCAAAATGACAGGAAGGGCAGTTTCAGAAAAACTAGGAAAACCTCTATGAATTAATGCTGAGCAAAGTGAGCACAATCAGAAGGAAGAATTTATGCAGTTACAGCAATATTACAGAGAAAAACAACTTGATGATCAATCCTCTGATCAATGCAATGACTAACCATATGTCCAGAGGACTGAAGATGAAACACATCTCCCACTCCCTGCCAGAGAACTGATGGACTTAAAATGCAAAATGGGCATATATTCCCATTGTGGGGATTTGTTTTGTTGTACTAGGAATATTTGCTGTGTGAGATTTATTTTTTCTTTTCTTATTCATTTGAGAGGCAATGGGAATGAGAGATGTTTTTTTGAAAAGAGTACATTTTAAAAAATAGGATCATATTGTTTTTCTTTGATATATTGTTGTAATACATAAATTGGAAGAAGTTTATAAGTACATAGCTTAAATTACTGTATTTGAAAACAATTAAACTGCAGGTTTTGTCTATACTATAAATTAGTAATAATTTAAATCAGCCTTTCTTCCATTTAGTTTCAATTAGTGAAAATGCATGGTATTTAAATCAGCAATGTAATGTAACAATTATCATTTGCTTACTCTGTGAGGAGCAGTGGAACAGGAAGGAGATCATAGATTTGATGAAAACTACTCTCTGGGTGTCTGCAGTCTAGCATGGCAGAGGAAGCTGAGGACTAGTTGTGTGGTTCTGGACAAGTCAGCTTAGATTTTCAGTCCCAGTCTCTTCATCTATAAAATGGAGATAATAATAACCTCTTCTCAGGTCTTGAGGACCATTATATGAGATAATGCATGTAAAGCACTTTGCAAACTTCATTTGCTTTATGAATTCTAGCAATATTTCCCAACTAGAGGCCAATCTCTTTCTCACAAGAGTCCCAAGAGAGCCAATAGTACAATTGTGAGAAATGTTATCTAAGTCAAGCACAATTTAAAGTCTTGCCATTTTGTTATTAGGGATGGCTAACTTTTCCTTAATTAAATCCTCACAATGATTTTTTTTAAAACTAAATTTTTTTTTTGGAAAACTCTTTTTTAAAAGACTGTACCCAATGATTATTTTTCAAGCTGCTGAACAATGTTCATCCCAGATCAGATCTAATTGTCTTAGAATTAAAAGGGTCCTCAAAGATCAGAGTTCTGCCAATAAGTGAAGAGGAAGCCCATTTCCTCTGATGGCAATCCATTCGACTTTGGAATGGTTCTAATTATTAAGCAGTTTGTATGTCATCTCTGATATTGGTTAGACTAGAAAAAGGCCAATCTCACTCAAGCCAGTTTCCTCAGTCTAATGGTCTTTCTGCTATGATTCTTTCCCCCAGAGAATAACATAAAAGCGGAGTTAGATAAGAGTCCTGAGTCCATCTAGTGTAGGGCAATAGATGTACAACATGTTAACAGACACATAAGGATTACAAAGACATGACAGTGCAAATATTAGAAAGATAAAGGAGGAAGAGGGCATGAAAATAAATGTGCTTTTTTTTTTCTAATTGGCTCCAAGTTAGAAAAGGCTTAGCAAGTGTTCTGAACCCCATAATGAACAAGTAAAGGTCATTAGCTTAGCAGATAGTTTAGAAAAAGGGTTTCAGCATGTCTGCAAACTTGCATAAGTAAAAAAAAATTTCATTAACTAACTGAAATTTATCATTTTTCTCAATTATTATCCTGAGAAGTCCATGTTGTTGTTCAGTCTGTTCAGATGAATTCAATCTTTGTTTACCCATTTGGAGTTTTCTTGACAGAGATACTGGAGTGGTTTGTCATTTCCTTCTCCAGTTCATTTTACAGATGAGAAAACTGTGGCAAATGGGGCTAAGTGACTTATTCAGGTCACTCATCTAATAAGTGTCTGAGGGCAGATTTGAACTCAGGAAGATGTCTTCCTGATTTCAAACCTGACACTGTCCACTGCACCACCTAACTGCCCTCTGTAGGAAGAGTCTATGGGCTTCACCAGTCTGCATAAGAAAGGTCAAGAACCCCTTCATATTTCTTGCTCTCTCTGCTTTTATCAAACCAACCTCCACCCTATCAGTTTAAGGATTCCATGATGAAATGGAAGTTCATGTCACCAAGACAGAGATGATTCTATATCTCTTAAAAGGAAACTGGGCTAAAAATAGCATGCATACACAAATATTCATGTACATATATAAATAAATCTACATATACACACATAAATATATGTGTATATTTACCTATTTATCTCTTCGTATTTTCAAAGTAGATTTGGGGGGAGATTGGGGGGAGTCTATAGCCCAGTTTCCTTTTAAGATATAGACTAATAGCAAAACATAGAGGTAGAAGAATTTTAAATCTTCAGAAGCAAACTGAAAGTAAGCAGAGATTTTTCTTTTTATGTATATTGCATATTTGTATACATTTGTGTGATAATTCTCCTATCCCATTCCACCAGTGGCAACTTTGATTATCTCTGGGTTTTACAGAAAGTCAAATGGGTTTGGAAAAATAATAATCATAATAGCTAGTTTTTATGTAATTTATTAAGATTTATAAAACACTTTACAAATATTATCTAATTTTTTCTTCACAGCTCTAGGAAGTAGGTACAAATTACAGATGGACAAACTGAGGCAGAGATAGGTTAAATGACATATTAAGCATCATACAGTTACTATCTGGTGCCACATTAGACCTCAGGTTTTCATGATTCTGGGTCCAGTACCCTATCCACTAAATGATTTGGCTCCTCATAAAAAGGTATTAAGATTCTGTATTTCCAGTGAGTTTTTTTATCCAATATTTTCCAAAATGAATAAGCCTCCTGGGAATTTCATGATCAAAAAGGCACGGGCATAGTCTTATTTAATATAGCATCACCATTTAAATCAATTTTATGTACATTTCATTCCCAAATTAATTTAAAGCATAGTATGGCATATCCTCTGTTCACTGAAGCTTTCTTTATGCTTTGAAGTTCCAGGTCACCACCAGAAAAGTCCTCCAATGTTTCTCAGTGTTTCTTTGTCCTGAGGATTTGTCACCATCTCTCCTGCCTTCCAGTCGGCATGTATTTTTTGAGAAATGATACTCTGAATAAATGAAGATGATTCCAGAGATGCTTGGATGCTCTGGGGTGGTTCTCCTTTATAGCTAGCTCCCACTTCACACTAGAAAAATTTATCATAAGCATAATAATAACTAGCATTTCCATAATTACAAACTAGATTTCAAGTTCTATACATATGTAGAAACTAACATAAGTATACATAAATATATGTAGTAAATAAATCAAATAATTATCTATAGTATCTAAACACATTTATAATTCAAAGAAAATATTTAGCAAATTCTTCTTTTTGTGTGTGAGACAAATGATCATGTTAATTTATTTACTTTGAACAGACACCTAGTAAAGGGGATACATTTCTGGCTTTGAATGCAGGAAGACATAGATTCAAGTCCAGTCTCTGATACATACTTGATGCATAGCCCTGAGCAAGTCACATGGTCTCTCAGTACCCAGGCAATTCCCTTGGACTATAAGTTGCAGAACAGTTGTTGATCTGCATGAAGAAAGTACATTTTTTCATGGGGCGTTCCCTTGCAAATGAAATCACAGGCCACTTAACTTTAAGCACCATGGAAAATTCTCTAGGATTCTAAGTAGCAGACAAGTTACTGATTTGCATTAGTTTAGGTAGTTTCCACATCAGAGTCCTCTACACTGATACAATTACAGGTCTGGGTACCCCCCACCTCCAAACTCTCAAATTTAGAGTTGTATAGCAGTTTATAAATTCAGTTATGATTCTTTGGTAAAAGATATTGCCTAAAATTTCCTCATCTGGAGTTAAGAAAATGAAATTATCAGTTCAAACTCAAAAATGTGCAAAATTTGACATTTTCTATTTGAATGTTGAATATGCATATTTTTCCCACAAAAGCAGACAATTGCAGTAGCTGTGAGGGATTTCTAATGACTCATCAATATCCTCTTCTATGAAGCTCTGTGGAACCAGGGCAAACAATTAAGGGATTGCTGATAGGGTTTAGGGATATACCTAAAACTGAATGAAACTATTCAGTCAGTTAGCTTTTATTAAATGAATTTGCATATGGAGATTATAGAAGGAATTGGAGATATATAGTTTAATGAAGGGAAGACAGAAGGTGGCAGAGGAGGTGGGGTGAAGAACACATAACTTAATTATTTGAATAGAAAATTTTGTGGGAAAGGAAATAGAATGATTAAATTTAGACATTAAAATAGGTATGGTACATAAAAATGATTGTGTAGCAATTTTCATTTTGGTGGGGCCCAAGCTCCTACCCATGAATAGCTTTTGGGGAATCTCAGGGATGCCTTTGACTGAGGAAGGAGGAGATTAGCTGGTATGAAAAATGAAATGATATTCATAGAATTTATTAATTCCTTCATCATAGTTTCATTGTTTCAGAATGGGAAGAGAAGAAGAGAAGGGAGGGGAGAGAGAGAGACTTTCTTAAATACTTAGAACAATTAAGTATAATAGCCCCTGACCTTAAATAACTTATATTCTAATTCAAAGTCAAGTAAACAGCATTTAAAACTATATATACACACATGTGCATGTTCATGTGCATGTGTATGTACTGTGTGACTAGATAAAAGTATGGTATAAATTGGAGAACACATCAAAATGAAGGCACTAGTATCGAAGAGGATCAGGAAAGGCTTCTTATAGATGGTGGGATTTTAGCTGGGACCTGAAGGAAGTCAGGGAAACCAAGAGGGGAAGATGAGGAAGGACAGATTTCTAGTAATAGCCAATAAAAATACAAGGATTCAGGAGAGGCATTGTCATGTTCAAGGAGCAGTAAGAAGGAATTGTCACTGAATAGCAAAGTGGAGAATCTTAAGTTAAAAAAAAGTATAGAAAGGCAGAAGGAACTAGATTATAAAGGGCTTTAAAAGCCAAACAGAGGATTTTATATTAGATCCTTTAACCAATAGAGAGCCACTGGGGGGAGGAGGGAGGCAGGGGAGAAGAGAAATGGAGAGTGATAAACTTTAGGAGGAGCAGTTTGAAAGCTGGGTGAAGGATGTACAATGTTCATTCTATAAGATAAACAGATGATAGAGAAAGATATTTGTTATTAATGATTACTGACAGTTATATTCTCCTTTTCACTATCATGTAAAATATTCATTGCAAAGCATCAATCTGGTAACCATCTGCACTTCTAGACTAATTTCATGTTATTCTCCTCCAGCCATCTCCTGCTTTCTTTCTCCAAGTTTCTTCTCCTTAGAATCCTTAGCTTCTTGATACCTGTTCTCTTATCTTCTCTCCTCAAATTATCACAGATTTACTTTTCTATATTTCTGTGTTTGTGTGTTTGTGTCTGTGTGTGTGTTGTGTGTGTGTGTGTGTGTGTGTGTGTGTGTGTGTGTGTGTGTCCTCTTTGAGGATAGAGATTATTTTGTCTTTGTATTTCCAGTGGACTGTCTTACCCAGGTACATCATTGACAAATTGAGTTGATTTGAACTGAATTGAAGACGAACCATTGCCTATCAGGAACCATTGCCTTCAGGAAGCTCTTGGGAAACCAGGACTCATTTTGACAGTTTTGGGAGAGTGGAGACAAGGAATTCATTGAATAAAGAGAAAAGCAAAAAGGGAAAGATGGAGAATTGAAGAGAAACTTCCTTTACCAGATGCTTTTACCCAGGCAGAATAAAGATGATTCCAGGTCTACATCCTCCTCCAAGTCTTGGGCTCTTTACTCTCATACTTTTATCATGTTCTCTTCTTTTTTCCATTATATCCTTTGGAATTCCTGTTCTATTGTTAACAAATTGCACTTCATAGTAGGTGCATGACTCCCCCCAATCTCCCCCCAAATCTACTTTGCAAATACAAAAAGATAAATAGGTAAATATACACATATATTTATGTGTGTATATGTAGATTTATTTATTATTATATATTTATTATATATTTTATATATTATATATATTATATATTGCATATTATTATATATTATATACATTATGTATTATATATTATATATTGTATATATTTTATATATTATTATATATTTATTACATGAATATTTGTGTATGCATGCTATTTTTAGCCCAGTTTCCTTTTAATATATTTCATTAGGTATACCTTGTTTCCTCAAAACAATAAAGTATAAACTCCTTGAGAACAGAGATATGGTCAATGTTTAATAAATGCTTATTGAATTGTGATTGATATTTAAATATAATTTGTTTTCCTTGATAATACTATGTATTTTATTTTATTAATTTAAAAACATCATTCTAAGTAAAGATTCTTAGGTTTCACCAGACTGCTGAAGAAGTCCCTAACACACACAAACATACACATACACACACACAGACACACACACAAACACACACACTCATAGACACAGAGTTAAGAGCCCATAGACTAAACTAAAAGAATGCCTTGAAAGCAGAAGCATTTTTAGAAAACAAAACCCCATAATCTCCATTTCAGAAACTTCTTTTGATGTATGCTTCATGACTTGGTAATTCCAGAACCCATAGTTAATCAGTAGTCCCTTCTGTTTGATTTTTTATTAAATTATCACAAGTGGGATCTGATATTTTTTTAGTTCTCATACTTACAGAGAACCAGGAGATTTTTTTTTATAACATCTCACTTTTGGGAGAGGAGGATCTGGAAGACTCAGTCGGCATTATTAATTTTGAAGAAAACAAGAAAATGTAATTGCATGACTCTTTAATCAGAGATCCATAGGGTGAGGAGATGTTGATAGATTTTTTTTCCAATATGAATGAGGAAAAAATTACCATTTTTATTTTCACTAATTTCTAAATGAAATTTGATATTTCTTTCAATTATGAATATAGAAAACAAAACAATTTCCTTAGAAGTAATCTATAGGATCTATCAATGGGATACATGACAAAAAAAAGTCTCTTTTATTGGTTTTGTCATTATTGGAATACATAAGGTGAACAATGGGTTAATCTTCACAGAGGAACTCTGCTTCAGAGTTGCTGGACTAACCTTGAAGGTTGGCTCCATCTTCCAGTGACAAGCTGAGGCCCTACTGATAGGATTAATGTGTAAAAGAAAGAGAATGCTATATTACTCCCTTAGGTGACAATGTGGACCACAAGAAAGCTCATTTGAAAGACAAAAGGGAAGGAATATAACCCAACTCCCCAGGACATGTTTGGTCTAAAGATAACCTTAGTCCTAATCAATTCAATGGTCCTACACTGTATGGGGTGGCTTCTCAATTTGCACTAAATCCCTCTTTGTATCTTTTTTTTTTTTTTGGCCAAAGCATGAAAGTAAATTCTACTGAATGATCCTTACTGCAGAACAGAAAATAGAGCAGTGAACCTAAGAGAAAATGACGGCAGTGCATTTTCTTGGAGACTCTTCCCATTAAGATTCCAAATAATCCTCAGATTACACTGATGGTTGCCCTGGGATAGAGAATAAAGAAATCTCTTTTTTTCAATAGCAGTTTACATGAAGTCAGGAATATTGATAACCTGTTGGTGGTAGAGCTATGAATCGTTAGGATCAGCTTGAACTGTGCTGTGTGAGAAAAGCCCCTAAACTATGACCCAATGATCTTTCTACAAGTGGTCAAAGTCAGAAAGTAGGTGCCAATCATACTAAAATATTCAGAATGGTGTTTTTTTTTTTGTAGTAGCAAAAGCCAAAACTGAAAAACTAGGTAGGAACAGAGTGCCTACCAGTTATTCACTTCAGTGAGCAGAAGAAATTGAGGAATGTGACTATAGTTATTATGTTATACAATTAAATATTATGTTAACTGTGAAATCTGATAATTTGAGATTTGTATGAATGAATATAGACAAAATTTGCAGAACTAAGAACACAATGTACACATTGATTATAGTAGTATAAATGAAAATAAGAAGACATCAGAATTTGATGATACAAATATTTTGGCAAAGAACTTTTTTCCTCAAAGATTACCTCTATTTTCCACTGTAAGCATAGCATATTGTTTGTTGTCTCCCTCATTAGGATGCAGTCTGCTCAGGTCCTTCTTTGTATCACCAGAACTTAATAATGTTTATGACACTGAATAAGTGAAAATAAATGAGGATTGAATGATTTGTTGCCATTTTTAGCTTTCACATGAAAACAGCACTAAGACTTTTGGAATACCCTATATGTGCATATACATACATATATATATATATATATATATATATATATATATATATATGCAAAAGTAATTATGTGCATAGGTAAATATTTTTAAATAGGTATGTAACAGAAATTGTTTCTCATATAATCTCTCATTCATCTTTGTATTTTGAAATATTTGTGCTTACTGATAATTTAATTTACAATAAAAATGAAAATTTAACACAAAAGGACATCAGAATTCAGAAATCAAACAATGTCTAATTTTAGGTCCAGTTATACTGATAAATAAATGCAAAATTTCCTTGTCTTCTTAGAAGGTAGGTGTGGATTTTTGGCATATGCTGTCAGTTGAAATCACTGCCAGCTTATTTTACTTAACTGCCTCAATGATGAAGAGGGTCAGAGGAAAAAATGCATCAAGAAAATATTGAGAAAAAAAGAAGAAATCAGATTTTTTTATAAAAAAATTCATTAACAGTCTAGTATACAGAATGGAAAGACTTGGAAATGGGACTATAGTTTTAAAATTATAAGATAGAGTGTAACATTTAGAAGGAATCTGCCCAGGATCATCTTACTCTTCTTTTACTTTTAATGGAGAAGACCAAAGTCCAGGGAGGTCAAATGTCTTATTAAAGCCACACAGCTAACTGATAGTAAAGCTTATATTTAGGCTTAAATCTACTGATTCAAAGTTCATTGATTCAAAACCCAGAATAACAACTGAATTCTCTTAGGAAATAACTGCCAAAAGGATCATATCTTTTCTGTAATATCTTATGTCAACTCTTCAGGATTTTGCAAATAAAAATATGTAATCATGAAACACACATATTTACACATACAAGTGTATCACAGTTTCAGAGTTTTTTTAAATATGTGCCAGCATTAAGTGCCCTCACTTTTTTTTCAGACTATTCTTAGTAGTCACTGGAACTATCTAAAGGGAGAAAGTTAATTATCCTGTAGGGATGGCTCTTTGTTGCCCCATTGTTGTTAGATATGCCAGAATTGTTGACATATCAAACTTAGGGGTTTTGGTTAACTTTCTTGGAAGTACAATGTTCCTGTCACATCAGATGAAGAAATAAGCATGTGATAGGCCAATAGGTTCTCTAGTCTTCCTTTTGCCAAAAAAAGACTCAGACACAATGTTTATTTTGAATAACATTTTTGCCTGGGCTAGTAGAAGATGGATGAACTGAAACCAACTTTGGTTTGTAGTTAATGGCCCAAATCAATCATTGCAAAAGGCCACTGCATTAGCTCAAGTATAGGCATGACCTGACCGTGTTCGGACAACATGCTAGCTGATAGCTTTATGTTTGCTGATGTGTTTATTTTAATCATAAATAAGCTTAAATAAATTGCCTTGATGATGACTGGATTACCAATATATGTTTATTAGTGTAGTGACACAGAAGCAATTAATTTTACAGAATAATTAAAGAAAATTTTGACCCCTTGAAAGGAAACCTACAAACCACCAAATTAAAGTGGATAGTATGTGGGAAAGAAAGAGATTAACAAACAAGGACTTGCATTACTTGCCAGATTTAAAAAGAAGGCTGATTACTACCTCTCTGGATTCCAGTGAGCATGCTGAAACTCAATTAAAGCACACACTGGAGGTAAAGTGAGGATATTGGAACTACTCCAAGAGGGTACATTCATAGTTTGACAAGGCTTCTGAGTGCAAAGATCTTTTGTACTTCTCTGTGCTGAAAGTAGGTAAAAAGAAGCTTCATTAATGTGGAATTAGCAGAAATCAACTTGGCATTAGTTGTCTCCTTGGCCTTTTGGGGCCCTGAGGCTATTTTTCTAAGCACAGACCAGGGTCCCACTGGCATTTGGAGTGGATCTTTGCTCTCACTGAAGTTGCTAGAATGTCCATCCAACCATTCTAAAGATTATATGTAAAGAACATGTTCAGAAGACTAATCATTTTCTGACCTTTGGAGAGAATTCTCTGGGTCTTAAACACAGTCCTATTTTCCAAGAGAGGAAGTCAAGAAGACTTTGAGAAAGATTGCTGCAAACACTTTCAAAGGAAAGCATCATTCTCTTGTCTCGTCATTCTCCTTCATAAAATTTATATTTTTCACTCTGGGTAATAATTTTGTTGTCACATGTATTTTATTTTTTCCTGAAAATGAAAATTATCTCTATAAAACTAGAATAAAAATCAGATTTGCTCCTTAAGTAATCATTGGAACCCAGAAAAAATATGGATGTGCTGTGCATTTATGTATAAATATCTGCAATATAGAAATGGAAAAATATTTTAAAATTACAATAGATTCTATCCTATTTTCCAAAAGACAAGAAAAAGGAAATAAATAGAAGAAAAGCATGAAAAATTAAAAGAATATTGGACTTGGATTGGAATACCAGTTCTTTCATTCACAAACAGTACAACGTTGCATAAATCATTTAACTTTTCTAGGCTTCAGTTTCTACATTTGTAGAATTTCTACATTTTACAATACTTTTATGATCCTATGATATATGATCCTCTGATCTCTGAGATGAAAAAAGAATCAAAAGTTAAGTTCAGAAAATCCTGACCATTATTGAAATACAAAATCTTCTCTAATTCATTAGTGACTTGTGTTAATATTGTATCCCCTTTACTTTATCACTTTATTTTGACAATACTTTCAAATCAAATTATAATCTCTCCCACATATGTGTTGCAGTGACTTTGAATTTCATTATTTTCCACATTCTAGCTTCTGCTTCTCAAGATTAAAGATATCCGGGCTTCAGTTCATCATCTATTTATTTTGTTCCATAGAAAAATCAAACTGGCCAAAAATCAGCACAATACTTCCAGAATCTCAGGAATAGGAAGAAGTAATGTGCCAATTCAGTTGCTTTATCCCAAAAGACTAAAGGTTTGCTGATTACTGGGCCAGTTCCATTTTTAAACAAATCTTGACAGAAAATGTGAGGGCACAATTCCCATTGTATTTTATTTGAATGGATGCTATATACATACATATATGTATTCATGGATACATGTATATTTTCTTCTTTGAAACATCTTTATTCTCACAGCTCCAAACAATTTGATATAGAGTTAATCAATCTTTGAAGATCCTGCAATTTCATCTTTTGACTGCCTAAAAAATATCTCTTAATGATTATCTTATCAGTTCAGCATACCCCACCTTGAGTTTATTTCTATTTATACTAAATTTTGTGAATTCATATTTTCCACTACTGGAAATATTGTTGATCAAGTTTCTCATGTGCAATTTTTTCTTCCC
The DNA here is from genome assembly GCF_037893015.1 of Macrotis lagotis. NCBI lineage: Eukaryota > Metazoa > Chordata > Mammalia > Peramelemorphia > Peramelidae > Macrotis > Macrotis lagotis. The sequence goes on along the minus strand of NC_133660.1, from coordinate 53,087,074 downwards.
CCCCCCCCTACTCTCTCACTCAAGTCTCTTATTCAATATGCCTAGGAAATAACTGATTAATCAAATCCCATTAATTCTAATTCCTAGTGATTTTGCCCATCCATTCCACCTTGAAATGTAATGTAATAAAAATTGGATCATGGTAGTATACACCCATAATCGGGCTCCTGGGGATAAGTTGAGTTCAGGGATTCTGAGCTACAGTGTAAAAATTTTCTATTTTCACTAAATGTAGCACAAATATGATGTGTCCCTAGGAGATCCACCATATTGCTTAAGAGAGGTAAATCAGTTTGATTTGAAAAAATGAAGTAGCACATACTAATTAGCATTGGGAATCAAACCTGGTAGTGGTTGCTGAACTTTCAACCCTAATGGGGAAAAGAAGGAGAGAAGGAATGAAGGAAGGAAGGAAGGAAGGAAGGAAGGAAGGAAGGAAGGAAGGAAGGAAGGAAGGAAAAAAAGAAAGGGAAAAAGGAAGACTGGAGGGAGAAAAACAAATGCAATGAATTATAGTGGCAAGCATGTTGAAGCAGTTCTTTTTCCAAATGCCACCCTAGAAACCTATGGGAATCCTTAAATAATAATTTTTTTTCTAAGTTTGGGTTTCCTTGTCTTTAAATTGAGATCAAATAATGCTACCTAGTTCACCATAATTGTTAGGAGGATCAGATGAATAATCTATGCTTTGTAAATCTTAAAACATAAAATGAATGTTATTGTAACAGAACTCATAGGTTTGAACCTACCTCCCAGAAGACTTGTCTTCCCATCAAGAGCTCTAACCGTGAATTCAAACAGATTAGATTAATGTCCTTGGGACAGCAAATTTTATTTTATTATCTAGCTGTTTTACAGGCACAAAACTGATCAGAAACAAAATTAGGATGAGGATAAGGTTGAGAATCAGGATTTGTATAGCTAGCACTTCAATATTTGCATAGCAGGGGACAGCTAGGTGGCATAGTGGATACATCACTGGCCCTGGAGTCAGGAGGACCTGAATTCAAATCTGAACTCAAACACTTAATAATTGTCTAGCTTGTGTGACCTTGGGTAATTCACTTAATCTCATTGCCTTAAATAAAAAAAAAAAGATTTGCACAGAACTCTACAAAATTATCTCATTTTATCTTCTCAAGAACATTGGGAGGAAGGAACTATTAGCACCTTCATCTTATAGATGAGGAAACTGAAGCAGAAAGAGGTTAAGTGACATGCAACTAGTAAGTATATGAGGTCACATTTTAATTCAGGTCTTCCTGACTCCATGTACTGCACCCTATCAACTATGCTGCCTATCTTCTGAATTTTATGTGTGTCTACATATATAAAATACACATAGACTATATACATTATATACACATGTATATTATAGTAAATATAGTAAAAAATATAGTAAATAATTAAAAAAATTAAAAAGTATTTTGAAAATCCTAAAATGCCATTTGAAAATCCCCTGAGTATTGCCCTACTAATCCCTAAGAAGTCAAACATTTAGTTCCATTTTTGTAAGAATATTATTTAATTTATTTTTCAACTCTGAATTGCAAAATATACATATATAATAAATATATAGAGAGATATAATGTGCTGTATATTTTTCATTTTTAAAGTAAATTTTATAAGCTTCATAAGCTTATAGACAATGGTCAAATTCCAAATAGCAAAATACATAGTTCCATTACATTTTGGCGATATAGAGATTCAAAATATTTACTATGTAGATATATTTAGTAATAGAAGTGATCCATTCTAGATATTTTATATTATCTATGTACTAATATATTCTGATTATATAAGTATATATGTATTGAACAGAGAGAAAGTATGCATATGCTTATGTATCTAGATGGCCGAACTAATTTATAACAGGTGCATATGTTTGCCAAAATGTTAACTGTATATCTTCAGTTTAGCTTTGATATTATGTCTACCATGAAGAACTGTCATTTCAACCCTGACTTGATTTTCCGGCTCTCCAAATTTTCCACCAGACCAATAAGGAACTTTGAACATCAAAGCTATGAAATTATGGCAAATTGCCTACAAGAAGGCCAAATGTGTCAAAAGTCTTCACAATTGCCCTAGAAAAACCACACATTCTATCATGTTCAGTTTGGGTCACTAAAGTGGCTTTGAAGCAAGCATTTGTTTGAACCCAGTGGACCAGATTCCATTCTCAAATGCTCATGCAATTCTTACTGATGGCCATGACTGTCAGATATCAGATGTTGGTGCTGATTTAAGATAGGCAGAAAATCTAGACACATCAAGTCTCTCCATATCTCTGAAATTAAATGATAGTTACTTTCATGAGGAAATAATAAGGGATTTAACAGTTGTTTAGACCTGCTTGAGGTCAAACCCTCATGCTGCAAATAAATAACTGAATGTGAGAATGTCCAACAAATTCCATTTCAATAAGATGTTCATCTAAGGACAGAAGTTGGCAAACATATTTAGCAAATGGCCCCTATAGGTCCTGCCATACATTCTCTGCATTCATTATTTACATTTGGTTGAATGTTGTAAATCAAGTCAAAACAATGTTCTGGGCAGTCTTTCCAGCTTATGCTAGATGTCATGGATTGTGAATGTTTGGAAATATGCTGCAAAATACATAGTAGCCATCTGCTTTTGCATGCATTGTTTGTTTTTGCTTTGGAATGTCAAGTTGAAAAGAAATAAATAAAATAAAACAGCTGTCATGGGAAATTTTGTACCATCTTCATATTTTTTTCACTCAGACTCTCTCTACATCTCTACATTATCACAGATCTAAATAATCCATCATTTTTTTTGATAATCTGATCTATTGAATAAATCAAGTGGGTTCCTCTATTGTCTTTCTGATTAATTTTCCAGCTCTTATTCTTTCTATGAAAACATAGACTCATAGCAAAAACTATAATAATAGAAAAATAAATAGAAAATATCCAAATGTAAGACATTATCAATCAATAAATACTAATTAAGTGCCTGAAAGGTGTTGGGCACTTTACTGAGACATAAAAAGAGGCAAAAGACATCTCCAGCCCTCAGGGAGTTTACAATCTAATGAGACAAGGTGCAACTAGGTGTTGCAAAGGATATAGCATGGGCCCTGAAGTCAGGAGGATCTGAGCTCAAATCCCACCTCAGACATTTAATAATTGCCTGGCTGTGTGACCTTGGGCAAGTCACTTAACCCCATTGCCTTAAATTTTAAAAAAACTATCTAATGAGACAACATGCAAATAAATATATACAAAGCAAATGTTATATAAGAAAATGGGAAATAATGAAAAGAGAGAAGGCACTGGACTTAAGAGAGTGGTAGGAAAGTCTTAATAAAGAAATTGAGATTTGGATTGGTACTTAAAGGGAGGTGAGTAGTCAAAGAGGAGAAGAAAAAGCTTTCCAGGCAAAGTGGACAGTCTGAGAAAAAGTTGGAGTCAAGAGATGGAGAGTCTTGTCCATAGAACAACGAGGAAACCAATGTCACAGAATAAAAGAGTATCCATCCAAATAATGTAAAATCTAACAGACTGCCTTCTGAGGGGAGGGGTAAGGAAGCAAGATTAGGGGAAAAATTGTAAAACTCAAAATAAATAAAATCTTTCTAAGGAAAAAAAAAAGAGTATCCATCCAGTACAACTAATATCAACTACTCCCAGTATAATATTGCTAGCAGATGGTCATTCAGTCTCTGTTAAAGACTGAAAATTGGTCTGTAGAGGGATAATCTACAATCTTTTAAGGTAATGATTCCCTTTTGGGGTATTGTTAATTCTTAAGATTTATTTTTCTTATATCACTTATGTCATATATTTTTACCTAGTCCTCCTAATTCTGCTTCTAGGTTCAAACAAAACATGTCTAAATTCTACTCCATATGACAGCAATAGTCTAATCACTCAAACTATTCTCTTCTTTATTTTAAGCATCCCCAGCTCTATAAATTTTTCGTCATATGGCATGGACTCAGGACCCTTTGTCATCCTGATTGCCAGTCTCTGGTCCCTCTTCAGTTTACCAATATTTTTTATATACTTGGCACCCAGACAAAACAATAAATGTATTTGGATCAAGGAAGAGCTCAGAAGAAATTTGGCATGTTGATTCCTGGAAGTTTATAGACTTATTGCATCTTAAGATCTCATTAGTTTTGAATGGATCAGGAATGGGAGGTCAGGGGCTGCTTGTTTATACTGAGTTCAAAGTATTACATTTCTGGATCTTGTTTTCAGACAGATATAACTGTACTGCCCCATCCTCTATGTGTGAAGGTGATATTTTGAACCTGTTCAAGATTTAATATTTATCTCTATTGAATTTTACCTTTTTAGATTTATCCCAACCCATTAACCTTCCTACACATTTTTTTTAATTCTAATTCAGTGTGGCTATATCTTCTGCAGTTTTGGCAAGCATGACATCTAGGCTTTTATGTAAGTCACTGATAAACATAAAGTCCTTGACTTACTGTGGTAGAGGCATTCTTCCAAGCTAACATTAAACAACTAATCTTTGGCTCAGACCAGTTAACCAGGTCAAAATCTTAATTGTTACAACTATCCAGTCTATATCTCTCCTTTTTCTTCACATGAATAGATAACATACTTTTTAAAATGTTTTCTTATAGTCTAGGTAAACACTACCTCCCCACCACTACACCTTCATTCCAATCATTATCCCCTTGACCTCTGTATAGGAACTTTGTCCAGGAACAATCAGAGTCTCATTGTAGATGAACTTTCACCTTATCTTGGACAGAACCAGACCACCAAGACATTTCCTATTTAGTCTCTTACCTTACTGCCAGTTCGTTTTCTTTACCCTCTTCTCTCTTACAAGCTTTCCTTTATGTTTTAGCTTTCTCATTAGAATGTTAACTCCTTGAGAGTCAGGACTGTCTTGCATGTTACCATTTGTTTCCCTAGAGTTTAGGACAGGGCATAGCATGCTAAGTGTTAAATGCTTTTCTATATAACTATATATAAACACTATAGTTTTTCCTTTCTCTGATAGAGTATTCCTATCAGAAAGGGAACTAAGGTTAATTTGTACTGAATTATTCTTGATGAGGTCATGCAGGCTCTTTGTGATTTTCTATCCCAGATATTCATTAGCAATCTTTTTTAATGACCTAGAATTTTCTCAGAAATTTAAGTGAAATTCATTGATCTATCATATAAAATTGTTCTTTTTTCTTTGTTTTTTTCTTCTTTCTCTCTTTCTTCCTTCCTTCCTTCCTTTCTTCCTTCCTTCCTTCCTTCCTTCCTTCCTTCCTTCCTTCCTTCCTTCCTTCCTTCCTTCCTTTCTTTCTTTCTTTCTTTCTTTCTTTCTTTCTTTCTTTCTTTCTTTCTTTCTTTCTTTCTTTCTTTCTTTCTTGTTTTGTCCTACAGTACTTCTGTTTCATCATTGACAGAGGTTCAGCAATCTCCCTCACAAAATTCTTTAGGATCTAAGGATATAATTCATCAGGGCTTGAATTCATCAAGGACAGTGTCTCCACTTATCAGATATTGAGGTTTAGTCATCATATTTGTTCTGCCATATTCAGCAAAAGAAAAAGTTTCTAATGCAAAAAAAAGACAATAAAACAGAAACAAGAATTAAATAGTTCAATCTTTCCCATTTTGTCAGTCTTTATTATCCTGTCCATAAAGAAAGTTTTATCCCTTTTTTGATCCTCCTCCTCCTTCCTTATTGTAGCTAAAATGTGTAGATCATGGAATAGTTTTTCTATTGGAATTACATGTCTTTAAGGACTTAATTGAATACTGAGAATAGGATCATAAATCAAGTCAAAAAAAATTTAATAAACACCTACTGTGTATCCTACCAATGGGAGGTAGGTGAAGCAGTGTGTAGAGTGCTGGACCTGAAGCTAATAAGCATATCTTTCTCAGTTCAAAACTGTTCTTCAACATTTAATAGCTGGTGATCCTGTACAATTCATTTAAATCTGTTTGTCTCAGTTTCTCATCTGTAAAAATGAGCTGGAGAAAGAAATAGCAAATCATGTCCATGAAGGACAGCTAGTGAAAATAGATCCAGAACATAGTTCATCTCCTGCAAATTCATCATTTTACAGATGAGGGAAATGAGACCCACAGATATTGACTTGACCATAGTTATATTAGTAGTAAAATTTATTAGTAGTTTGAATTTCCATGCTAAGCTCAAATTCAAAGAACTCTGAAGTCAATACACAGAGAAGTCCTTGAGTGAGAATGGCAAAGCCTAACCCTTCTAATTAATGAGTACTTGTGTTTTGATTTCTTGTGAATGCAAAATAAAATAACCATATTCTCCCTTTGACCTGCAATGAGAAGTCTTATATATATAAAATAATGCAGATTGATGAATCTTTCAGTTCTACCAGTGCTGTAGTTTTTGTGTCTTGGTGCTCAAATAGACATCTTGACTGATTCTTTCTGGATTCAGCTTGTTTCCATCTTGCATTAAAAAAGACACAAAATCAAATATTAGACCCAAAGATATTAAAATATATGACTGCCTTCACATCTGGCTTTAGCTTTCATGGAGAAACACAATTCTGATATCCACTAAACAAATAAGTAGTCAATTGAAGTACATATTTAAAACAAATATTTGGGTTTGATGCCTTTTGGAGTTCTCTCCCCACCCCACCCCAAGACTACACTCAGATAATCACAACTTTCCTATTGATCTCAGGGAGAGACTTCTCACAGATTCAAGATTCCAGATGTGGCTATAAAATGGTATGTGTTTCTCCAGACGGCTAACTCATCTCCTTTTTCTTGCCATAAATATGTCATTCATAAGAATGATCATTCATCTCTGCCCCCTGACAATGTTGGGAAAGAAGATAAAAAATAAAAATAAAAAAACAGCAACTTTAAAGAAATTGGAAATTCAATATGGGTGACCCCCGTAATTTATTGGACTCTACTAATAATGAACTTTTACTTCTATTTTTTCAGGAAATAATATTTAGTTATTTAGTTATATTTCCAAGCACATGCAATGATAGTTTTTTCAACAGTCATTTTTTGCTAGGTTTTGAGTTTTACATTTTTCTCCCTCACTCTCTTCCCTCCACCCTCCCCTAAAAGAAAGCAAATAAATAGGTTATACATGAATAACCATGCTAAACATAGATCCATAATAATGAACTTTTTAAAAATTCTTATCCTAACCCTTAATTGGTATTGAAAACTCTCAATGAGGAACTTGCTCTATCACTAGAAATTGTAACATTGTCCAGGTTATATTCTGAATGAATTGTCTGGAGATATTGATGAAACAGTAAGTGTGTGTAAGAGATAAACTTAAATTGAGGTCCTCTTGAGTCTCTATTCATTACCCCACAGTACCAATCAAATGATGTGCTTTTAAGATTGCAAAGTATTTTGTATACATTATTTCATTAAAGATTTACCCATAAGCATATGGGTACTATACATATTATTATTATTCTCATATTATGGAACACTGAGGCTCAATCAGATTAGACCTCTAGGATCACAAAGCTTATTTTTCAGAAACAGCATTTGAACCCACACCTGCCCAATTTCAAGTCCTCTGACCCTAACTGACCCTATCTGACTTTGAACTAAATACTTAACCTTTCTGACATCATTTAGTCCAAGTATAAAATAAGGGGGTCTAACTAAATGACCTCTATGATCTACAGTCTATCCCCACATCCTTTCTTCATGGAACAAGCCAATTTTTTTCCTTTTATGAATTCATTGGTTCTGCTGGCATTCTAGAGATATGGAACTTGAATGGAAAATAAAAGATTATTACCCCAAAATTGATTCTACCATATCTTTACACTTATTTTTTACATTTTTTTCATTTAAAAGTGAGCAATTTACATGCTAAAAATTTTGAAATGGAATTGAATTAGAAAAATATTAAAACTAAGTAAATAAGTAATCTATAATAAAATCACACAAGAAGGTAATGTCTCACCATAATCCACTCTTGCTGTAAATACTGTTAGAACTCACTCGCAGCTAGGCATGATTGCTCTGCAAAATCCACCTGCAGAATTTTCCTAGCACTTACTCCATAAAGTATGTATAGACATCATATGTAAATAATGTACATTGTAAAATTAATGTGCATTTCTCTAGGACACTAACCATCCTTTTACAGTTATAAATTTCTATTACTAAACAGAGTTAAGGTGTCATGATTGATTGCAAACCCTAACAATTTCAGAACACATATTCCCCTTAATCAGCAATATCATCAGGTCAGTTCATGAGTATGATAAAAAATAATAAAAGAGAAAAAGAAAATCAATGTGCAAAAAACATAGATTGAATTGTCAACTAAAAAAATATAACAACCACTTGACTTGCTGGTCCTTTTTTGTTCTCCGGCCCCTCACTCCTTCTTTCTCCAAAGAACCCTTATGAATTATCCTCAACAGATTAATGTACTGACCTTTGATCCCTAGAAACCCGAGGCTGAATTACAGCTGCACAGCCTTCAAGTAGCTGGTGTTTGAACTCTCAGCTAAAAGCTGAGGTGCAAAACCTAGAAATGTCTGAACTTGAACTTTCAAGAAAACAGAATTTTATGCAAGACTTTGCATTGATACTGTCTACATAAGACCTTGCACAGGACTGCTTGCTGTGATGTAGAGAATGGAGCTTTTTTTTTGTGGGGGGGGGGGTGATGTGGGATGGGGGAGGGTTGCATTTGGAACATAGTTTAGGTTCATTTAAAATCATGAACCATCAATGGAAATCACTTCCACAAAAAAAAAATTCTTGCTATTATCCCTCATCCCAAACAGGGTTGGTTGATCCTAAGTCAAATTATAAAGTAGGCAAAATCCGTCTTTGAGCCTCTCCCACTTCTGAAAGTATTCTGAAAGGAAGTTCAAGCAGCTAAAGGGGAGAGGAAAGAGTCCAGCAAAGAATGACTGTGGGAGGAGAGAGATTAGGAGAGAAGAAAAACAGGAAGAAGTGATGAGTGGGAGTAAAAGAAACGAATAGGATGTGATGGGGAACAGGGTAAAAAGAATGTTATGTTCAAAGAAATGAATGGATCAGGTAGGAATCTCCTAGATTTGTCATTCCTTTAGGAATCTAAGTTTCCCTGTATTGAATTGCTACCACTCACCAAGTTACTTATGTTTGAAGAAACAAAAACCAAAATTGTGACTTCTGATAGAGGAACTAATACTAGATCTAGTGGAGAGATATTTGGAGAGAGTTTTGGGCCTATTTGGGAGTTTGGTGTGGTGGGACAGTTACAAAATCACTCTATAGAATTCAATTTCCTGGCCCATAAGTGGTGGTGGGGGAGGAGAGCAAAAAAGCAAGATTTGACTATGGTTTCCATAAAAATATTTATGGAATCACACCAGTCTCTCAGACACTCGCACTAGTTATTAGAAAGGTTATCCTTCCTCCATCAGTTAAAAAAGAGTTTCTTCTCATTGTTATTTTGAGATCACTTCATAGTATTCAGTGATCAGCTCTTTCCTTTTCCAATGAGTCTAATTATTTTTAATAATGTTGCTATTAATGATCACAGCTAGATACCTTTGAAAATTAATTCAGATCTCTAAATAGTCTAACTAGAATATAGAAGTAAGAACACTAAATAGTATGTTAGTGGTAAAGGATACAACTTTTCAGGCATATTATAAAGGAGTCAGAAAAACTGGGCTTAAATCCTAGTTCATCCAATTCACCCCAGTGATATACATACATATACATATACATATACATATACATATACACATACACATACACATACACATACATATACATACACACAGATATGTATAAATAAATATTTATGTTTGTCCTTCATTTTTTAATTATTTTTAGATTTTTTGCAAGGCAATGGGGTTAAGTGGCTTGCCCAAGGCCACACAGCTAGTTAATTATTAAGTGTCTGAGGCCGGATTTGAACTCCAGGGTCATTTGGGTCCAGTGGCCAGATATGAATCAGGACAACTGAAGATGATCTCAGATACAAGGCAATCAGGGTTAAGGAACTTGTCCAAGGTCACACAGCTAGTAAGTGTCAGAGGTTGGATTTGAACTCCTCTTCTCCTGATTCCAAGGCCAGTGCTCTATCCACTGAGCCACCTGGACAAATTTTGCCTGAACAAGTCATTTCTCTTAACTCTCTAAGTCTTACTTTCCTTTTTGGTAAAGTAAGTGAGCTGGAATGAACTCCTAAGGTTCCTTTTAGTTCACAGTCTTCTTACTCTGTGAAGGTCCTTTACAAGTCTAATAAACACCATTTTTCTCATTTATAAAGCTGGAATACTGTCTGAAAATGGCATCTATATGGGGAAAAAACTATATACAATTATTTTGATTAAGATATTACCTTAGTAACATTTTGTAGAACTCTTGCTAACAGTTGTTTTAACTTTCATTGATTATATTATTGTCCATTTCTTTCATTGACTACCATATCCCCTTTTCTTTTTATGTTTGAAGACTTGTTTTTGGAACAAGAGAAAACTTTTGAAAAGAAAAAAATGAAAGCATGAAAAACTATTTTGTTTTGTTAGGAAATGAAAAGAAAACAATTCTTTTATTATCACTGGATTTAGAGATTGAGTAGAACTTTTGAGATTATCATTTTATATCATTTAAATATTTATATATATTTATATATATCATTATCATTAATATCATTTTACAAATGAAAAACTGAGATCCAGAAGGAGACTAAAGTGATTTCTCTAAGGTCATACAGCAAATTATCAAGCCAGAATCCAAACCTATAGGAGTGCTCTTTCCACTGTGCTATGATACTTCATTATTTAGAGTATCTATCAGTACTTCCCCCAAACCTGTAGATCACCAGTTTTCTCTAAATTTTCTACCTGATTTATTATGACTCTCTTCCATATTGTACAATAGCCATCTACTCCTCTGGGATAGTTGAGCTGTTTGAAGTGTAAAGATCAGATTCCCTTCTTAGTTATATACATGTATGATTCCCTTTCACCTTCCACTCCATCAGAATTTGGCATTGGAGCTGAAAGAAAGGATTGATTAAAATCCAATATTTATTCTTAAAATGAAGTTTAAGGAAGATGTGGCTAAGTGATTGAGAAAGAAACTTACATTTCCCTCCTTTATATTAGACACTTCAATAAATACAAAAAAATGTTTCTTGTGAAAGGGAAATAATAGTGAACAGACAAGATAGTCTTCAGAGAACAGCAGCCCAGAACTCTATGTAAATTGACACTGATAGGAAAAAGGAGTCTGTGTTATATCAGTTCAACATACACAACTTTCAAATTAACTTTATGTAAAAAGAAAAATAAGGAGGAGTTTCTCTTAAAGTAAATCCCCAGACAGGTAGATTTTGACATGAAACCCCATCTGGGAAGTTACAATGTTGACACTTTATGGAGATAACATCTTAATAATTTAATACACCAACAACCAATGTTTTAGCTAGTTGTTATAATGAAATTGAGAATAAAAATTTGGTACAAGTCATTTCATTTCTCTGTTCCTCAACTATCTTACAGTAAAATTAGAGGTTTAGGATTGACAATTTCTAAATCTTCTACTTCTAAAAATATGGTGTTAATTGATAATACGTCTTAGAAAATCTTGATCTGTAATCTCGTATCTTCAGACTTATTTTCAAACACATCTAGAGCTACATTTATAATCATTCCTATACCTATATCTATCTCTACTATATTGAAATCTATCTGGTATATTGCATGTATATATATATATATTGTGGGTTTTTGTTATTATTCTTGAGATTAGGTCTCCCTATTTTAACCAGGCTGGAGATACAGGGGCAGTAACCTCACTGTGATCATTATAGAAGTTATGATCTGTTCCATTTACTAACCCAGACTGATTCATTCCTTCTTCAACAATTTAAACCCATTTCTAAATTCTCATCATATTTTTTTAATTTTTCCTACTTATTTTTTCAATTATATTTAAAGACAGATTTTTAATATGCATTTTTAAAGTTTTCTTCCTTCCCCATCCTAGGATAGTAAGTAATCACATATAGGTTATACATGTTCATTCATGTTACACATATTTCCTTATTAGTTGCTGTGAAAGAAGAATCAGAATAAAGGGAGAAAACTACAAGAAATAAAAAGCAAAAAACAAATATTGAAAAGGTGAAAACAGTATATTTGGATCTGTATTCAATTCTTTTTTTTTTTTTTAGGTTTTAAGGCAAATGGGGTTAAGTGGTTTGCCCAAGGCCACACAACTAGGTAATTATTAAGTGTCTGAGGCCAGATTTGAACTCAGGTACACCTGACTCCAGGGCCGGAGCTCTATCCACCATGCCACCTAGCCTTTCCCATCTCAAATCTTTTAAAATTGTCTTTGATCACCATATTGCTAAAAAAGTCTATCATAATTGGTCATCACACAATGTTGCTGTTACTGTATACAATGTTCTCCTGGTTCTATTCATTTCACTCAACAAGTGAAATGTAAAGTCTTTAAAGTCTTCATGCAAGTCTTTCTAGGGTTTTCTGAAATCTACCTCCTCATCTTTTCTTTTTTGTTTTTGTTTTTGTTTTTTGCAAAACAATGGGGTTAAGTGATTTGCCCAAGGTCACACAGCTAAGTAATTATTAAGTAACTGAGGCTGGATTTGAACTCAGGCGCTCTTGACTCTAGAGCTGGGGCTCTATCCACTGTGCCACCTAGCCATCCCCCTCCTCCTCCATTCTTTTTTTTTTGTTCCAGTGGATTACTGAATACTTTTATTCTGCACATAGAAGCCACTAAAGGATCTGGCCCATGGGCTTGTTGGGGGGCTGCATCACAAGTATATGACTCTGCACATCAACACTGGGGGTGGGGGTGAGAACAGATCATTCTACCGAGTCACAAGATGAGGTCTTCCAAAAAAGGACCAAATGATCAGGTACAAGAAGAAGCAGTGAGAACACAGAAAGGTGGAAGAGAGCGGGGTGGAGTTATGTAGCGCTGAGTCCCCATCCCCAAAACAAAACTGGTCTACTACTTGGTGCTGCCCATTCTTTGGAGGACTTCTACTGAGGTGACTGTAGCCTACTAGCTCTGAGGCTTCATGGTCATGGAGCTTACTTGGCCAGAGGGCTTCTGAAGTTCCTTCCAGCATATTTAGCCTTGCTGCCCAGTTCTTCCTCAATTCTGAGAATTTGGTTATACTTGGCCAAACGCTCAGATCGGCAGGGGGCCCCAGTCTTGATCTGCCCAGTGCAGAGACCCACCACCAGGTCTGCAATGAAGGTATCTTCAGTCTCTCCAGAGGGATGGGAAACCACTACTCCCCACCCATTGGACTGGGCCAGCTTACATGCCTGGGGAGATTCCATCACGGAGCCAATCTGGTTCACTTTGAGCAGGAGGAAATTGCAAGCTTTCTCATTCTCATTCATGTGCTTGGGATTGGTCACTGTGAGATAATCCCCTACAACCTGGATGCCTGCTGTTTCAGTAAAATTCTTCCAAGCTTCCCAATCATCCTGGTCAAAGGGATCTTCAATAGACACCACTAGATAGTCCCGGATGAAGCTCTTGTAAAGGTCCCCAAGCTCAGCAGGGTTTCTGAAGGGATCATCTGCTGGGATCATCAGGAGACTTGAAGTCCAAGTCATATTTCCCAGACCGGAAGAATTCAGATGCAGCAACAACATCCATGCCAATTACAACCTTGTCAGTATAGCCAGCCTTGCCAATCGCTTCCTTCAGCAGTTCGAGAGCTTCTTTATTCTCCAGGATGTTAGGAGCAAAGCCACCTTCATCTCCTACATTGATGACATCCTGTCCATATTTCTTCTTAATCACATTCTTCAGGTTGTGGTAGACCTCAGCTCCAATGCGCATGGCCTCCTTGAAGTTTGATGCTCCAACAGGGAGGATCATGAACTCTTGCATTGCTAGCTTGTTGCCAGCATGGGAGCCACCATTGATCACATTGAAGGCTGGAACTGGCAGGATGACTTCTTCATTGCCTGCAAGATCAGCAATATGGCGGCACAAGGAGACACCTTTCTCTGCAGCCCCAGCCTTACAAACAGCCAGAGACACTCCCAATATAGCATTTGCTCCAAATTTAGATTTATTCTCAGAACCATCCATCTCTATCATCAATTTGTCAGTCTTCTGCTCCACAACATTCAGTTTCTTGCTAATCAGGGTCGGGCCAATAGTTTTATTGATGTGCTCAACCGCTTTTGAGACACCTTTCCCCATATATCGGATCTTATCATTGTCTCAGAGCTCCAGGGCTTCATGGATGCCAGTAGAAGCCCCACTGGGCACAGCAGCTCTGAAGAGACCTTTTGAAGTATAGAAATCAACTTCAACAGTGGGGTTTCCACGAGAGTCCAAGATCTCTCTTGCAATGATCTTCAAAATCGACATGCTGAATTTCTGGCCGGGGCTGACTCCGCAGTTCAGAGGAGAGAGACCGAGGGCCTCCTCCATTCTAATAGAGCAATAATATTCCATTATATTAATATACCATAGTTTGTTCACACATTTCTCAGTTGATGGTATTCCCTCAATTTCCATTTTTTTTTGCCAATTCAAAAAGAGCTTCTATAAATATTTTTTATACTTTGGAATCTTTTCCGTTTTTTAAGATCTCTTTGGGATACATACCTAGTAGTGGTATTGTTGGATCAAAAAGTTTGCACAGCTTCATTGCCCTTTGAACATATTTCTAAATTGTTCTCCAGAAAGGTTGGATCAGATCTCATCATTTTAATGCCAGATTTGGAGTAGACATCCAATAATTCATCCCTCTACAACTCAATTAGAAATAGCAAGCTCAGTCTCTCTAGTTACTGAACTCATAGAGGTACATCAAGATGTCTGACTATATAGTAAAAATTAAAACATGATTCCTTTTCCTTTTTTGAAATGTTGAAGAATTATCTTTGTGCAATTTTATATTTATATATATATATATATATATATCATATGAGAAGGGTGAAATGTTGATTAATTAGGGTAGTGAAGTAGTAAAGAGGCAATATATTCAGAAATGATAGTGATAATAAAAACAAGATATCAATAAAATTGATAATAAACATCATATATACATATGTGTGTATGTGTATATATACAATTGTCCACAAAGATCTATAACAAACTTTGCAATGCTATGGAATCTCAAATACTATACTAACCTAAGGAAAATATTGGCAGGTTCTAAAAAGATGAAAAGGCTTCAAAGGCATGCCATTTCATCAAAAAAAAATCCAAATACATCTGAAATGGACAGATCTATTATGGCTGTTGCAACAATAGAAATAATAATGGAATCATCCCAACTGAACTTAAGAATCACATATTAAGGCTAAAAAAGGACCTTGGAGGCCCTGCTATCAGTCAGTCAGTCAACTAGCATTTTAAAGAACCAGACCAATCTTTCCTTTCACAGATAAAGATACTGCAGCCCAGAGAGTCCCCAAGGTGTTTCCTCAAAATAGTAAGTGCTAGTGCAGGAATGCAAAATCAATCTGAATCATCAGGCTGGCACTCTCTCTACTAGGATATCTCATTATCTAATGCTACTTAAGAAGATGAAATGGAAAACAGTTGAACCTGACTAAATATGGGTTGCAGGAGGGGATGGGGAGAATCCCATTAGGAGCAACACAATTTAAAAGGTACTTAGAAGTCAGTTCTGAAGATACTATAAAAAAGGAGAATATTCCAAAGGATTTTTTCATTTGCAAAAAATGGAAACAATATAATTTTTAAATTTTATATTTTAAAAGAAAGGTGAAATCCATATCATTGCAAAGTTTTGGTATAGGACTTTGTGGACAATGATATATACCCACACACATATGGATATATATGTATATATGATGTTTATTATCAATTTTATTGATACATTGTTTTTAAATGAGATTTTAAAATGAGATAATAGCAGCTATTGGTCTATATGTCTTGCTTCTCATTTGTCACTTGGTCAAAAAGCATTGGTTAAGCTCCAGTTATGTAACAGGCAACCCTTGCTAAGCATTGAGAATAGAAAGGGAGGTGAAAGACTTTCCCAACCTTCAAGGAACTCACATTATGATAACCTTTATAAAGGTTTGATGGGGATAATTTTTACAATCATTAAGTTCATCCTTGTTTAAACTATAATAAGGTAATGGGCCTGTCAGTTTTTCCAAGCAACTTTGTACAATAGATATAATCTTCACAGTGTCTTAGTTGCCTGAGTTATATTGGAATTGATAATATATCATGAAGACGTCACTTAAATTGTGATTTGTTGATTACAAAAATTAGACATTTTACCCTATGGAGCAAAGTGGAAATTTGGCAGTTCTCTTCAAATAAGATATCTCCTACTTACACATTAAAATCCTATAATATTCCTCAATAAAATGCATTCACAGAGATAACTTTGGGCAACAAATATCCTTGTATTAGTATCAAGTATAAAAGTATAGTCAGGGCAGCTACATGGTGCAGTGGATAGAGCAGTGGCCCTGGAGACAGGAGTACCTGAGTTCAAATCTAGCCTCAGACATTTAAAAATTAAAAAGTTGTGTGGCCTTGGACAAGTCATTTAACCCCATTGCCTTGCAAAAAAACCTAAAAAAAAGTGGATAGTCATAGAAGGGAAATTTCAGTGTCACTGAGTGTTCAAGGTTCCAAAGGAAAGGAATTTCTTATGAGCTATAAAAGTTTTAGATGCTTTTGTTTGTGAACAAAATTTTTGTGATGGGTAAAAATCTCTAGAATACTGAAGGGACATCTAAATGAAAGCAAAGTTCACTCATTAAAAATCAGCCTATGGGGGGGCGGGGCAGAACCTAGATGGCAACAGGAGAAGAACCTCTCTAAGGTGCTCTCTCTCAAAACTCACTAAATTTTTGAGAGACAGAACCCACAGAGGGATCCAGTGAGGTAATTCTCCAGCCCAAGCTAACATGGAAAATATTGGAAAGGCTCCGTTCCACAGGGTTAGAGGGGTGGCCCACCAGAGTGAAGGAACTTCAGCCTCCCGGAGGCAACCCCAGGGTGCCTGAGAGCCAAGGCTCAAGGAAGTGGGGGCAGTTTCCTGATCTACACCCCAGGGAGCACAGGGCACAACTTCGAAAATCAGCAGGGGTGGGGGACACCTCTGCCAGAGAGAACCCATGAAACTCAGCCCTCAGGGCATTCAGCGAGCAGCGTGGCAGAGGCAGCTCAGATCCAGGAACTGGAAACAGAAAGTGCTGGTAAGCAGGAGCCCCCAGGCATGAGTGCTGAGCTGAGGTAGGTGTCCTCTGTCCCTGAAACAGGACTCTGGGGCTCTGACCACATTCAGATCCTGATCGCAGCCCAGACACCCCATAGAACAGCAGCCCTGTGGCAGAGGGGGGCACTTGTGGTCATTCACAGACCAGCAGGGAAGACAGAGCCTCACACACTGAGATCCTTGTGGGGGGTGGTGTCCCAATAATACCCAAAAGCTCAGGAAGCCCCCCAAGACCAGGCACAGGCTGGGGAAATGAGTAAACAGAAAAAAGAGGAACACCATTGAGAAATACATTGTTTATGATCCCAAGAAGGATCAAGATACTCAATCTGAAGATGAGGAAATACAAACTCCAGCATCTAAAGACTGCAAGAAAAATAGAAATTGGGCTCAGGTTAAAACAGAACTCAAAAAAGATTTTGAAAATCAAGTGAGGGAGATAGAAGAAAAATTGGGAAAAGAAATGAGAGAGATGCAGGAAAAACATGAAAAAGAAGTCAGTAGCTTAGTGAAAGGAGATTCAAAAAGATGTTGAAGAAAATAACATGTTAACCAGCATAAGTCAAATGGATAAAACAGTTCAAAAAGTTATTGAGGAGAAGAATGCTTTAAAAAGCAGAACTGGCCAGATGGAAAAAGAGATAAGAAAGCTCTCTCAGGAAAATAAATCCTTCAGATGCAGAATGGAGCTGAAGGAAGCTGCTGATTTTATGAGAAGTCAAGACACAATACTTCAAAACCAAAAGAATGAATAATTAGAAGAAAATGTGAAATATCTCATTGAAAAAACAACTGATCTGGAAAATAGATTAAGGAAAAATAATTTAAAAATTATTGGGGTACCTGAAAGTCATGATCAGGAAAAGAGCCTTGACATCATTTATAAAGAATTCTTACAGGAAAATTGCCCAGATTTCCTAGAAGCAGAGGGAAAAATAGAAATTGAGAGAATCCACCCACCTCCCCCGGAAAAAGATCCTAAAGAACCCCCCAGGAATATTATAGCCAAGTTCTAGAACTCCCAAGTAAAAGAGAGAATATTACAAGCAGCCAGAAGGACACAATTCAAATATCATGGAGCTGCAGTCAGGATCACACAGGACTTAGCAGCAACTATATTAAAGGCTCGTAGGACTTGGAATATAATATTCCAGAAGGTAAATGAGCTCAGCATGCAACTGAGAATAAACTACCCAGCAAAACTGAATGTGCTCTTCCAGGGAAAAAGATGGACTTTCAATGAACCAGGGGAATTTCAAATGTTCCTGTTAAAATGGCCAGAGCTGCACAGAAAGTTTGATCTTCAAATACAGGACTCAGAGAGTGGAGGAGAGGGGTAAAATATGAAGGACATAATGATGATGAACTACATGTATTCCTGTATAGAAAAATGATACTGATAATACTAAGAAAATTCTCATTTAATAGAGCAGGTAGAAGTAGCTTTTATAGATGAAGCACAGGAGAGAGCTGAATTTGAAGATATAATATATTGTAAAAATGGAGCCAATGGCTAAAAGGGAAATGTAATGGGAGTAAGAAACAGGAAAACTGAAATAGGCTAATATATTTCATATAATAATATTTTTTCATTATAATGAGCTATTGCAATGATACAGAAGGGGGGAAGATGACGGGGAATGAGGGAACCTTCGCTCTCATCAGAGGTGGCTTGGAGGGGTCAGAGAGGAAACAGCATATATACTCAATGGGGTATAGACATCTAGAGTAAGAAGGAGAGAAGGGGGAAAGGGGGAAGGGGGGCAATATGAGTGATGGAAGAGAAGGTGGACTGTGGGGGAGAGTGGTCAGATATAACACATTTTCTTTTTTACTTCTTGCAAGGATTGGATGGCCTGTCCGGGACCACAGGGCCGGGTGGATGCTGGGCCTTAGGGGTGTTATGTGGGCTCAGAGCCTCTTGGCCCCAGAGTCAGTGATCATTCTGTTGTGCCACTCAGCTACCCTACAGAATATTTAAGAAGAGGGGCAGAGTGAAAGGAGAGAGAAAATATAGTACATGGTAGTGGGGAAGTATGAATGGAGGGAGTTGCAATTAGCAGTGGCAATAGTGGAAAAATCTGGAAGTAGCTTTTGTGATGGATTTATCTTAAAGAATGTGATCCACCCGCAACAGAGCTGGGGATGTTGAAACACAGTCTGCAGTACAATGATTATTATTATTATTATTATTATTATTATCATCATCATCATTATCATCATTATTATTAGGGGGTGGATTTGCATGGTAAATGGGATTGGGTGATTTTCCCAGGGCCACACAGCTGGGTGGTTGTTGGGTATCTGAGGCCAGATTTGAGCCCCGCTGCTCTGGGCTCCAGGGATGGTGCTGTGTCCACTGCACCACCTAGCCGCTCCATTATTATTATTATTTTATTTTATTTTATTTCATTTTTTGGTTTTTGCAGGGCAATGAGGTTGGGGTGGCTTGCCTAGGGTCACACAGCTGGGTGATTGTTGAGTGTCTGGGGTCGGATTTGGGTTCAGGTGCTCCTGAATCCAGGGCTGGTGCTCTGTCCGCTGCGTCACCTAGTTGCCCCTATTACTTTTTTAATTTTAATTTTAATTTTTTTCTTTATTGATCATGAGGGTCTATATTTTTTGTGGGGAGGGGGTATTTTGTTTACTCTTAAGAATATTTTAATAATGTATAAAAAACATCATTTGTACAAAAAAATAAATATAATAAAAAAATAAAAATCAGCCTATCAATCCACATAGGAAATCCAAGCCTATCAATCCACAAAGGAAAACCAAGTGTATGAACAATGCATTTTTGACTAAATTCTGTCATATCATTTAAAGGACAGTCCATTGAGTTAGGCAATTAGTACTATCAGAATGCACAATGCTTAGAACATAATACTTGCTCATTGATTAAATACCATGATCAAGATGTTATCTGAGCTGGAAGATTCATGGAAAGGAATGATTTAAACCTAAAAAACCATTTAATTATCAAGTTCTTTAATGATTTAAGGAATCATTAACTTAAATCAATGATTTAAGAAATCTCATGAATTCCCTGATCCCTTATGCATTATCATTATAATTTATCATCCTTCTAGGTGTTACTAGTTATCAGAGATTAGAATGGGCTAACATATAAGAGAATATTAATAAGCAATGAGGAAAGAAGAGTCTTAGGAAAGTGTGTGGGTGAGAAGAATTGCAGCTTTGGGTAAAGGCTGGAGGAAGGATTGACTACAGAAAGGGGAACAAGATGAGGTTTTATTTTAATAAATCAATAGATTAAAAGATGCTTGAGATTAAAAGATTGTAGAGATAAAACTGAAATTAAGAGGGGATGGGATTGATTGAGCACCTAGAGATTTTTTTTAATGGAATATATAAAATATCTGAAACATAAATAACTTTGGGCTACAAATGTACTCAAAGTCTGAGGATATATTGTGCAGATAAGAAACAAACAATGATTGAGTAAGTTCTATAGGCACAAAAGAATTGGACCTTAAGTCACATCAAGAACTGGGTGTGACTGTGAGATAGCTGGGACAAAAGGAATAAACAGCAAGAAGGAATGATGAGTTGAAATGTGCTTGTGGTTGAAATTTAATGTAATAAAAGTTCCAGTAAGAATCAACGAAGTTGGCTTAAATTCAGAGTACAAGTCAACTCACTCCCTTGTCACAGTCACATAGCAAATAGTTATATTTTGTCATTCTTTTTATCTCCAGAACAAAACACTGTAACTAAAATACAGTAGGTATTTAAAAATTACTAGTTGACTTACTGACTATATAAAATACAAGCACTTCAGTTGGACCCAAAATTGATTAGAAACAGCTAGGTGATACAGTGGTTAAAGAGCTGGACTTGGAGACAGAAAGATATGAGTTCAAATCCAGACTTAGATATCTCCTAACCACATAATGCTGCCTGAGTCACTCTACCTCTCTAATTTTCAGATTTCCCATTTGAAAAATGGAAATTATATTCCTTTCAGAGTTGTTGTGAGGATAACCTTTGTAAAGTTATTTGCAAATCTTAAAATGCTATATAAATGTTGTTATTATGATCATCATCACCACCACCATCCATCACAACTCATGAATTATACAGGGACTGCCATCATTTTCAAGTGGCTACTCTGACAATGACCAATCCATCATAAATATATAGTTAACTAGAAAGCAAATGAGGCAAGAAATGTTTGGTAGATTGAGGTCCCAAATTCACCAGTTAAAGTAAAAAAGTCTTCATCATTAGTGATAAATATGTCTAAAAATGCAAGCTTCTTTAGAGTATGAACCATTTCATTTTTATAATTATAACTTCACTATCTGGCACTATTCTTGATCTACAGTTGGTATTTGATTAATGCAGCAGGATCTCCAATATACTAGCTCTCCTCTTTC
This sequence comes from Macrotis lagotis, assembly GCF_037893015.1. Lineage (NCBI taxonomy): Eukaryota > Metazoa > Chordata > Mammalia > Peramelemorphia > Peramelidae > Macrotis > Macrotis lagotis. Next base: position 53,065,448 of record NC_133660.1, on the reverse strand, counting down.
TCTGGCAATAAGAAGGTCTTAAGAGTAGTAAACAGACTAAATGCAGAATCCTATATTTTCTCCTATTTTCCACATGTTCTCAGGGCACATTATTCAGTAATGCATAAAATCAAGAAAGAGTACCATGGTATTAAGTACAATGGATGATGCTACAATGATTTTCTACCACTCACGATCATAGATTGGTTTCTTGCTATTGTCTTTTGACAAATTTGAAGAAAATTACCTTTAGTTCATAGAAAAAAATAAAAAGAAATTGAACTTAGTAGAAACTGGAAAATGGTGACTGACAAGGGGCAGCTAGCTGGTTCAGTGAAGAGAGTGCTGGGCTTGACATCAAGAAGACTCATCTTCCTGCGTTCAAATCTGGCCTTAGAAACTTATTAACAATGTGACCCTAGGCAAGTTACTTAATCCTCACCATTCCAGAATCTCTCCCCAAAAAACCCAAATGTAGTCATAAAGAGTGGAACACAACCCCTGAGAATTCTATTCTCTTTAAGGATATGATTTCTCTCTCATCACACCCAAATTGGATCAGGGTACAACATGGAAACAAAGTAAAGAATGACGGAGTGCTATCTGTGGGGTGGGGGTGGGGGAGGGAAGCAAGATTGGGGGAAAATTGTAAAACTCAAATAATATCTTTAATAAAAAAAGAGTGGAACACAACTAAAATCAAACAGTCACAAATGGAGAAAACAAGACAAATAAAAATTTAAAAATTAATTAAAAATCTACTATGTCCAGGCACTCTGTTTACCACCTAGAGATACCAAAAACATTTTCTCAGTTTATGCTCAAATAGTAGACCTTCTGCAATAATATTTATATGAATAATTATATATAAAATAATCATAAGGTAATTGGAAGGAGAAAAATTAGTAGTTGGAGGGGCCACGAAAAAATTCATGTAAATTCCCAGAATAATTAATGGGAATTTTTATATAAGCAACATGACCTTACAATCTGTTAGGATGGCATACAAAACACTTAGCCATCATGAAATTAGATCAACAGAAACATCACTCATAGAGTACTTAGTCATCATCTATTCTAGTATTGATGAAAATATTTTCAAAAGGACTGAAAATAAAGTTTTTGCACCAGCATCAGTTGAATAGCTAGAGGAATTTTACTGAGAACTTGATTAATCCTTCCAATTAGAACTGATATATCTTCTAATATTTAATATTAAGGAAATAGACATAAAATTTAGCAAGAAATAGATTGGAAAATGAGGTTCAGAACTAAGGAATTGTGCAAAGGAAAGAGCCCTGAGTTCAATCATATAACTAAGATCAAATCCTTACTCTGCCACTTAACACCTGTGTGACCTTAAGCAAATAATTTTATGTCTCTAGACCTGAGTTTCCTCTATAAAATGACAAGATGGGACTAGATAGACTCTGAGGTCTTTTACTGCTCTGCATCTGATTCCAAAAGGTAGGTCAAAGGGTAATCATCTGCAAAGAAGCCTCAAGCCTATATATCATGGCTACTTTCTTTAAAGAATTATAAAATTATTAAATAAAATATATTTATTGTCAACATTTTTCAATTCAAATGAAGACTTTTTAAGTATAGGGATGGAAGGAAGAGGTCCTAGAGAGAAAAGTGATATATTTTCTCATAAGATAGTCCTTTCTATTCCATTAGTTTCCATGCCTATGAGAGAGGGAGGGATTAAAGGGTAGCAGAGAGTAGAAAACCATAAAACAATTTTCCAAATCTTGAAACCTATATTTGCCAACTTGAATTACTGCTTCCTTTGCAATCCAAAGTATATTTAGCAGTTTCCTTTCCGTCATTATTACAGGTTGGTATGTTTGATGCTCTCTCCAATAATTGGGACTCAAAAACCTGAGCTCTTTATGTGTATGTAACTCCCCCTGGTGGGCAATAAGAACATCAGCACTCTCCAAACTAAACAGTGGAAAGTGACAGCAAGTAATGAGAAGATATTAATTACCCTGTTTAATTTTTTTATTTGTTCTAGTTTATAGATTTGTGAAACACAGAAACAAAAAAGCAAAAATATTAGAGGTCAAATATGAATGATTATTCTTTTAAAAACACATTTCAAGTGAATTACAAAACAAAATAAACTTTTACCAGAACCTCCTGGATTTAATCACTTTGGCTAAGAGTTGAGAATCAAAGGAAAAATTCAGTGAAGGAAAGAAAAATGGAGAGCTGTTGTACATTTTTCCCCAGGGCACTCTATCCACAGAATTAGAAATATGGCAACCAGAGAAAGGTAAATGCCAGAAAATTAGTCTCCTGGACATATATCAGAGATGGGGGATATCAGCAATTGTAGAAAACTTGCTCATCAAAATGTCTCCAACCTGAACTGGTCATATGAGTTTGGGCAAGTATAGCAACCTTTGCTTACTGAATTGCAGCACTTACATTCACATCATTAAGATTTCAGGATCCTGGCTTATGTAATGGGAATCTGGCTTACCTGGTTCTAAGTTTTCATTGCATTCAAACCACTAAATTGTTTAATTTTTCCTAAGTATCCAGCCAACACAGAGGCATTCAAATTCACAATGTAGAATAAAAATAATTCTTTCACTGTTGGTCCTTCAAAGCAGAGGCCTAAAAGACCATAGTCTCTGGGCATCTAGGTGGTACAGTGGATAGAGCACTGGACCCTAAAGTTAGGAAGATCTGAGTTCAAATATGACCTCAAACACTTACTAGTTCTGTGACCCTGGGAAAGTCACTTTATCCTATTTGCCTTAGTTTCTTAATATGTAAAATGATTTGGAGAATGAAATGACAAACCACTTTGTCAAGAAAACCCCAAATCGGGTGGCAAAGTATGGAACATTACTGAAACAATTAAACAAAAAGAAGAGGATAAATTACCCAAGAAGCACCTATTATAAACCAAGGATGTCAAATTATCATTTGTTGTAGTCTCCTTCCTTTGTGATGGTAAAATACAATAGTTCTAATTTTACACGTGAAGCAAGTGAGGGGCAGAGAAATTGAGAGACTTGACCAGTTGATGGTCATGGGAGGGCCACAATCCACGTTTCCTCTCTCTAATTGCTTTGTTCTTTCCACTGATTTTGCTGCTGTTCAACTATAAAGTATAGTTTTAAGAAAAGAAATCAGATTACAAAATTATATCATAATCACTTGAGTAAAAGTATAGCATGCTAACTTATAAAAATTTTAAATTCCAAAAAATTAGAATTAATCTTTTCTTACTAAAAGTATTCCCTTAACTTTTTTGCTTTTCTTAAATTATTCTTCTCTGGACATTTTATATGAGTGATGAAATGGCATTGTCTCCTCTTAAATTTATTGCTTTCACTATCAATGTCCACTAAAAACTACTTCTTACCCAGATAAGATGTCATATATATATATTATATTATATATATATATATATATATATATATATATATATATATATATATAGTATAGTCCCTGACTCTGAGGAGCTCATGAATTCTGAATGTCAGTGAGCTTAGTTGATCATCACTCAATATAGTACCAATATGGCAAAACCCCAAAGGTATAAGATCACCAGCCTGCCTAAGGAAAATTGAACTAGCCCATGTTGAAAATGCAGTAGGTCAAAACTCCAGTGATGATGAATAATGGAATCTGTCTCATAAATGGTCATTGAATTTCTAGCCTAAACCAAATGAAAATACTCAGTCTGGAGAGGGAGGGAGGGAGGGAGAAGAGGAAAGTATTACTTCTTTAAAAAATGAGTCCTGGGGCAGCTAGGTAGCACAGTGGATAGAGCACCAGCCCTGGAGTCAGGAGTACCTGAGTTCAAATCTGGCAAGTCACTTGGGCAAGTCACTTAACCCCATTTGCCTTGCAAAATCCTAAAAAAAAATGAGTCTTATAATGTTTTGTTTGTTTTGCTTTTGATGGATAATTGCAGATCTGCTAGCATTTTTTCTCCACTGTTTCAGAGATAATAATTGGTTCATCACTGGAAAGGTTTATTAAAAGCCTAGAATTAGTGGGCAACTATAAATATCAATTATATTCAGGCACAAAGCTATCACAATTCAAATAAGTGAAAACAACAAACCAAAGGGATCAATGCTGACATTTTTAGAGAATGATTCTCTCTTCTCTCAATGTCTAGAAAATGCTGATGTCTGCTCTGGGCTTTCTGGTTACACCTGGTGGAAAGCAGCCAACTAAAATGTCCCTTTGCTCATTCCTAATCCACTTTTCTTAGATGGCTAGAATGAATTTCATATGTGCCAAGTGATAAAAATAGCACCTCACACTTATAGATTATGATAAACTTAGAGGTAGTAGTGACCTTAAAATCTAATTAGGCCAATTCCTTCATTTTATGGCTGGAGCTGTTGATGGCCAGAGGAGTAAAATGATTTGACTGAAATGCAAGGTAGTGAGTGAATGACAGTGTTGTCCCAAGGCCCACTGAATCCAAAGTTGCTATTATTTCCCCTGTATAATAGTGCCACTATACAACATTTCTCCATAGCACACTTAAATTTCCAAATATTGTCCTAACACAATCCCATGAGATAAATTGGATCAGTGATGTCATCATTGTCTTCCCATACAATCCACAAGCTCTCCTCACTTTAGTACACCATTTCCATGCAGTTCTGTGTGTGTGTGTGTGTGTGTGTGTGTGTGTGTGTGTGTGTGATTTATGTTTGTCTGGAGGGAGTCAGAGAGGGAGGGAGGGAGGGGTATAAGAAAATCATTACCTATTCTTACCTATTCTCTCTTTGAGTTTGGCAAGGCTTTTAGTCCAATGACAGATGTACCATCTTAAAACCATTCTTAAAGTCTTTCTAGTATGATTAAAGCCTGATAGAACCTGGGTTCTCTTAGCATAAGCTTCAAGAATCCAGAAGAACCTGCACAATTAAGCAACCATATGTCCAATTGAATAAACATTTATCAAACTCCTACCATGTTCTTGGCACTGTGCTAAAGATTAAAAGAAAGAAAGACTGTCCCTGCTCTTAAGAAGTTTACAATTCAATGAGAAAAGATAACATACAAAAAGAGGCAGGAAAGTGGAGTAGGAATGCTATGGAGCACCCCATTTCATGGAGTTGAAACTAGGAAGAACAGCTAATGTAAAGTAAAGCAAGATGAGGGTGCAATTTCTACTCTCTCTATATAGGAAGGATTGGATGAGTTTCATCTTCTAACCCTCCAAACTGGGGGGGGGGGGGAGGTTGACAGAGGGGGTGTCAATCAAAGCTCAAGTTAGCATCACTTTGGTAAGTTTAGAAGTAATGAACTTATCAAAGGAGATAAATCTTGTTTTGTAAAGTTGCAACCAGCCAGAGCAGGAGATGCAAAATAGAGTTTGTACCTCTAAGAGATCAATAAAAGAAGAAAAGAATCCATGTGAACAAAATATTTACAGTTATTTTTAGTTCAAAAAAGAAAATTATTGTTTATTAATGTAATAGAATATTATTGTATAATAAGAAATTATAAAATGAACAGCTTCAAAGGAAATTGAAAAGGTCCCTGAACTGATGCAGTGATGTAAAAAGAACTAGGCAAACAATTTATAAAATGACAACTATATTGTTTAAAAAAACTTTGAAAACACTTCATGCCTCTGATCAATTCAATGACCAACCTCAAATCCTGAAAACTGAATCTACCTCTTGATGAGAGATGGATTTCAAATGTAGAATAAGAAATACCTTTTTGAGAAATGGTCAGTGAAAGAATTTGTTTTCTTTGATGATGTGTATTTATTATGCAGAGTTTTTTCCCCTTTTTTTAAAAATTATTCAGGCAGGGGATAAGAAGTGAGGAGAAAAGTCATGTTGTTAATAAGAAAAATAATTTAAATTGAAATTTAAAAACAATTGAGAATTAGATTAGGAGTTCTATGAAAGCAAGAAACATAATGGAAATAATATTATCCTATCCCTTCTACTGATGATGAAGTTGATGCTAACAGAAATTAAATGACTTAACACAGTCATACTACTACTAGTTTTAGAGTAGAAATTAAAACTATATCTCCTCACTCAAAGTATAACACTCATTCCACTGCATCATGATCATATTAATAAGAGTTGTATTTCAATCTTGCCATGTCTACTCATTTGCAGAGGTGAGTCTTTTAAAATAAAATATCTACTGTCAATCCTACCCCTCCAAAACCTGACAATATTTGAATTTCCTGGTGTTCTACTTCTTTCCCATTGACACCACCTTGAAGTTACTGAAACATCCTGAAAATACAGATGGCCCTACTTCTCAGCAAATGGTTGAGGTGGTGTGGGAGGAAAACAGATGCTTGAATCTTTTAACTTTGATTGCCCTTTTGGCAGTTCCTTCCTCATCTGGGATATTGCTTTAATAAACATAAGTCACTGGTTAAGTCATATATATGTCTGCTGGCAACATCACCAACCACATATGACAAAATAAAAAAGAGTTACTTATTGCCTACTATCAATTAAATTTTTTTAGAAAGGTAATGACTAACCCCAGCTCAATCTGGCTGTGCTTCTTTACAAAAAAAAAAAAGCTCACTCAAAAGAAATGTTTCCAATGATCTGGATTTCATATCTTTGCTCACTTCCTTGCATCACATCTTTATAAATCAAGAAGTCAGCCTTCAGGAACAAATGGCAATTAAGTTCAGAGAATCTGTTTTTTATAATGCCCCTCCTCACTCCAACAATATCTGAAATGAAGCAGGGAAGGGAGATTCCTGGATCTGAAGTTTCCTTGGCTTCCTTCAAGACCCTGCTCAAATCTTATTTCCTACAGAAAGACATTTGTCTTCCTACCCTCAGTTTCTTCCTTCTGTGACGGAAATATCTTATATGTATATATTTATATGCTTTCTGCCATCAGAATGTTAAGTTCTTGAGGGAAAAGGAGGGTATTTTCATTTTTTCCCCCCTTATCTTCAATGCTGAACACAATCTGGCTTTCTGGCTCACCACAGTGAAAAGAAGACAAGGGAGCTGTCCACAGCCACTAAAAGACAACCATTTCCTCAGGTAGTAATGCTGAGTCTGGGGCTTCAGGGAACTGTCCAGCATCTCTTATTTAGGGGAAGCTAAAAGGTGAGTTTGGCTTAACAGCAGTTATAACCCTAAGAAGCTGAGTACTACATATTAATTTTAAATTAATGTAGAACTCAAACCACCACTCCCTTTTCTCTCTCTTGGTTCCAAATTCTTCTGCCTTTTTCCAAACCATGCCTCGGCATTTTTTTTCTTTCTGTTGATCTTTTGGCTGCCTCATTCTTCTTGAGTAGAACCCACTTTCAGTCTCTGGCCCCCTCAGTTTAGCAACACATACCTCCTGTTTTCAATTCCTGCCATTTCACAATCATCTATAACCCTCCTAATAATCTCCTGCTTTCTCAGATCAAGCAATAAATGTGGGGAAGATACTCAGCCCCAACTCAATAGCTATTTGATAGCTAAAAGGGTAGGAGGAAAAGTAAATGAGCAAAGGTGGAAATAAAATAATTTGAACAAGAAGCATGTGTATGTCCCTTTGCAGTTTTGCCAATATTCATCACTGCTATTCCCTCATATCACTTCCAAGGGAAAACAAAAACACCATTAAAAGATCATTGGGGCTTTCCAAAAGTGGCAGAAAAATTTCCTCAAAATTCTTTTTAAAAAAATAGTCTTTATTTAGTCAATCAATAAACAATAAATATTTGTTGGGTTGTTGGGAGGATACAGAGATAATATACGTTATTGATCCTTACCTTCATGGAGCACACAGCATACTGAATGGATGTGAAACAAGCAAAACTTTCATTTTAAGGAAAATTCCCTCCAAAAACATATCTTTATTTCTCTCCAGACTCCACTTGACTCTCTGGATTTTCTCTATCATGCTATAAAAAAATCTCCTTACTCTGTAAGTTCATTTTACCCCTGTACTTCTCACACTGGAACTTCACATCATACCTGGGTTAGTTCCTTTCTGAACCTTCTTTTTTAAGTAAAATGACCTAGCTAGCCATGATTCATATTCTTCCAGGTGTCATTCCTCATTCTCTGGAATTTTTCCACCATGCCTGGGATACTTTCTTATCCCCCTCCCCACATTGTTAAAAGTCAATACTATTACTTTAAGATTTTCAGAAATATCAGTAGACATTTTCTTGATAGTTGTTTAAAGCTTTCTTTAACTGGGAATAGACTTTAAAACTATTCTTTAGAAAAAGGAAACACCTGGATGAATCAATTCCCTCAACCAACAGAGATCAGCATCTCGTAGTCTCAGAGAATTACCTAGAACAGATTAAAATGTACATTGGAAATATTTAATAAAACAAAATGCGAAAGAATGTAAATAATGCTAATATTTAGTTTTCTAAGTCAACTTTGTCACAGGGATTCTTATGTATGGGCTCCCTTTTCTATTTGAACTTTTTCACCATCACTGTAGAACAGTAAGAAGTTAAGGGCCCAACCAGGTATCATTCCCAGAGGTGGGACAAAGGACTGCTCTTCAGCCTCTTTTTGTATATTATCTTACTCCATTAGAATGAAGTTTCTTAACTATTTTTCCCTGCCTTTAAGTATATTACCATTAATAGGCAAGATTATTCTGAGCATTATATCTAGCCTTTGTATTGCATTCAAAGCTTTGCCAAGCACTTATAAACATTATCTCATTTGATCTTCACAATAATCATGTGAAATAGATACTTTTAGAATCCCCTTTTTTTCAGATGAGGAAATTGAGCCTGAGGTTAAATGACTTGTTCAGGGTCATACCAATGGCCACTCACTGAATTCAGAGCTCTTGGTCTTTGAGTGTTGGTCCTGGAGTTAGTAAGTATTGAATTCTAATCCTACTGCAGATATTTACTAGCTGAGTGACCCTGGGCAAGTCTCTTGCCTTCTCCATGCCAATTTTCTTACCTGTAAAATAGAGATAATAATTAAACCTACCTCCCAGGGTTATTATGAGAATAAAGTGAGATCCCTGTAAATCATAAAGTCCTATATAAATGGTAGCTATTATTTACATCTTTATTTAACTATATTTCCATTGGACTTGATTTGAGAAGGTTTTTATTCAGAGGTATCAAGTTTTCTCTTTGCATAAGTTCTCCTGAATTTCAGTGGGCATAAATATCAACAACATTTTCTTTTTGGTATTTTTTATTTTAAAGAATACAAAATGATAAAAGAAAAAAATGCCATATAGACAGCATACCAAAATAACAAATTTCCATTTCAAGAAAATCTATATAATAAATAATACACATTATTTTCAAAGTTACCCAGTTTTTCTTTGCTTATTTGTTAGTTTTCTTTTATTCTCTACTGTGTACTTGTACTTTCTTTTTCCCATCCCTACTGTCATCACCCTAAAGAAGGTTATAAATAAACATGTGTATAGAGACACCTATATGTATATACACAAATATATATTTATATAAGATCATACATACTTTTTTTTCCTATCTTCTATTTCTTTGAAGTTGGATAGCATCTCCCTTCATGTTTTTCTGTCTTTTTCTAAATCAACAAGCCCATCATTTCCTATACCACAGAAATATTCTAATGCAATCACATCCTATCTGGGAGGTGGTACATGAAAGTTTTTTCCTCAATTTTCTGTGTTCCTTCTATTCTTGGCTGTTTAGGCTTCATTAGACAAGAAACTTTCAATTTAAAATAACCAAAATCATCCTCTTTATATATTTTAACAATGCTCTTATCTTATAAAATGGGTTTAAGGACTGATACTGCTGAATTTATTTTCCTTATATCTTTTCCCCCGGGTTTCTTTGAAGTTCCTGAGCATTTGTTCTTCCAAATGAACTTCATCATAATTTTTTTCTAACTCAGTAAAATAAATTTTAGCATTTTTAATTGGGATGATATTTAATAAATATGTTAGGTAAAAATTTTAATTTTTAAAATCATATTGTTTCTACCTACCCATGAATAATAAATATTACTTTAGTTATGAGTTTATTTGTATAAAAAGTGTTTTATGTTTATATTCATAAAATTCCTGTGTCTCTTTTGAAGATATACACTTGTGTATTTTTTATACCATCAAGATATTTTAAATACAATTGAATAAAATTGTTGACACATTAGGTATTTTTTCTATTTTTTACCTCCCTGATATCATGTTCTTCTTCGAGAACGAAGGATAAATATCATCATTGTTGAATTTAAATTTTTAATATGTTATCTATTTCTGTTGTATGGGTAAATTCATCCCATTAACATTCTAAAACTACAATTATTTATTGGATATTTTCCTCTTTCCTATCTCACTATCTTTCTTTCCCTATTTACTCTCCCCATTCCTCTGTTTTAGTTCTACATACTACCTTTCTCTCCTATTCCTTAACCTACCCATTCCACTAAGAAACCCTCCCTCATCCTTATTTCCACCCTATTTTTGCCCACTTAATTCCTTTTCAAATTTAGAAGCTTGTGCTCTCTCTCTCTCTTTCTCTCTCTCTCTGTCTCTCTCTCTCTCTCTCTCCCCCTCTTTCTCCCAGAATTCCATCTTAAAACTATTCCCAATGAGAATAAGGTTCTAGCACTACCTTCCCTCCCCAATACTAGCTTCTATGTCAATTTTTCCTTCTATGACTCATTGGTATGAGATAATTACTCCTTTTTTATCTCTCCCAACAGAGTTTTATTTTTTTAGAATCACCCCATCATACTCAGTTCAGCCCACACATTTTTTCAAGCTACCCAAATAATAAGAAAATAATGATTACTGTTAATATTTTTATATAAACAAATTAAACAATTTGAACTTATTGACTTCCTTATAATTGGTCTTTAATATTTACCTCATATTTCTCCTCAATGTTATATTTCAAAATTTCCCTTAATTTCTGTGATTCTTGTCACAAACACATGAAAATCTTTGACTTCATGTTCTTTTTTTTCCTTCAGTATTATACTTTGCTGAGTAAGTTACCTTTAGTCATAACCTTACTTTTTTTTGCTCTAGAGTATATAGTATTCAAGGACCTTCAGTACTTGAACAAGGATTATATAAGCCCTATCATGTCCTTCAACATTGTAGTAGATGGTAGGTCTTATATAATCCTTGTTGCCGCTTTATGACATTATGTTTTTTTCTTTTGACTTCCAACATCTCCTTAACCTGGGAGCTTTGAAACCTGACTATTATATTCTGTAAGCTTTTCTCCTGCAATCTCTTTCAGGTCATGATTGGTGGATTCTTTTTCTATTTCTGCTTTTCCTTCTTGTTCGAGAACTTCAGGACAATTTTCCTTGATAATTTCTTATAATGTATCAAAAATCTTTTTTTAATCATAATTTTTGGTGGTCTGATTATTCTTATATTATTTCCTCTTGATCTTTTCTCCAGATCAGTTTTTCTGATGAGATGTTTCACTTTCTCTTCTATTTTTTTAAATAATTATATTGATTTTGTTTTGTGATATCTTAGAGTGTCATTAACTTCCCATTTGCCCAATTTTTGTTTTCAAGGAATTATTTTCTTTCTTAAGTTTTGATTTGGCATGTTTTGACAGTGGAAGACCTTTCAGTCTTTTCCTACTCAAATGTCAGATCTCTAGGCAGCAAGATGTAAAGTTTCTTAAGTTGAAACTGCCTCTCAAGTCATTTGCCCCAGGGCTTATGCTTTTTTGATTCTGCAGAGTTGGGCTGAAAGTATTTCTACTTCATTCTGACTGAACCTGCCCCTTCCTCTTTCCCTCCCAACCTTCCCAGATCCAGGCTTTTCTGGGAGTCTTTTCTCTCTTTTTTTAAAGATTTTATTTGAGTTTTGAGTTTTACAATTTTTCTCCCCATCTTACTTCCCTCCCCCACCCCCCCTTCTGGGGTCTTCTCAAATTGTCTTTGGAGGATCACTGATTTACAACATTTATTTTTACTGCTCTGAGGTTCTGTTCTATCTTTCTTTTTGTGGAGGAAATTTTTAAGAGCTGAAAGTTTATTTTTCCTATTTCACCATCTTCCCAGAATCATCTCCCCATTTTTCTTTGAATATATTTTTGATTCAAAAAATTTACAAGTACTCAATACCTGTCCCTCCTATTCATTCAATGCAAAGAAAAGTCCTCATAAAATAATGTTCCATGACATACATATACCACAGTTTGCTAAGCCATTCCCCAATTGAAGGACATTTACTTGATTTCCAATTCTTTGCCACCACAAGCAGGGCTGCTATAAATATTTTTGTACAAGTAATATTTTTACCCTTTTTTCATCATCTCTTCAGGATGTAGACCCAGTAGTAGTATTGCTGGGTCAAAGGGTATGCACATTTTTGTTGCCCTTTGAGCATAGTTCCAAATAGCTCTCCAGAAGGGTTGGATGAGTTCACAGCTCCACCAAAAGTGGAATAGTGTCCCAGATTTCCCACAACTCTTCCAACAATGATCATTATCCTTTCTGATCATATTGGCCAATCTGAGAGGTGTAAGGTGGTACCTCAGAGAAGCTTTAATTTGCATTTCTCTAATAATTAATGATTTAGAGCATTTTTCATATGGCTATGAATTGCTTTGATCTCCTCATCTGTAAATTGCCTTTGCATATCCTTTGACCATTTGTCAATTGTTTCCTTATCTTTCTTACCACCCCACCACCACTACCACTTTCTTATATGGCAGGATGAAATTCGAAACCCAATTGTATTCTCTCTTTGAGCCAAGTCTGTTGAGAGTAAGATCTACTCAGTGCTCACACCTTTCCTCCTTTTCTTTTACTACAATAGATCTTTTGTGATTTAATATGTGTTGTTATTTATCTTCTAATGCCTTCTTCTCCCAGGATAATTCTCTTTTTCATGTCTTAATTCTTTTATACCTGTCTTACACTCATACCATCTGTCAAAATATACTCCTGTATCTGTCCTGATAAAAGTACCATTCTCAAGGGTTGATTGGTTGGTTTTCTGATTTTTAACCTTCCTCACATGATACATGCATCCTCTATTCAAGTACCCTCTTCTCAACTATGCCATTATAAAAACAGTTCTCAAGAACTATAAGCATCATCAAATTATAATCAATTTATACACAAATCCTCCTTCCAAGAACCCACTTTAACTATTCCAATAGAAATACAACCCTCACATCATAGTCATTTTCAGCTCACATCCTTTGTCTAAGTATGCTCCTTTCAACTGACCTAAGAGAAATACAATTCTCAAGAGTTATAAATATTGCCTTCCAGTACAGGACTGTAGACAATTTAGTCTTATTGACTAGCACTTTTTTCCCTTTCCTTTTACTTTGTTATGCATCTTGTGAGTCTTGTAATTGAAGATCAAATTTTCTGTCCATTTCTGCTCTTTTTATCAGGTGAGTTTGAAAGTTCTATATTTCATTGAAAAATCCATCTTTTCACCTGAAAGAATATGCTGAATATTGCAGAGTAGTTGATTTTTAATTGTAATTCAAGCTTTTTTTTTTGCCCTCCCCAATATCATATTCAAGGCCTTCTGATCCTTTAATGCTAAAAATGGTAAGTCCTGCATTATCCTGACTTTGCCTTCTTCTTATTTAAATTGCTTCCTTTTAACTACTTGCAGTATATTCTCCTTTAACTGAGAATTCTGAAATTTGACTATAATATTCCTTGGAGTTTTTATTTGGGGGGTCTCTTTCTGGCAGTGATCAATGGATTCTTTTAAGAATTATTTTAATCTTCTTTTTGTAGGATATTAGGACAGTTTTCCATGATAAGTTCCTTCAAGATATTGTCCAGGCTCTTTTAATGATCATGGTTTTCAAGTAGATCAACAATTCATAAATTATCCCTCCTGGATCTATTTTCCAGGTTGGTCATTTTTCCTAAAAGGTACCTAACATATTTTTTCTACTTTATCAACCTTTTGGTTTTGTTCAATGGAGTCTTGGTGTCTCATAGAGTAATTATTTCCATTTGTCCAATTCTAATTTTTAGGTTTTACTTTCCTCGGTTAGCTTTTGTGTTTCCTTTTCTAGTTGGTTAATTTTACTTTTTAGATGTGTTGTTTTCCTTTTTCACTTGGTTAATTTTACTTTTTGATGAGTTAATTCCTCTTCCAGTTAGCCATTTTTATTTTTAAAGGAATTGGCTTCCTTTTTCCCATTTAGTCCATTTTACTCTTAAAGATCTTATTTTCTTCAGTCAATTTTTCATAATTCTCCTACAAGACTCATTTCTTTTCTGGATTTTTCTTCATTTTCTCTTCTTTGGTTTTATAAAATCCTTTCTGAGCTCTTCCAAGAGGTATTTTTGGTTCTGAGACCAATTTATAGATCCATTTTAGGCTTTACATGCTTCATTTTGTTAATGTTTTCCCCTTCTGAGATGGCATTTTTATCATCCCTTTTTTTTAGAGTTAGCACCTTTTGTGCTTTTTTAAATCTCATTTTATCTCATTATCTCATAGTTGAGTTCTGCTCCAGGGAACAAAGGATATAATTCCCAGCTTTTTGCACTGCTGGGCTGCTCCCTGGCTAATCACTTGCCTAGGGCGTTATCTTTGGTGTTTTGGGTTCTAGCAATTTGCCTTCCAACTCAGTTCTATTTACCAGCATTACTGGGGCTCAAACTTTGTCAATTGGGACCCTTGTTGATAGTCTACTGGAGTTCCTCCACAATATCTTGAGTTGAGAACTTGTTTCATGCTTGTTGGGGAGACATAATCTGTAGCTTTAGGGTCTGTTAAGAGGCTTCAACTGAAGTTGGTTAGGTAAAAGCTTTGGGAACTTCCTAGTTTCATAGCACCATAGATTCAATAATTATCACAGTAAGTGAATATTACTTCCAGAAGGCTACCAGTGGCATACAAATATTATATTGTGGACAAAGTATACTGAAAACTCAATGGTACTATGCTAGATATCAACATTTAGAAAATGCTTTCCGTATCATAAAAAAAAAACTTTGAAAAACCATAAGAATTCTAATCATTGAGATGATGAACATGCTATCTATGATAAAACATGCTCCCTACCTCTTGATAGAGAATTGATGGATTCATGTTGCAAATTATAGAACATTTTGAGGACATTACCAACATGGGAATTTGCTTTGCTTGACTATGAATATAGGCAATTTTAAAGGTAATATATAGAATTTTTTTTAAAAGTAAATGATGTGAAACATAGATTTATGTTTTCATATAATTGTTTTATGTTCTGTTGGATGTATAGAAATGTTCTTTTATAAATACATAAGTTCAGAATATTAATAAAATTAAAATACTTTTTAAATCCTTTCTTTTCCATGACTGAGTAAATCTACCTCTTGTCAATGTTTAATGACCTATGAGTATATAATCTCATTTAAAAACTGAACCAAAACTGCAAAGGGACAAGTTTGACTCGGGTCTGCTGATTTCACATCTGACTTAACTAAGCAGAATAAAGCTAATGCTTTGTCAGTTGTGAATTAAAGATAAAACTTGAAGTTAGGTAGAAATAATAAATGAATTAATTAATAAACATCTATGAAGTTGATAATCTAGTTTTTTCCTAAATTTTGGGATCAGCTCATTTTGTCTTCCTTTATTTTGTTAATGAAATGGGTTAAATATATACATTTCCCTAAAGGAATACTTTAGATGTATTCCATTAGTTTGGGGATTTTATGTCTTTATTGTCATATTTTTAGGTGAAATATTCTATTGTTTTGATAATTTATTCTTTGACAATAAGTTATTTTTTTAAATTTATTTTTATTAAAGATATTATTTGAGTTTTACAATTTCCCCCCCACTCTTGCTTCCCTTCCCCCAACCCCCCCCCCCCATGGAAAGCACTCTGTCAGTCTTTACTTTGTTTCCATGTTGTACCTTGATCCAAATTGGGTGTGATGAGAGAGAAATCATATCCTTAAAGAAGAGAATAGAAGTCTCAGAGGTAACAAGATCAGACAATAAGATATCTGTTTTTTTTCCAAATTAAAGGGAATAGTCCTTGAACTTTGTTCAAACTCCACAGCTCCTTATCTGTATACAGATGGCACTCTCCTTTGCAGACAGCCCCAAATTGTTCCCAATTGTTGCACTGATGGAATGAGCAAGTCCTTCAAGGTTGAACATCACTCCCATGTTGCTGTTAGGGTGTACAGTGTTTTTCTGGTTCTGCTCATCTCACTCAGCATCAGTTCATGCAAATCCCTCCAGGCTTCCCTGAAATCCCGTCCCTCCTGGTTTCTAATAGAACAATAGTGTTCCATGACATACATATACCACAGTTTGCTAAGCCATCACAAGTTCTTTAGAAATATGTTATTCTCCAAAAAAAAACCAGCATTACACAAAATTTTTACAAAAATTGAAAAAGTGGAAACTTTTATAATTTTTTTTTAGGATTCAACTAAAAAAAGAAAACTAAGGACCAATATCTCTATGAACATTGATACAAAAACCTTAAAGGAAGTGTGACCAAAAAGGCTACAGTAAATAATATAAATATTATAATCTATGACCAAATGTGTTTTATATCAGGAATTTAAAGTTGGTTCAATAGGGGAAACATTATAACTATAATAATTGTGCTAATAACATATAAGAATGTTTATACATATTAAAAAGACTTGATAAATAATTATTGCTAAAACAAATCATAGCAATAAGTTAAATGTAGTAAATTAATGTAGTAAATAAAATCTTTCTAAAAATAGCAAATATTATAAGTATTGGAGAAGATTCAAATCACTAACAGTTGAAGAAATGCAAATTAAAACAACTCTATAATTCTACCTTACTTTCATCAGATGACAAGGGGAAAATAACAACTATTAGAAGGTTATAGAAAAACAGGCACATTCTACTACTGGTAAGGTTATAAATTTGTCTAGCTATTCTGTAATGCAACTTGAAACTATGCCCCAAAAGTTACATTAGTCCTTCACCCCCAAAGAATTCAAAGAAAGATAAAATAACTCACATATCTCTTTTCATAGTAGCCCCAAATTGGAAACTAGAGGGATGCTCACCTATTGTGAAATGGCAAAAAATTATTTTATGATATATATAAATATAATGGAATTTCATTATACCAGGTGGAGCAATAGAGTGCCAGGTTTAGAGTCAGGAAGACTCATTTTTGTAAGTTCAAATCTTGCCTCAAATACTTATTAGCTGTGTGACCCTGGGCAAGTCACTTAACCCTGCTATATCAGTTTCTTCATCTGCAAAATAAGGTGGAGAAGGAAATGACAAACCACCCCAGTATCTTTGTCAAGAAAATCCCAAATGCTGTCACAAGAGTAGAACAATAACAACAAAAACTGTCACTATGAAAATTTATGAAATGGATCGTTTCAAAGGAAACTGGAAAGAACACTATAAACTGATATAGCATGAAATGAGTAGAACTAGGAGAATAATGACATTATAAAGAAAAAATAACGTTAAAAGATTTCAGAACTCTGGTCAATGCAATAATAAGACATAATTCCAGAGAATTGAAAATGAAATGTGTCCCTTGAACTCCCAAAAAAGAGTTGGTAGGCTTGAAAATAAAAATGAAATCTACTCATCTGACACAAGGAAATTTGTTTTCAAATTGATCACACTATATATATTTTATGAAGACTTTTTTTTACACTGAAAAAGTATAAGGGATGGATATCAAATGCTTAAAAATTTTAAATCAAATATATATTCATAGAAAAAATGAATACAGTAACTTAATCACTGAATAAAGTTATCTCTTCTCCAGAATAATAACCCTAATTTCTTCAAGTGATCTTCATATTGCAAGGACACAGAGTCATTCTCTACCCTGATTATTCTTCTCTTCTCACTCTTCAGTTATAACATTGTAAGCTCATATTGGTTATGTGCCCCCCCCAAAGGAACAACTTCTAGATTCTCTTCCAATTGATATCTAATTAAATCACCTCCATATTGTACTTAAGAAGTTTAATTCTTAAACTCAAGTTTAATATTTAATTACTACTTAATCTCATTTTATTTGGTTTATACCATTGCTCTGAACTGGCAAGCTCTTTTTAAATCCTCATTGTTTTCTACTATCTCACCTCTCACTTTGCATCATCTGAAAATTTGATAAATATTGCATCCATGCCTTTAGGGTTATCATCAATAAAGTGATAAATAATACATGAGAATCCATATATGAAATAGCTATACACTTTCCCATCAACTTACTTAGTACCTATGGGGGAAAAAGTATACATTCTTATAAAGCCCTGAAAAATAATTTTATGTGTGATGAAAACCCATGTGCTCAGGATCACTCTCACTTATGGACTTCATGTCATTTTTTGTGTGATTTTTTTATGTCATTGCTCTGTTTAAGATCATCTATACAGAAAACAACTTTTCTGTTAACTGTTGTCTTTTATTCTTTACCATTCTTCAAAAGGACAAATTCTATTCTCATCTATTCACAGGCCAAGGAATTTTTACAAATTCTTTTAACTTAGAAATGTGGAAACAATACCATAGAAGGGTACTGAGAAATGGTTAAGTTTTCATGGAGATACCAGTTCCCTTTAAAGCACTGAAGTTCAAAACTTATGCTGGCTCTCTTTACAATAAAATAAAAACTAGATCTCTCAACTCAACAGAATTCTCATTATTTTTTCCTTTATAGCAAAGAAACTCCAAAACCTGACTTGACACTTTCCATATTTTCCTTTCAATCCATAAATGTCATTAAAGAGGTCTTCCAAGAGACTTCCTACCTTCCTGTTTCAGGTGGTACTGAAGGAAAAGGGGTCTCTTCTAATAAGTTCCAGGTTTTTATTTATGCAATAAGGCATTAGTAGTTGAGTCCCTCTTGCTAGCTACATGCTCCAGCTGTTGCTTTCTTCTAGCAGATTAAAAAGAATTCCATTTCATTCTCCCTGCTAGTCTTTCCTCTTCAGCTCTTCCTGGACTACATCAACCTCTTTATTCACTTCCTGTCAGATTCTTTGACCTCTTCCATTCTTTTGTCTCTTAAATCAGCACCTCTGGCACTCAGTAACTCACCTTTTCACTTATGTGTTCAAAAATTCCTCAAATCTCTTATAAAATCAGTAGCACTTATTTAATTATCCCTAAGTGTCCAATAAGTTGTTCAGTCATTCTGTCATACCTGAGTCTAGGTAACCCCAATAGAGTTTTCTTGGCAAAGATACTAGAGTAGTTTGCCATTTCCTTCTTAATGTACTTCCATTTTATAGGGGGAGAGACTAATATTATTAGTAAAGCTTTAGTGACTTGCCCAGGAATACACAGCTAGTAAGTCTCTGAGACCATATTTGAACTCAGATCTTCCTGACTCTAAGCCTGATGCTCTATCCACCATACCACCTAGCTATCTCTATTCTTGAAATAAATTACATATTTCTTTTTATTTGTCTTCAGTCTTAAGATATTTGAACGAAAATGAAATGAAGACTAAAATGCCATGGAGATCATGCCATTTATCTATTCTCAAAATGGTCTTCCTTTGCATTCTATGTCTTTGAAAAGTGTTTCATTTATACTCATTCTAATAATTTTTTATAAATAAGTTGATTCTCTTATCTTTAAAACCACAGAATTATTCACAAAAAAGAAAATCATACTATATCTAATATAAAGTGACAAGATTTGATTCTTATTTTGTACTACATTTTCTACCCTAAATTGTTCAGATTGCACCTGATTATTATTGTGTTTCTTAAAACACATATTTTAGGGGATTTTATTGAAGTTCTTTTTTTTAGGTTTTTGTAAGGAAAATGGGGTTAAGTGGCTTGCCCAAGGCCACACAGTAAGGTAATTATTAAGTGTCTGAGACCGGATTTGAACCCAGGTACTCCTGACTCCAAGGCTGGTGCTTTATCCACTACGCTACCTAGCCACCCCTATTGAAGTTCTTTTTTGCTGTTCCTTTCAGACACCAAACTGTTCACTTCTGGAAAAAGGCAAAATCTTACATTCTTTACCAATTGATTTAATTTTTTTTAATTTATAAAACAGCATTTTTTTCAGTTCCTTCCACACCAAACTGCTCCTTATGAAAGGGTAATACTTTAAAGTGAAAGTTCTTTTCAATGTGATTTTATCATAGTATGATCCTTCTGAAACCTGGTCTCCCTAAATATAAGTTCAGATTATTACCAGACCTGTTTTGCTCTATCAAATCCTGACAACTTTTAACAACCCCACAATCTCTTTCTCTATTGTATTATTGTGCTGTTTAACACTGTTAAAGGAGATCGTGCTATTGTTTGTTCCATTACCAAATGGTTAAGAGAAACATTGAATTTAGAGACAGTCATTTAATTCTCACATGACCTTGGGCAAGTCACTTCACCTCCTCTTGACCACTGTTAAAATGAGGTAGTTCTTCATTTAAATGTCCTGTCTAAATCTAAGAGCTAAATTAAACCCAAGATCTAAATTCTTATAAAATTTCTCTTTTCTCTTTAACAGCCCCAAACTTCTCCACTTTCCTTTCTCCCAGCAGATGTCTTGGCTACATATTTTTATAGCTGAGATGATAAGAAGAACCCTTGATGAATTTCGCTGTTCTCCCAACCAACTTGAGATTATAGAACACAGACCTTTGTCAGAAGAGGGTTCTAGACATGAAGTAAGAGACTAATATTCATTGGTTCCTATGGTTCTAGACATGAAGTAAGAAACTAATCTTCACTGGAAGAATATCATATATATTCCTTAATTAATGTTTATGGATTGGAGCTATTACTATTACAGGGCAATCTTTCCTTTTCAAAACTTCTTATTCCCTCTTGCTGAAGTTCATTTCTTCAGAGACAGAACACAGGGGTGATTGATGACTGGGTAATATTAGTAGCTAATTTCACTTTTATGCTAATTGTTCTGATAAAACAAGTACAGAAAAATAAGTAGAAATTGATTTTTCCTGAAGGGAAGAGAGAAATACAACCCTACCTTGTTTAAATCATAGAATAAAAGAGAAATCTTTATTTAGGGAATTTAATTATTCATCATTATTCCTAAAACATATTTAGAACAGTAATGTGATCCAGTCCAATTTCTTCTTCCATTACTACATAAATAAAATATGGCTCATATTTAAATGTTACCAGGAAGGTAAGATTCAAATCTTTTCAGATCATTATACCCCCATTTTTCAAACTAAAATAGTCCTTTGGACCCTATTCCCAACATTTTCTAATATTAATGAGAAAATTAATAGAATTTAATAACTTTAATTTATTGAAAATCCAAACTAGAAAGTTCAGATACATATATTTTCCCCTCAACAGCACAGTTTTATGAGGAAACAAGCAAGTATTCAAAGTATCCATGATTTCCTCAGTTTGTAGGATTCTGAATACAAGAACTCTCTCCACCAATTTATCTATGACTTAGTAGGTTAAGTTTTCAAGAGTTACCTAAGGAACATGGAAATTAGGTGACTTGTCCAAAGTTACATTCTGTTAAATATCAGAATCAGTATTTGACACTAATTTCAAGTCCAGAATAATTCTATATGCCATAATGATTCTAACAAGTTAAGATCAAGGATTTATTCAAAAAAGATGTCTAGTGTTAACATATGAAATTTATCTCAATCATCTATACTTTTTTCATCTGACAAATTTGAACATAATGATGATCCAAAGACCCTTTAAAAATCCTGATTGATTGACTTCCTGTTATATTGATAATCCTATCTATGCTAAAGTAACAAGGAATTATTGTGTTCCTTTTCTTAATTTTTCATTTTCTATGAAAAAGCTCCTTTAGTGGATAGAGCATGCCTTGGAGTCAAGAGGAGCTGAGTTCAAATACAACACTTAATATTTACCTAGCTATGTGACCTTGGGCAAGTCACTTAAACCCATTGCCTTGTCCACCCCCCCCAAAAAAAGTTCCTTCAAATTCCTCAACTTATTGAAAAGCTCCTACATTAGGAACTCCTCAGACCAATAAAATCATTGGACTGGACTCCCTTTCAAAATAAGCCTCAGATCATCTCATTCTATCCTATTATAGATTCCATAGAATGACATTTGAATTCCTCTCCTCTTCTAGTTTTATTTCACATTAGTTCTCTTCTATGTCAAATAAAGTAGACTAATAGGTAACTTAATAAAATTATTCCATGAAATAGACTTGACATCTCTGAATTCCATACAAAAACAAATTAGTTATCTACTTCTATATTTATATGGGAATCTATAATTTTTGCCTTTAAAAAGATTGTATTCTCGTTTTTACTCAGTTTATATATTTTTTTAATTTGGACCCAGCTCATGAAAGAATGTTACTCTTCAATGAGGTTACAGATATCAATTACAATTTCTATAGGGTTTGTCTCTTTATTACTATCAATTTCACAACTGATCTGTGTATAGCTCAAGTAAACAGTCACCATATTGCATGACTGTGTAATATTGATATGAGCATTGATAGCAAAAGAATCATTAGGATATTTGGGAGGCTCACATAAACAAACAAATAAAGGAAGGAAGGAAGAAACCAAGAAATAATAAGTGAATGAATGAATAGGTAGATGAATGAATGTTCAAAAACTGGAAAGATGAACAAATATGTTAATAGATTGATAGACATAAAGATGATAAATACCTAGACAGAAAGACAAAAAGGAGATAGAATGATAGATGGATAGATAATTTTCAGACTAATTTATCTTAAAATATGAAGAAATTGAGACTTTGAGATGATCATTTGCCTAAGTGCACACCACTAGCAAATTTCTGAGGTAGCACTTGAAATTGGGTTTCCTAGGTTCAAATCTAATGCCCTATCAATTGCATTGTGACAGTGGATAGAAAACTGAACCTATAACAGGAAGATCTGTGTTCTTATCCAGTCAGAATTATTTGTTAGCAATGTAGGAGTATCTTCTTATTAGAAGTAACCCTTTATACTGTTCTAAGGAGTATCACTTTTCCATCTGTATTGGATGGTATGTCATTTGTGAGGGTGGAAAGCAGGTCTGACTGAGGTACAGTAATGAAGAAAACTGGATAACCAAAGGATAGTATGAAGTCATAGGCCACTTGGAAAAAGAAGACAAATGAAAAGAAGAAAAGGTAAAGAAACAAAAATTGGAATGGGGTTGCAGACCAGACATCACCATTGTTTCTGGAATTGTCCCTAAATATTAGAATCTACAGGACATTGAGTTTGCATAAACAAAGAGTTCTTCATTTGAATTCAAAGGAAGGATTTGAGATCTGACAATTCTCCTACTTCCCATATGACCTTGGGAAAGTAATTTAGCCTCCAAAGGAAAGAGCTGTGTTAGAGGACATCTAAGGTCCCTTTAAACCCATAGAATATCAGAGTTGACTGGAATCATAGAGGTCATGATTTTCCTTTTCCACTGACTTGCATTCCTTGGACTAGACATCACCATGCCCTCAGGAAAACTCAGCACTCATCATTTTGTGAAAATGCAACAGTTTTCTTATTCATTTCTCATCTCCAGTGCCATCTGGACCTCAGATTGGTGCACTGGAGGGTGGAATAAAATACTCTTCTCAACAAAACCAGACTCTCTCCTCATTTTTCATTAGCTTCTGCTTAGTCTGGATTCCACTATACTTCCATACCTTCTTCTTTACCCCACCCCTCCCATCACTTTTTAATTCCCTTCTTTGCATCATCTTCCCTTATTAAACCATGAGCTCCTTGAGAACAAGGATTGTCTTTCTTCTTCATATTTGTACTGCTCAATGCCTTGCACAGTGCTGGTACATAAAAGGTTCATGATAAGTATTTATTAAGTAACCCAGCTCCCTCATTTACAGATGAGGGAACTGAGCTATAGAAGAGTTAAGTAATCTTTACATTGTGTCACATCACCCAAACAGAACTAAGCCTATACAAAATTATTAATAATTCGGTACATCCTCTCCTACTTTCCTTTGACTTACCATTCTTCCCAACATTTGGTATTCCTCTTATCAAGAATCCCTGTGACTCCAGCAAGTTCATTCAGCACATCCATCTAAGTAGACATGAGTAGAATTCATTCCAGTGCTCTTTCTAATGTACCCTACCATCCATCTATTAGTGTTGAGCTATTCTTCTATCATGTGATACCAATTGGGCTTTTCTTGGCAGAGATAACTGGGATAGTTTGCCATTAACTTCTCCAGTTCATGATATAAAGGAGAAACTGAAGGAAACAAAATTAAGTGACTTGCCCAAGATCATAGAAGTAAAGTTTTTAGACAAGATCTGAACTCATGAAGATGAGTCTTCCTAACGTCAGGTCCAGTACTCTACCTACTGTGCAACCAAGCGTTTGGTAAACCTTAAATTGCTTCATTTCATCTACAATTTTTGAAGCATTAAAAAAATGTTTATAAGATTCTTCAGTTAAACATTTATTGAATATATCTGATTTACTGAAAATCAGGAGGAGAAAGAGAAGTATGACATTATCTCTGCCATCACAGATGTGGCATAGAAATAAAATATTTTGTGTTGGTTTATCAAGAAAGCAATAATTGAAAATTAGATGTCCATATAATGTTTTACAGAGACACACACCATTTCTATCATAAAAGGTAGTTGTGGGGGTGGGAGGGAAGGGAGGCAGATAACATACTAAGAGAATATGCAAAAATTGGAAATGGAAAATTGAAAGACTTTTTTTAAAGTTAAGAATAGAATGGAGGAAGGAAGGAAGGAAGGAAGGAAGGAAGGACTTGGAAGGAAGGAAGGAAGGAAGGAAGGAAGGACTTGGAAGGAAGGAAGGACTTGGAAGGGAGGAAGGACTTGGAAGGGAGGAAGGAAGGAGGAAGGGGGAAAAAGTGTTATTGCTAGGTAGATTAGCAGATTAAATGCAGTATTATGTATCATATACTACCTTTAGAATATTTAAACAGCCTTGAAAGAACACTATTCTTGTGCAGTAAAAGTCTTTGCCAAGTTTGATGTACTCCATTCATTTTATTAAACATTCATATAAAATAATAATAATAAAATTGTATCATGGAAAGAACATAGCCCTTCCATACTAGAAAGGAAATTATTATTCACATTTTTACTTTTCTGTGAAAAGATATACTATATTCCTCTTCTTGGAATTATGCAGCAGAAAGAATACTAGATTTGGCAACAGCCGACCTGAGCCTACTCACTACCTGCATGAAGATATTTAGCATCTCTGGGTCTCAACTTCCTCATCTATAAAAGGAGGGGGTTGGTCTGGGTGATGTATATAGCTCTAGAGTTATGATCCTGTGATCCCTTACAGCTCTAAATCTTTGATCTAATAGAGAAATGTAAGGACCCAAAATCAAAGGATTTCCTTCCAATTTCAAATAGCTTATTTCTTTTTTTAAAAATAAAAATGTTTATAATCCTGCAAACTATGAGGGGCTTTTCACCTTTGTGAGAAAAAAAGGTCAGAAGTTTTTTCTTATTTTTCTCAAAGTACTTTCCATCCCCAGCTTTATTATTTTTATTTTTCAAATAAGTTACTAAAAACAAAGCCACCCAAAGATCATTGGCTAATCCCTATTGTTCAGAATTTGAGGAAGTTTTGCTCTCTTGAAATTAAAATACTGCAAGGGTAAGCTTAAAACACAAAACTTTTCAAGTACACTCATTTGCCTTTTTTACTACTCTTTCCCCTCATTCTTTCCCTCCTCCCCTCCCCCAAAAAACAGTTTTTAAAAATGAAAGCTTAAACTATAGTCTTGTATAAATTAACCCTCTGATAATATCACTGCTATTTGTTTGCATACCAGTAAGGTATTCAAAGTAAAATATAGTTTCTTCTTTTTTGTTGTTGAGTTTTTCCCATGCTTTTCAATTTTGGGTTTTTGAAGACACAGTAAAGAATTTGGCAGCTGGATGGACAGACAGACACTTGCTTGAAGCCAGATTACTAGCAGATTAAGCAGTAATCTTTTAAGTGTATTGCCAAACATACCACAATTAGATCTGAAAAAAGCTCTTGAGGGGAAAAAATGCTGCAGAAATGTGGCAATAGCACACCATAGAATGTTTAGCTGATAGAGACTTTTAAAATGTTACTTTCATCTAGTCAAAGGGTATGTGAAATCACTTAACTTTGAATGCTTTCCTGTCTTTTGAATGGTTCACCTTTTTTTTCAGTTTCAGCTTTGAAAATTAGAATTTTTAATTTTAGTGAAAATATTGAGTCCACAGTGAAAGCTGCAGAACACTGGATTCCTGAAAAAGAAAAACATTTGAACTGGATCTTCCTTTGTTTCTCAAACTAGATGACAGCTAAAACAGGACAAGACTAATCTGTTTTTTGTGGCAATGAATACTTGCCTGAAAAATAAATTTTGTAACAATACGGATTAATATACATCTCTAGAATCACTTGAATTCGCCTTTAAAAGACAGAGGCAAAGAATATATATCTTTGCCCCATCACCATTATTATAGTCTCTTATTCCTTCACTTCTGTGTTTTTATTGTATTGTTTAATTTTTAAAAATATTGTTCAAAAGTATTTGGGAAACAAGAAAAGAAGCAAATTCCTAAAGTGCCCACTATAATATGGGCACCAAAGCAAGTTAACTTTTAATGGCTACAATTCAACACTTGGAGCAGCAAAGCTCAGAAACCAAGCGTTTTTTTTAGAAATGAGCTTGGTGGATTTTGTCAGGTAAAAAAAAAATCAATAATGTCAATCTTTGTGAAAGCCACTAAACCAATCAGCCTCGGGGAAAAGAAGATGAAGTAATTTCTCAATAGTCTCTTATTATTTTTATATTAATATTTAATAAAAGGTATGGAGTACATAAAACCTAGCAATTTTTCCCCTCAACTATAGTCATGCTTTGCAAATTTCCAACTTGAAATATTTAAATACATGTTCTTCTTGAGCTTCAAACTCAGCATGTTCAAAAGGGAATTCATCATTCATCTCTCTCTCTCTCTCTCTCTCTCTCTCTCTCTCTCTCTCTCTCTCTCTCATTCTCCCCCACACACACACACACGCACACACACACACAAATGTGTGCCACTCATTCTGATTATTTCATTTCTATGGCTGACAAAATTATCTTCAACTATTCCATATCAAGACAGAGCCAGGGTTAACTGGTTGAATGAAAGAGGTGTCAAAAATCATTACTTACTTAACAGTAATTAGGAACTACCTTTGGGGTTTCCTTTTCACTCAACAATGCCCCCATCTAATCACCTTTAAAGTTTTACCTGCATTCCATCTTTTTATCAATTGCATTCTCTCCACTCACACTGCCATAGTTAAAACATTTTTAACCTCTTCCCTGGACTATTATGAAGAACTGATAGTTGGTTTCTCTTGCAGTTGCAAAAAAATAGACCTCAAAATACAATGAAAGGGTCTACAGAAGTTATCTATTTCACCACAGTCGCATTTAACAGATGAAAAAAATACGACCTAGAAGCTAAACAACTTACTAAAGTTCACATAGGTAATCAATAGCATAGGAGGGACTTGACAGCTACTTCTGTGACTCCAGAGTCTATGTTTTTCTCCTACTGTTGAGTCAGGAAGAAGTTATGTCTTGGAAAAGGGACTACCTCTCTGAGCTACAGGAAATCTCTCAAGCTATCAATTACAAAGAAGTTACTAATCTGTAAAATAGGAAAAGTTTTCACATTGAGAGATCTTTACAAAGGAAAATAATCACAGGTCTAGATTAAAAAAAATTACATCTGACCATGTCACTTTCCTATAGAAAAATGATACCCCATGCAGTTTATTTTCAAATAATATCTACCTTTATTTCACATTGTTTTCTTGTTTGGTTTATCTATTTATTTTCTATAATCTATTATCTATTTATTTATTTCTTTTCTAAAATCAGCTTGCCATCTTTTGCCTCCATGCAAAAAAATAGCAAAATTAATTTCAGAATATTCCATAATATTTTACCTTAAAGTGAAAAATATCTCTTTTTTACTCAGTGGAATTTGGAAATAGTTGTTGGTAGAATATGATCTTTAGGTAAAGTGAGAGAAACCTACTACAGACCTAGACAGTTTGCAGTTTTGCTGTAAATTTCATAATCAGCCTGCACAAGTGAACAATTGCCATATGACATTCCCATGTGTCATCGGTATATCAAATGCTGGGTAACTTCTTTTCTTGTGCCTTGGAAAGATATTCAAATTGTATTGATAGCCAAGTATTAATTTCCAAAATTCTATAACATTGAAGAATCATGTGATTGGATGACTCACTAACATTCTAGCTATCTTGGAAATAAAATTTAAATAATCAGTATCACCCAAATTTTCTTATGTTCAAAACTCTCATCTCTCAACCCTCAAAAAACATTCACCATTTCTTTTTTTCCTTCTAATGCCCAAAATTTTCCCTCTACAAATTTTCTCTACTAATTAAGTAGGTGATTCACTGAGTATCTTGAAGTTGGTCTTGAAGTTAGATTGACACAGTGTATAGAGCACTGGCCTTGGAATCAGGAGGACGAGAGTTTAAATACAGCCTCAGACATCTGGCATCTACTGGCTGTGTGACCTTGGTCAAGTCACTTAAAACTGACTGCCTCACATCCAGGTCCATTTCCAGTTGTCCTGATTCATATCTTGTCACTGGACCTAGATGGCTCCAGAGGAGAAAGTGAGGTACTGACTTAGCACAGCCCCCTCACTCACATCCAATTCATGTGCTTGTCATGGCATCACCTCCTCTGATACCATGGTCTTAAGAGAATGATGGACAAAAACAAATCATGAAGTGAAGAAGATTCATTTTTGTATTCAAACCTGACCTCAGATATTTGCTAGCTATGTGACCTTGGGAAAGTCACTCTATCCTGCTTACCTCATTTCCTCATTTGTAAAATGAGTTGGGGAAGGAAATGACAAATTGTGTCAGTTGGCATAGATGCCAAGAAAATCCCAGGTGGGATTCCAAAGAGTCAGACAAAACTGAAACAAAAACCCTTTACTAACTATCCTGAGATCATATTCAAAGCTTTAATTACTAATCTTGAATATTTTAGAGTTCCTGGTATTGTATGCTTCTCCACTTACAAAAATTGCAACTCTAATTTTATTTTCTTAAATTGCTATACTGGACTTCTCTCTGTACTTCTCATGCAATTATCTTTCTCCTATGTTGTACCTGGAATGGGATCCCTCCTCACCTCCACTTAAGAGAGTTACCTCTTCTGGGATGAAAATTCAGGGAAGTCTGGAGGGATTTGAATGAACTGATGCTGAGTGAGATGAGCAGAATCAGAAAAATACTGTATACCCTAACAGCAACATAGGGGTGATGATTAACCTTGATGGACACACTTATTTCATCAGTGCAATAATCAGGAACAATTTTGGGGCTGTCTGCAATGGAGAATACCATCTGTACCCAGATAAAGAACTGTGGAGTTTGAACAAAGTTCAAGGACTATTCCCTTTAATTTAGAAAAAAAAAAAACAAATATCTTATTGTCTGATTTTGTTATCTCTTATACTTTCTGTTTCTTCCTTAAGGATATGATTTCTCTCTCATCACACTCAATTTGGATCAATGTACAACATGGAAACAAAGTAAAGACCGACAAATTGCTTTCTGGGGGGGGGATGGAAGTAAGATGGGGAAAATTGTAAAACTCAAATAAAATCTTTAATATAAAAAAGTAAAAAAAAAAGTTACCTCTTCTTCCAGGAATTTCAGCTTCTAGTTCATATTCTCCAGTTCATATTCTCCAAAAATGTTTTTCCTGCTTCCACCATCCAAGTTTTCTTTTACTTACTATACAAATTTATATTCATTTGTATTTATTTTAAACAATTTACATTATGTATTACTATATATAGTATATATTTATTTTTGTATGTATATATAGATACATCTATCTCCCTCCCTCCCTCTCTATTAATAGATATATAGATCTGTCAATCTAAATATCTATATTTAAAGTTAATATTTATTAATATTTATCTTTCCTATTAGAAGATGAGTTCCTCATGAATAAGAATTGTTTCATTCATAATGTCCCTCATGCTTACTATAGTGTTGTTGATTGTTTAATGAATTGCTGTGGTTGCAAAATATATAGTGTGGTTTAGTCTCTCGGGCTTTAGGGAGACTGATCCTCTGCCTTATTATTCATTGCTAGTATCATACCAGAAGTTTTTCCATCTTGGTAGGACTTTCCAGAACTTGAATTTAAAGATCCAAAGGGCCCCTTCATACTTCAACAAATATCATATAATAGAGTCCAAATTTGAATCTAAGCTTTAGAATCATAGATATAAATCTAAAAGAGACCTAATCCACCTAATCAAACTTCTCACTTTATGTGGGAGAACACAAAAGCCCAGACTTGTCCAAGGTCACACAAGTAGAAAATGATAGAGGGAGAATTTAAATCTAGGCACTCTGAATTCCAAACCAGTAGGTATCTTTTTCACAGATAACACCACAGCAAACCTCATCATTGTGCACCATAACACACCACAATACATGACATCACGCCAGAGCACCCCACAGTATGCCACACCATGCCACATAGAATCTGATACCAGGATAGAAGTCAGAGTTACCTTAATAGACATTATTCACATGTGAAAAATAGTAAATGAAATTGGAAGGGACCTTCCAATTTAGAAGTTCAGAGATATAAGGGACTTTAGAACTAATCTAGAATCCATTTCACAGATGGGGAAACAGTGAGAATTGGGGGTGGGCATCAAGAGCATGATGGCATAACTAGAAATAGATTCAAAGTCTCCTCAGTATTTAGTAGTTCTTGACCTATACTATGAGACAAAAAATGAAATTCAAGTGATCAATTCTAAGAAAAATATCTTTGTTACAAATATATTATTTAATTATATGAATAAAAATAATAGAGATTAAACTGAGAATTGAGGTTGGATAGTCACACATTTAAAACTAAAATGTATCTTTAAGACTATCTAACCAGGTGACTAGCCCAATACTTCTTTTCATGTATAAGAAAACTGAGATCCAGAGTATTTAAATGATTTCCAAGGTCACACAAAAAAAGTGGCCAAACTAGAATTTGAACCCAGATACTCTCAATCCAAATTCAGCATTCTTTTCACTGTGCTCCCACTGATATTTCTTTTTTTAGGAGATAGAGATCTGGTTTTCATTTTAGGGTAATTTATGAGATTCTCATGTTTCCATTCATTGATTAAAATCGGGTCTAGTCTAAGAAAGCCAATTGCTTCCAATTTAACTACTCAAACAGAAATCAAAGGGGGAAAAATAATTATAGTCTAATAACAGTAGAGATTAAATAATTTTACCCAGTCTGTCTCAATTCCAATTGTTAACTGGGGTGCTTGCAGAGTGAAGCAAGCCTTGCAGTCAGATTAATAAAAAAAAAAGCTTAATCCCTTGCTTCCCCAATATTAATGTGATGCAGGAATTTCTCTGTCCACAGGGGACAACTAATAATCACTTCTCATTCTGACAGCTGGGATACAAAACCCTGATGAGATTGCAGTTCTACATGGAGGTAAATCATCCCCTGCAATTTAGTGTCAATTAGGCTAATTAGTGGTTTAGCAACTCAGATTGCCCCTTCAATCACTACTAAAGGTCTTTCTCCAGAAACATTGGGTACTTACACTAAGAATTTTTTTTTCTCACCTCTTCTTAATGGAGGTCTAGGCTTGTGAAATAGGACCTTGAAAGCTGGGAAAGATGCAGTTTGATCTGACAAAATGTTTATCCTCTCATGTTCTCTATGCCCCCTCACTACCCCCTTAAAAAAAACAGAGCTTTCATTTACCACCCACCAATTCTGTGGTCTCTCGTCAGCCACTAAAGTTGGGGTACAATTTGTTGGCCACTGATGTAACTGAATCTTATTATTTCTTCATCTCCCCAGCTAGGTGGTCCAGGGTGTGCTCACCCTCAGGGGAAATGTACCTGTTTCAACATCCTTTCTCCTGGCTCCAGGTCTAATCCCAGGCAAAAAAGGGGGGATTAGAAGCTTGACTTTTAAATTGCGTTTGCCTTTTTCTTTTTCTTTTTTTCCAAATGGCAAACATGCTGTGCCACCTTTTGTTAGGAAAATGAAACCCGGATTAAAGCATATTTTCGATTCCTCACCAACTGTTCTAGTCTGAGAGGCACCTTGCTTAAGCCGGGAGGTGTGCTAATCAGACACCTCCAGGTTTAGCAGTTGTGAACTGGAGGCAAACACTGAATAATTTCCAAGAAAGTCAACCTTCTTCATTCAGAGCACCATGGACAGCTTTTTCATCGACAATTCCAGAGAATTATTTAGTATCATTCATTCAGTTATCAAGTCCAGATCTTGAAAGTTTTGACAGATTAACAACTTCCTTTGGGAGATTTAAATAAACATGATCTATTAACAAACAGACTAAGAGCCTACTTAAATTATACAAACACATAGTGAGGGCTAGCCTGTCTAATGAAAACCTGATAAGACAAATATCTTTTTTTTTTTAATGTAAGGTCCGTGTCACTCTTCTTTAAGCTACTGTTGATCTTTGCACAATCCATTAAAGTATTCACTGAGAGGCATCAGTTACAATTTAAATAAACTCACATTTATGCCCCATCCTGAGAATTCAAATGTGAGGGGAAATCAACAACACTCAGTAAAAATCATTTCTTGTTATTAGATCACTGCCATTTTGTTTTTACAAATTTAAGTGAAGATTACAGGAATCTATTTACAACACCCTATTACTGTTTTTCAGGGCAGTTAAGTGAATAGTAGATGGAGTCAAGAAGACTTATCTTCCTGAATTCAAATGTGACATCAGATATTTACTAGCTGTGTGACCTTGGACAAGTCACTTAACCCTGTTTGCCTCAATTTTTTCAAATGTCAAATGTGCTGGAGAAGAAAATGATAAATCACTCTAGTATCTTTGCCAGTAAACCCCAAATGGGGTCATTAGGAGCCGACATGACCGAAAATGACTGAATAACATTGCACATTACTGTTATTTGGTTAAATTATAAAAGTTTCTTGGATCCATGACTTAATGAAGGTGGGAATTTCTTTTAATCTTATAGAGAATTCAGTTTCCTCTATCATTCAATAGAAGGTCTTTCATAGTGGAAATGATTGAAAATTTTATTACCCTGTGGTCAGTTAAAGGCACTTACGCTTTGCCATAGTTTTACAGAGCATCAGGCTACTGTCCAAGATCCACTTAGCTGCAAATAATTCATCAGAAGCATAGTGATGTAGAGGAATGACTATGGAATTTGTAATTGAAGCACATAAATTCAAATGCCAGTTTTATTATTTACTGATTCAGTGATCTTACACAAGTGACTTCTCCACTCTGACCCTCAGTTTCTTCATCTATAAAATGAGGCGTTTGGACCTCTATGTTCCCTTCTGACTCTAAATCTGTAATCTCATTTTAAACTGGGACTCAATTTAATTAACTTTATGACCTTAGGGTATTACACAATCTCTCTGTTTCTCCAATTTTTCCTTGAAAAAGTGTGCTTTGCTATAGTTTTTCCTATCTAAAGACATTCCACAAAACAACGAAGCATTGATCATAGCAGAAGTCCCACTGCTAACACTCTTCACAATTTCTAAGTTTGCCAGCTTTTTTATTTCCTTGACTGTTTTAATACCAGATAATTAAAGCCTCATATACATAGTTCCAGTACTTTTAAAGACAACTTTAAAGTAGTATTGTTGAATTTGAAAACCTGCTTTTTTCTTCATGTAATTAACTTCCTGATAACTCCTGCCAATTTAGAGAATACTGTTCTGTATCTGAATGAAGACTCAGGATCACCTAACTCCTTCCATCTACCTGTACTGATCCTACAGTTGTAACATAATCATCTGCTTCCATAGATATTATTATGAAAAGAATAAATTTACAGTTATGCCTATTATCATTATAATTTTCAAAGTATAAGACTACAAGGTGAAATAACGATTATGTAATAGTAGGAAAATGATTGTTTTTACAAAGACAAAGGTATAGAGAAAAGTATCTCATTCAAAAATGTTTCTTGTGTTACACCATACCATGCATGCAAGTCAATAAAAATTCATTCAGTTTTCCTTTCCTTAAAAGATGAAAATAATGTATTTGATAATGTGATAATGTCCTACCCTTTGTACCCATTTGCAACACAAAACACAACTAATTACTAGTTTCCTTAAATTTTTGATCCCTTGCCCCTAGTTTCATATGTGCTGAAAGTAATTTTACATTTTTACTGATTTGTCTAAAAAGGGAATGACATCTAAAATAGTCAGTGATAAATAAATAAACAAGGTAAATCAATGTTATTACTGTAGAATTTGGGAAGAGTTGAGGTAATTTCAGACAACCAAAGCAGTCATTCAAAATTGTTAAAATTTGATTTATAGATAATATATGGATTGAATAGTCATATAAGTTGAAACACTATAACCCAATGCATATTTTAATTAGTATTGTATTTTCCCCAGTTACATGTAAAAATGATTTTAACATCCATTTTTAAAATTTTGAGTTACATACTCTTTCCTTTTTTACCTCTCCACCTTCCCTCAATAAGTTTGGCAATTCAATATAGGTGTTTATTGCTTAGTCAAGCAAAACTTTTCCATAATAGTCATATTATGAAGAAAATATAGATTAAAAAGAAGATAGATGAGTCATATGAAAGATAATCAATGGACAACCTATGTATCCATATACATTGGTTCCCTGATGTCAGGGAGCTTCTATCACATTGAGTAAGATTCGTTGTGTGAACTTATGAAAACATGAGAGATAGACAAGCCTGCATAAATTGTCTATACCAATAAAAGAACCATCCCTCATTAATGGTCTCTCGAATCCATTGTCATATTTTAAGGTTGGAGATTTGTTTCTAGCAGCATTCATTGATCTAAGAATTTAAGTTACTATGATCTAATGAACAATATTAGCTTTACAGTTATAAAGTATCAAATGCTTTTTAAAATTCATATTAATATTAAGCTATCAATAGAATATTTTTAAAATAATAAATTCATTCTGTCAATGATAAATTCTTATTGCTGCTGTTATGCTTTCTTACCTCTAACATCCCTCCAAATTCTATGATCCATTGAATGGATTTCCTTGCTCTTCTTCATATATGGTACTCCATCTCCCTATTTAGGGCATTTCCTGTTTCCCCCACAATTCTCTCCATCCTCATCTCTGCCTCCTGGATTCCCCAACTTTCCTAAGGTTCTACTGAAGATTCTATCTTCTAAGCTAAGTCTTTTCTGAACCCTCCTAAATACTAGTGTCTTATTTCATATTTCTCTTGCTTGTCAATGTTTGTTTGGATTTTATCTCTGCCATTGGACTGTGAGGTCCTGGGGGGGGCTGTTTTCTTGTCTGTTTTACCTTAGCTCTTAGTAAAATGCCTGGTACTTATCGTTATATAAAGTATTATCTATATTATATATCTAAAGACTATAAGCAGACTTATAATTATACATTACAAATAATTTATATATTATAAATTTATGCTGATTTGTTCTGACTACTCCTGTTATTTAGATCAGAGGCAGAATGGTATAATATTCTGAGAGTCAGAAAGTTCTGGATTGAGCTCTGCTTCTGACATATCCTGAATCTATGACCATAGGAAAGTCACTAAATCCTTTAGACTTCCAGACAGTTCTCTGTGAAGGAGTTATTCATCTGCCTCAGTGGAAGGAAAAGCAAAGGGAGCACTGATAAAAGCACAGCATTAGAAAACATATATGAATGTCTATATACATGGACACATAATGCATAATAATGCATAAAAATATATAAATAATCAATATGTACTAAACATACATGCATATATGCTTATATATATGTATATAGTTAGACACATCTATATTCCAATTTCTAAGATACATAGATATCTAGAGATGGATATATTCACTTGTAATAACATATCAACTTATGGATTATTAGTTGCAATCTAAAGACATGGTTCAGCTAATATTTCCCCCATCAATTTAATAAATTTTGAGGGCTGTTGTGGTATCACATTTTAGACAATAAGCTACACCTAAATGAAGAATAGAATGAAATCTTTTTTTCCTCACATCAAATGGAAACTAGAATGGTAAACATAATCCAAAAGTGTCATCACTATGAGGGAAAAAAAGATGTATTTATACTATGTCTGATGCTTCCATTTCTTGATTTCTATATCTTATTTTGTCTTCTGTTTTGATTAGACGTCATTTAAAGTTTCCTTCGACTAGAATTTTAAGAAATCCCCTACAGACCACAAAATTGGTAAACCTGTTCTAACTGCTATAGCAATATCATGAAACAGAGCTTGAATTACCAATCCACCAGAGAATGCTAATGCAATTATGACTGTTTACTTATACCATGTGTTTCTCACTGAGCCTCCCCACTGTATCAGGATAAACCAAAGGGAGCTAATGTTTTATAGATGGTAAGACTCTGTTTGTTTTCAGTAGGGCTAAGTCTCCCAAAGCACTCAGACACACTAATTAAAGTAAACTGCAGAGGCCCATAATAAAATATATGTGTTTGGAGACTGTGAGATGAACCCTACTGGCTTATTAAAAGTCAAAAGAAAAATATACATTATTTATGACTTCAAAGGGACACATTGTGAGTTCCAGTTTATTTAAAGGATTAACTAAGCATTGGTTATTGGTGACCATATGAATAGTTCTCTTTTCACGGTTCATTAGTTATGTCATAGATGTGGAAAGTCATCATTTGGGTTCAAATCAAATATTATTAATCAAATAAATTACAGAGGGCACACCAACATTATTAAATATAATCTTTGGGAAAATAGCTGCTAATAAATCTTGCTTTCACTTTTGTACAGTTGCCCAATTGCAACAATGTGCTGGAAGTTTTAAAAAGGGTCATAAATTTTCCAGTATCGTTCATCCACATATTTGACTGACTATATACACAATACTTCAAAACTCTGCTAGGAAACAAGAATCAATGAGGAATGGAATCCAAAATGTAGCAGAGTTCACTTAGTATCAAACATCAAAAATTTAAGAAACACTCAGAAGTAATTCATAAATCTCTGAAGCTGAGAAATCATAAATTTTCCAAGGGTGGGTCCATCAGTGATCATGAGACCAAGGTAGAATAAGAAAGTACATGCACAGGTAAAATTCCAAAGGGAGAAAATAAAGGTACACTCAATGGTTTATTTAAGAAAAATTAGATTTTTTAAAAATGTTAATAATTAAATAATTATGAAGGAATATAGTATTGAGTCAATATTAGGAGTTAAGAAGACCCGAATTTAAGTCTCATCTCTGAGACATGCTGTCATTGTCATATATAACTATGCAATTCTAGGCAAGTCACTTAGGCTTCAATACTTTCATGAAACTCTCTAAGACTATAAGTTGCTGAGCAGAGCAGGTATTCATCTGCATTTATTTTGTCACAAGAAATTCCATATAGCAATTCAATTACAAATCTAGTTGCAAGAAATTAGTATTTTACAGAATCCTGAGGTAATATCACTCATACATGGCTTACCATAAGATAAAGCCAAAGGATTTTTTTTCAGTATTGCCTTGAAAGTGATCATTCTGATTGCAAATCTTGAAGTAAATTTGGAATACGTCCATTTAGGCATTATGTCTAGCTGCTTAAATTTAAGAAGGGCTGGGTATGAGTCTTGCTTCTGACATATAGTAAGTGTAAGACTATAACTGTGAGTCCAAACTTCTCAGAGTCCCAAGCAACTGCTTGGGAAGTTAATGATCTTTATTGATTGAAAATGTGTTTTCTGCATTCATAAAAACCACAGGCTTGGACCAATAATTATAAATACAAATACGAATATACATATATAAAGATATAGAGATACATGAATATAATATATGTGTGTAATATATGTATATTGGCATATATACATATATGTATATATATATATATATATATAAAGAAAGAAAGAAAGAGAGAGAGAGAGAGAGAGAGAGAGAGAGAGATGGCTTAGAAAAAAGATCCCTTAAGATAGATCTGAAGAATTTTTTTGCAGTATTGCCTTGAAAATAGTCATTCTGAATGTAAATCTTGAAATAAATTTGACATATATCCATTTAGGTATTAGGTATTATATCTAGAGACTAGGAAGAGCCTGGGTTTGAGTCTTGCTTTTGACATATGTGTGTGTGTATATATATATATATATATATATATATATATATATATATATATACATATACATATACATATACATATATATGTATATGTATATATATATAATTATATATATATTTATATATGATTCCTTAGTAGTTAAATAAATAAAGAATATGAGCAAAAAGTTCTCCAAAAAGCTAATATACTCCTTGAAAGAATACTCAATATCACTAATAATGAGAACACAAATCAAAATAACTGAGGTTCCTGACAAATCCATCAAGCTGCAAAAGATGAGAGAAAACAAGAATTGTCAAGATTGAAGGGGCTATGAAAAGATGAGCATAGCTTGCTTTTGGTAGAACTGTAAACTGATCTATCCATTCTAGGGTAATTTTGATTTATATAATATAAATGACCCAAACACTTTAAGGCAGAGATTCCTTGCTAATTATATGCTCCAAGGAGCTCAAGGGCAAAAAGAAAGTTCCGTTATATAACAAAGTATTTACATTAACAATTTGGAAACTAAGTATGTAAATGAGATGCAGTATATGAACATAATAAAATAGAACTATTCTGCAAGAAGATATGAATATGATGAATACTGAGAAGTGATTTAAATAAAGGAATTTAAGGG
This sequence comes from Macrotis lagotis, assembly GCF_037893015.1. Lineage (NCBI taxonomy): Eukaryota > Metazoa > Chordata > Mammalia > Peramelemorphia > Peramelidae > Macrotis > Macrotis lagotis. The sequence continues at coordinate 53,026,753 of NC_133660.1, read as the reverse complement.
AAAGTAAATATATTGACTATAGCAAGGAAGGCAGGTAGTTGGTGTGGATAAAATAGTGAGCCAGAGACAGGAAGATCTGAGTTCAAATCCAGCTTCACACACTGATTAGCTATGTGACCCTAGGCAAATCATTTAACCTCTATTTGCCTTAATCCAATGGAAACACTCCAGTATCTTTTCCAAGAAAATTTCATGGACAGTAGTGATTTGTTACAGTCCTTGGGGTTATGAAGAGTTAAATGCAACTAAACAATAACAATAAAGAAAAGAAAGAAAGCAAAAGAATAAACAGAAGTGAATGTTGCCAAATTAAAAAATCAAAATTTGAACCCAAAGAAAAGATATGAAGAGTTCCTCCCTCAACCTTTTTTGTTTTTTGGTTTGTTTTTTGCAAAGCAATGGGGTTAAGTGATTTGTCCAAGGTCACACAGCTAGGTAATTATTAAGTGTCAGAGACCAGGTTTGAGCTCAGATCCTCTTGACTCCAGGGTTGGGGCTCTATTCACTGTGCAACCCAGCTACCCTGTCCCTCAACCTTTTTTTGCAGAAATAAGAAGCCCATGAATATGGAAGAGTAAATATAAACACAGACTTTTTTCATGTTGGTTTTGCTAAATGTTTTCCTCCTCTTAATTGCTGAAAGGAATTATTCACCAGAAGAGGGAGAGGAGAAGAATAAATTGGGAATTGTAGAAAATGTAAAAATAAAAGTTATCAATAACATTTATTTTAAAAAGCAATAAAATTTAATACATGTGTACATATATACATACATACATGAGTTTGCTATGTACCTAATTTGCAAGCCAGATGCCCAGTTGGCATTATGTAAGTAGTAACACCTAACTCCAGGTGTTATATCTAGCTAAAAAACCAGAAGGCAGTCTATTGCTTGTGCTTATTTAAGTCTACAAATTAGTGGTTGAAAACTTAGAAATATTCATAGGTTTTATACTGGCAGGGAACTCAGAGATTATCAATCTAAACCCTTGATTTTCTATATGATGAAACTGAGACAGATTAAATGTGTCCAATCATTTTGTGGATAAATGACTGAATGTGTATTTGAAGTCAGCTCTTCCTTACTCAATGATCAATGTTTTATTCATTACACTATTGAGGAGGGGGTCCTCAGAAAAATGAGGAGCTGTTCTCAATGAATTTTGGCCTTAAAAATATAGATAATTACTTTAAATATGCATTAATCCTGAGATTTTGTTCAAATAAGGGACAAACTTAACCTCCAGAGTTTGATCTTATGAGAGAGCAAAACAGAATCAGGTTAACATACTCATTTGTTATTATTCCTCAAAGTTCACTGATTGAATAGATACAAATGGGGGGAAGGTGGGGGGGCTCTGACTAAAGAGCTAGACTCCCTAAGATCCTTATACTTTCCTCTATGAGACAGCAGGATCTGAACAGCAACTTTTGGCTTTCCATCAAAGGAAGGAGATGGCCTTCAACCTAGGATGGGACTGGATATCACACACACCCACTAGGAGGTAAGTCCAGGAGGACATGCCAGAAGGGATGGCTCCTCCCAAATCCAGGATCTTTGTGCCTTGTCAGTTATTCCAGGACCTTCACACATGTGAATCTTCCCTTTAGGATGTGAGCATACCCAGTGATCTTTGAAGAGGTCAACACTATATAGTATCCTCAATATTCTCAGAGAATAGTAAAATGAAATTTTCTGTGAAACCACAGAAGCCAATTTTTGGTTCAGGAAATGTGATTATCATAACCATGGAGATACAAAGAAAAAGAAACTAGCATTAACCTAATCTGCTTCCAAAGTATCTGACAGCATAGGAAACACGGACTCAGAAAGAAAAAGATTCAAAAATGCCAAGCCAGAAAAAGCCATGTCTGCCTCTACTCTCTGAGCAAGGAAGTTGGTTTATTTTGAAAATTCTCCCCATCCTGCAAATCTGTTCTTTCAGATTATCTGGTGCCTGGATGAAGAGATAGGAGGTGAACAGTTTGGTTCTTAATATTGCCTATTGGCACTTGATGCTCCTTTCTTTACTTAGAGATCTTGTCATTTGATTCAAGGCAAAATTCATTCATATTCATTCTGTCAACACTAGGTTCAATTCATTGAAATCTGCTATGAGCATGAAAGTACTAAACAGACGCAGTCTATACATAAGAGCATGTGGATAAACAGGAACTGAGACTAGGAAGGGGAACTTAATAAAAAAAACTCATTTAAATACCACCTTGTCACTTTCTGGGAGGCAGCATCATGTGGTGTATAAAGGATTACATCTGGAATCAGAAAGACATGCTGTAATTCTACCTCTGACCCTTAATAATGAAGGATCTTAAGCAACTTACTCAACATTTTGTGTATCCATAAAGTGAGCATAAGAATACTTGCAGCATTACACAGGATAGTTGTGAGGCTTAAGGAAGACAAAGTATGGGAAGTACTTTGCAAACTACAAAAAGCTTTTAAAAAGCCAATTATCATCATCAACAATATTTTTATCATCATAATCATCATCATCATTACTTAATGATTTGAATAGAACCAATTCTGTTTTTAATCGATAATTTATGTTATTTTTCTAATTACATGTCATGAAAGTTTTTCAACATTCATCCACTTGAATATTTATTAACATTTTTATGCCACCCTCCTTTCCACTCCCCTCCTCCCCTTAGTGGCAAATAGTCTGATCAAAGTTGTACATGGTCATTTATGTTTAACCTGTTTATATATCAATTATTTGTGTATGAGGAATTTGGAAAAAGGGAAAATAAAGAAAATCATGGAATAGGAAGGACAAACAAAAGAGAAATATTAAAAATTGAATGTAGTATATGTTCAGATTCTGTGGGGTTTTGTTTTTCTGGTTTTTTTATTTGGATGTGGATGATGTTTTCCAAAGGCAGTGTCCCAGAGTTGTCCTAGATCTATCTCTGAACTGCCAAGAGGAACTGCATCCATTATGGTTGACCAACTCACAATGTTGTTGTTAAAGTGTACAATGTTCTTTTGTTCTCTCTTCACTCAGAATGCTTCTCTAAAGTTTTCTATTCATGTTTTCTTATAGAACAATAATGCTCTATAACATTCACATACCATAACTTGTTCAACGATTACCCTCATCTTGGTGGGCATCTCCTCAATTTCTAATTCTTTACCACGGCAAAAAGCACTGTTATAAATATTTTTGAACATGTGAGATTTTTCTCATTTTTATGATTTCTACAGGTTTTAGTATTGGTATTGCTGCTACTCTTTGGGTATAGTTCCAGATTGCCCTCCAAAATGGTTGGATTAGTTCACAACTCCCCCAACAATGTATTAATCTTCCCACAGTCTCTCCAACATTGATAATTTTCCCTTTTTGTCATCTTGGCCAATCTGATAGGTGTGAGGTGGTACTTCATAGTTGTTTTAATTTACATTTGTATAATCAATAATTATTTTTTGTCTAACTGTGCATTTTTTATATGACTATAGATAGCTTTAATTTCTTCATTTGAAAACTGCCTGTTCATATCCTTTGACTATCAATTGGGAATAACTTTGAAACTTTATAAATTTGATTCAGTTCTCTACATATTTTGGAAATAAGACATTTATCAGAATCGCTAACAGAAAATTTTTCAAAAAAATGATAAAAAAATGTTGAAAAGACTCTGATGCCTAAATTTGTACAAAGGCAATTTTTCTAGTACTCTAAAAGGAATACATAAAATCCCTTAAACTGCTAGAACATTCAACCTATAGTAAGTACTTAATACATAGTATTTCATTCACTTATTTTTTGTTTCATTTTATATGACTTTAGGTTATGAGCTGTTTCACTATCCTCTTATAAGAAGAAAAACAGATAACATACTACATTAGTATGGATCCTTTGTTTCTCCTCTCCTATTGCACATTTTAAAAAAAGTAACCTTCCCTTTCCAAAATTATTATTGTGCCTTTCCTTCCACCATGCTAAATTACTCAGTTTTAAACTGCTCCCTTTTCTTTTTCTGAAGTTCTGACTCTGTCTCTGAACACTACTGGATTTTTGGATTTTGGATTTTTAACAAATTCTTCTAAAAAGGTCTTATGGCAAACAATTTAGAGGGGCATTACATAATGATCATGTAACCAAAATTTTAAAAGAAAAGTGCCATTAGAGAAGCCACATCCTCTGCAAAAATGTGAATAATGATCAGCAGTTCAAGGGTGTTCTAAACAAGTTTGCACAAACTCACTTTGCCCAGTCAGGAGGCTTCATTAATGGTTAGGTCTTTGACCCAAGTACTAACCCCTATCTAGTTATATTCCCCTAGGGGATAGTAGCTATACTTTTCCAGAATCAAGGCCAGTTTCTCTGAGTAGGAAAGTGAGTTATATGTATTAAAATGGTTCCTAGTGAGGCAGCTCTTTTTATGATAGTTACAAATCCCAGAAAAATCTATGAATGAGGTTAAGACTGTCAGACTATATAGAGGAGAAAACCAGATCATATCATAAAATCAGAATAAGTTGAGCTTCCCTATAGATCAATCTTGGGATCATGCCATGAATAAACATTATATTTAAAGCTCAAATGAGAAAAAAAAAGACTGTTTCAAAAACTAAATAAATGATAAGAAATTTTTTTTTTAAAAAAAACCCTCTAGTTTACAGAGTTAGACAAATATTTCTGAGGGTCACATTTTGAAAGACACTGATTTTCTAAAGCTAGATCAGAGGTGAATTAGAGCAGAGAGCAAACTCCAAACTATGTATGAAGCACAGAAAGCGGCTCAGAGGCATCAATTAAAATGTAGTTGAAGAAATTATGACATGATTATAATGGAATATTACTGTGCTATCAGAAATGGTGAATTCAGAGAAACTTGAGCAGACCTGATGAACTGGTGTAGGGTAAAGGAAGCAGAATCTAGAGAACAATTCATACCATAACATGAGGGTTTAAGTGTTTCATTGTAAAAAAAAAAAAAAACAATGGCTTTATAATACTTTAAAAATCTTATCAATGTGATTAAAAATCATGACCAAAAGAATAATGATATATAAATTTACCCATCTCTGGATAGAGGTAATGGATTGAATAGACAGAATAAAATATTGCTAATAATGTCGATATAAGGTTCATTTCTCTTGATTATTCATATTTATAACAATTTTGCTTTACCATGTTTCACAGGGATAGGCACAAGAGAAGAAAATGCTTCTTAGTTAAAAAATAAAATTTAAATAAAAAATGAGCTGGAGGGTCTTTATATCAGAAAAAAACAGAGGGATCATTGTCCTTGTATAGTTAAAAATTATCAAGGAAATGATATTAAACTTTAAAAAATCAATAAGTAGGAATCATAGAGGAGTGGATTTCTTCTTCCTAACTTTGTAACCATTAGAACTATCTTATTATATGAAATATCTTGGCCTATTCCCCCCTCTCCTTTTTCTTTCTCCCATTACATTTCCCTTTTTTCTATTGACTCCATTTTTACACCATATTTTATCTTCAAATTCAGCTTTCTCCTGTGCTTCAACTAAAAAAGCTCCTTCTACCTGCTCTATTAACTGAGAAGGTTCATATGAGTATTATCAGTGTCATTTTTCTATGCAGGAATACATGCAGTTCATCATCATTAAGTCTCTCATATTTTCCCCTTCTCCTCCAATCTCTTATGCTTCACCTGAGTCCTGTATTTGAAGATCAAACCTTCTGTTCAGCTCTGGGCATTCCAACAGGAACATTTGAAATTTCCCCTGGTTCATTGAAAATCCATCTTTTTCCCTGGAAGAGGACATTCATTTTTGCTGGGTAGTTGATTCTTGGTTGCATTCCAAGCTCTTTTGCCTTCCGGTATATTATATTCCAAGCCCTATGAGCTTTTAATGTAGTTGCTGCTAAGTCCAGGGTGATCCTGACTGCAGCTCCATGATATTTGAATTGTGTCCTTCTGGCTGCTTGTAACATTTTCTCTTTGACTTGGGAGTTCTGGAACTTGGCTATAATATTCCTAGGGGTTGGTTTTCTGGGATCTCTTTCTCCGGGGGATAGGTGGATTCTCTCCATTTCTATTTTGCCCTCTGCTTCTAGGATATCAGGGCAATTTTCCTGTAGTAATTCTTTGAAAATGATGTCAAAGCTCTTTTCCTGATCATGAATTTCAGGTATTCCAATAATTTTTAAATTATCTTTCCTAAATCTGTTTTCCATATCAGTTGTTTTTACAATGAGATTTTTCACATTTTCTTATAATTTTTTTCATTTTGGGGATTTTGAAGTAATGAGTCCTGATTTCTCGTAAATTCTTCAATCTCCCGGAGTTCTATTCTTTGTCTGTAGGACTTGTTTTACTCAGAGAGTTTTCTTATCTCTTTTCCCATCTGGCCAGTTTTGATTTTAAAAGCACTCTTCTCCTCAATAACTTTTTGAACTCTTTTATCCATTTGACCTAAGCTGGTTTTTAGCATGCTGTTTTCTTCAGCATTTTTTTAGCTTTCCTTGACTAGGCTGCTGACTTCATTTTCATGTTTTTCCTGCATCTCTCTCATTTCTTTTCCCAGTTTTTCTTCTAACTCACTTATTTGATTTTCAAAGTCTTTTTTGAGCTCTGTCATAGCCTGATCCCAATTTCTGTTTTTCTTGGAGTCTTTAGATTCAGGAGCTTGTGTTTCCTCATCTTCAGACTGAGTATATTGATCCTTCTTGGGATCATAAATAATGTATTTCTCAAAGGTGTTCCTCTTTTTTTCCTCTGCATGCTCATTTTCCTAGCCTAAGCCAGTTTTGGGGGTGCTTTCTGAGCTTTTAGGACCCTCCCACAAGGGTCTTAGTGTGTGAGGCTCTGTCCTCCCTCCTGGTCTGTGAATGACCATATGTGCCCCTCTCTGCTACAGGGCTGAGGTGGAGGGGGCCCCTCCTGTTCTATGGGGGGGGGGCCTAGACTGCAATCAGGATCTGAATGTGTTCAGAGCCCCAGAGTCCTGTTCCAGGGGCAGAGGACAGAGCTTGGCATTCTCTCTTCACTCCCCTCCCTCAGCTCAATGGGATTAAGACCCCAGGGGCTCCTGTTTACCGACTCTGCCACTTATGTTTCCTGGATCTGGGCTGCAGTGGCCAAGCTGCTCGCTGCGTGTCCTGAGGGCTGGACTTTACATGCTCACTCTGGCAGAAGTCCCCAGCTGTTCCCCCAATTTGTGCCCGGTGTTCCCGGGGCATAGCTCAGGTAACTCCCCCGCCTCTGTGAGCCCCAGCTCCCAGCACCCTGGGGCTGCCTCCAGCAGGCTGAAGTTCTTTCGCTCTGGCGGGCCACCCCTCTGGCAGGCCGCCCCTCTGACCCCGGGGAGCAGAGCCTTTCTGCTCTTTTCCAGGTTACCTTGAGTAGGAGAACTGCCTCACTGGGTCCCTCTGTGGGTTCTGTCTCTCAAAAATTTAGTTAGAGTCCTTAGTTTCAAAGATTTATGAGAGAGCGCCTAAGACATGATCTGTTCTTGTTGCTATCTTGGCTCTGCACCAAGGTGCTAATTTTCTCTAGAGTTTCTTTTCTCAGTTTTTCCAATTGTTTTTTAAACTCCTCCCTGATTTCTTCAAGGTAGTCATTCTGGGTTGGAGACTAATCATATTCTCCTCAGAAGTTCTAGATCTTTCTGGGTCAGGATCTGTGCCACCAAGCCCCCTTTCAACTGGCCTTTCTTCATTTTCTTAAGATCTGGTGTTGAGGGAGGGGCTGCTTCACAGAGGTTTAGTGTTGAGGTCCCTAGCGGCTTAGCTCACTGGGTTTATTAATTCCAAGTAGGCTGGCCAGTATTGGGTGCTGGTTGCTTTCTCTAGAGTGTCTGTGATCTTGATTTGAAGCCCACTTCCTAAGTCTGGGGGGCATAGATGGGTACTAGTTATCTTTAAACAATCCCATAAGAGGGGCCCTTGAGGTTTGTAAGTTAATCTCCCCATTCAATTCAAGGAGCTTTGCTACCCACAACTGAGCCTGGGGGAGTGATGCAGGTGGCTGTTATTGTGTTTCTTCTGGGAAGAGTCCCTTTATCCCACAGGGATGGTAGGGGGAGGGGAACTCAACTGGAATCATGGAGACTACACTGAAAATATGGACCAGGGTCCTGGTCCTCTGGACCAGTCAAGCCAAGAAGATCCATGTCTAGCTGTACTCTGCAACTCTCCTGCCTGCTGTGCTGGAACTCCCCCTCCAGCCCTGCTGGAGCTCCCCACTCCACTGCCACAGTCTCTCTCTCTGTTGTTCTTAGGTTGGTCTTCAAGCTTCACCACAGTCTGTGCTGGCTCTCTGCTCTCTGCCCCCAGCTCACCTATACTCCCCTGAGACAGACTTTGTAGGAAATGTTCTTCTCAAAGCTTGTTTTTCCAGATTTTGTCAATTGAAATTCTGTTAAGAGGTGTGATGCATACTAGTTCTGAGGGAAAGCCAAGTGACCTTAGCACAGCACCTGGCTTCTCTCTGACATCTTGACCAGAAGTCTCAGTGCTTGTCCTTTCTTATAGCACAATAATATTCCATTACAATCATACAGCACAATTTGTTCAGTCATTCTCCAATTAATGGGCATTTCCTTAATTTTAAATTTGTAACTATCATAAAAAGAGCTGCTGTAAATACTTTAGTAAAAATGGAATTTTTCCCCCCTTTTTTGGTTTCTTTGGATTACAGGTCTAATAATGCTATTGTTGGACAAAGGCAGTTTGATAATCCTTTGGGAATAGTTCAAAATTGCTCTTCAGAATAGTTGGATCACTTCACAACTCCATCAACAATGAACTGATGTCCTAGATTTTAATGTATCCTCCAACATTTATCATTTTCGTTATTTGACATATTAGCCTATCTGATAGGACTGCTGCTCAATAGTGATTTAGAGTACTTTTTCATATGACTTTTGGTAACTTTGATTTCATTGTCTGAAAACCAGATATTCATATCCTTTGACTATTTTTCAATTGGGAAATGATTTGTATTCCTGTAAATTTCACTAAGCACTCTATATATTTAAGAAATAAGACCTTTATCAGAGATATTTGATGAAAAGATTTTCCCCCAGTTATCTGCTTTCCTTCTAATTTTGGTTCTATTGAGGTTTTTGTACAATTTTTTTTTAATTTTATATAATTAAAATGATCCACCTTACATCTCATAATGTTATTTTTATCTACTTTGGTCCTAAATACTTCCCTTATCCTTATATGCACAGACAAAGTATTTTATACTCTCTTAATTTGCTTAGGTATCACCTTTTATGTACAAATCACATTCCCATTTTGACTTTATATTGATATATAGTGTGAGATGTTGGTCTTTACTTAGTTTTTGCCATAGTTGTACAGTTTTTCCCAGTAGTTTTTAATCAAATAATGAGTTCTTGTCCAAAACTTAGATCATTGGGTTTTATAGAGTTATTATGGTCATTTTCTACAATATATTGTATATTTAATCAATCACACTGATCTACCACTATTTCTCAGTGAATGTCAGACTATTTTTTTGATAATTATTGTTGTCAGTTTGCAATCTGGTACAGCTAGACTACCTTCCTTTACATATTTTTGTTGTTGTTTTTCTTGATATTCTTGAACATTTCTTTTCTTTTTGTTCTTCCTGATGAATTTTATTATTATTGTAACTTCCTCTACAAAATAATTTATCTAGTTCTGAGAGGGTAAAGTCAAGGTACCCACTATTATAGTTTTATTATCTATTTCCTCCTATAAAACTCATTTTACTTCATTATTATATATTTTTGTATTGCTTTAACTCAATTGTCTATGGTACCTTTTATTTATTTTTTTTGCAAGGCAAATGGGGTTAAGTGGCTTGCCCAAGGCCACACAGCTAGGTAATTATTAAGTGTCTGAGACCAGATCTGAACCCAAGTACTCCTGACTCCAAGGCCAATGCTTTATCCACTACACCACCTAGCCACCCCGTATGGTACCTTTTAGCAAGAAATAGTTTCTTTGGGGCAGCTAGGTGGCATAGTGGATAGAGTCAGGCGTACCTGAGTTTAAATCCAACCTTAGACACTTAATAATTACCTAGCTGTGTGGTCTTGGGCAAGCCACTTAACCTCATTGCCTTGCCAAAAAAACAAACAAACAAATAAACAAACCTAAAAAAAAGAAATAGTTTCTTCCTTATCTATCTCTTTCAATCAGATCTATTTTTGCTTTTGCTTGATTAGCATAGTTTTTTCTGCTTTTTTTACTCATACTAAATAGACTAATTAACAATTCCTATAATTGTCAAAAATAAAACTAGTAATCTCACCTGGGTTCCTAACTTCATCTTAAGAACATGGCAACATCACTTTCCCATTTTTAGGGTAGAGTCACTACCAGAGGTTGCCACAATCAGAAGTCCCCCAGGGTGATAGGGGTAGGAAGGTAGGAAGATAACAAAGTGCTTCCTGCCCTTTACCTTTACTCTGTGTGTCTGTTCTACAAATGTATTTCTTGTAAATTTCATATTGTATCATTCTGTTGGAGTTTTTTTTAAGTTCATTCTGTAATCTACTTCCATTTTATGAGTGAATTCATTCCATTCATATTTAAAGTTATATAACTGTTTCCCTCCATCCTATTTTTCCCCTCACTTGCTCTTATCTCTCTCTTACATTTCATCCTGTCCCTTCTCACACGTATATTATTTCTTATCACTTCCTCTTCCACTCTGCCCTCCCTTCTATTGTACCCGCTTCTTATTCCCATCCCTTTTTATTTCTCTATACAGTAAGATAGATTTCTATATCCGAGTGTGCATATTATTTTCTTTGTGAGTCAATTTAGATGAAAGTAAGATTAAATATTGCACCTACCCCACTATCCATCTTCCCCTTCACTGCAATATCTCTTAAACACCAGTTTTCTATGAGATAATTTACCCCATTCTTTTTCCCCTTTCTCTCTTCTCCCAGGACAATTTTCTCACCCTGTTAGAAAGGTGAAGGAGGGGTGTATGATCCCATCATAGTCATCTACACCCATAGTTTCTATCTATATACTCTTAATGGCCCTTTTAGTGATAGAATTTAAGTCACCAATATCATTTCACCATGTAAGCATTGTAACCAGTTTGATATTATTGACTCTCATGCTTTCTTTATCTTATTTCTGTTTTACCTTTTTATATTTCTCTTGAGTTTTGCATTTGAAGATCACTTTTTTTGTTCAGTCTGGTTTTTTTAATTAGGAATTCTTTAAAGTCCTCTATTTAATTAAATATCCATTTCTCCCCTGAAGAATTATGCTCAGTTTTGTTGCATATGTGATTCTTGCTTGTAATCCTAAATCTTTGCCCTACAGAATATCATAAATGCTGTTTTGGACATGTTATGTTTGAAGTAATTAGCAAGTCATTCAGATAGGACATGCTGTAAATTTTTGGCAAATGTTAGCTAAGAGCTCATAAAAAAAGACTGGAGCCATTAGTATATGTTTGAAAGTCAAAAAAAAGATGAAACTTTAAACAAGGAGAGAGTACATATAGTTATCAAGGGGAACTGTAGAAAGAAGGAAGGAAGAATTGTCTAAACAACATCCATGAGTCATGAAAACTAGAACTGAAAAATATCTTCTATATATTAGGAAATTCTTCTTTCTCTTTCTATTAGTAAGAGGGAAAAAAACCTTCCTCTTCACTAAATCATATTTGAGATTCTATCAAAATAGGAAGGGATAGGTTTGTGGGACTTGATTTCCAGACTAAGGATTGAGTCAGGAAGCAATAGAGAGCCATTGAAAGTTACTGAACAAAGAAATATAATAAAGTTATCTTAAAATGATGTATCAATCAGTAATAGTAGGAGTGGCTACAAAGAAACGAATTATGAACTAACTAGAAAAATTCTAAGTATCAGCAAGTGGAAAAGTATAAAACAATGGAAACAAAAATTAGTAGCATTTATATCTTCAGCAACTAATCTATTTTTGTAATATGTGTTGAACAAATGGAAGACTTTAAACTGAAAGTAATTTCAAGGGTCAAGGCCTGTGGAATCAGGATCTCTATAGCTGCTTTGCCCCTCCAACGGTCCCTTTTTAAATAAATCTTCTTGACCACAAATCACTATTATAAAAGTAATAAAAGGGTAGAGTAAGTTAAACATCTGTCAGAAGACACTGATTAAGATTACTCATACTAAATAGACTAATTAACAATTCCTATAATTGTCAAAAATAAAACTAGTAATCTCACCTGGGTTCCTAACTTCATCTTAGGAACATGGCAACATCACTTTCCCATTTTTAGGGTAGAGTCACGACCAGAGGTTGGCAAAATCAGAAGGTCCCCAGGGTGATAGGGGTAGGAAGGTAGGAAGATAACAAAGTGCACATAATATCAGCTTCTAAAATGTGTAGTAGTTGGTTGCATTCTGAGCTCTTTTGTATATTATATTCCAAGCCCTACAACTTTTAATGTAGTTACTGCTAAGTCCTGTGTGATCCTGACTGCATCTCCATGATATTTGAATTGTCCTCCTGGTTGCTTGTAATATTTTCTCTTTGACTTGGGATTTCTGGAACCTGGTTATAATATACCTGGGTTTTTTTTTTTTTTTTGCATCTCTTTCTCGGGGAGATCAGTGGATTCTCTCAATTTCTATGTTGCACTCTACTTCTAGGATATCAGGGCAATTTTCCTGTAGTAATTCTTTGAAAATGATGTCAAGGCTCTTTTCCTGATCATGAATTTCAGGTATTCCAATAATTTTTAAATTATCTTTCCTGAATCTGTTTTCTATATCAGTTTTTTTCAATGAGATATTTCACATTTTCTTCTAATTTTTCATTCTTTTGGTTTTGAAGTATTGTGTCTTGATTTCTTGTGAAATCAGCAGCCTCCCTCAGTTCCATTCTACATCTGAAGGATTTGTTTTCCTCAGAGACTTTTCTTATCTCTTTTTCCATCTAGCCAATTCTGCTTTTTAAAGCATTCTTCTCCTCAATAACTTTTTGAACTGCTTTACCCATTTGACCTATGCTGGTTTTTAACATGTTATTTTCTTCAGCATTTTTTTGCATCACCTTGACTAAGCTGCTGACTTCTTTTTTCATGTTTTTCCTGCATCTCTCTCATTGCTTTTCCCAATTTTTATTCTATCTCCCTTACTTGATTTTCAAAGTCTTTTTTGAGCTCTGTCATATTCTGAGCCCAATTTCTGTTTTTCTTGCAGTCTTTAGATGCAGGAGCTTGTACTTCCTCATATTCAGATTGAGTATTTTGATCCTTCTTGGGATCAAAGATAAAGTATTTCTCAATAATGTTCCTCTTTTTTCTCTGATTATTCATTTCTCCAGCCTGTGCCTGGTTTGGGATGCTTCCTGAGCTTTTGAGTATTATTGGGACACCCCCCCCCCCACAAGGATCTCTGTGTGTGAGGCTTTGTTTTCCCTCCTAATCTGTGAATGACCACAGGCATACCCCTCTGCCACGGGGCTGCTGTTCTATGGGGCATCTGGGCTGTGATCAGGATCTGAATGTGGTCAGAGCCCCAGAGTCCTGTTCCAGGGACAGAGGACAGACCTTGGGAGTCTCTCTCCAATCCCCTACCTGGGCTCAGCACTCATGCCTGGGGGCTCCTGCTTACCAGCTCCACCTGTTTCCAGTTCCTGGATCTGGGCTGCCTCAGCCATGAAGCTTGCTGAGTGCCCTGAGGGCTGAGCTTCCACTCTCTCTGACAGAGGTTACCCCCACTGATCCCCTAAGTTGTGCCCAGTGCTCCCCCAAGGTGTAGGTCAGGAAACTACCCCACTGCTGTGAGCCACGGCTCCCAGTTGCCCTGGTGCTGCCTCCGGGAGGCTGAAGTTCCTTCATTCTGGTGGGTCACCACTCAAACCCGGTGGAGCAGAGCCTTTCCACTCTTTTCCAGGTTACCTTGGGATGCAAAATTACCTCACTGGATCCCTCTGTGAGTTCTGTCTCTTGAAAATTCAGTTAGAGTCCTTATTTTATAAGTTTGGAAATATCAGAGAGAGAGCACCTAAGAGAAGATCCTCTCCTGTTGCCATCTTGGCTCTGCCCTTGAAACTGACTCAGAAATGAATCTATAATGAAACACAAAACATCGAATATTACTTATGAAAAACCATAACTAAGTAGAAACTTTGAAATAAAAATGCAGGACTCAATAAAAACATAAACAGTGAATATATAAATGGTTAGGAATAGAAAGGCTTTTCTTTCCTTTTTTAATTCATTTTTTGTTAAATTTTAATTTATTTATCTACTTTTTTTCCCTACCCAATACTAAAAAAGGCCACCATTTTACACAGATATATAAATAAAAGTAAAACTGTACTATATATGTTTCTACTCATCAACTCTTTCTCTGGAGGTGAATGCCATCTTCTTTCATAGGTCCTTTGTAGTTGATCTGAGTATTATTTATAATATTAATATATATATATATTTATAATATATAGCTACTCTTTGTACAATATTGCTGATACTATATATATAAAGATCTCTTGGTTCTACTCATTTCATTCTTCATTATTGCATGCAAATAATTTTGTAATTTTTAAAAAATCTATTCTGCTCTTCATTTCTGACATCACAGTAGTAGTCCTTCACAATCACATATTACAACTTGGCTTGGTCATTCCTCAATTGATGGATATTCCCTTGTTTTTTCAGTTCTTTGAACCACAAAGAGAGCTGCTATAAATATTTTAGAGCAAATAAGTTCTTTTCCTTTTTCCCTAATCATCTTTAGAAATAGACTTAGTAGTAGAATTCCTCGGTCAAAGAATAGAGGCAGTTTACTGAATTTGGGGTATAATTCCAGAATTCTCTTTAAAATGTTTGTATAAGTTCACAGTTCTACCATTATTGAATTAGTGTTGCAAATTGTTTACATTCCCTTCAACTTTTGTCACTTTCCCCTTCAAGCATTTTAGTCAATGTGGTAGGTGTAAAATGATATCTCAATGCTGTTTTTAATTTGCATTTCTCTAATCAATAAATAGAATTACCAAAGGAAAATCCTTTAGCCACTCTAACTAGACTTAGTTTCACTTCTAGCAATGGGTTAACCACTTATGGTCATTTCCTTCTCCTAAGTCTAAGGACTCAATATTTGTTAATCTTAATGAGCCACCAGATTGAGCTGAAGAATGGGTATTCAAATACATTTGAAAAGATAAGCAATACATTGTTGGAATTTGGAGTTAGAAGGAGGATAAGATCTTGCTTCTGATACTTATTATATGTGATTTTAACCAAGTCATTTAACTTCTAGAACTATTTCCTCATTTATAATATGAGGAAATTGAACTAAAGACCTACTCTGTTTCCTTCCAGCTTTAACTTTATAATCCTTGTATGATTCTCTGTAACTTGATATATCTGTAGATAGGTAGATAGATACATAGGCAGATAATCAGTAGATAAATAGGTAGATAGATAATTCTATCCATAGAGACATAGTAAATCCCATCTTCAGTGAGAGTTCATCCCTGTTCTCATAAGCATGTTAAACTATGGGGCTTTAGAATATTAGAGAGAAATATGACAGGACTTGTGCTTTCCCAAAAATGGAATAATAAATATAAAAAAACAAAGAATAATGTGAGTGACTATGTGAGTACTTCTATATGTGAAGGAAAAGTGGCTAAATGTTAATGATTTACAGTCATCCATAGACATTTCATCTCACAAATATTTTGGAAAATTCAAGAATAAATAAGGATATACTTTTCAAGGAAGGTTAAGCTTCAGCAGTTTTTAGGATTGGGCAGGTAACATCCTGGAATCATTTCAAAAATGAAGCTTTAAGTTATGAACTCTTAAGACAATGCTAAGTCTTCCCATAAACACTAAAATTAACAGAAGGAAGAAGTAAACTGTTTAGATGTGAGTTTCACGAGCTTTCTTCAATCGTTTCCAATTAGTTATAGTGATACTCTTACCTCCAAGCAGGATTAGTTGAGTTGGGTTTTTTTCTTGATGGGAAGGTTAAAGTATTTCTAACAAGTATATTCACAGAAGTACATGTTTAAGTACATATATATATATATATATATATATATATATATATATATATATACATATATATACATATATAGGTGCTAAGGGTGTGTGTGTACATATTCATGTGTATGTGAATATGTGAATGAATTTAAATATATATGTATATATTTGAACATGTTATATATAAATAGATATATAAAATGTATAAAAATAACCCATTTCTGGGTTCAAAACTCTTCCAGCATTATTTCTCAATTTCACACCCTACTCTCAAATTATTTTTATTATCTTTATATTCTTAAATTCTCATTCTCAATCACAACCATTCAGTGACCAAAACTTCTCCCTTCTTTCTCTATCACATCTCTCAAATATTTCCCTTTTTTCCCCACTCACACTACCAAAAGTCTCCTAATGCCCTCATCACCTTTTTGATGGACTCTTACTTTATCCTTCCAATTGATCTTCCAGAGACAAGTCTCTTCTCATTGCAAGCCTGCACTAACCTGTCAATGTGATTTTTTTCTACATCATAAATCTAACATTGTCATTCCCCAGCCCCAATCAATAAACTATTGCTATAAGAATTTCATATGAATTCTATTTGGCATTTAAGTTTTTCACAATATGGGTCCTTCCTATCTTTCCTCTCTTTTTATAAATTATACCCCTGTCCAGTTTCATTAGCCTACTCTCATTTCCTCAAGTATAATGCTCCATCTCTTGCCACTGTGCCTTTGCCCCTTCTCCCAATGATTTGAATGCTCTATCTTCTCACCACTATCTCTCAAAATACCTAGCCTCTGTTTTTTAGGATTTTTGCAAGGCAAATGGGGTTTAGTGGCTTGCCCAAGGCCACACAGCTAGGTAATTATTAACTGTCTGAGTCCAGATTTGAACTCAGGTACTCCTGACTCCAGGTCCGGTGCTCTATCTACTGTGCCACCTAGCTGCCCCCGCCAGCCTCCTTCAAAAATCATTCTTAATGTTATCTTCTATGGGAATTATTTCCATAAATCCCCCCCCCCCTTCACCAACCTCTCACATTACTCATTCCATTCCATTGGTCTATTTATTATCTCTACAACACACCTCACATACATGCTGTGTGTGTGTTTGTGTGTATATATGTGTGTACAAAAATGGATGAGTGTTATATGAATGTTTGTATGTAGAGACTTAAAGATTGTAATACATATTACATATATGAGCATATATATATATATATATATATACATATATATATATATATCCCTCTTTCTGAGTTTCAAATCTGGCTTCAGACACTTAATTACCTAGCTATGTGGCCTTGGGAAAGCCACTTTAACACCATTTGCCTTGAAGAACAACCCCTTAAAATCAAAGTCTATGTGCATATATTTGTCCCACCAGGGAGAGACTGATTGTTAATAATAATAGTAATTATATATATATACATATATGTGTATATATTTATTATCAGCACACCCCTGAATTGATCTATAAACTTTGGCTGAGCTCAATGAGTGTACCTCAGAAGGCTCAAGGAATGAATTTGATGACTGCAGGATACTAATAATTATAATTCTTACTTAACTTTTATTTATATAATACTTTATTTGCAAAGTAGTTTACGTCCATTATCTCATTTGAGCCTTATAGTGCCCTTGAAATTGAAGCCCAGTCAGACAGTTGATCAATGGAAGAGAAGACACTTGACCCTAGGTCCTCTGCCTCTAATTCCAGCATTTCTACCACTCCACTATCAAAGAAAATCATCTACATCTGAAAAAGACATCTACAGAGAAATCTGAGGAGATCTGTATGAACTGATGAAGTGAGCAGAACCAAGGAAACAATTTATGCTATTATAATAATAATAATATAAAAATGAATACTTTTGAAAGACAAGAATTTTCATCATTGAAATGATCCATTTTTCAGAGGACTGATAATGAAAAATGCCAACATAGAAATGATGGACTGTAGAATAAGAAACATTTTTTATGTATTCAATATGAAAATTTGTTTTGACTGTGAAAATATGTTACAAGTGTTTTGTATATGTTTTTAGGAAAGAAATTGAGAGGGGAAAAAAAGAAGTGTTTGAAATATGAACAAAAATCAAGTTCTAATACTAAGTTTCTTAGGATGAGATTTCTTTCACCTGGTAGGGTCAAATAAGGTTTTAAGAGGAAGATGACAGGTGAGATGAAACTTAAAAGAAAAGAATTTCAAGAGACAGAGTTCCACTCACCATCACATTCACATTGTTCTAAAATTTTTCCAGAAACCAAAGTCAAATTCACTGATATGGCTCTAAGATTCTCTTTTCTTCCTTTTCCTCCTCTTAAAAATCTTGATATCTGTCTTTTCCCAGCCTAACAGCAAAGCTTCAAAACTGCAATACAGGCGCCCCTCATTCAAAGCTTCTTTTGCCAAGAGTTCTTTTACCATTCTTTTACCTTCTTTTACCATTAACTCAAAGCAAAATAATGTAAGCAAAGTGGTGAGGTAAACAATTGGAAGAAATAATTTATTTGAACTCCTTCCTACACTATTCCAATAAGTATTAGTCAGTTTGATATGATTCCATAAGGATGGTGATTAAAAGTTCTTTATATTAGGCTCCAGAACTGTGAACTGAAGTTTGTAAACTCACTTGATTCATCATAGGAAGCTAACTAGAGTTCTTCTACCCTTGTGTTTCCTTGTTATGGTGGCCAAGTCCAGTGTAGTGGAGGACTATTCTTTGGACTATTCTTTCTTGTTCAACATGAGCAAGGGACTATATTATGACCACTTAGTGGAGCTGCCTCATGCTTCACCCAACCTGAGACTCCACCTACTGACATGGCATTTTCTGACTCTTACATCATTTTTGACTCACAAAAAACCAGTGGTACTCTATTTTTATTATATAGCACCTTTAGAGTGTTCAAATATCAAGTCTGGTTGCAAGTCTTATAAAAATATGGCCCTGGAAGAAGGGGACATCTCAGGTCCTGAGGAAGATCTGAGGTCCATTTAATTAGAAGGAAGGATGACTCCTTTAATAAAGTATCATTGTCTCAGATTCTTTTGTTGCAGATTGGACAATTTTAATCTCCACACAACAAAGAAAAATCCCTTTCTTACCTAAAATGGAGTGATACTCTCCTTCCAATAACCCTGATACTAATGGAAGAGGGAACTATGATCAGTACTAGGTCTTGCATTTCTCTTACATCTTACACAATAGAATATGGGAGGAACTGAACTGTACTAATCTCTCCTATTCCATTATCAGGACTGATCTCTTCCTTAAGCAATTTTCTTAAAATACTTGAAAGAATATCAGATTCTATCTCTGTATCATTCTTATTTATGTGCTTATAATATCTCCCTAATAGACTGCAAGTTTCTTGAAAGCATCAGTACCTAGACATATCTCCAGTACCTAGCACAGTGACATAGTAGAGGCTTAAGAGATATTTGTTAAATTGAAAGAAAAAAATGAATAGCTAGCTGGTCATACAAATAGTGCCTTGAAATATGCATTCAAGGACCCACATTTGGTGACTGGGAGTTGGGGGAAGAAAGAGGGAGGGCAAAAACATTTAATTAAGGATTAAGGTTTCATCATACACTGACTTGACTATAATTTTATTGAATGAATGCATACATACAAATATAATAACACCTTCAAAAAGCTCTCCCACTGAGAAGTTGGATACTGTTAGCATTTTTAAAAATACATTGGAATCTTGGAAAGTGACAATTAAACTTTCTTCTGGAGAATTAGCTGATGACTGCAGAGGGACAAAGACTAAAAGAGGAGAGAGCAGAGGACTAAGAGAATTTTTTTTCCTGAGAAAATATTTTAAACCTTATCTTGGAAAGAAACACTATGAAGAGAATTATTGAGAAAAGACTTTAATGGGTATTTCAGAGAACTAAACAGCAGGATCATGTTTTTTGTAACTGGGAAAATGAACTTTAGCTGTTTTGTTTAGAGGTGACTTTGGATGTGAGCTTTTTCAGAGATGATAGATATAATTTTTGTCAGTTATCTTTGTTACACTATTAATAATTATATAGTTAGTAACCTTGATGTTTATTTAAAAACAGAAGATTAGTGTGGTTGAGAAAGAAAAAGAGACAAGAGGGAGATCAATCCCCTAATCTTCTAGATATATAAATAACTGTGAGCATACATGTGTGCATGGGAATGTATATGATATATATTTATGGGGAAAGAGAAAGAGATAAGTAAAATATTAGGAAAAATAAGTTTTTAAAATTTATTGAATAAATAACATTTAATAACCTTGTCCTCAGAACTAACTGATTAATTTAATATGAGGGATGTTATGATGTTAGAAATGTTAGAAATGAGAAAATATCATAACGTATCTTTTAATTGCCTTAGAACTCTGGATGCAAATGAACAAGGAGGCATCAATCCATCTACAGTACACATAAATATAATAGACACCTAAAACCTTTCACATAAAAAATACAAATGTCCATCTTATTAATCAAATAAGGTGTTTAAAACAAAAATTTAAACATTTTCAGCGTTCTTCCTGAGTAATTTCTGCTTTGAAGTATCAAAGTAATTTCTTATAGAATACTCAATAGAGCACAGAATATATGTGATGGGGAGTAGTGAAAAGTAGAACCAAGCAGACTAGTTTGGAATATGAGCTATTGAGAAGTTCTATGCAAAGGAATTATATGAAAAAACTAGTACTTTAAAATAATTAGTGTGGCCACAGGGTACAAGTTGGATTGAGAGAGGTGATAGTCTTGCATGTACAATCTGATTGAGATGTATTTTGTTAAAAAAAATTTTCATAAAGAAATATGAGTTCACTTGAATATTTTCAATATTTATCTAGATTTTTATACTTGTTTTCATATTATTAGCTTATATATAGATACAAGAAAATGGGAAAATATTTTATTTACTATGATGGATTTTCAATAATTAAAAAATATAAAGAAAATCAGGCTTAATATTCTATAAAAACCATCACTTTAAGTCTCAAAAAATTTTAAGTATTTTTTGAAGGTTTTCAAGTCCTACTTGAGAAAAGCTTTTCTTTAAACAATTTTAGAGGCTGACTTTACTAAAACTTTTTTAAAAACTGCCTGGAAAATCTAAAAGCAGAAAAGTAAATCTAAATCACAGTCCTTTATTGTATACTTCTGTATATAACTTGAGAAATGCACAGACATGTCTTGATTTTTTTTTTATCTTCAAATGGTCAATGACTGTAAAAACAGATTTTGGAAAGTGGTCTTCTGTTAGATTAGCTTGCTGCTTTGGGTCTACTCTATCACCATAGCGTAATTTGTCTCCAAAAGGAGTGTCTTTGAAGTCTGGCTTAATTTACAATCCACGAGTTCTTTAAAGTAAGCTCAAAGTTAGATATGCTCAATTTTACATGGAACAGGTCCCCAGGTAACAGAAAAATGTACGAGTTGCAATGTCCTTATCATAGTTTGAACAACTTTGTGGTTGTGAGTATAGAGTTACAGTCTTCTAATTAATGAGACTATTTTTGAAAAAAGAAATAATCCAGATAATAAAATGCCTTCCCACATGAGCCTCTGTTTAACTTCCTGTATCCAAGCAAAAGAAAGACAGAAATGTCTGCTAAGATGTATAACCTATGTATAACATATAACTAATGTGATAACTCCATTGCTAAGTGGTTGGATCATTTAATAAGAGGTTGTGGTCAGAATAGTCTCAAAAGAAGCATTGATAGGAAGTGATGGACTAAACAATTTTTTTAAATTAGCAATGTTTTGTCAGTCTGTGCACCCCTCTCTATTCTTCCTGCATCCTTAACTCAGGGGAAGGCTTATGGTTCTATGAAATGGATACATTAACCTAGATACTTTCAGTATGATCATGGCATATTTGGGAGAGGGTATGGAGGAAGAGATGGTAGGCAGCATAATTAATACTAGATTCAAAATTATAGAATATAGCTTTGATTCCAGGCTCTACGAGTCACTACCTGTGTGACCTTAGGCAAGTCACAACTTATCTGGAATTCATTTCCTTCAACTATAAAATGAGGGAGTCAAGCTAGCTAATTCAAGGATCCCTGACAGTACCAAATATGATTTCACTCTATCTTTTGCCTTTCAATGTTGTTTCTACTGTCCTATAAATTCTCAGATGATCTAAAGAATCTCATTTTGAATTCTTATGTTACTAGGCTGCCTTATTTTTGTAAGCCCAGAACCTGATTGGAGAAGATACTATGGATGTGGAGGTGAATTTGCCCTCTGGACAAGGAGCAAAATGGTATAATGATGGGAAACTTGCATATTATGATTCTTGTTATTGAAGATTGCATCAATAGCAAGTCTAATATTGTTAGAACAGGCCAAGGGCTGATATTTTGTTAATTCCTTTTTTTAGGCAAAGAGTCAAAATCATAATTAGCTTTCTGTAACTTACTTAATTGAAAAGACTTAGAAAGTGAAATTATAATAGCACTTCTCCATTTATTTTCAATTGGGGTTTCCAAAGTACTTAGCCATCTTTTCAACACACACACACACACACACACACACACATGCATACATACACATACACAAACACAAACACACACACACACATACAATCACACACATTCCTCTAGTAGAATGCAAATTCTTTAAGAGATTTATTCAGTTTTGTCTTTATATCCTTAGTGATAAGCACAGCACTGAGCATAGGCTGGGTACTTAATAAATGCTTGTAGCTTGTTAATGAACCCCCTTTCTATGGCTATTAGTCCTCAGCTTCCTTATTGATTTGCCATGCCTGAATTCTGATCATTATCTACTATCTGACAGAGGATAACATGCCACCATATGCTAGCAACCCTCATCAAAGGCCACAAGTATCAGCAGATGGCAAAATGAAACAAAACAAAACTGAAAAGCTATTTGTTTAGGAAAAGAAAAGGCAACCTGGAAAGGACCAATGTATAGAGTCAATGATATTGGTGTTATCATTATTATGAAAACAATAATAATCATAACATTCATATAGTGCTTTAAGGTTCCTGAAGTGCTTCTTCCTCATTTTATCCTCGGTATTCAGAGATAGATACTATTATTATTCCCATATTACAGATCAGGGATCTGAGCTAGAGAAAGGTTCTGTTTGCCCAGGATCCCTTAACTAGAAAGTACTTTAGATTATATTTGAACTCAGGTTTTCTTGACTCTGGTTCAGTGTCCATCACTGTGCCAGATTATGTGAACAAGACCTAGAAGAAGATTAAATTTAAGGAAATCCAATTACTTGGCTAATTGTTTCCTACTCAAAAAAATGTGCTAGAAAAACAGGAAAGCAGTATGGCAAAAATAAGTTCAAAAATACGCTTTAGTACATATTTCACAATAAACTCTAACTGGATGCTTGACCTGTCAAAAATTAATTAAACAAATTAATGTATAATTAAAGTATATAGACTTTCAACTATGGATAGAAGAATAATTCTTAACTAAATAAGAGATATAGATGATGATAGATAGCACAATTCTCATTATGTAAAATTCAAAATTCTTTTCCTCAAGCAAAATCAGTACAATTAGAATTGTGAAAAATTTCCTTTAAATTCACAACACTATGGGAAGACTAGAGAATACCTTTTTCCCTCTCCAACTGCAAAAACACAGTCCTTTTTCTCCCTGAATCTCATGACTCCCTCATATACCTGTTTGTTTTTCATATTTAAATATTTTATGGGCTTCTGTTTGTCCCTAATAAAGGTCTGACATCTAACATATGTAAAGAATTGATTATATCATATATAAAATTGATTATATCATATATAAAAAGCTACTTCCCAATAGATTAAATAATCAAAATCTAGAAGCAAGTAATTTTCTAAAGAAAAAAGTAAGCTACTTACATCTAAGTAAAAGATACTCCAATTCTCCAATAATTAAGAAATGACAGCTAAAATTATTACAGAAGCCCAGTACAATTCTCTAAATATAGTATCAAGGATGTAGGATAATCACAGAATCAACCAAATAAGGTCGTAGGAGTGAAATGAAATAATAAATGTAAAGTGATTGCAAAACTTAATGTATTATATAATGTTCAATACCATGATTATTATTATAAAAGCTACTAGAGTAAGGAACTGAAGATAAAAGGAGTAGTGATTTTTTTTTTAATTACATTGAGAGAATGGTAAGGTAAAGAATTTGTAGTTTATTCAGTGGATATTAGAGGACTGAGAGAGACAAAATGAAGGCTCAGATGACAAAACTGGAATCCAAAAAAGATCTTGATGTACTAAAGCATTGAACTTGGTTTAATAAAATAGAGCTAAATGGACAAAAGAAAATGTATTATTCTTAATATAAAAACCTCAACTTAAATGTTGAGGCTAGATTTGAAAAAGATTTGAAATTTTTAGTTCCATATGAGTTATCATATGACAACTAAAACTATCATAACAGCAATACCATAAACAACAACAACAAAAAAAACAACTAATGCTCTTGTGGCCTATATTAAGAGATGAATAACTTCCAGGAAATAACTTCACTGCTCTCTGCCCTCATCAGATCTCATGTAGAGTACTATGCTCAGGTCTGAACAGCAGTATAAAAAGAATATTGGTAAATATTAGAGTATCTTAAGAAAGATAATCATAGGGATGGCTAGGTGGCACAGTGAATGAAGCACCAGCCCTGGAGTCAAGAGAACCTGGGTTCAAATCCGGTCTCAGACATTTAATAATTACCTAGCTGTGTGGCCTTGGGCAAGCCACTTAACCCCATTTTGTCTTGCAAAAAATCTACAAAAAAAAAAGATAATCATAAAGATGAGAGATTTTATATGAGAATCATTGAAGGAATGAGCATGCTTGGTCTAGAGAAGACACAGCAAGGGGAAATTGTTTACAGGTTTAAAGCCATGTGGAAGAAGGATTTTTATGCTCTTTCTGTTTTTCTCCAAAGGACAGAATCAAGAGCAATGGGTAGAAGAGACAAATTTAAACTTGCTTAAAAGAAACTTCCTGGCAACTAGAGTTTTCTAAAAGTGGAATGGTTTTCCTCTAGAGATAATATGTTCTCTACTCTTGGAAGTCTTTAAACAGAAACTGGAATGTGATACCATTTGTCCAGTATGTTGGGAGTGAGATGAAGATTTCTTTGATGTATTAATTAGACTATAGTAGATGGCATGAATGTGCCTTCCATATCTCAAATTCTAATTGTGTGAAACAACTCTTAGATTGTATCACATAAGTATCAAATTGAAAAGAATGACAAATGAGGAAACTGACAATTGTTTGAGGGATTATAGCAAGACAGGTACACTTAATGCACTGCTTATGAGACTGAATTGTTCCAACCATTCTGGGAAACAATTTGAAACAATTATAATCTACCTCCATAGAAGTTAAAGAAAGATAAATAATTCATATATGAAAGTGTTGATAGTAGAAATATATAGATATAGATATAAGATGATATAGAGATGGTAGAAATATATAGATGTATATATATATATATATATATAGAGAGAGAGAGAGAGAGAGAGAAGTAGAGGTAGATAGAGATATAGAGATAGAGATAGAGATAGATAGATATAGAATGAGATAGATGAGGTAGATGAGATAGAGATGGAGAGAGAGAGAGAGAGAGAGAGAGAGAGAGAGAGAGAGAGAGAGAGAAGTAGAGGTGGGGCAGGGGTAGAGGTAGAGGTAGAGATAGATAGAGAAGATGATATAAATATAGTTATTGATGTAGATAGATATGGATATAATGTGTGTATAGTCATAGTAAACACCTGGAAACAAAATGGGAGCTTGCTAATTGTGAAGCAGCTGAACATTTCATGATATAGGAAGGCTAGAATGTATTAAAAGAAATAACAGATATGATGGCTTCAGATAGCTCTGGGAAGACTTGTTGAAGAGTGAAATGAACAGAACCAAGAAAACTTTATTAATGGACGTTATTGGACAACATTGAAAGACTTCAGAACTTTGATGAATGATAGTTTTAGTGTGTCTCATCTTTTCAATGAGTGGCATTAGATTAGCAATGCAGAACACAACAGACATTTTCAGACATAGCCAATGTGTTGTTTGTTATTGGATTTTTTGCTTGATTACATTTGTTTGTTATAATGAATGGTAGGGAGTTGAAGTTGGTTGGTAGTGATAAAGAGAGAAAAATAAAAGAAATGAAAGAAATTTTTAAATGCATAGAAGGGGGCAAAAATAATTCCAGAAGAAAACCAAGACAATCAGAGTTTTTTCCCCATATTAATTAAACTTAACATACACTTTAAAGAAACACATGATTAAAGGAAATTTAAAGTTTCATGGACAATTCTCTTTTCTTCATATATTTAAATGTTTGTTGAAATTTTTATTGTTTAAACTCATAAAAATTAAATTTAAAAGGGTTCATTGGAATTACATACATGGAGCTAAAAAGGATCTCAGATGAAAATATACATGAATGTTAGAGATTAAATTTAATGTAGATATTTATATACTATTTTAAAGTGTATTGTACATTAAATAGGTCATTGGACTGGTACATTTTGTAATATTGCAAATCTAGGAATTCAGTGCTATTATCAAAAGACAGCTTTATTTCAATGTGATTATCAGAAATCATATTCTGTTTAATGAATTTGTTTACAGGGTCAGTGTGTGGGTATTGTTATTTGGTAAGAGTGGGTCCAAAGTATCTTCATATAAGAATCTAAGAAAGTATTTCTGATTTCTTACAAAGAAATCCTGAGTGCTCCCTCCATTTTTTGCTTTCCTACCTTCCCTGCTTTCTCTTCCCTCCTACCAATAATATATAATAACTGATATCTGAGGTAATACATATAATGCTGTGACAAATCCACTTCAGCCTTGGTAATGCCCTTCGTTTTGACTTCAAAACATTTGCTGGCTCTTCTGGATTTGTACTATTTAACACCCAGATAAAGGTAAGCTGTCTTTTTTAATAATGATGGATTACATTTTCTCGTTATATGCTCTTATTGAATTGGATTTTTTTCAGTTTAAGCAATCTATTCAAGGGGAAGGAAAATGGCAACATCAGCCTGAGAATAATTGTAGTTATTAAAAAGGTAAATAAGATAAAACACAAGGTAACATAAACTGATATTATCTGATTAAATTACCTCCAAACAGAACAACTATATCCCTGACATAACCAAGTTTCTAAATGTATTGTATTTTCCCTTCCTTTTCTTTAGTAGATTGCCATGTTACAACTTGAATGTTGTTCTAATAGGCAAGAAATGACTTTGTGGAAAGTGAGGGTGTAATCTGAAGCAGGAAAATAATTGTTTTGTATATATTCTGAAACAGATGCTATGAAATTACATGTTTAGAGCCTGATCCTGCAGTTCACATGCAATAAATCTCCTTCTATTTTCAAGAGGTGTTTTGCCTCTATGCAAACCTTAGGTCAAGCCTAAAATGCCTCAGATGTGCTAGTGGTTATTCTGAGATAATCTCACTTAAATCCCTTTAACTTCTGACAATTGTGCAGAACTATATCCCTTCTCTGTTAAGGGAAATAAAGTGCTTTCCTTTGCAGATTAAAACTTCAGTGTATTTATAATAGTGAACTATATACCCACTGCATCTGGAACAAAGGTGCATAATCCAGATTTTCAGTGTCTGTCAAAATCTCAAACTTGAGGCAAGAGGACTTCCCAAGGAACTGAGAAGGCAGGTTGAAGCAGGGGAAAGGGTTGTGACCTTGAAGTCACTTGGGAGCAAATCTTAGCTCTGCAAGTCACTGAGCCACATTGGATCTCTGTTTCTAATATGAAAAATGAAGTGATTTGACCTCTAAGGTCCATTCTTACTCTATATGTATGCTCCAATGAGTCTATGAGAACTGAAATCATGGCATTTCTCTTTTGGAAGGACCCACATAAATCACCTAATTCATTCTATACCTGGAGTAAGTACAATGACTGGATAAGTGGTGTGATAGCCTCTATTTAAAAATCTCTAGTGATGGTTAGCTCACTACTTTATGAAACATTTATTTTGCATAGTTCTAATTGTGAAGAAAGAAGAATAAAGAAAAGAAGGAAGGAGTGAAGTAAGAAGAAAGAAGTAAGAAGAGAAAGAAGGAAGAAAGGAGGGAGGGAAGGAAGGAAGGAAAGAAGGAAGGAAGGAAGGAAGGAAGGAAGGAAGGAAGGAAGGAAGGAAGGAAGGAAGGAAGGAAGGAAGGAAGAGAAGGAAGGTGGTAGGGATGGAAGGAAGGAAGAAGGGAGAAAGGGAAGAAGAGCAAGAGGGAGGTAGAAAGAGAGGAAAGAAGAAAGGAAGAGAGGGAAAGGAGGGATAGAAGGAGGAAAGGAAGAGGGGAGGGAAGTAAGGAAAGAGGGAAGAAAATCAGCATATTTTTAAGCATCTACTTTGAGTCAGATCCTGAGTTAAGCACTTAAAAAATATCATCTCTTTCAATACTTACAACAACCCTAAGAGGTAGGTGCTATTGTTATCTAAATTTTACAGGTGAAAAAATTAAAACAGACTTTAAGTTTATTAATTGTCTTGATCAAGTTGACATAGCTAAGAAGTATCTGAGATCAGATTTGAATTCAGGTCTTCCTGACTGTAGATCCTGTGCTCTATGTACTACAAATACCTACTTGCCTCTAATCCTTCTGCATTATAATAAAAATCTGCCAATCTACAATTTCTACCCAGTGATTTCAGTTTTTCCTTTGGAATAGGAAGAATAAACCTAAGAATAAAAGAATAAACCTATCCATAAAACACATGACCCAAGAAAGTCTGATGCTGCTGATCTTCCTATTACTAATTAAGTAGATCCAGTCTAGTGCAAAAACAGCTACAGCATTTTTCTAGTTATACTACATATTATTAAAAATCACACTGAGTTATGATAGGTTTCCAAATATCCAGATGGCTGAGTTGTAACAGACACACTAGGAAAATTTAGTTATTTCAAACTCATCTAGTATAAGGAATATGAGGTACATGATCATAAACACACACACACACACACACACACACACACACACACACACAAATACACAAATACTACCACCACCTTTCTCTGCATCCTTTTAGTAATTTAAATGGGATGCCAGAAGCATATGTAAAATTGCCTTTCCTGTTTTCATGCAAATTTTCTAATATTGTGATATTTTACTTAGTGACAAATCTGTTTATTGTGACAAAATAATAACATCATATTTAATTACATATCAGTAATACTTTACTAATTCCAGTTGGGTTTTAAAACATCTTCACAGATGATACTTTGTTAAAGAGGAGGAAGAGAGAGAAAGGAAGGAGCAGGAGCAGAAGAAAAACAAGAAGAAAAAACAAGAAAAAGATATAGAAGAAGAGGAAAGTAGGGAAAAGGAAAAGAAGAAGGGAAATAAGAAAGAAGAGGACAGCAGGGGGGGGAGGGAGGGAGAGAGAGAGAGACACAGAGAGAGACAGAGACAGAGAGACAGAGACAGAAAGAGAGACAAAAAGAGAGACATAGAGAGAGAGACACACACAGAGACAGAGACACAGAGAGAGACAGAGAGACAGAGAGAGAGAGAGAGAGAGAAAGAGAGAGTTAAAAAGAGGAAGATTTCTTTGTACTAATCAATTAGTGGACCTTTATCAAGCATATATGATATACCAGAAATTGGAGATATGAAGAGGAGAAGAAAGAAAAAGAGAAGAGAGGAGAGAGGAGGGAAAGGAAAGAAGAAAAGGAAGAACAGGGGAGGAAAATAGCAGTGAGCCCTAAAGATTGGCAAAATTGAAGAACAAGAGTTGGGATGAGACAAAAGGCAGAAATGAGCTTTGTATTCATTTTAGTAGTCTGTGTCAGCCATATGGAATAACATAATTCTGTTTTCATAGGATTACTTTGATAAAATCATAGGAATATCATGTTTGTCTTCCTTGAAGCATAAGAGCACCAAAAGGAAGATGTGCAATTCCTCCTGTTTAATTTCCTGCCTCATAGATTGTTGTGTTACTAAAATATTTTTTATTACAGCTGAACTTGAAGCAATATAAAATGTTTGTTAGAGGATTATTTATAGTCCCTTTAAGCTGAACTTCTGTAATGAAATCCACTTACAGACATTCCACAGGGCCCTATG
Organism: Macrotis lagotis; assembly: GCF_037893015.1. Taxonomy (NCBI): domain Eukaryota; kingdom Metazoa; phylum Chordata; class Mammalia; order Peramelemorphia; family Peramelidae; genus Macrotis; species Macrotis lagotis. The sequence continues at coordinate 52,996,659 of NC_133660.1, read as the reverse complement.
GTTACTTACTTATGCAAAGGAACTGTGACCCTTGGAATAAAACTCTTGCCCTTACTGTCATCCTCCATGGCTTCACAGATCTCTAGGCAATAACTTTCAAAAAAAAAAGTAAGTAGCTTTTTAAGTTCAATTGGAAAGAGATCTAGACAGAAATAGTCAGAGAAAGAAAGGAAGACAGATAAGACAATTAGAGAGAGGTTTTCCTCTACTAGTCAATCAATGAAACTTTGTCAAAAACTAATTATGTATCAGGACTGGGGATATAAAGAAAAAGCAAAATTAGTCCCTGACGAAAGGTTGATGCCTAACAAGTATAGAAGGAAACTATTTTTCGTGCATATTTAAATACCAATCTATAAATTTAATTAGAATAAAATATTTGTGCATAATTTTTTTTCAAAATGGGACACTATATTCTCAGAACAAGAAACCAATCTTATGGTACAGAGTTGCCCCAGCGCAATTAAAGTTTCCATAATTTTTCTTTGAAAATATTGTTTTCTAAAAGTTATTCTCATTGACAATATTGTTTCCAAAAAGAAAGAGAATTACACAAATCAACATAAAATTATGTTGAGGGGGCTTTATGGATAGTCACCATCTATAGATGATGATTATTGGATATGCTGATTACATAACTAAAGAGATTTTGGAGGTGTAGAAATAACAAGGATTTATGGAGATGTTTATTTAGTCTGGAAATCATGTCAAAAATTCATTGTAATTTCACATACAATATTGGGTAGGGAAATTTTATCTACAGTTTTTCAAATGACAATCTCTTGAACAAGGTCAGTGACAAAAATGGCAGTTTCCTCTCCTAATGAAGACACCTATAGGAGAAAGGCTTACTCTTGCATGGAACAGGTTGAATAGATTATTTTTCTTGTGGGAGCAAAGTCCTTTGGTCCTAGGAGCCAAAGGGAAAAACTAGTCACTTTTGAGAAATTCAGGAGATCTGAATTGAAAATTATCCCCTGAGGACTTCTCTGGGCTTCTAGAGATGTGGTATTTGGTGTGTAAAAGATCTCCTATGAGAATGACAAACCTAAAAGAGAGCTGGTATCATCACCATAGCAATTTCATACTGGATCATTTGTATTCAATTGATGCTGAATCATTTGAAGAAGACTCTTCCCCACCGATGAAAAGAATGATGCCTTTAAGTTACATTCCTGAATGCAAGAATCAAAAATGCAAATTCTCTTCAAAGAGAGATCTATGAAGGGAGAGAGAGAGAGAAGACTTAGAAAGGCATGCATGTAGGGGGAAACTAGTTCTTCAATATATCCCAGATACCCAACTTTTCTCCCTAGAGACTTTGGAAATGTCCCTTGGGTAAGATGAGGTTCCCTCTGTCTTGATTGAGCAGATATATCTCACTCATTTGCTATGTATATTGTTCAGTACATTTTAATCCATATGACTTCTATGACTTTTATTTGCTATCTGCTTAAAGTAAAAAATTATACATTCACTAGGCCAGAAATTTTTGGGAGTGGGGATAGAAGATATATAAATCTAATTCCAAATCCCTCTCTATTTGAAGAAAAAAGAATAACAAATCTCCTATACCCTTATCCTGCCTTCATCCAGTCAGATTTCAAAGTTTCCCTCAGAGAAGAGGAAGAGATTTCAAAGATTTCATACCTTCCCACAAGCCAACCATGTGGACATACATTTAATTCACATGAGAAGCACACACACACACACACACACACACCCTCCAAATTAATAATCTGTTTAATAATAACCCAATAAATATATTTGCATTTTGTCTGTAATTGAAATGGCTGTGTTAGACACAAAGAACAAAGAAATGCAGAGTGCTCCTTCATGTTCTACCAACAGAAAATAGGAAAATGAATTGAAACAGATTTTAAAAAAAAGTACTACTGTCCCATCTGCTGTAGAAATACTTCAGTGTAGATGTCATAGATCATGATTAAAACATACAAATGATGATGTACATAAACTTAATTGGACATATGTGCTTTCATTAAACACTAGTAATATATTATCACAAAGTGACATTGGATTTAGTCAGTTGTGGGGAAGGGCTTCATCTTATTTTGAAAATGTGACCCTGAGCAAATCATTTAACCTCTAGAAGTTTCAGTGTCCTCATCTATAAAATAGAGACAATAAGACACCTATTTCCCAAAGGTTGTTGTGAAGACTATATGAGATAATAACTATAAAGCATTTAACATAGCTTCAACATAGCAGAGTAAACAATATAGTTTCCTGTTAGTTATTATTATTAAATAGTATGCTCAACTGCAAGTCACACAATAGCATATTGCTGTCCAGTTCAAGGCAATTACTTTATTCTTAAATATTTTTATTTTTTTAAAACACTCCATTTCTAAGCTTACATTAAAATTAATAAGAGATGATCTGAGTTACCACCTCATACCTCTCAAACTGGTCAATATGACAAGAAAGGACAATGATCACTGTTGGAAGGGTTGTGGGAAATCTGGAACACAAATACATTGTTGGTGGAGCTGTGAACTCATCCAACATTTCTAGAGAGCAATTTGGAATTATGTCCAAAGGGCAACAAAATTGTGCATACCCTTTGATCCAATAATATCACTACTGGGTCTATACCCTGAAGCGATTATGCTAAAGGGTATAAACATCACTTGTACAGAAATATTCATAGCAGCCCTGTTTGTGGTGGCAAAGAATTGGAAATTAAGTGAATGCCCTTCAATTGGGGAATGGCTTAACAAACAGTGGTACATGTGTGTGTGTGTGTGTGTGTGTGTGTGTGATAGAACACTATTCCATGTTCTATTAGAAACCAGGAGGGATGGGAATTCAGGGAAGCATAGAAGGATTTGCATGAACTGATGCTGAGCGAGATGAGCAGAGCCAGAAAAACATTATACACCCTAACAGCAACATGGAGGTGATGATCAACATTGATGGACTTGCTCATTCCATCAGTGCAACAGGGACAATTTGGGGCTGTCTGTGATGGAAAATACCATCTGTATACCATCTGTATCTAGAGAAAGAATTGTGGAGTTTGAACAAAGACCAAAGACTATTACCTTCAATTTAGGGGGGGAAACATTATCTTATTATGCAATTTTGCTGTCTCTTATACTTTATTTTTCTTCATTAGAGATATTTCTCTCTCATCACATTCAACTTAGATTAATGTATACCATAGAAACAATGTAAAGACTAACAGACTGATTACAAGCAGCCAGAAAGACACAATTCAGATATGGTGGAGCTGCAGTCAGGATCACATAGGACTTAGCAGCAACTACATTAAAGGCTCATAGGGCTTGGAATATGATATTCTGAAAGGCAAAAATGCTTGGCATGCAACAGAGAATTAACTACCCAGCAAAACTGAACATACTTTTCCAGGGGAAAAGATGGACTTTCAATGAACCAGGGGAATTTCCACTGTTCCTTTTGAAACTACCAGAGCTGAACAGAAAGTTTGACCTTCAAATACAGAACTCGGGAAGCATAGAGAGCGGAGGAGAAGGGTAAAATAAGAAGGACTAAATGATAATGAACTGCATGTATTCCTGCATAGAAAAATGATACTGATAATACTCATACAAAATATCTCATTTAATAGAGCAGGTAGGAGATTATATAGATGAAGCACAGGAGAGAGCTGAATTTGAAGATATAATATATTGCAAAAATGGAGTCAATGACTAAAAGGGAAATGTACTAGGAGTAAGAGGAAGGGAAGGTGGAATAGGTTAAGATATTTCACATAAAATATATTTTTTATTGCAAGGAGCTATTGCAATGATATGGAAGGGGGGAAAGGCGAGAGGGAATGAGGGAAACTTCTCTCTCATCAGAGGTGGCTCAGAGAGGAAACAGCATGTATACCCAATGGGGTATAGACATCTAGAATAAAAAGGAGAGAAGGGAGAAAGGGGAAAGGGAGGGATGTGGGTGATGGAGGAGAGGGTAGATCATAGGAGAGAATAGTCAGATATAACACATTTTCTTTTGTACTTCTTGCAAGGGGCTGGGATTAAGTGGCCTGTCCAGGACCACAGGGCTGGGTGGTTGCTGGTTCTCAGGGGTGGTATGTGGACTCAGGGTCTCTTGGCCCCAGGGCCAGTGCTCTGTCCTCTGCACCACTCAGCTACCTTACTGCACATTTTAGAAGAGGGAAAGAGTGAAAGGAGAGAGAAAATATAGTATATGGTAGTGGGGAGGTATGGATAGAGGGAGTTGTGATCAGCAATGACAACAGTGGAAAAATATGGAAGTAGCTTTTCTGATGGACTTATCATAAAGAATATGATCCACCTGAGACAGAGCTGATGGTATTGGAACACACACTGAAGCATATTTTTTGCTTTTGCTTTTGCTTTATTTTTCATGAGGGTGTATAATTTTGGGGGGAGGGGTATTATGTTTGCTCTTAAATAAGAAATTTTAGTAATGTATAAAAAATCACTTGTACAAAAATAAAAAAATAATTTACAAAAGACTAACAGTTAGCCTTCTGTGGGGGTGGGGGGTGGGGGGAGGGAAGCAAGAATAAGGCGAAAATTGTAAAACTCAAAATAAATAAAATCTTTCTTAAAAAAATTAATGAGATGAAATCATAGAGTTACTTAAATCAGAAGAGGGGAAAAAGTTGAACTTTAAGTCATTGAAAATCTCTATTTTCAAACTTCAGATATTATACCAGATAATGAAATGAATAAAAAATCATTAATATATCAAAAGATTTTTTAAAGGAGATGGGAATACTTAGATTAGAATTTTTTTTAAAAAGCAAAATAAAACAATCCTTTTAATTTATATTTTGATATAATTGATCTACTAGTTGGATTAGTGTAGACTAATTATATCAAGAGAATAATTCTTGATTACATAAATGAAAGGGGACCTAGAATATTTTTTGTCATCTTCCTTTGGTAATAATTTAATAATATTACATTGGTATTAATTTAATAAGATAATAAAAGATTAAACTCAAAAATGTACATACAAATATTCCCTGAATGTCTACTCACACCCATTCCTATCTTATTATTTATCATTTACCAGCACATCTATGAACATTATTTGAGCTCAGGAGGAGTACAGCAGAAGATTTAGGGAGTAGAGTCATTATCAATTTGTAGACAACAGAGATACAATGACTGTAGGTTATTAATAATATCTATAGTGTTATTTTTACTACAAATCAAGGTTTGAAAATTTTCTAGACTTGAAAAAGTGATGGAGAAAATGTCAATGATAAAGCTTCCATTTAAAAATGTGTTGCACATACATTTCATTTCTCAGAGAAGTAGTCATCAAACATTTACCAGCATGCTGCAGGTAAACGGAGGCTGCATTCTAGACATGGGGATCACTAACACAAAGACACAGTGATGAAAGATGATGTGTCATGTCTAAGAGTAGGAACCCCAGAATGACTAGACCATAGTATACAAAAGGTAATGCCTAATAAAACCTGATAAGATCAGTTGAGCCCAGGTCATGAAGGGTTTTAAATACTAAATAGAGGAGCCTCTGGAGCTATTGTGTGTTGTAGTCAGAACTGTACTTTGGCAACTTTGATAGAGATGACTTGGAATGAGAGGAGATTTGAAAGAGGGAGATCAAATAGGAGATTATTACAATAGACCAGGGGAGAGGCAAAGAGGGGACTGTGCAAAAAAAAAAAAAAGTGGGTGGATGAAAGATCTTTTGGCAGTGAGAGCCACCAGACCTGACAACTGACTTGTTAAAGAGGTTACAGCAACATGATCACAGTCTTGTGTAAGTAGGAGAGAAATAGTGACATGTGGAAGAGCAGATGAGTTTGGAGAATGTTGAAAATTCTGTTTCAGACATGATAAATTTGAAATCTACACAGAACATTATCTAATGACCTCCTAGATATATACCCAACTACCTCCAATGGCTTGACAATCTATCTGACTTTATAGTCTTGTTCTCTAATTCAATCCATAACAATATTTTGGCCATTTCAATGTACACCCTGATTATCTTTATCATATCTGAATCATCAGTTTTTATGACATTTATCACTTCTCAGCTTTAGGTACCTAAAACCTAAAACCTCCATTTCTAAAATCCAGGATATGGAATTTTTCTCTATAATCACAATCTACTCTTCTTCTACAGCCTCATTCCTCCAGTATTATTTCTTTACCTTTTTCAAGACCTCTGAAAATCCCTCAGTCTTTTCCTTTGCTCCCCATTCTGGCTTTACTTCCCTACTTTCTCTTAGAAGAGGCTCTGATATCAGTATTTTTGTAGTTCAGGTTCAATATTGGGCTGAAGTGAGAAACTTGCAAGTCATTGAACAATTAGCAAAAATGAGTTTTACTTTATCCTTGCACAGTGAAGATACATAACTTATAAATAAAGGTTGCATTTCTGGGTATTGTCTGCCTCGTTTCCATTTGGAAATCTGTCTTGTTATCAGAATAGGATGTAGTGAAGGATACTGTGACTCATATGGTTTTCAGAAATTCATCTAGTTGAAACTGGCCTAATGCTCATACACTGGACTTTTTAAATTCCTTTTAGGTGACCAGTAAGCATGTTCAGGGACTTCCAGAACACTTAGATCCTAGGGAAATCTTTGTTTCATTTTAGAGAAAGTTAATCCCTGTCAAGGGAAGGGACCAGGAAGGAAAAGGGACCAGAATCTGAAGTCCTGACATTGATAGACATATAACAACCAAATGTGTGAATCTCTGTTAGCAATCCTAGTCTAGAAAAAAATCTATGCCTGAGTTTCCCTCCCAGGCAATTTGTCCTTGAGACTCTGTGTTGTCTATATAGACTGAAACCTACCCTTTTCCTGTTCCTGGAAATCTTTTCCTGGAAGTCTCTTTTTTCTCTTACATTTGACCTGCTTGACTTCAAAGCATTTCCTCTAGCTACTTAAACTACAGAAAACAAAAATCTTAATAATATCCTTTTTAACAATAACAGTTTCCAACAATAACATTTCTTTGCTCCCCTATGGTTTACAAAGTACTTTCTTCATAATAGTCATGTAAAGTAAGTAGTGTAATATTATCATGCCATTTTTATCATTGAGGAAATGTGTTTAAAGAGAATAAATTATTTGGTCAGAAACAGAGCTACAGATTAAATGATTCTCTCCTATGTCTCTCTTGAAGTACCTATTGGTTTCAAAATCCAATGCTTTCCATTCTACCATGCTGCCTCTGACCAATAATGTGGAAATAATAATTGAGGAAATTGGTGAAAAAAGTTTCCTCATCTGTAAAACACCTCATAATGCCTGTTGTGAGAACATATAAAATCCATTTATATGGATTATGGATTTTGGATTTTGGAACAACCTATACATATACATATATATATATATATATATATATATATATATATATATACAGCAATCATTCAACATTCTATCAGAAATAACATTCTTGGTATTTCATGCCTGTAAACTGATGGATTCATGCTGAAGTTAACGGATTGCTCAAGCTCAGATGTCTAAATTGCTTGACACAAATATGGTGAATCTTTGGAACTAGTGAGAAAATTGGTTAAACGAGGAAGTGAAAATTGGTCTGAGTCAGAAAAATGGAGGCAGGTCAAAGCTTCTGGATCAGTACTGCCATCAAAGCTGTGAATAGGGGTGGCTAGGTGGTGCAATGGATAAAGCACCAGCCCTGGAGTCAGGAGTTCAAATCAGACCTCAGACACATAATAATTACCTAGCTGTGTGGCCTTGGGTAGTCCACTTAACCCCACCACCTTGCAAAAAACCTAAAAAAAAGTGCTGTGAATAGCTACTGTACTTTCAAGCTGGTCAAGTTAAGAAGAAAAGAAAGGAAGTGAGAAAAAAGGGGGGAAGGGGGAAGGAAGGGAGAGAGGGAGGGAGAAAGGGAGGGAGGGAGGAAGGAAGGAAGGAAGGAAGGAAGGAAGGAAGGAAGGAAGGAAGGAAAACAAATTTTCCCCTAGTCAATCTTCAAAAATGTTTCCTTTTGTATTTTAAGTCTACTACATCTCTGGTAGCTAGAAGCAGATTTTGTACATCAACTTCAATTCTTTGTGCTGATAGTTGGTCACTGCAAAGATCAAAATTCATTTTAAGTTGTTTGTCTTTACAATGTCATTGTCATTGTATAAATTGTTCAGGTTCTGCTCACTTCACAATACATGATTGCATACAAGTTTCCCCATATTACTCTACTATTGTTCATTTCTTCTTTCCAATGATATAAAATAATCAACTACACATGTCATAGTTTGTTTAGTTATTTCCCAATAAGTAAGTACTTTCTTAGTTTCTTCTATTTTTGCTATTGTGAAAAGGCATGCTATAAATATTTTTTGTGCATTGAGTCCTTTTCCAATTTCTTTGGGATATAGACCTAATAGTGGAAATCAGAGACAAAAAGAATTCACACTTTAGTAATTTTGGTGGCATAGCTCCAAATTGTTTCCAGAATAGCTGGACAACAGTATATTCATATGCCTATTTTCTGATGATCTTTCCACTATTTATCATTTTCCTCTTTTGTCACAATCGCCAACCTGATGGTTGGGAAGTACAACCTCAAGGTAGCATAAATTTACATTTCTTAAGTTATTAGTGATTTGGAACTTTTTTCAAATGGTCATATTCTTGATTATTTATTTATTCAAATACTTATTTATCTATAAAGTATCTGTTATCTATTAATGTTTCAATCTTTTAATTATGCTTCAGTTTTTTATATATCTTAGCTAAGATACTTTATCAGAGAATTGTCCAGTTGTCTGTTTCATGGAAGTGAGTTCAAGGTTTATTTATATAATAATAAAATAAATAGTAAGAAGTATCATGAATAATGAGAAAAGTTAAGTTCAATCATTCTTGAAATATTAGAAAAACTTGCCAAAATTTCAAAGCACTTGAATCTAATAAAGAAGATATAATTTTAAACATATAACTTAGGATATGAGATAATTATGTCTCCTATCCTGCCTCTTGAACTTGGGAAATACTTTGGACTTCAGTATTTACATCTATACATTAATATACTGAGTCAAATGATCTTAAAGATATGGTGTCTTCTTAGAGCTACAATCTACAGAATTTGAGCAAATATCTATCAAAAACGTACAAAATTTAAACAAACAAAAGAAAGCAAAGGTTAAAAACAAGAATGAAAAACTGAATAAAGATATGGGAAAAAATAAAAATGATTACATTCAAATCAATTGAATTCCTCTATAATAGAATTTCAATAATTATAACTATAGGTATACCTCAGAGATGTTGTGGAAATAAGTTTCAGACCACTGCAATAAAAAGAATATCTCAATAAAGTGAGTCTCAAAATTTTTGGTTTCCCAGTGAATATGAAAGTTGTGTCTATACAATATTGTAGTCAGGCAGGTAGGAGGCATAATGTTGGACCTGTAGGTACTTAATAGCTATATGACTTTAAGCAAGTCACTTAACCCTATTTGCCTCACTTTCTTCATCTGTAAAGTGAGTTGGAGAAGGAAATGGTAAATCATTCCAGTCTCTTTGCCAAGAAAGCTCTATTAAATAGAACTATAAAGAGTTAGACATGATTAACAAATAACTGAAAATACTATAGTCTGTAGTATATATGCAATATTATGTCTAAAAAACAATAGTGCTTACATTAATTAAAAAGTTTCGTTGCTAGAAAATATTAACAAGCATCTAAATCTTCATTGAGTCATACATAATCTTTTGAGTGGTCTTGCTTTGATATTGATAGCTATTAACCAATCATGTTGGTGGTTACTGAAAGTTGGGGTGACTGTGCAATTACTTAAAATAAGTCAATAATGAATTTTGCCACATTGATAGACTCTTCCTTTTGTAATAGAATCTTTCTGTAGCATATAATGCTATATGATAACATTTTACTAACAGCAAAACTATCAAAATTGAAGTCAATTCTCTCAAATACTTCTTTACCAAGTTTATGTAATTTTTTCAATATTTTGATGTTTTAAACAAAGTCCCCCCCCCAAAAAAAGAGAGACCATTTGGTGGATCAGTCAGTATATACATACATATATGTGTGTGTGTGTGTAATATTTATTGATTTAGTTCACCATCGTATATGGATATGGTTTGTGCATCCCAACATAATTCAAATAGCTTTGATTTCTATTTATGAAAACTACCCGTTGATATCTTATAACAGCTGGGAAATGTTCTTATTTTCATACAGTTCACTCACTTCCATGCATATTTGAGAAATTAGGATTTTTATTTTTAGGTTTTTGCAAGGCAACAGGGTTAAGCGGCTTGCCCAAGGCCACACAGCTAGGTAATTAGTAAGTGTCTGAGGCCAGATTTGAGCTCAGGTACTCCTGACTCCAGGGCCAGTGCTCTATCCACTGAGCCACCTAGCCTCCCCGAGAAATTAGGATTTTTTTTCAGAGAAATTTGATGTTATTCTGATTATGGCTGCATTGTTTTTGTTTGTGAAAAGCTTTCAAATTTTATGTCATCAAAATTATTCATGGTCATATTTTTTCATCTCTTGCTTTGTCATAGATCTGATAGATAAACAATTCCACGCTCCCCTAATTTGCTTATGATATCATCCTTTATGGCTAAATCGCATCCCCCCCCCCCATTTAATTGGAAATTTTTTAATTTGTCTTTTTCTAGTTGGGTTATGTTTTAGTTGCATGGCCAATTTACTGATCTGTTCTTTTGCTTTGTCTGCATTCCACAAATTTAGATATGTTGTCTTATTGCTGTCATTAACTTAAATAATTGTTTCTACGGTTTGATCTTTGGTCAAGTAATTCTATAAAAAATGGAATATGTTGTTTCTAATTAATTTTAATTTTTGTTTTCATAGTCCTTTATTGACTATTATAAACTAAATAATGTATCTAATAATAGCCTTTCTGCATTTTTTGAAGTTTTTATGCCCTAATACATTGTTAATTTTGGTGAAGGTGCCATGAGTAGCTAAAGAAAAAATATACTCCTTTTTATTTTCATTCAGTTTTGTCCAAACATCTATAATAACTAACTTTTCTAAAATTCAATGTCCTTAACCTCTTTCTTCTTTATTTTGTGGTTAAATTTATCTGGTTCTGAGAGAGAAAAGTTGAGTATGGTTTGGGTTTTTTTAAAATATTTTATTTGTTTTTCCAACTACATGCAATAGTAGTTTTCAACAATCATTTCTTGCAAAGTTTTGAGCTTTACATTCTTCTCCCTTCCTCCCCCTTCCCCAACAGAAAACAATCTAATATAGATTATACATGTATAACCATGCTAAACATAGATTCATATTATTCAAATTATCAAAGAAGAATCCAATCAAAATAGGAAAAAATTAGAGAGTGGGAAAAATAATACATAAAATAACTTTTAAAAATTGAAGGCAGTAAGTTTTAGTCTCCATTTAAATTCCATATAAATATCCAAATATGGATGGTATTTTCCATCATAAATCTTTTAGAATTGTCTTTGATTATTGTACTGATATAAATTTATCATCTGTTTCCTTCTGTAACAACTTTTTCTTTCAAGTTCAAATTTATGCCATTTGATACATGGATGTTTAGCATTAATATTATTTTGTCTCATGGCACCCTTCACCATTTGGTACCTTTTAGTAAAATGTACTTTTCCTGATTATCCCTTTTAATTAGGCCTATTTTTCCATTTACTTTATTTGAGATCATGATTTTTTTTTTACTACAGCTAAAAAAGCATAATTGATTCTCTTCTAGTCCCTTAGTTAGCTTTGAGAATGCCTTTCATTTTCAGCTGTTTCTTGTAATAAAGAGAGTCTCCTCATTCAATAATTCCCTATGTCAATGACAACACAAGTTCAAACCCTACTTAATATTGGATTAGCTCTTTTGCTGCCATAACACAGTACTGTATTAATTCACTTCAAGCTTAGGGACCATTAAAAACTATCATGTCTTTTTCTGATGATCCACTGTCTAACCCTTGTAATATTTGCAACTGATTCTTAAAATTCAAGTCTCTCTCTCTCTCTCTCTCTCTCTCTCTCTCTCTCTCTCTCTCTCCTTTCTAAAATATACTCCAAATAGCTATCAAAATGATTTTTCTAAATCACAGGTCTGATTATGACATTCCTCAACTCATAATCTTCAGTTTCTTCCTAATGACTCAGGAATCAAATAAAAACTTTTCTTTTGGACTTTCAAAGTCCTTTACAATCTGGTCCTATTATCTACTACTTTCTTTCATGTGTTCCATAGGCCAGTCAAACTTCTTCACTCTAGTCCTCATTCACTCCATCTTCCTTATCCATGCTTCTGTACTGGACTCTCCTCTGCCTTTGTATTTATTAACTGTCTCCCTATGCATGAAATGCACTTCCTCCTTTCACCAACTCACAAAATCCCACCATTCCATTAAAATGTCAATCAAGTACCACTTTCTATATGAAATTTTTTTTGATTACCCTTTTCAAATGCCAGTGTTTCATCTCCCTAACCATTTTGTATTTCTGTCATAAACACATGAATATATATATTATATATGCATCTATGTGTATGTGTGTTTATGTGTCCAAACACTCACATACACACAAACTTTATATTCTGCAATATAATGTAAGTTCCTTGAGAAGCAACTTTGCTTCACTTTTTTTAAAAAATTGTATTTATTTAAGGCAATGGGGTTTGAGTGACTTGCTCAAGGTCACACAGCTAGGCAATTATAAAGTGTCTGAGGCCGGATTTGACTTCATTTTTTTAATATTTGCTTCTCTAGTAGGCATTTAATAAACCCTTATTGATTGATTAAAATCACCTAAGACAATAAAAAGATCATAGATGATATGCTGACTCTTTGCTGTGTCATATAAAATGGCAGCTTATGATCACTCATATATTGGAAAGTCTCTAAAGATTAACTAGGATTCCTAAAAACCTTCAGTCATGTATAACATTTGAAGGAACTAGGGATGTTTAGCTTAGTGAAGAAAACATGCTTCCACAACAATATCCAACTGTCTTCTTGTTGATCTGACCTTAGTTAGCTGTATATTTTATTTAGCACACCTCTAATTAGTCCCTAATAAATAGAGTTGGCTTTAGACTTAGACAGTAGGTGTCAGGGTTAGAGTAAGAGTTAATAGAATGAGTGTATATAATGGCTATAGCAGTCTGATGGAAAACAAAATTAGGAATAAAACACAAAAGGGTTAAATGTAGAGTTAGAAGGCATTAGTCCATGGGGTGGCTAGGTGGCGCATTGGATAGAGCACCGGCCCTGGAGTCAGGAGTACCTGAGTTCAAATCCGGCCTCAGACACTTAATAATTACCTAGCTGTGTGGCCTTGGGCAAGCCACTTAACCCCGTTGCCTTGCAAAAAAAAAAAAACTAAAAAAAAGCATTAGTACAATTTCTGAGTATGTTAATAAATTCGTAATAGTATAGGTGTTCCAAAATCACTCCGAATGAAATAGTCCAGGGTAAATGTTGCAAATGATTGGGACCAAAACAATAACAGAGCTCCATTCTTTAGAAAAAGAATTTAATGGAGGAATAAAATTAAACAAAGTGTTTTTGTTAGGCTATAAGAAAGGCAATTAATAGGATTCTTAATAGTTAAACTACAGGGATGCAAGAGTGAAGGTTACTGAATTCCTTAAGTAAACATTGACTTAATCCATAGCAGAAGTTTCACAGGAAATCCTTCCTCTGAGGGGTCTCTTCCATCTTCATTTGTAGTCAACAAGCACTGACAGTATACTGACATTAAGCAGTTTCAAAAACAAATTCCCCCCAAAGTAAATGTGCCAATTTTAAAGCATAGAATTCTGTAGTTTAATATACTCCTGTATTGTGTTCTGTTTTGCATCCTTCCTCTCAAACCTTTGTTTTCAGAATTGAATTGTATGGCTTAAATACCTGTATATTGCTTTATTTTTCTTTTATCTTCTCTATACATACTCAAACCCTCACATTCCATTCAAGAAACTGTGAAGAAGTCACTTTTTAAAATGAATAATCATGTTATTTATTCATATAACTCACAGATATATTTTATGACCTCCCTTCTCTAGATTAGATGGTGATCTGCATGCTATTTAGGAGGTGAATTTGTTTCACTATTATAAAGATAATGATGAAAGAAGATTGTATCATACCTGGGGAGGTCATTTACATTTGCATTGTAGTGTAGGCAAAAATGGGTAATTCATTTAAGCATTAAGTTATTCTTTCTTTCTTTCTTTTAGGAGAAAAAGCATTAAGAAGTTAAACAAGTTTTCTAGTGTAATATAGTTAGAAAGTGTCAAATACAGAATTTGAAACCGATTCTTCTTGACTCCAGATCCACAACCTTATCTATTCGCTAGGCCAAGCTACTTCTATGTTTAATCATTTCTTCAGTCAGTCAATCTCAACTCCTTGAAAGTGATGCAAGGTATTATTGCATGGGAACATTTGACATGTCAGTTTAGGATGAGTTGAAGCATCTATTATTGGCATAGGAAATCATCTTCCTCAAACTAATCAATCGAAATGATCCCATCATATTCAACAATGAAATTTGAAACTTCAATTCCATGAAACATCCCCATACTGGAGACCTATGTTAGAGAAGGTTAGTTTCTCCTACCACTTCTTTTCATTCAAACAACTGCAAAATGCCCAATGATAATAATAATAATAATAATATTACAAAAGATAGTGGAGCTGGTTACATAATTCTTAGGTATCATTTACTTTTTATGAGTCTGGCAAGGAAAATGAGGAACTGAGGACATTCTATTGCAATCAATATGCTCCTTATCCCCTAAATGTGCCATTTACCAACCTACTCCATGATTTTCTTTGCCCTTTGCTTGGCATCCCTTTTTTTCAGTTATTGAATATTGATTCAATCTTTGAAATTTAGATGATGATTTCTTCATGTTTTTGACCAGGCAACAGGGTTAAGTGGCTTGCCCAGGGTCACACAGCTAGGTAATTATTAAGTGTCTGAGGCCGAATTTGAACTCAAGTCCTTCTGACTCCAGGGCCAGTGCTCTATCCACTTTGCCATCTGGCTGCCCTTGCCCTGGTTATTATTATTATTATATTATTAATTAACATAATCAATATTAATTATTAATGATCTTTTACTTCAGATTCACAATCTTTCTTCACTCTCGGATGTACTTATCATTTAATGTATGAAATTGTTATCTGGGTTTGTATTTTTCTCCCTTAATAGAGTATAAGCATTATGTCAACATGTCTATCTAAATCTTGCATCTTTCTAATTTTTTTCTGCTCTTATATTACATATGTAGATACATAAAAATATGTGTGTGCTGTATTCACGTGGTTATTTGCATATTATCCTCCCTTCCCTTTAGAATGTAAGCTTCCTGAGGACAAAGCCTGTTTTTTTTTCTTTCTTTGTTTATCCAGCATATAGTAAGTGTTTGATAAATATTTATTAACTTGGGATTGACCTCTCACAATCTCCTTTGACATGTTCTGGTAACTCAGGGTAATTTGTATCAAAAGGCCTTAACCCACGCACCAAAAACATTAGTTCCCAATATATAGTCAATAGCCTAGGTGGCCATTTGTGGAGTTAAATTAATTTTTACAATGTATTTTGCCTGAAGAAAAAAGAAAAATGCCAAAAATTTAGGAACAGAATTTTTCTTAGTCCAGATGTTTAAAATCTAATTCTCCTTAGATGTCCCATCATATCGTGCAATTGAACTTGGCTTGTTGAAGGACATACCAATGAAGTACAAGGCCTTCTAAGGAGGAAAGTCTTTGAGTGTGGGACTGTTCTGGAGAACCAGGCAATCTAATCCTACAGAGGCTCCATATTGAAGATTAACTACTAGTTTGGATTACAGAAAATTACAAAAATTATTTTATTTTATTTTATAAAATATGTTGTGTCCATTTGAATGTGTGTTTCTTGATGGTAAGGCCCATACATTTTTGCCTTTCTTGTATCCTTACGATAGTAACTGATACACAGTAAACCCTTAATAAATGCTTGTTGAATGATTTCATTATGTCAGCATAGGGATGCTCCATGAAATTGAAACATCTTTTAAAATTTTGATACAATTCAGTAATTCTTCCCCCAAATCTATTTTTGTCCGAAATGTTATTTTTTTTTTATCTTTCCTTATTCAGTGTTTTGGTTACCTTACATTTCCTTGAACAAGATGCCATAATTTCCTTCTAAATTCACCAGAGTTTCTCCCATTCTGATGCTCATTTGGAGCTTTCTAATCTCCCATACATTCTTCCATGAAACTTGACATATGATAAGATCACATTTTCTGGTTATAGCTCAATATTAGTTTGCTCACTTCCATAAAAAATGAGCAATAGCAACAATAAAAAAAAAGTCCAAAGACTTAAACTGTCTCATAGTCTGGTTTATTGGCTTGCTCATTCTGCAGGGTTTAGAAATAGAGTTAATTCTTCTAGGATCCATGATTTCTGGTTAGTCATAAATCAAAAGATATTCATGGAAAAAACATAAACTAGAGAGAATTGTATTTATATTTGTTTGGAAATTTATTCTTTGAGTTTCTAGAGGGTGAAAAAAAGTGTGCCTGCACCTACACAACACAGATAACAAAAATGGGAGCAGGAGAAGAAATCATACTGGTGATTTTCATTGGTATAAGGAAATCCCAATGAGTTAACTTTTTCCAACACAGACTGATACCTACCATGCAAGTTACAGGTCTAAAAAAATATTTATAGGGCCGAAGGTTTCGATATATTCCCAAAGCAGGCCTTGAACCTGAATCTTTTTGATGAGGAGATCAATTTTCTATTCACTCTCTCAACCTGCCTCTGGAAGAAAACAAATGCAATTCAAATCATTTATACTAATAAGAACATTTGCATATCTAAGTAAATTTTTTTTAAGTTATCGCACCCATGAGCATTTACACAATACCCTACAAATGGCCATTCTGCTAGGCAGTTGACAAAATGATAGCAACATTCTGGGTTCCAATATGTTCTTCTCATCCTATGCCTTCCAAACTACTGATCAACAGTGGGTTGGATATTCATTTGACTTTACTTTCTTCTCAGGCTTGTCCACCATTACAAAAAGTAAGGCATAGTTTCAACTTCTTTAACACTCTCTTTTACTATATAAAATTAGACTGCTTGAACAGGGAAATAAGGATCTTAGAGATCATCTAGTCTAGCGCTCTCATTTTACAAATGAAAAAACAGAGACCCAGGGAAATGACACAAGGAGTTATTGAATAAGGCATGACTAGACTGGAAGCTAGGATTTTTGACTCAAACCATGGACTTTTTTCAACAACTATATTTTTCCTCTGACTTTGGGGCACTCCTCTTTCATTGTGTTATGAGCAACTCACCACTTCCAATATTTGCTAAAAAGCTCAACAGTTTCCTACTAATTCCAAAATTTTTTGTGAAGGTCATGCAGCCCTATTTTCCATTGAAATATTTTGTAAAGAAAATATCATTCCAAGAATGAATTTCCTTTAACTATCTAAATTAAACTGACTTTATATCTTTTCCATGATATAACTAAGAAAAAAACTTTGTTTCAAAGAACAGGAAAGGGTATTGTGAAAGCATGTCAAGAAAAGAAAAGAATAATTTTTTAAAGGAAAAAGAAAATGGGGGCAGAGAGAGAGAAGTTTCCTTTTTATGGCAACAACAAAATCTGTACATTGGCCTTTATATGAAGAGATCAAAGCCCCTTTGTCATTTCTTTTTTAAAACAAAGATGTGAGAAGGGAAGAGATTCAATATAGTTTTAAAATCCCAACTTTAAAAGTCTATTTGAATTGGAAATTCTACTTATCACTTACATGCTTCCTTTAAAATGCATAAACTGTCAGTGCTAAAAACACAACCTCTCTCTAGAAAGTGATTTTAACACTAAGCATAGCTTGTTATAACTGGTTGAGGTTGCTTTGTAAACCTAAGGTCTTTTAGCAAGTTTACATAAAAACTCTGTTAAAGTCTTTAAAATACCTCTGATTGGGACCACATAATGCATTAATACCCTGGAAGGATCGTCAGTAGGAGGATTTTTGTTGAGTGCCAAAGTCCACGACTCATTGCTAAGATTATGGATGGCCATTCATCTTGTTTTCACTAACTTAAAGGTGACTTAACCAAATCCCTAAACTGAAGTTAATGCTTTTAATTATATGATTTTGAAAAAAAAATAGAAGAAAGTTTCATTTGTTGAAAGACAATGTTATTACCAAAAATTGGCATATTGTTATAATGAGTCTAGTTTTGCATGAGAGTAAAAATGAAAGATGACATAGCAGTAAAGAAAAAAGATACCATATACAAGGGATAAAAATGAATCTCATTTTCAAGACTCTGTGCCAAATTTTACCTCAGAGAACAAAGTCTTAGTTGATTAAATTTTCAGAGAAACATAAAATTAAGATGCATCATCATCATCATCATCATCCCTGAGGAAAACAGACTTCATTGCAAAAGAATTTCTCCTCAATTCAGCAAAGGAATCATTGTAAGTATCTTTAGTTGAGGTTTGGAAGAGGTGAGGCTATGCTTTTTTTTTCCTCCCAAAATATTCCACGATATTTCTTACATACTCTAAAAATCCTGATGATGGAAATTTTTAGTGTTTCACTAAATAACAATACAAAGAACTTTGAAAACATTTACTTTTATATGAATTTTTCATATTTTAACAATATTTAATTCACTATTTTGAAAAATTGTAATAATTGCTAAAATTTATGTAACACTCCAAAGTTTGCACAGGCTCTCTATATACAAATCTCATTTGATTCTCCCAAACCACCCAGTGAGATATATGCCTATTATGCCTATTTTACAGATAAACAAACTGAGACTGACAAGTTAAAGTGACTTGCTCAGGGTCCCATAATTAGAAAGAGTCTGAGGTGGGTTTTGAAACTTAGACTTTAGGAGTTCCAAGACTTTATTTTAAAAATAAGTTAGATGACCATCTTCATATCAAATATTCTTAGTAGTCTTAACCACTATTTGAAAACAAACAATTCTTCCTGATATATGACTTGATTGACTACTTGATTTTTTCTTACTTTTAAATACATCAAAAATGAATTTTAAAATACTTTAAAAATGAAAATCATGATTTTTTCCCATATTACACAAACCCAGTCCTGCAGGAATCAGTATTATATCCATTAGCCCTCTTGATATTTAATATATATTTTTGATGATAATGATAGTGGTGGCAATTGTAATAGGGAAAGGTACAATGAGTCTTAATAGACTCACTACAAGATTCACTTCAAATTTCTATCATTTCATCCATGTGAATATCCTCTCCATGGATGGAGATCACAGTTTTGCCTTATTTTAATAGAGAGTTTAAATGAGTTTTCAGGGTCAAAAAACAATTCATTAACCTGATAGCCTGTTCTAGGCTGCTAAGTCTTTTCATTCTCAAGCCTTTTAGCAAGTTTAGGAAAGCCTTCCAGAATATGTGTTCCAAATGTTGGGGTGAAAGCAATCACTGTGGACTTGAGATTTTGTTTACCAGGAAATTCAAAGAACCCTTCATTTTAAATAAATTCAACCAGCAGAATTTCATATTTACAGTATTCATAAAGTAGGGTTCCATTTCATTTTACATCAACTCAAACTTTAAACCGAAGGAATTTCCATTTAGATTACATTTTGTGTTGCACAGCGACATCTACTGGCAAAATGAGATGTTGTACTACAGCTGTAGTAGATATAATTAATGAATGATTCAAAAGAAAATCATCAAATCACTGAACTTTATATAGAAGGGATCTTGGAGTTCATCTGAACCAATAGTTCCCAACCTTTCAAGTTACCATTAAAGGCAGGAGGAAAAAATTATGGAGCATCAAATGATAGTAGTTGAACAATAAATATTCTCTAAGAAAAAATTAGATGGCAAAAAAAGCCTGTGGGAATTTCCAAACATTTCCAATTAGTATCCCATGGGGTTTGAGTGACTTCAGAAATATAATTTCTATGCTGTGGACAGTAGGTTGCTATGGATATAGTGCAGGTCCTAGTGTCAGGAAGACTTGCTAGTTGTGTGACCCTGAATATGTCACTTAATCCTGTTTGCCTCAGTTTCCTCATTTGTTAAATGAGGTAGGGAAGGAAATGACAAACAAATCCTGTATCTTTACCAAGAAAACATCAAATGGGGACATGAAGAGTTAGACGGAACTGAAAACAACTAAACAACAAACTATTATTATTTATGATGTATTATATAAGTAATTCACATAAAGTTGTTATCTTTTTACCTGACTCTCTCCTGGTGCTAATAAACATAGACTCAAAATTTAGAATTGAAAGAGAATTTCAAATTTGGCTAGTCTGATGCCCCCAATTTTCAGATAAGAATACTTTGGATCAAAGAGATTTTTGCAACTTGCCTGCTCAAAGTCGCACAAATAAACATCAGATATGGTATTAAACTTCATTCCTCAGAAATTATCTAGTGTTTTTCCACTATGTGGCATTGTCTGTGTTTGACAGTCTCCCTGAATATTAGAGCTAGACAGAGTGTTAGAGATTCTAGAACCACCATCTCATTTTACAAAGAAATAAACTGAGGCTTAGAAAGTGAAAAAGACTTGCTCAGGGTCTCACAGTACCCAAATGAATGGAAAGATTAAATTAAGCTCCAGCCCCTCATATAGGAAGATGACATAATGCTTAAGACTCCATATCCTGGAAAAAGACAAATAGAACAGAAAAAAATCAAGTTAACTCACATGACATCATGCCCTGAATTTTAAAGCTCTTAGCTATCATCTATACAGTAGCTATTACTTATCTTAAGTTATTACATATTGCCTTGACAATAAGCCACCATTGTTCTAAATCTGTATAAAAGAAGTCCCTCAACCTAGGACTTTCCCTCCCCCCTCAAGCTTAGAGATGGGCTGGCATATATGAAATAATCAATCTGATAATGATACTCACATATTTTGGCATCAAAAAAGTCTGATCTTGGAGAGTTGCAAGGCTGTTCTATCCAAGGACATGGTGATCACTATCCTTTGCTTGTCAGCTTTCCCCCCTGTACTATTCTATTTCATAAAATTACTTTCTCCTTTACTTGAGCAGTTTCCCCATGTACAGTCTTCTCCCCAAGTCAGGAAATCTCTTTTTACTTTCAATTAAGTTTGTGAGTCCTGATATTCTCATGAAATTTTAAACCCTTCCAGAGCAATAGTGAATCTGAGGCTTGAACTCAGAACCTTTGATTACAAGTCCAATGCTTCTTCCAAGACACCATGCTGCTTCTCTACTTTGTCACCATAATTGAATTTTAGATTTCTCCAACAGAAATAATTTCAGAAGAATATTGCTTGAATTTTTGCCTCCCTTGACCTAGTTGTAGGATCATGGTACTAAAACTGCACAGAAAGTCAGCTTGTTCCTTTCCATTTTTTATAGGAGAAAACAAAGAACCAGGAAGGTAAAGGAACTTGGGTTTTTTTTACTGTATTTATATAGCACTTAAGGTTCTTACCTTATTTGATCTTCACAACAACTCTGGGTGATAGGTTTTATTATTTTTCCCATTCTACAGATAAAGAAACTGAAGCTGAGTTATGTTATAAATTTGTTAAGCCTGAATTCAGGTTTTCCCGATTCCAAGTCTTGCCCCTTATCCACTGAGCCACGTAGATGTCTCAAGTGTGCCCAACATCACATAAACCTTGAGTGTCAGAGTTAAGATTCAAAGTCAGGCACTCTGCACTGAGTTAAGGCTCTTTTTTTTTTTTTACAAAGCAGTGGGGTTGTGACTTGCCCAAGGTCACACAGTTAGGTAATTTATAGTGTCTGAGGCTGGATTTGAACTCAGGTACTCTTGACTCCAAGGCCAGTGCTCTATACACCGTGCCACCTAGTTGCCCCAAGTTAAGGTTCTTTTTAATACTCCATGTTCATGGTTGTCTTTCTTCCACTTATTCTTCAGCATAAATGCTCTAAAATAGACATAGACTATATCTATGTTTTTAAGAGTAAATCACTGTTTTTACTCTTCAGTTCCACAGTTCTGACTTGTAGATCAAAGGATCATAATATTTTATCTGGAAGAGAATTCAGAGACCATCATTTTATAGTCACTCTTTTTACAGATGATGTAACTGAGGTCCCAGGAGGTTGAGTGATTTATTGACTAATAGTCCCTTCAGAGTGGCCTGTGAATCTAGGTCCTCTAACCTCACAGTCAATACTCTTTCCCTTAGACCACATTAAACCCTAAAAGCTGAACTATTATATATTTTATTGTCTGGATAAAATGCCTTGATTCCTATGTATAACTATGGCTTTCATTGTATTTAGAAAGTCTCCATTTTCAACTATGGGAGTAAAATCAAACATTTTCGCATCCATATGGCATAAATAAATCCAAAACAGAGTGCAAAATGAGATATTTACTTTTATATAAAGCCAATGCAAGAATTTGCTTTGCTTAGCTATGATTATTTGTTATAGGGGTTTTATCTTTCTTTTTCTTCCACTAGAATGGGAAAAGAAGTGACAATTAACATGTTTGTTAACTGACAAAAATAAATTTTAAAATATTGATTCTATTCCATAATTAGTCACCATCAAAGTTTCCATAATCTCTCTAACTAGAATATCTTTCCAAGGGCAATTTCATACCAGTAATCTTGTAGCAAATTAACAATAAAATCAATAATAAAATATTCTAAAGCTTTTTTTTTCCTTCTGTGTTTAGAAAAGTTGGCTTTTTATCCAAATTTAAGAGATTTAACCAACCTGGGATATAATGCTAGATTATGACTTGAAATGGGTGAATTTCTATTCAGAATATATGCTTCTCCCAACATTAACCCAGATGCTTTTCAATCATTCTCAAAGGGAGTCAGGCTCCTATACCCAAAAACTAAAGAAAACATTATAGTCTGTGAAGAAGCACTGTTAAAGTTTGGAAGACATGAAAGCATTGTTAAAGTTTGGAGGACATTAATTTCATTTAAAAAGAAGATAATTGGCCACAATCCTTTCTCGCTGTCATCTGTCTCACCCAACCAATTCCTTTGCAAGAATGCATAAATTGAAAAAAGATGGCCTATCTGGTAAATTATTAGATTTCACTGCTAAATCAAAGATCATTAAGAATATTCTTCTCTGTCAAACTACAAAACTACTTCATTAAAAAATCAGTTCAGCTCTCCATTAAAAAAGTAGGCAAATAGGGGGCAGCTAGGTGGAGCAGTGGATAGAGCACCAGACCTGGAGTCAGGCGTATCTGAATTCAAATTCAGCCTCAGACCCTTAATAATTACCTGTCTATGTGGCCTTGGACAAGCCACTTAACCCCATTTGCCTTGCAAAACCCTAAAAAAAAAAGTAAGCAAATAGCAAAGTGGATTAAAAAGCCAGAATCCTACAATATGCTGCTTACAAGAGACTCATTTGAAGCACAAAGATACATATAGAGTAAAGGTAAAAGGCTGGAGCAAAATATATTTTGCTTTAGCTGAAGTGAAAAGAGCAGGGGTAGCAATTCTTCTCTCAGACAAAGCAGCTGCTAAAATAGATAGTGTTAAAATAGATAAGGAAGGAAACTATATCCTCCTAAAAGGTACCATAGACAATAAAGTCATTTCAATACTACATATGTATGCACCCAGTGGCATAGCATCCAAATTCTTAGAAGAAAGCTACAGGGAGACATAGACAGCAAAACTCTACTAGTGGGAAACCTCAACCTCCTGCTCTCAGATTTAAATAAATCTAATCATAAAATAAACAAGAAGGAAGTTAAGGAGGTGAATAGATTGTTAGAAAACCTAGATAGACATATGGAGGAAATTGAATGGAGCAAGAAAGGAATACACTTTTTTTTCTGCAGTACATGGCACTTACACAAAAATTGACCTTGTACTAGGTCATAAAATCTTTTTTTTGAGTTTAAATTTTTATTTTATTTTTTAATTCTCATTTTGTACAAATGTTTTTTTTACATTAATAAAATATTCTTGTTTAAGAGTAAACAAAATACCCCCCCATGAATATAGACTTGTATAGACTTGCTTGGGTGATAAAGTAAAGGGGAGAGAAAAAAATTAAAATAAAAAATAATAGTAATAATTGTAGGTATGGCCAGGTGGCACAATGGACGAAGTACCAGCCCTGGAGCCATGAGCACCCAAGCCCACATCCAGCCTCATAGACCCAACAATCACCCAGCCGTGTGACATGCAAGCCACCCAATCCCCACTGCCCTGCAAAAACCAAAAAGAAGAAAAAAAAGACCCAAAATAAAATAGTAATCATAATAGGGGTGGCTGGGTGACAGACAGAGCATTGGCCCTAGAGCCAGGAGCACCCAGGTCCAGATCCGGCCTCAGACACCCAAAGATCACCCTGCTAATTGGCCCCAGGCCAGCCACCCAGATCCATTTACCCTGCACCCTCCCCCAAATAATAGTAATAAAAAATGTGCTTCAGTCTTTGTTCTAACACCAACAACTCTGTCATGGGTGGATCGCATTCTTTATGGTAAGTCCATCGCAAAAGTTGCTTCCATATTTTTCCAATGTTACCATTGCTGCTTGCAACTCTCCCCTTTCTTATTTCTCCACTGCCATGTACTATATTTTCTTTCTCCTTTCACTCTGACTCTACTGTAGGGTCACTGAGTGGCACAGCAGACAGATCCCTGGTCCTGGGGCCAAGAAGCCCTGAGCCCCCATACTACTCCTTAGGCCCAGAATACACCTGGCCCTGGACAGGCCTTCCAATCCCAGCCCCTTGCAAGAAGTAAAAAAGAAAATGTGTTATATCTGACCACTCTCCCCCCATGGTCCATCCTCTCCTCCATCATTCACATCCCACCCCTTCCCCCTGCTCCCCCCTCCTTCTTACTCCAGATGTCTATACCCCATTGAGTATATATATGCTGTTTCTTCTCCTAGCCACCTTTGATGAGAGCAAAGGTTCCCTCATTCCCCCTTGCCTCCCCACTTCTATATCATTGCAATAGCTCATTGTAATAAAGAAAAAAACTTATTATATGAAATATCTTGGCCTATACCCCCTCTCCTTTTTCTTTCTCCCATTACATTTCCCCTTTTTTCTATTGACTCCAATTTTACACCATATTTTATCTTCGAATTCAGCTTTCTCCTGTGCTTCAACTATAAAAGCTCCCTCTACCTGCTCTATTAACTGAGAAGGTTCATATGAGTATTATCAGTGTCATTTTTCTATGCAGGAATACATGCAGTTCATCATCATTAAGTTCCTCATATTTTCCCCCCTCTCCTCCAATCTCCATGCTTCACCTGAATCCTGTATCTGAAGATCAAACCTTCTGTTCAGCTCTGGCCATTCCAAAAGGAACCTTTGAAATTCCCCTGGTTCATTGAAAGTCCATCTTTTTCCCTGGAAGAGGACATTCAGCCTTGCTGGGTAGTTCATTCTTGGTTGCATTCTAAGCTCTTTTGCCTTCCGGTATATTATATTCCAAGCCCTACAAGCTTCCAATGTAGTTGTTGCTAAGTCCTGTGTGATCCTGACTGCAGCTCCACGATATTTGAACTGTTTCCTTCTGGCTGCTTGTAATATTTTCTCTTTGAATTGGGAGTTCTGGAACTTGGCTATAATATTCCTAGGGGTTGGTTTTTTGGGATCTCTTTCTCCGGGGGATAGGTGGATTCTCTCCATTTCTATTTTGCCCTCTGCTTCTAGAATATCAGGGCAATTTTCCTGTAGTAATTCTTTGAAAATGACGTCAAGGCTCTTCTCCTGATCATGACTTTCAGGTGTTCCAATAATTTTTAAATTATCTTTCCTAAGTCTGTTTTCCATATCAGTTGTTTCTTCAATGAGATATTTCACATTTTCTTCTAATTTTTCATTATTTTGGTTTTGAAGTATTGATTCCTGATTTCTGGTAAATTCATCAATCTCCCTGAATTCTATTCTTTGTCTGAAGGATTTGTTCTCCTCAGAGAGTTTTCTTATCTCTTTTTCCATCTGGCCAATTTTGCTTTTTAAGGCATTCTTCTCCTCAATAACTTTTTGAACTGTTTTATCCATTTGACCTAAGCTGGTTTTTAGCACACTATTTTCTTCAGCATTTTTTTGGATTTCCTTGACTAAGCTGCTGACTTCGTTTTCATGTTTCTCCTGTATCTCTCTCCTTTCTTTTCCCAGTTTTTCTTCCAACTCCCTCATTTGATTTTCAAAGTCTTTTTTGAGCTCTGTCATAGCCTGAGCCCAATTTCTGTTTTTCTTGGAGTCTTTAGATGCAGGAGCTTGTGCTTCCTCATCTTCAGACTGAGTATTTTGATCCTTCTTGGGCTCATATGCAAAATATTTCTCAATGGTCTTCCTCTTATTTCTCTGCTTGCTCATTTTCCCAGCCTGGGCCTGGTTTTGGGGTGCTTCCTGAGCTTTTGGGACACTCCCACCAGGGTCTCAGTGTGTGAGGCTCTGTCCTCCCTCCTGCTCTGTGAATGACCATAAGCGCCCCCTCTGCCACAGGGCTGAGGTGGGGGTGGGGCCCTGCTGTTCTGTGGGGGGGCCTAGACTGCGATCAGCATCTGAATGTGTTCAGAGCCCCAGAGTCCTGTTCCAGAGGCAGAGGACAGAGCTCTGCAGTCTCTCTTCACTCCCCTCCTTAGGTTCAATGGGCTCATGCCCTGGGGGCTCCTGCTTACTGGCTCCGCCTGCTTCTGTTTCTGGATCTGGGCTGCAGTGTCCAAGCTGCTGGCTGTGTGCCCTGAGGGCTGGGCTCCACGAGCTCGCTCTGGCAGAGGTCCCCCACTGTTCCCCCACTTTGTGCCCGGTGCTCCCCGGGGTGCAGATCAGGAGACTCCCCTGCTGCTGTGAGCCATGGCTCCCAGTGCTCTGGGGCTGCCTCCGGGAGGCTGAAGTTCTTTTGCTCTAGCAGGCCACCCCTCTGTCGGGCAGCCCCTCCAGCCCCGGGCAGGGTCTTTGTGCTCTTTTCCAGGTTTCCTTGAGTAGGAGAACTGCCTCTCTGGGTCCCTTTGTGGGTTCTGTCTCTCCAAAGTTTAGTTAAAGTACTTAGTTTCAAGTTTTATCCGAGAGCGCCTAAGACTCTACCCCTTCTTGTTGCCATCTTGGCTCCACCCCCAGCTCATAAAATCTTAATGATCAATTGCATAAAGGCAGAAATAGTGAATACATCTTTCTCAGATCACAATGCAATAAAAATCATATGCAATATTGGACCAGGGAGATATAGCCCCAGAACTAATTAGAAACTAAATAACCTCATTTTAAAGAATGAGTGGGTCAAGAAATAAATTATAGAAAGAATTACTTATTTCCTCCTAAATAATGACAATAATGAAACATACCGAAACCTATGGGAAACACTCAAGGCAGCTGTCAAGACATACATTATTTCTTTAAATGCTTATATGAATAAATTAGAGAAAAAAGGAAATTGATGAAATAAATATGCAACTAAAATAGAGAAAGGACAAATTTAAAAAAACCCAATTAAATACCAAATTAGAAATTCTAAAAAATTAAAGGAGAATTTAATAAAATCAAAAGCAAGAAAACTATTAAACTAGTAAACAAAACCAAGAGCTGGTTTTATGAAAAAAAAACAATAAAATTGATAATCCTCTAGTCAATTTGATTAAAAAAAGAAAGAAGAAAACCAAATAGCTGGTATCATAAATGAAGAAGGTGAACTCACCACCAATGAGGAGGAAATTAAAGTAATAATTCAGCATTATTTTGCCCAACTCTATGCCAATAAATGTGACAATCTAAGTGAAATGGATGAATATTTACAAAAATATAAATTGCCCAGATTAAATGAAGAGGAAATTAAAAATCTAAATAAGCCTATCTCTGAAAAATTCTTCAGGGCCAGATGGATTCACAAATGAATTCTATTAAATATTTAAGGAACAATTGGTTCCAATTCTATATAAACTCTTTGGGGAAATGGGTGAAGACAGAACTCTGCCTAACCCTTTCTATAACATCAATATAGTGCTGATACTTAAACCAGAAAGAGTTAAAACAGAGAAAGAAACTTATAGGCCTATCTCCCTGATGAATACAGATGCAAAAATCTTAAATAAAATCTTCGCAAAATGGTTACAACAAGTTATCACTAGGATAATACACTATGACCAAATAGGATTTATTCCAGGAATGGATCAATATTAGGAAAACTGTCAGTATAATTAATTATATCAATTAAAAAACCCATCAGAAATCATATTATATCAATGGATGCTGAAAAAGCCTTTGACAAAATACAGCACCCATTCCTACTAAAAACACTAGAGAGTGTAGGAATAAATGGATTGTTTCTTAGAATAATAAGCACTATCTATATGAAACCATCAACAAGCATTATATGCAATGGGGATAGTCTACAGGCATTCCCAATAAGATCAGGGGTGAAACAAGGATGCCCATTATCACCACTACCATTCAATATTGTATTAGAAATGTTAACTTCAGCAATAAAAGAAGAAAAAGAAATCGAAGGAATTAGAATTGGGAAAGAAGAGAAAAACTCTCACTCTTTGCAAATGACATGATAGTATACCTAGAGAATTCCATATAATCATGTAAAAACTATTAGAAATAATTAGCAACTTCAGCAAAGTCAGAGGATATAAAATAAACCCTCATAAATCCTCAACATTTCTATATATGACTAGCAAGATACAGCAGAAAGAGCTAGAAAGAGAAATTCCATTCAAAGTAACCTCAGACAATATAAAATACCTGAGAGTCTACCTGCCAAGGCAGACTCAAAAACTTTTTGAAAACTAGTACAAAACACTTCTCACACAAATAAAATCAAATTTAAACAACTGGGCAAACATCAACTGCTCATGGATAGGTCAGAGCTAGTATAATAAAAATGGCAATTCTACCAAAACTTAACTACTTGTTTAGTGCTCTACAAATAAAAAAAAATTACTTTAATGAGTTAAAAAATTATAATTAAATTCATATGGAGAAATAAAAAGTCAAGAATGTCCATGAAAAAGTACAAAAGAAGTAGGCTTAGCCTTACAAAATTTAAAATTATATTATAAAGCATCAGTCATCAAAACAGTCTGGTATTGGCTAAGAAAAAGAGTGGTGGACCAGTGGAATAAACTAGGTGCAATAGTAGAAAATGATTACAGTAATCTGCTGCTTGTTAAACCCAAAGAGTCCAGCTTTTTGGATAAAACCTCTCTCTTCAATAAAAAACTGTTGGGAAAATTGGAAGTTAATATGGAAGAAACTTGGATTAGATTAACACTTCACACCCTACACCAAGATAAGATTAAAATTCAGGATTTAGACATAAAAAACAATATTATGGGCAAATTACAAGATCAAGGTGTAATATACCTGTCAGATCTGTGGAAAGGGAAACAGTTTATGACCAAGGAAGAGATGGAGAACATCATTAAAAGCAAACTAGATTATTTTGACAACATTAAATTAAAAGGCTTTTGCACAGACAAAATCATTCTAACCAAGATCCAAAGAAATGTGGTAAACTGGGAAATAATTTTTACAATGAGTGTTTCTGACAAAGGACTCATTTCCAAAATATACAGAGAACTGAGTCAAATTTTCAAAAAAGAGCCATTCCCCAATTAACAAATGGTCAAAGGATATGCAAAGGCAATTTACAGTTGAGGAAATCAAAGCAATCCATAGTCATATGAAAAATTTCTCTAAATAACTACTTATTAGATAAATACAAATTAAAAGATCTCTGAGGTACCGTCTCACACCTCTCAGAATGACCAATATGACCAGAAAGGATAATGATCAATGTTGGAAGGGATATGGGAAATCTGGGACACTAATACATTGTTGGTGGAGCTGTGAACTCA
This sequence comes from Macrotis lagotis, assembly GCF_037893015.1. Classification (NCBI taxonomy): domain Eukaryota; kingdom Metazoa; phylum Chordata; class Mammalia; order Peramelemorphia; family Peramelidae; genus Macrotis; species Macrotis lagotis. Next base: position 52,966,788 of record NC_133660.1, on the reverse strand, counting down.
TCCAGCCTTTCTGGAGAGCAATTGGGGATTATGCCCAAAGGGCAATAAAAATGTGCATACCCTTTGATCCAGCAACACCAATGCTGGTCAGGGTCTATACCCTGAAGAGATTATGAAAAAGGGTAAAAACATCACTTGTACAAAAATATTCATAGCAGCCCTATTTGTGGTAGCAAAGAATTCAAAATTAAGTGAATGTCCTTCAATTGGGGAATGGCTTAACAAACTGTGGTATATGTATGTCATTGAAAACTATTGTTCTATTAGAAACCAGGAGTGATAGGAATTCAGGGAAGCATGGAAGGATTTGCATGAACTGATGCTGAGCAAGATTAGCAGAACCAGAAATACACTGTATGCCCTTACAGCAACATGGGGGTGATGATCAACCTTGATGGACTTGCTCTTTCCATCAGTGCCACAAACAGGGACAATTTGGGGGTATCTGCAATAGAGAATACCATCTGTATCCAGAGAAAGAATTGTGGAGTTTGAACAAAGACCAAAGTTTATTACCTTCCATTTAGGAAAAAAAATTAACTTATTATGTAATTTTGCTATCTCTTATACTTTATCTTTCTTCCTTAAGTTTATGATTTCTCTATCATCACATTCAGTTTAGATCAACATATACCATGGAAAAAATGTAAAGACTAGCAAATTGGTTTCTGTGGGGGGTTGGGGGAGGGGGAAGGGAAGCAAGATTAGGGGTAAAATTATAAACCTCCAAATAATTAAAAACTTTCTTTAAAAAAAAATCAGCAGGGCGGCTAGGTAGCACAGTGGATAGAGCACCAGCCCTAGAGTCAGGAGTACCTGAGTTCAAATCCGGCCTCAGACATTTAATAATTACCTAGCTGTGTGGCCTTAGACAAGCCACTTAACCCCATTGCCTTGCAAAAACCTAAAAAAAAAAAATCAGCTCAGAGAATCCCAGAGAGCATCTAGTCTACTTCTAATTCTACACCTGAGAAAACTTAGAAACAAAGAAGTGAAATCATTTGTACAAGGACACATAGTTTTCATCCAATCTTAACTCCCAATCTGTTCCCCTAAGTAACAGTATTTGTGGATAATAAAAGTATTTTCAATGAACCAAGAGAAGATAAGTTTATTTCTTGCTGCTTTTTTTCCAGTTGCAAAAGATAGGCAGTTTCTTGCTCTAACCAAGATCAATCAATGAATATTAGACATGAAAAACTAATGACAAGATGGTGACCTGTCTCATCTTTTCTATCTGTATCAAAACAGAAAAAAATGAGAACAAGATAACTATAATTAAAACAAAAACAACAACCAAAACAACAATAGTATAGTTCCCAGAAACAGTTTGCTTTTGGGAGACCATCCTTGCTAAGTATAGTCAGTAGGTGGCATAGTGAATAAAGTACTGGGCCAGGGTCATGAAGACTTATCATCCTGGGTTCAAATATGGCCTCAGACACTAACCAGATATATGATTCTGGGCAAGTCATTTAAACCTGTTGACTTCAGTTTCCTTATCTGTAAAATGAGCTGGAGAAGGAAATGGCAAACTAATTCTTCATCTTTGCTAAGGAAATCCAAAATGGAGTCATGAAAAGTCAGAAATCACTGAAATGATAAACACCTAGTTAAATGTAGAGTTCTTTACCTCTAGTGACTAAGTGATGAATTCTTTAGCTATATGAACACATAAAAAGTGTTATTAATAGTAAGAACAGTAAAAATACTAGCATTTATATATATTTATAGATTTTAAAGATCTTCACAAAAACCCTCTGAAATGGTCACTACTTTTATTCCCTATTTTGCAGATGAGGAAAGTTAAAATTTGACCTGCCCAATTAGGAGAAGGGGAAGGAATCAGCATTTTTATGATACAATTTGGCAATCACAACAATTATCTCTCTGATTCTCACAACAGTCCTGGGTCATAGGGGCTTTTATTATCCTCATTTTATATATCCTCATTATATAACTGAGACCGAGATTAAGTGAATTTCCAAGTCATCCAGTTGATGAGGCTACATTTGAACTCAGATCTTCCTGACTCCAGGCTCAACATTCTATCTACTGGGTCACCAGGTGCCTGTAATTGGCTAAAACAGGATTTGAATTTGGGCTTCCATGATGCAGTCTAATTATCTAGGATAAATAGAGAGAAAGAGAGAGAGAGAAATAAATAGATAGACCCATATATACATATATAATACACAACTACACAATTTATACATATATGAATACTACATACATAATAGATGCATAGTACATACATACTTGTATATTATTAATAATACTAATAAATCAATAAACATTTATTAAGCACCATGTGACAGTGTTCCAGTTGCTGGAGACAGAAGAAAAAAAAAAAAAACTATCCCTACCTTAAGGTGTTCACAGTCTCGCTAGAGAATCAATATGAACATATATACCAATATAACAAAGGACTTTGAGGGGAAGGCAAGCACTGAGAAATCACAATAAGGTTCATGTAGATGGTGATGCTTGAGATGAGAATTGGAAGTGAGAAGGAAGTGCATTCCAGGCAGGGCCATTAAAGGGAAAGGATATAGAGTTTCTGGTTAGATCAGGAAGAAGACTATGTTAGGGAGCAGTTAGGTGGCACAGCAGCTAGAGCACTGACCCTGGGGTCGGTAGGACTTGAGTTCAAATTTGACCTCAGACACTTAATAATTACCTAGCTGTGTGACCTTGGGCAAATCACTTAATCCCACTGCCTTAAATATTTTTTTTTTAAAAAGAAGACTATGTTGACTAAATTTCAGTGAGAATATGAAGGGAGTAAAGACAGGTTAGAACCAGCTTATAAAAGTGTATTTTATGGCAGAAGAGGTTAAAATTTACTATAAATAAAGAGCTATTGAAACTAATGGAAGAGATAAGAGGCATGGTCAGTTTTGTAATTTAGGAAAATCATTTTGCCAGATAGTGAAGATGACATCAGAAAGAGACTTGATATAGCATTTTCCTCACCATATTTGTCCACCAATATTTCTCCTTTCACAGAGAAAACCATCTAACACTTCCCACACTCATATTTTTATAATTCCCAAATTAATCCAATAGTATCAAAAAGTGGGCCTGGAGGAGGGGAAAGATAAAGGGGAGTTTAACTGGTTGTTGATAACTTAAGAGATAAAATAGCAGTTGGGTTGCCTAGTTTTTCCCCCCGTTTTGCAGTCTCCTTTTATGTATACCTTATTTAAGAATTAGAATGAGAAAAAGAGTAAAAATTTAAACCCATGCTGGGTTATTTAAATATTTTTTTTTGCTATTCTGTATTCATGGTCAGTTGTACACTAAGTTATCCAAGCTTCTTTTTTCTAATGGCAGTCATTACTCTTTGAAGACTGTATATAATGAGACTGCTTTTGAAACTCAGTCCTTCAACTACTTAGTTTTAGACTTTTGACTAAAATTTGATTTGCTGGGTAAAGGACCCCATAGTCCCTTTCATTTCTGGCCTTGGAGTCAGGAGGATGGGAGTTTGAATCCTACCTCAGACACTTACCACTTACTAGCTATGTGACCTTGGGCAAGTCACTTAACCCTGATTGTCCCACATCCAGGGCCATCTCCAGTCATCCTGATTCATATCTGGCCATTGGACCCCGATGACTCCAGAAGAGAAAGTAAGGTTGGTAACCTAGCCCCCTCTCACTCAAATCTGATTCATTTGCTTGTAGTGGCATCATATCCCTGATGTCTTCTTCAAAGACAGGCAACAACAATGTTGTTATTCATATAAAATTTCAGTAGATGCAACCACCACTCACTATATTTGACAAAAGGAAATGTGACTGTTGGTGATCCATGGTGACTATGGATAACTTCCACTAAAATCAAATTTAAATTAAAATGCACTTAACATTCAAAAGAAGTTTGAATTTGATGATTTCCTTACTGCCAACTGTTGACACACGTGTGGTTGTTGTTTATACTTCATTTTTAAAGCAGATCAAAGACATCACAGGGTGAGGTCATGACTTGTGCATGTATTGGATTTATGTGAGGCAAAGTTGCATAAAGTTGTCAGCCTCATTCTCTCCTAGATTAAACAAAATGCAGTGGCAAGACAAAAGTTAAGATGACTGGCACTGGCCCAGGATGTAGTGAATGACCTTGGCATCTTCAACATCTAACAAGCTCTAAGCACTCCACAATGCCTTCTGCACCTCTGCCCATTGAGCCAGGGGAAATCTTTGCCTAATTAGGGTAAACATCTCCTATCTCACTTCTGGTTTAAGGTCTATTGGTTACACTCAATCTGGTTTAACCCATATACAAAGACAGTTTTACTGGGGTGTGGCCACAGCACCTGTTACTGCTTCTTAGAACCACAGGTAAGAGTCTAGATTTGTTCACCCTACTCTTCTTAATTTATAGAAGCTGTGGGAAAATTGTAGCTCATGTCTCTAAGACCTTACCAAATGATTCATATCTGTGTTTAATTGACAGAATCTACATCCTACTTTTTGATACCTGGGTGTTATCACTATTTTGGAAAGAACAAGATTAGAGAGAAAGATAAATGTCAGTCTTGCTTCTAAGACTGGACACTCACCACAATCCCTTTCAACTCTAAGAATCTTAAAATTTGGGATGTGAGTTTTAGGAGGGATGAAACATCTATAACTTTGTAATCTGAATCAGTCAGCCTGATCTTTATCTCTAAGATAACACCTAGTGTGCTCAAGGTTGAAACATTGAAGAAACTGTGCTATCTCAAAGAGGAAAAACAAGAACTTAAAAAAAAAATCTCTAGTATAGATTTGGAAGACCAGGATTGACTCAAAAGATCCATTGAATGATCACACTTGTATATGATTGGTTGATAATTTCCTATGTTTTTTGTTATAGTGATTTGTGGCGAATTTCATTCATGATAGATACTTGTGATGTCATTGGTACAAGAAATTCTCAAGTGAGAAAATTACCTTTACCAATGCAACCCAACAACTTCTCTGCAATTTATATTCTTTAGGAGGTGGCCTAGAGTCCTGAAAGACTAAGTGACATAGTCAGAATGTGTCAGAGTTAGGATTTGAATTCAGGTATTCCTGGAATTGAGACTGACTCTTTATCCACTGTATTGTGTTACCTCTGAGAAAATAACTTATTAAACCTTAGCAATATGTATTTTCTTAATAAATAATATTTGTGGAGCAATTAGGTGGCATAAGAGATAGAGCACCAGCCCTGGAGTCAGGAGGGCCTGAGTTCAAATTCTACCTCAGACACTTAATAATTGCCTAGCTATGTGACCCTGGACAAGTCACTTAACCCCATTGTCTTAAATTTAAAAAATAAGCAATATTTATGAAGTTCAAAATATTTTGTAGGTGAAATCTATATTCTCATTTTGACTTTATGAAATAATTTTCCCAGAAACTGAAATTTGTTGTGGTTTGTTGGCCAACTATTCAATTGCATCTGACTCTTCATGACCCCATGGACCATTGCACTTCAGACCCTTCTATCCTTCACTATCTCCCAAAGTCTGTTCAAATTCATGTTTATTATTTCCACAATACTATCTATCCATCTATCTCATCTCTGCTGTTCCCTTTTCCTTTTGTCTTCAATCTTTCCCAACATCAGAGATCACCTAAATCCTGGCTTCTGATTTTGTGACTTAAGTATTTAAACTTCAACTTTAGTATTGACATTGTGTAATCAATGAAGCAGATCTAGATATTTTTCTAGAACTCCCTTGATTTCTTTACAATCCAGCAAATGTTCACAAGCTGATCTCTAGTTCTGCTGCCTCTTCAAAAACCAGCTTGCTCTTCTGGTAATTCTTGGTTTATATATTACTGAAGCCTAGCTTGCAGAAACTTAAAGCATAATCTTACCGGCATGTGAACTCAGTGCAATTATGCATTAATTTGAATATTCCTTGGAATTCCCCTACATTAGAATTGGATCATAAACTTATCTTTTCCTATGCAGTGGTCACTGTTGAGTTTTCTAGATTTTCTGGCATATTGAGCACAGCAAAACATCATCTTTTAGGATTTTAAATAGCTTATCTAGGATTCCATCACCTATTCTAGTCTTATTGTTAGTAATATTAAAAATATAATAAAAGTTTTACAATCAGTAGATCATAGGATCATAGACTTAGATCTGTAAGGAAACATAGAATCCATTTGGTTCTCTGTAGGATTAACTCATATTTTATAGTCCCAAAAAGAGAGTAAACTGTTCAAGACCACATAGTGATAGTCAAGATTTGAATCTAGGTCTTCTGACTCCAAAAATCAGTGATCTTTTCCACATATTATATTCTGATCTTCCACTATATATAAAAATTAGGAAAATAGTATGCAATTCAGTCATAACCCTTTGGTAAGAAATGTTCCTGGGAATTGCCTTTTCTCCATCAGAACCCTAACATGGCTCTGCACCATACAATTCAAGACCACCTAACCAACCCCTCCTCATCCTTACCATCTTGCATACTTTTCTCATTGAAAATAAGCTAAACATTTTATATCAAAAAGAAATTTTATTAAGAGAAAAGGAAACCAATTCATCCAGTATTTATTTTTTTAAAACCACTATATGCAACACTATCAAAGCAAACATGAAAAAAATCCTACCCATAAGGAATTTGCATTCTATAGCAGTAGGTGTGCATGGACAAATAAATAAGTTTGAGGAAGAAGAAATCATTTCTTTATTACTTATCTGACTTTAAGGGACATCTCCATGTATGAAGTGTTCATGTTAGGAGATGGAGTTGGATTAGATGACTTGTAACTCATGTCTAGTAAAGCTGGATTCAAAGCACAATTCTAAGGCAAAAAAGCTCTCATGAACTCATTCTCAACTTCATTCTGAATCTGCTTTATGTTTCTATGAGGTATCAGCCCCTAGATTGTAAATGTAGCTAATGTGCTAAGTGATTGAATCCTGTTTTGTTATTCTTCTTTTGACATGTCTTTTGGATGTTAGGAAGTAAATATCTGACCAATACCTGATTCTTATTGTATGCCCACTGACTTTATAATTTCCCTCTTCTAAAGAGAATACTAAGCATGAGCCAAAACTCAAACATTGAACAATTCCCAGGGCATCGGACAAAAAAAGTAATGAGCCAAAGAATGTGAGAAAAGGGAGTTTAACTCCTCATTCCTCCAGGAGTGAGTACTATCTATACCTCATGCCTGAATCTAGAACAGAGGTCCCATTTTGAAAGAAGAAATGAGTATAGATCTGCACCACCCCCAATCACAATACCTTAATCTTCAACAATAATCAACATTGTCAATGAGAAATAAACATTAAAAGAAAAACAACCTAATTTTTTAAAAAATTCTAAATTTCAACTTAGTGAAATATTTTTCCACTCAAAATATTTTTTTATATTTCACAAGAGAAAATTTACATCATTCATGAAAATGAAAAAAAATATTTTGTATAAAATGACAAAAATATTAAAATAAAACTCTTCTCGTAGGCATGGTGTAAAGGGAAGAGTGATAGATGTAAAATCAGAGAGCCTAAGTCCAATTTCTACTTGATCATTTACTATCTAAATGGTCTTGGTTCAGTTACTTTGATCCTCACCATCTTCAAAAGTCTCTCCAAATAGGTGATCTTTTCCATTGCTAATGAGTATAGAATATAGAAAATTCTGTTGTATGTGATCTTGGCCTCAGAAATCTCTAGCAACAGCAAGTCTATGATTCTGTGCCTCAATGAAGGGACTAATATCTATTCAGAAGATTCCTTCCCAAGATTCACCTTTGTATGTCTACTCAGTAAGGAATCTCCCAAAAAAAAAAGAAAATTCAAGGCCACACCTAAAGAAAATACAAAATTCACAATCCTGAGCAAACTATGCAAAGAGACGAGTTTAAATACTTCCATTAAATTATTTACTGAGGGTGGAGTAGTAAAGAGGGAGGGAAAGATTTCAAACCAGTAATGTTATTGACTTAATGATCTATCTTTTTACTTTATTGCCATTTTTCAATCATATTTGACTATCTGTGACTCCATCTGGGGTTTTCTCGGCAAAAGTGCTGAAGTGGCTTGCCATTTTCTTCTCCAGTTCACTTTATAGTTGAGGAAACTAAGGCAAAAAGGATTGATAGCCCCAGGTCACCTAGCTAGTAAATGTCTGAGGTGACCCATTTGACCTCAGGAAGATGAGTCTTTTTGACTCTAAGATCAATGCTCTATCCACTGCACCACTTAGCTACTTTTAATGATTCATCTATATACCTAAATTTAGAAGGTGATTGTATATATTTGTTTTAAATTAATAATGATCTTTTACTCATTCTACAGTAAATGATTATCTTATACTACTCAAGTAAGTATTAAAATCTTAGTTTGCAATCTAATAAATTACAGAATTTAAAATTTTCTATTTGTGGAACAGGGAGTATTTTTTTATTCTAGTTTCTTAAGGGATATGTGCTGACTAATTCAGGGAGATTGTTCCTACTTGTTTGGGGATAAGTCAATCACAACCAGCTTTTGCCATTTTTGATGATTATTACACCCATTTTTAAAAAAAAAAGTCATTTAAAAATATCCCTGAAGTCAGTTCTAAATCTAAAAGTGTTTGCACTGGAAATGGTACTAAAGAGTTAAAATGCCTCCACTCTTTATACATATATTCATACATGGGGCCAAAGGGATGACATTCTCCTTCCTTAATCATCATCACATTTTATGAGACTTCTATCTCCTTTTGCTTTCATGACCTCCAGTCTGAAAGGCCAAAGTAAATAAAGGTCAAGATAGATGTCAACGCAAGCAATTACTAAAGAGGGAACTTGGCGGTGACCCTCAGATTAGAAATGGTGACCTATCATAGCAACAGGGGAAAACCACCGCAGCATCTGCTTTTACCTTCTTATCAAATACAAACTAGATTCACAGGCTAGATTGGAAAAAATTGATATCCCTCATTTGCGTTTTAATCTTTTCTACCTGTTGTATTGGGGTGATACTCCCATTTCCCTTCCTCTGAGGTTTTTGAATAGTCTAACCATGAGAGATTAAAGATTAGGTGTGAGGAAGGAAGAAGAACCCATATATCTTGGGGGGGAAAGAGAAAAAAACTAGCACCCTATCAAATTTTACAAAATATAATAAACACGTTTCTTTTGACATAACTGACAGAAGTAAAATTAAAAATAATTATCATATACAAATTTGGTAGCAATGAAATAGAATAATTTTTTTAAACTGCCAGTTTTGTAGCTACTACTTACCCAGAACTTTATTGTTGTTCAGTTGTTTCAGTATTGTCCAACTCTTCAAGACCCCATTTGGAGTTTTCTTGGCAAAGATACTAGAGTGGTTTGCCATTTCTGTGACAACTGATTAAATTTTTCAGAATACATTAACTGGATCTAAGTTCATGGTTGAAAACCTGAAGTCACAAAGACAAAGAATGGACTCTTTTCCTTTTTTGCCCTTGAAAAGATTTGCTTCACCCCAGATACTGTTCTTTTCCCCTTCAGAATGTTATTTTTATCCCTGATTCCTTATTCAATAGCACCCATATTCTATTGCTCTTTTTAAATCAACCAATCAAACAAGAATTCATTAAGTCAATAAGTATTTATTAAGAGTTTGTTTATTCTGTACAAGCTCTGTGATAGATGCTAGAGCTACAAGGGCAAAACTGAAATGATCATTATCCTCAAGAGGCTTACATTCTATAGAGATACAAATGAAATGCATGTGAGACAGTGCATGAACTTTTCTTCATTTCTTCGATGATTACAGAATACCATAATTCATAAGGCTGAAAGCAATATTTGAAAACTAGAATGATTTCAGCAGTGAGATTTGGGCTGAGAAAGGATAGAAGGAAATTTTAAGACATTATAATATTTTGATAACATGACCAAACAAAGGGGTTTTATTCCATTTTTTGTTATTTCAATTGTCATAATTCACTAGGAAGGAATAACAACTAATTACTCTACCTTCATTTAATAATGCCTCAGCAATCTTTCCTGGTGGATTATTTTAAATTACTATGTAGAGTAATTGTCTCTGGCAAATATCAGCAAGTCTAAAAACCACATTAACACCTGAATAGCAAAGCTGAAAATTTGCCAAGTTCCCTACACAAGCTCTGAAAAAGATTTCCCCTTATTCAGGAATTGAATTATTGGTGAGGAGGGAATCACCAAGAAATTCATTATATTCTGAAAGCAAAAAAGGGGATATTTTAATATGGCTATAAGAAAAAATGTAATGTGATAGTGTAAAAGATTTTTCTAATGCTTTACCAATAGACATCAGACAACCCCCCACCACCAAAGTTGAAAGAACATTGGGAACAATCTACTTGGTGTGGACTTGGAATCAAGGTCTTGGATTCCCATCTTAGGTTTGCCATCAAATACCCGTGATACTTGAAAAAAATTCTCATTTTACTTTTAAGTTCACTTAAAATTCACGGACTCTTGTTGAATTGGGAAATTTTAAAATAAATCAATAAGAGGGTTTATTTGAATGCTGACTCCACTCAAGTTGAATGAGTGCAGGGCAAAATGAGTACTGGTCACAAAGAGTTATAGTTTTCTGTGATCTCAGAGCCACAGAGACAAAGTCTTGTTAAAGTAATTTGTCTAAGGTAATTTTTAAGATGAGATTTGAACACAGGCTACTTAACATCTCTAATAGTACTTTCTCTTTGTAAAATGTAAAATGAGGGGATTGGAATAGATGACTTCTAAGATCCTATCTTTAAATTTAATATTAGAGAATCATTCAGTTAGAAAGGGAAATCAGAGATCTTCCAGTGTCCTCACTTTACAAAACTGGTCTAAGAAATTAAATGACTTCTTTAAAATCACACAGGTAATAATCATTAAAGATTGAATTTAAATTCTTTTCCTCCAATTCCAGAGTCAAAATGATTATGCTGCTATGATCCGTGATTCTTTACCTGAAGATGGCAATATACAGCAAAAAGAAAGCTGATTCTCATTCAAAGTCCTGTGTTCAAATCTCATCTTATAAATTACCTTAAACAAATCACTTTACCACCCAGGCCTCAGTTTTCTAATAAATGAACAGGGTTGGACTAGATAGCTTTTGAAGTCCAGCTAATAATCTAATGGTTTTAACCCTCAATTAAAGTATTTCAAATCTAATCCTTTCCTGCTAATATACTGCCTTCTTCCATTCTTTTGTCCTGTATTCAAATCAGAAAACTCAGAGAATTTGACTGATTAAAATGATTACAGTTCCTCTCATCACAGAAGGGATGGACTCAAGCACAAACATCTTTTCTGGTTTTTTTTGTTTTTTTTTTGCAAGGCAATGGGGTTAAGTGGCTTGCCCAAGGTCACACAGCTAGGTAATTATTAAGTATCTCAGGCTGGATTTGAACTCAGGTACTCCTGACTCCAGGGCTGGTACTCTATTCACTGTGCCAACTAGCTTCCCCAAGTGCAAACATCTTTAACATATTCTTTGAATATATCTTTGATCTCTGTTTCCTGAGGAGTCCTTCATAGATTCCAAATAAGTATATTATGTTCTTTTCTTTACAAAGGGAACCAATAGATTAGGAGTGCTATCCATCCCTTTCAGCAATGATTCCAAAATAATTTGGTCAGTCATGCACAATTCCATTTACTAAATTCTGAGAATCTGAATGAAAAGTTAAGAGGAAAAAAGTGCAAGCACAAAAATAAAAGGAACATGATGAAAATTCACTCTGGTTTCTTCACGATGACAGTGGTTTTGCCAAACTGTGAATGAACAAGATTGGAGATGCTGCCTGTCATGGCATGACGTGTTTTTAGTTTTTCCAAGAGGTGTGGTCCAATTTTTTAAAATCCTATTTACTGAAAAACAATTGTCTATGAAGGAGAGATCTGACATTCACATAGGAGTGGTTTTCCCTCTAAACTTCATCTCTGTGGCTCTGAGATATGAATCACAGAAAACTGTAACTCTGTGACCAGTACTCATTTTGCCTGCACCCACTCAACTTGGGTGGAGCCAGCATTCAGATAAAACCCTCTTATTGATTTATTTTAAAATTTCCCAATTCAATATAAGAGCCTGTGAATTTCATTTAAAATAAACTTTAAAATAAAAATGAGGATTTTTTAAGCTGAAGAAAAATTTTCATCACATTTCTATCAAAAAAATTGCAAAATAATGAATACCTTCAAAAGTTTTAATTTTGTTAGTGTTTATTTTAAAGTCCTATCGCTTCTATAGTTATAATCTTTAAATGAAAAAAAAAAGCAGGAAGTCCAAATGGAAGTATTTTATATTTATATACAACCCCCATGCCACATTTTTTGTGATGGACCAGTTTTCCTATTATCCCAAAGAAATGTGTTGTTATATAAAATAAAACATATTTAACATTGATTTTTTTTAAGACTAGCAATTATGATACGGTAAAAGGAGAGCTTTATTCAAGTAATAATGATATCTTTATGAGGAAGAAGGAAAAGATAATTCTATGAGTTTAGGGATATAGTCCACCAGAACATCCATGATTTTCAAAATCATAGATTGTTTTTAAATTATTCTATTAATAATGCTAAATCTGACTTAATATAAGTATTTTTAAGTGCTTATTGTTTATCAGACATGATGCTAAGGATTTCTTTGAATTCCTCTAGCACTGAATGGGTCAGTACAAAATTCAGAGCTCAAATATGTACTTTAAGCAGAATCATAACTAGCATGGGGCAAAAGGAATTTTTTTAAATCTCTTCCTACCTTGTTAGTGAATTTGTTATTTAATAAAAAGGACTATGATAAATCACTTGTCAACTTCATTATCTTGAATAGATCACTATGGGTCTATTTTCTCATATCTAAAATGAGAAAACTTTGGAATATGATTTTTAAATCCCTTTTAACTCAACTTCTAAGCTACAATGATCCTAAATATATAGAGAGAGACAACTATCATCTCCTAAAGCTTTTTCTCTTGTCCTACCTCTCTTCCACCTCTTTCTAACCCTAAAATACTTGTTCACTATATTACTGAAAGTCAAGATTTGGTTTAACCACATTCTAAGTCTATCTAGCTAGACTTAAACTCTAGCAATAAAAACACAACCCAAACAACAGCTGGGACATATACTTAACTGAATGCTGAAAAATAATGACCAATTTCGACCCCAAAGAAAGGATCTCTGTCTTCTTGTAGTTAGAGAAAAAAGGTGGTTCAGGGATATGAAATGCTGCACTAACATTCTTGATTTTATTAACTGTTTTCTTGTTACAGTAAAAGTCCTCTGGGAGGAGACATTAATATTCATAAATAACTGATATAAAAATAAACAGTTAACTAATAAACTTATTTTTATTTTTTCAATAAATAACTGTATAAATAACTGTAACCAAAGAAATATTGTAATAGCTACCCTTATATTTACAAAAAGAAAAGTCTATATTTAATACCTTTGATCTTTCTCCCCCCACTCACTTTTCAATCTTTTGTAATTTGGATTCCAGCCCCAGCAGTGAATGGATACTGTTTTCTTCAATATTACCAGTGATTTCTATTTCTAAATTCAATAGCCTTTTCTCACATTTCATCCTACTTGACCTCTCTGCTGCATTAGACAGTAAACTCCTTAAAGGCAAAGTTGGCCTCAGTTTTGCCCTCATATACCTAGCACATAGTATAAACTTGGTAGATTGTTTAATAAATATTTTGTTGGATGGATGATTA